>NC_134460.1:55756123-56404040 GCF_047948215.1 Lycorma delicatula | reverse complement strand
AACTACTGACTCCCCCTAATACATTAAAAAATTAGTCCATAACTGGGTATTAAGCAAACTTTCTTTTTTCACATCGTAACAAATCTTATTTTTAAATGTTCTTTTTTTAATTCTATTAACTTTTATTTTTAAATAGGTTTATCTGTTTTATTTTAATATATGTAACACTGTGATTAAAAAGATGAGTATATTTTTTTCAACAACATCTACGAGAGTTATGCAGCCGATTAAAATAATTGTTTATTATAAGATATGGGTATCGTAGGAGATCACATAAATAAATAATAAAAATAAACAATGATAAACAATACTTTACTTTCTTGATGAAGTAATTTTTAAATTATTCTATGAATAACAAAGTTTTTATATTTTTGAATTTATTATTTATTTAAGTGAGAGAATACCTTTTCTCTTTACTTTTTAGTATGTATAAATGAATAGTGTATTTGATTACATAAAGTAGTTGACTATATAAACGAAAATACGATGACCAACTGAGATTTTAAATATTTAAAAAGTGGCGGGAAAAATGCTGCAGTATTTTTGCCTGCAACCTATAGACATGACATTAAATTTTCAGCTTTACTCTCAAGGGAGTTATCAATGTCAAATCCTTTCCTCGGTCTTGTTTTACAGTCTTGTTGATATAGCAACGAATTAATACAAACTATTTTTTTTCGGTTTTCATAAAAACTGTGTGTATGTTCATAAATTATAAATGTAGAAATTTATTTAATATTTATCACTATTCCATCATCACTGTCAAGTAAATAATTTTAGTAGGCATAAAATTTATGTAAAATATTTAAATACGTATATAAAATACTCCCTTGGTTTTTTGTTTAACCACCGGGATTATCTTTAGGTATTGCTTCAGAGAATGAGATAAATTACTTGTAGCGTGTGTGAAAATGCCATGATTGACCGGAATTTGAACCCGAGACTTCCGAATGAAAGACCGAGACTCTACCACTCGCGCAACGGAGGCCGGCTTCCTCACTTTGGTTTGGTAACGTACATTTCACAAGTTTGGGCTCAAAATTCAGATTTTAATTTTTTTTTTGTTAATCTGATTTTAAATTATTTTATTTAGATCAATTAACGGATATTCAGTTGTGGTTAAAAAGTATTATGTTGATTAGGAATAACTGAACAGGTGACATCTCCATTCATAATTACAATGATTTAAGTTATTTTTTTATTTTCAAATAAAGACTTTAGTTTTAAAAATTCAAACCTAATGTTATTTTTCCTAAAGCAATTTTTTGGCTTAATTTTTTAAATTTACTAATTACCTGGGGTGAAGATAGACTTACGTGTTCTATTACTTTTCATCAGTTTTTATAAAAGAAGGAGTTTTTGGATTGACAGCATAATACATCCTTAATAACATGGTGGTTCCACAACATGTGGAAGGTTTCAGGACGCAGTGTCTTTGAAATGAAGTCGATGAAATAGATAAATATAAAATAAAATCGGTTGAACTCTTAATAACCTAACTTAATTCTTAAAAAATGGCTTTCATAAATACTTAAGTTCAAACTTGTATACATTTTTAATTGTTATGTAATCAATTTTTTATTTTTACATAATAAATGACTAATTTTCACCAATTACCAAACTAAATTTCATGATCATACTTACAATCGTTCTAGAGATATTAAGCATAACAAACATCAAAACACACACACACACACACACACACACACACACACACACACACACACACACACACACACACACATTTACATTTTTGAACTCAGGTCGTCAAAATGATGAGAAATGAAATTATAGTCTATTATTCTGTACTACAATAGATAAGAAGGTAATATAAAACGGCCAGATGTAGATAAAAAAATTGTATATTTTCCTTCAGAAAAGATAAAGTAGAAAATGGAAACTACGGAAAATAAAACATTACGTAACTAAATAAAAATATACCAATCATTAAAAACTCGTGACTTTATCATATAAATAAATATACCTAGTAAAGCCTATTAAAGCAATCTGAAGTTACATTTTTTTCTTAAAACATTTTTTTATAAATAATATAAAAACAAAATCAAATCGAATCTTTTGCTTCTGTTTCTTTTTATAACATTTCTTTTATTTATTTATATTCTAAGTCTCTATCAAAAAAAATTCTTTTGAAAGTAAAAAGCAGAATAAATAATAAATCTCTTTATAATTTTTTTCGAAAATCAAAACATATTTATAAATAAATAAAATAAAAGAAAATAATGTTTGTGGGTGGTTGAATATTTAGAAATATTTATAAGCAGAAATTAAAATGAATATTTTTTATACGTATAATAATAATAATGTAATAATTCTCTTATTCCATGTTTTATGTGAATTATTTTATTATAAATATGTTTATAAAAAAAATCATAGCACTTAAAAAAAAAAAAAAACAAAATAAATGAATTAAAAGAAAGGAAATTAGAAAATGAAGCTAATCAAAAGAACTGAAATTTTTATTTAAATCAGGGAAAAAACTAGTCATGAAAATTAAACTAAATTTGAATATAACATAGAAAATAGAAGTTGAACATCATTGTTAAAATAAGACATGTTAAATACTAAAATAGATTTGTTAAATGATTTAAATTACAATAAATTACAAATTATCTTCTATTTATGTCATGACATATAGTTTTTAGTTAAATTTTCAATTTTAGTTAGAATTGAAATGTAAAACAGAAATATGTTATCAATAATCATATTAATGAAGCATGAACAATGAAGAAAACTGGATAAAAACTGAGAAAAATTAAATTTTTAATTTTTTTAAAAATAAAATATTTGCTACATTTTTGTTGTTGTGGCCATTTTATTCTTTTACACGGCTATATTGATGTACAATTTGCATAAGAGACTTTTATTTTGAATATTTTTTACTTCCTTGTACGAAATAAAGGAAGTACTGTGATCACGAAAAATTTCGTTTTTCAGAAATTTCGGTTATACGTACGTATGTACTTGCATAACGATTACCCGTACGATAAATGTTGGATTTAGGAATGCTGTAACATATAGTTATCCACCTCCTCTCTTGATTACAATCTATTGAACCAAAAGTGTCCAAAATCCAAAAATTTGGATTTTGGAGTTTTTCTTTACTGCAGTAAATAAGCCCTCATTGAGAGCTTTTCAACGATAATTATGTGGTACCTATTTTCATTGGTTTCAGAATTATAGGCAAATAAAATTTTAATTAATGAAATATTTGGATCTTAACAAGGGGAAGGGAAGACGCATCGGTTAAAATCCGACTACATCTCCTTTTTTAACTTTTTTTCTTTAAATATATTGATTTTTTAACAATTATTAATCTCTGTAAAAAAATATTTGCCATAAATAATAATTAAATAATAACAATAAAAAAAAAAAAAATATAAATGAAAAATTATCATAAGTTATTTATGAAATAAAATTTTAAGTATTTTTCATTAAAAAAAAAAAATGTTTGTATGTAATTTAGTAGGCGTACAAAGAAGTCATGAGGTATTCACATCAGACATTTTTATTACAATAAAAAAAATAAAAGCTATAACAAATTTCTTAAATTAAAAATCATACTATTGAAATATAATTATAAGTTTTGATTAAGTTTTCCGATATAAATATATGATATATAAAGAGTTATTAAATGGGCAACTACGTGTGTTTCAATTGAAAACTAAATCGCTTAATGTGACTTAAGTTAATTGTTTAACAAATAAGGGCAACATGTATGTTAATAACTAACATTATGTTATTTTTATATGGTAATAACTAACATATATGTTAGTCATTGACTTAAAATGAGTCGTAAATCAAATAATAATATAACTACAAATAAATAAACAAACAAAAAATTATAATAATATTAATAAAAAAATAACTATAGAAAGTGTTACAGACAATTTTTACAATATTTAAGAAAGTATAAAAGGAGTAGAAAGTAAGGAAGTGCAAGTTATATTACAGGTATGAATGGAAGATGGATGTAATATGTCCTCTTTCCTTTTAAAATTTTATATATGGAAAAAATAATGGAAGTAAAAAAGATTACAAAAAAGGTAACAATTCAGAAGCAAGACATTAAGATTACATTAAGATTCCCTGAAGATTTTGTTATTTTGGCACAAATTCTGAGTGAATTTGATGGAGCAACGTTTAGTATGTATCATTGTTTAAGGAAGAAATATAATTTCGAATTAAAAGAAATAATTGGTGGTGAAATTTGTTACATTAACATGTATGTTAATAACTAACATTATGTTATTTTTATATGGTAATAACTAACATATATGTTAGTCATTGACTTAAAATGAGTCGTAAATCAAATAATAATATAACTACAAATAAATAAACAAACGAAAAATTATAATAATATTAATAAAAAAATAACTATAGAAAGTGTTACAGACAATTTTTACAATATTTAAGAAAGTATAAAAGGAGTACAAAGTAAGGAAGTGCAAGTTATATTACAGGTATGAATGGAAGATGGATGTAATATGTCCTCTTTCCTTTTAAAATTTTATATATGGAAAAAATAATGGAAGTAAAAAAGATTACAAAAAAGGTAACAATTCAGAAGCAAGACATTAAGATTACATTAAGATTCCCTGAAGATTTTGTTATTTTGGCACAAATTCTGAGTGAATTTGATGGAGCAACGTTTAGTATGTATCATTGTTTAAGGAAGAAATATAATTTCGAATTAAAAGAAATAATTGGTGGTGAAATTTGTTAGAAAGGAGAATAATGAGTTAAATAATAAAGTAGAAGAATAAACAAAGTCAAACAAAGTCACAAATGAACACGAAGAAATTTCGTGTTCTAAAGCAGCGTAATAACGTAGATTGACTTTCGTTTCAATTAATGATTATTTTTAGTAGTTAACTTTTACTGAATAATTTTAATCTATATAAATAAAAATGTAAATGTTCGTTTGTTCAAAATTTTAAATCGCCGAAAGTTCTTCACCGATTGCTTTGAAATTCTGACAAACGTTACATTCGAACGCTACCGCTCGCGCCACGCAGGCCGGCTAAGAAGTCACACTTGTGACAGATAAACACACGCTTTTTTTTTGAAAAACAGCGCTATCTGTGGACATAAAAGCAACTCACGCTATATTTAATATTTTACGATTCCATTTCAATGTTTCCAATATGTATGTTCGCTATAGACTAAAAAACTACTGAACCGATTTACGCGCGGGGGAAAAGGGATAAAGAGAATAATCGGAAAGACAAAGAGGGAAAAATCGGAAAAGGAAAAATCGGAAAATGTAAAAAGGAAAGAAAGAAGGGGAAAAAAGAAAAAGGGGAGAATGGAGAAAATGAAGAAAATAAAAAACGGGGGAAAATGGAAAGGGAATAGGAGAAAAAAGAAAAGGGAGAAATACGAAGATGGAAGGGAAATAAGGGAAAGAAAAACTTTGGGAAGGAAAGGGAAATGGGGTAAATGGGAGGAAATGGACCGATTATGGTAAAAAATGAAAATGGGAAAAGGAAAATGGGGACAGGGGAAAAAAGAAAGTGTGAATAAGGAAAAGGGGAAAAGGAAACAAAAGTTCATATATTGATTTTACATTATGTTACAACTTAAACAAAAAATAATCAGGAGCAAAACGAAGGCATTTATCGAGAAACGAGTTTGGCCATCGTTTTTAGCGTAAATCTTTTCATTAAAATCGTATATCACATGTTCAACTTCCTATTAAAAAAAAACAGTTTAATTCAATGATGGCAAACAAAACCTTTAAACACATCATAAAATAGTACTAATTTTGAAACTTTTACCCGAACTTGTTTTTACCTTCTAATATCCCTAAGTTTTGAATTATGAAGCCGTTTCCATACTTTAATATCACTGTATTCCTAAATTAAATATTTTTACATTATTGTTCTTTTCCGTTAAGTATCAAAGTAAAAATATAGTAGTAATAAAATAATAATATTGGATAAATATAATTTTAAATTATCTTAATAAAATAAACAATTTACAGTAAAGAATAATAAGGAATGATATTTATTAAATTTGATTTCTATTACTATTATTTAGAAAAAAAATTAAGAGCATGAAGTGGAGGTCCAAAACGTAAAATTTACCCACAAAAAAATTACTATTTACTAAACCAAAGTTTGGACCACACAAAAGTGTAATATTACTAACAAAAATAAAGCTAATTCAGTGTATACATCATCCAGCAATCTAACAAAGGTAAACCTGTGCCAGACAGATGCAATTTTTATCGGGTCCTGCGTCGACGAGTAAAAGACGCTTGGTTATTGTGATTCATAATAGCTACGTATAATTCTGAAGTAGAAGAATATTTCAATCCTGTTATATGTTTTGCTCAGTAAATTTTTGTCATACAAAACGAATTGAATTATTCATACGTTAAAACTCACTATGAATGTTTATTTATTCAACTTTCACAGGCAGTTTCATTCCAAAATATAATTCCAGAAGGATGTTGAACTAGGATATAATCAAATAAAGGAAGCGAAATTAAATTTTTGATAAAATAATTAGATTCTTCTAACAATTTGTTGAAAAATATATTTCTTATCTATTTTTTAAAGCGATAATAATATCAATAGTAAACGAGATTTTTCATAAATAAAATGGCCCGTAAAATATCGAAATGTAACATTTTTTAAACAAATTTAAAAAAAAGACAAGGTTCACAATGTTTTTATTGTATACGATAAGCGTTACTCTTTACGAAATTAACCAATTTTGATAATATTTTTTTTTTTATTTTAGAGAGGAAATTCCTGTGGTGGCTCAATAACATATATGTATATACTTGTATATATTTTGGTTCATGTGAGTGAATAATTTTTTTTATAGATAAATTATCTTAAGTAATCTTCAGAGAAGATTTAAAGATGTTTTATTTATTTATTTTGTTTTTAGTCATCATTGTTTAACATGCAAATTACTACAGTAATGATATTCATAATATTTTGTACCAAAAAAAAAGGAAACTTACGGTAAAACATAAAACTTATTCCGCATACCCTTACCATTGATCGATAGTAGTCTACTAAGTAGTTTTTTCTGCAATTTTTTTAATCTTTAAATAATAAAAAGATTTCTATTAATTTTTTTCTTCGCAAATAGCTCTTTTAATATGACAATGGTTTTTGTAGGCGTATTTATATCTTAAATAAATAACTACTTAAAAATTTTAACTACTTATAATATTTAAAAGAAAAATAACAAATAAGATTTTATTCTGGATTTTCACTAGTTGTTTTATTTTAATAATAGGTATTTTTTTTTTTTATAAAAGTATAATTCTAAAAAATAAAAAATGTCTTTAGAACAGCGGACGAGACGGTTTACTTGTAAGATCTATAGAACGTAACTCGATCTACGATAATAATGATAAAACATGTACCTGCTTATTAGTATATAACTGATTACAGTAAACTGAATAGCAGTAATCGAAGGAGGATGGTTTCATTCATTGCTTACAATCCGTAAAAATATTTCTTATTTATAAAATGGATTTTGAAAATACAGATTAACTATATTAATTGCAGTCCTTGTTAAGGACATGGATGCTCTCACGACACAGGATGAGTTTCTCAGAGAAATTTGGAAAATAACTGGTGAATCGGTCACTGTAGATGTTTTATTAATGCGGCCGGCTTACGGTTCGCGACGCAAGTAGTAAAATTAGCTGTGCCGCTCATCTTTACGGACAAACTGCTGTCTGATGGGCGTGTTCACATTGGATGGGTGGCCTGTCGGGTGACGCGGCGTGCCTCCGACGAACTGTTTTAGATGCTGGAGTTCAGAACACAGGGCCAAGTAATGGCGCAGAAGTGACAATTGTTTTAAGTGTGGTAAGGCCGGCCATATACGTAAAGATTGTAAGCAGGAGCCTCGATGTACTTCCTCCAAGTTGTGTGGTCATGCGCCCGAAGGTCGAGGATGCAAGACGGGTCCATCTGCGTCAGGAGTTGTGTCTTCATAGTTAGGTCATGGTGTCTTTGAGAAACAACTCCACCCGGGAGAGGTGGGAGGCTTCGGTCTTCCACTGTAGTCCCGGTGGGGGATCCCTTTGGGGGTTCACTAGAGGCGAGGCGTCAAGACCGGAGTCCCGGTGGGGAGTTCCCTTTTGGAAACTTCTCATTTGAGGCATGACATGCAAAAAAACTGAGTTCCGTCTTCCTGGGCGGGGCCTTGGGTCCTTCTGAGGTAGTTTGAGGCAAAGGCATCCCCGGAGCTGAGTTTATGCTTAATTGCGTGTCCGGCTCCGGAGGGGGGCGGGGAAACTACAGATGTATAAAAAAAATATATATATAAACTGGTTAAGGGTTCTGATATATAAAGGAAAAACGTGATGATAACTACTCCATAGAATTCTCCTACAAACTTCTGCTGCCTCCTACGTACGAGACGGTACGAGACGTAGTTAAGCGTACGAGACGCTTAAAAATTTAGAATTATATGAAGGAATTCTTGTCAAGACAATTTAATTACGTATGTATAAATTAAAACAATTTATTACGTACATAAAGAAGTAATAATTCATTAATTAATTAATATATACAATTATATTAAAACGTATTAGGAGGAAGGAAGAGTTCATTTAATTCTTAAAGTTACTTAACGCAAGCCTAGTTACAAGACGGTGTTGAAGAAATTATATTTACACAAAGACTCAAGGTATGGGCTGAAGCATAACTTCTTAAACAGAGTATTTTTAGTAAAATCTAACACTCAAATGCCTCTCAAATTTTTTTCATAGACGCCAGTAATGAACAATCTAGTTAGATAAAATAACCTTCATTTTATAAGCAGAAAAAGCAAATTTAAAAATTTAATTTATTTGAGTTTTGTACTCCGGTGATTGGCACATTGAGAATAAGTATTAACTGATTTTTTCCTAAAAAAATTTTTAATAACTCAAAAACATAACTTGTACAAAAATGGAGAAACATATTTAATTAAATTTTAGTTATTTCTATCTTTAATATAAAATAAAAATTAAACAGTATAAATGAGTGATTACATAAAAATAGGAAATAGCTTCACAGGATAAGAAGACTGTTTTACGTGAACAAATGATAATAAATTCAAAATAAAGCATTTTAAATTTGTTTCTCTCTTATTTAATTTATGAGATTTAGGAAGGTTGTGATATTTTCCAGCCTCTATTTGAAAAAAAATATATATATTTAAGCATTATCTATCCAGGTAGTAACAAAATTTGTAGTACCCAGTAATTAGAAAATTAAAATAAATTCACTAATTAAATAAAATTATCTCTCTTTTTTAACAAATTCAGCCTAATTTATCTTAAAGTATGATCCTTTTGTCTAGTCTTTTTTTAAGGATATTTTTTAATGATCGTAATTATTTTTGTTAAAATTTTATTTTTTATTTTTTTATGGTTCATTACAGACTGCACATCTATTCAAAATATTACACATAAATAAAGAAGACAAAGTAAACCAGGGAAAGAGAGACAATGAAAAGAAAGAAAGTGAGAAACAATCAATCATTATTTATTGTATGATTTTATTTTATTTTTTCTCTAACATTGGAAAATATTTCTTTTATTATAGCATACAGAAATAAAAAAAGGGAAACCAATAAACAAAGAACAGAAAGGTATGTATTGCTTTTTTAAAGCATTCTTTAATTGATATGAAGTAAAACACGTATTCACAGCATCGCATAGTTTCAATTTACTATGAAAAATATATATTAAAAATAAAATAATAAAATTAATAAAAATAAACGCATGGAAATGTGTACATAAATGTACAATTATTATATTGTTGGCAGAATCTGTGGTTGTTATTCAATCCAATGTATGTTTACTTCTATATCAACAACAGATTTTTATAATTTAAAATGTGCTACTATAAAAGAGAAATCCTCTAGGTTTAGGCGTATATTTTTTTTAGTTATTGATTTTTTTAACAAAAGGAATTAAAATAAAGTAAGAATAAAAAAATTCTTAGTAATAATAATAATAATAATAATAATAATAATAATAATACCAACTATCAATAAAAAAGATTTCCAGACTTCATCGAGTATATTTGAAAAAAATTATAAAAAAATTATGATCTTATTTAAAACTGAGCTATAAAAACAGGATTTAAGCCCCTTACTACGTATAAAATTTGCCGTTATACAGATTAGTAGAAGAATAATTATTGTTTGTAGCGCTTTAAGAAATGCAAAGAAGATTGACGAGGCAGTCACCAATTCGCAACGTAAGATTCAAATACAAGTAACTTGGCAAGGTGATATTCTCACTACCGAGTTGAAATTAAGTTCCACCTCATAAAATGTTGCATCAAGTTTAAGCTACGTCATAACTATGTCATGAACATACTGTCTCTAATTTTCTCAATTTGGTACTATTATCGAATACCGGAGCCATTAATTATTTAATGAAATACCTATTTTATTTATTTTTAACGTTATAACAATGCTATTTGAATTAAATGCCTCGAACGGAAAGAATAAAAGACAGGTAATTTATGCTATTTGTTAAAATGTTATACATTTTTTTTATTGCCGTGACAAATCAAGATATGAATTTGGGTATTTGTAGGACAAAATTATCGTTGTTACGATCAACACTACTTGTTTAAGGGGTATGAGAGTAGAATTTAAAAGTTTATGGCAGACGAAAATGAATAAATGCTTGATAGTAGAGTCTAGTTTGAAAATTAATTACGGGAAACGGTTATATTTGTGTAAGTCCTTTGGTGTTAGAGGTAGGCACGGATATCGCGCCTCCGAGGAAAATTTAATTAATTAGTTAAGACGGCTGGAAATTAAAGTAGGTGAGCGAAATTGGAAAAAACCTAATACAAAGGCGGCATTAGAGTTGAGTAAATACACTGATGGAAATATCTGCCGAGGCATTTCTCATCAGTGGTAGCCTGATGAAGGCCAAACTTGACGTGTAATCAGATTTAGAGGGTCTAAGAGATGACCTCCGGTAAAGCCTGTTCGGGCTAGGAACGAAGGGGTCTTCCCTTATAGGAATCAGGATGGATAAGCTAAAATTAAGTTACGTGATCACAATAACGTAAATTAATCTGCGATCATCTAAAGTTAGGATATGTGTTTATTGTGAAAGCAGTTTAATTTCGCTACCGATGTTAAACATGATTGTTTAAAATTTATCGATTAACGAAAACCATGCCATTGAGTTCCTACAAATACGTGGAATTCTATATGGAAAAAGGACATATCGGAATGGACTCGCTATGGGTCTTTAAAAAACTGACTGAAGAATCGGGTATAAAGCCGATTACAACAGTCGTTTGGAATAATTTCATAAGAGAAATGAGTGTCGACTATATTGAATAGCTCAGGAAAAGTAAAATTGGGGAAACGGTATGATTGTCGAAATCGATGAGATGCTGTTCTCGAAGCGCGAAAATCATACTGGACGTGTTTACTTGCAGTAATGGGTTTTCAGCGGAATTTTTCGTAAAAAAGACAACTGTTTCGTAGTGAAAATTGTTGACAGATCGGTTGAAACCTTGCAGAATTCTATCTAAGCCAATGGTAATGATGGGAGCATATTGTCTCAGATTCCTGGTATGAATAACAAAGCGATGCATCGGAAACGGAAGGGTTCCTCCATAATATTGCGAATCAATACCATTTTATTGATCCTAACAGCGGTGCTCATACTCAAGCCATTGAACGCTTGCGGGGATCGCTGAAATGGCGAAATATAAAACAAAGTAACAGCTAGGCACCACGTAGAATAAGGATAGGTAGTGTCTGGCGGCCGGTCTCCGTGGCGCGATTGGTAGCGTCTCGGCTTTTCATCCAGAAGTCTCGGGTTCGAATCCCAATTAGGCATGACATTTTTACACGCTACTTTTCATTAATCTCATCCGCTGAAGCAATACTTAACGGTGGTTCCGGAGGTTAAAAGAAAAGGTAGTGCCTAGCCGACGTCACATGAATTCGGCGAACCTACTTCATAAGGCGTCACATGATAAAGAACGAGAATCCGTTTCAGAAACCATTCGATGAAATTGGGGACTACAGTACCGAAGCCACCATACAGCAGTCAGTATGTAAAATTTCCGTATTCTTTAAGTTGAAATAATGCAAGAGTAAGTAAATTAACAATGAATAAATTAATTCGTTGGAAAAAGTCACTGGTTTGAAAGGAAGTCGAGGCGTCAGTATTCGATAAAAGTGCCCTCATTTTTATTTTCTATACTAACAATCAATAAATATAAAATAATAATATTAAAATTAAAAATTAGTTTGGCGATAAGAGAAAAAATGTACACCTATACCTGTGTAGGTATACATTTTTTCTCTAAGTATTCTTACTATTTTTTATTTTTTCTCTAAGTATTTTTCTTACTGAAGTGTTTCTTAAAAACTTTACCGCATAAAACAACAAAGAACCATTTTCTGTGACAATGTAATTTCCTTGACACGTATGTATGTTATCAAATGATTGTGGTGGGGATAAAGGTAGCCGCTTATAGGTATAAGACAAATAGCGCGTAATCATTTATTATTCAGACACTGCGTTCATAAATTACCAAAATTTAAGGGAAGGATAGCAAAAATTTCACAAAAATTTGAAATTTAGAAAGGTTATTAGATATTCGCTGTAGTTGTTTTACAATGAAATTTTCTGTATCACTATTGATAAAATAAGTTTCCTAAACATCTACTTACCATTTATTATTCGAAAACGTTTTTAAAATTACCGTTTCTAATAATTCAATATTTTGATTTGTTTCTAGGCCTTAATTACTTAACGTATTAGAATTTATATCAAACTTCTGGAAAAGAAATAAAAAAAAAGCAATGATGTTGCTAAATCTTTGAATAATACTATAATATTGATAAATCTGAAGAAGTTTTATTTTAGTAATAAAAAGAAAAATTAATTTGTAAATTAAAACATAGTTAATCAATTTTTAAGAAATGAACAATAAAATTAAATGTTCTTCGTTACTCAAAAAAAAAAAAATTGAAAAAGTAAACAATTAAATAATACAAATTAAATTATTTCTTATGCAAGACTAATTAAAATCTCTTTTTTCAATTTTGTTTACACAAGCGTGGAACTATAATTAATTATTGATCCATTAAATATTTTTATTGAATCATTTATTAATTAAATTTATATTAAATTGAATAAATTTTCTACTGAATGACATTTCAACAACAAAAACTAAAAAACAATATTAAGGAAAATACATGTAAAAACTAAAATAAATAATTAATTTAATTTAATACACTTATTAAAAAAAAAATTAATCGATTTTAAAATTAAAAACATTTAAAGTTAACTCTTAATTTAATTACGTTTACCAAAAAGAATTATGTAACAGATAAAAAAAATGATCTGTGTAAAGTAATTAACTGCCTTTCTAAAAAAATTAAGCTTGGCCTATTGGGAATTCATTTATGTTATCCAATAAATCTGATTTTCATTTCATGTCACAAAATATTAAAGGGAAAAAAAGGATTAAAAAAAATGTTAGAGTTAAATAAAATATGAATTGACAGTTCTAGCAGTAAAGTGAATACAGTAGTGATGCTGTGAAAACTTAATTTTCCGTTATTTTATTTTTATTTTTTAATATTTTTACGTTATTAAACGACTACAACACAACCTATTGATTATAAAGTTAAATAGTTTCAAAAGTTAAATAGTTTCAAATATAAAATTAAAAAAAAAAAAAAAAAACATTTGTTTTTTGTTTTTTGAAAACACTGATTAAACATTTAAGAGGATATGCATGTAAAAAAAAAAAAAAATTGCTAGAACAAATATAAAAATTACCCAAAACATTTGTAAAAATAAACAGATTAACGCCCACTCTAGCAAGTAAGACAAATTGATAAAGAAGCGGTGATGCTACCTGTAAAATCTTTCAAATAAGGTTTTTCAGCATTTTCCCTATCTTATAAATAAGAATAATTTCGGATATATAGATTGTGTTTAAGAATCCTGAATAAACATGTAATCTTATGCGAAAAACAGTTTTTCAATTACAATTCTTGTTGTTTTGTTCGCGCATTAAAGTTCCACAGTAACTACTCTAATAATATTTAGAGGTGGCCGACCAAGATCACCTGATCCTAATCGATGAAGAACGACTCAACCAATTTTCATCAAATTTTACCATGCTTATCTAAATTTCAGTGAAAGTGATGTAGTAGGTTGGAGATTTTTGAGCCTCAAAATTTTATAAATAGGGATATATATATATATATATATATATATATATATATATGTATATATTACTTGAAGGGATTCGCAGAAATGCCTTCAAGTATTTTTCATGATTTATTTAATATTTTTCTTTATCTTGTCGCCGAATGGCTTCGACGGCACGTGGCACTTACTAACCTTATGGTAGCCCTGAAGAGGGCCGTTTTTGTCGTCGATTAGCTTCGACAGCTCGTTGTAATTACTAACCTTATGGTAGCCCCGAGAAGGGCTGTTGTCGTCGAACGGCTTCGACGGCTCGTAATTCATAACCTTGTAGTGGCTCTGAAAAGAGCCTTTTTTTGCGTTAGCTCTGAGAAGAGCTGTTGCGTCTGGAAGCTGGTCTCCGGCAAAGTCGGGGAGTTGCAGCTCGTCCATTGAAGTCAGACCAGGCTTCCCTTCACCGGCAGTTGGGTCCCCACTACAGCGTGGCAGTGGTGGTCTCCAGAGCCCCGCAGTGTCGGGTCGACGTCGGTCGTCCCGAGTTAATGCTGCCGAGTCCACCGTCCAGGGCGATTGAAGCCCGGCGAGCTGGAGCGGAGCGGGAAGGTAGCTTCTGCGCCCAGTGGTTTCATCGGCGGGCCGGCCTAGCCAGCTGCTCCGGCAAGGATGTTGGCATCCACCGGGAGGTCCCACGTTGAGCCGGCCAGGGAATTTCTTCTGTCTTCTTCCATTTTCTTCTTTTTCTTGGTCTTCTCCAGGTGATGGTCGACGTTGAATTTTCAATTCATCGTGCAAGCTCTTTTATTGGAGCCTGAGAGTGGTGGGGCCGCAGCGCCGCTATGGTGGGAGAACTGCTCGGCTGTAGTGATGCTTGTATTAGCGCGTCCGTGTACTGTGCGCCAGCTCACATTGAGTTGCTACAGTGTTTGTCCGCCGATATTAAATTAGGCATATATGTGGTAACAATATATATATGTATTTTTTTTTTTTTTTTTGAGGATGAAAAACGCTTTCGCGCTATCATCGTCCGGAATAAAACGTTTCATAAAAAAATAACAAACTAGAAACAGGCTAAAAAATTAAACAAAAAACTTACAATTAATACCACAGGTAAAATTTTCTTCAATATATTTAAAATTAATATCACAGCCACGGAACTTGACCTTACTTGATCGTCCAAATTTGTGTTTTGAAAAAGCGTGATTGTATGGTATTGTAAGACATCCTTTTTCCACGCATTATAAGAGAGAGATCAGAAATAGTAGGGAAACCAAACTCATTAAACAAACTTCATTAACTCCAAAATATGAAGAATCGGTAGCGGATGTATTGGGTACTTTTGAATACTGGTATAAAAACATCCATAAATTTTGTTTTTACCGTAATTGTAATCATTTTTTACTTAGATAAATCTTGGTCACTCTGATAGGATAGCAAAAAAAACTTATTTCATTGCAGATACAGAAAAAGACAACGCCGAAATGGCACAATAGAAGTTTATACAGAAATTTTAAATAAAAGATTATTTAAAGGCACTTTTAAAAGTCTGGTTACTGACTACAGACAAGCCTAAGTAGAATCAGCTTTCAACTATCTTGATGTTCACTGCGCAGTACAAATACTAAATTAAACTGGTTTTTCCTAAACTCAACCAATGAAGTTTTCTGTCTATTTATTATAAGATAATTAACTCTAAACCATTCTTCCATAATCTGCATTGATGTTTGATGTGAAGTAATCAATTTTTTTTTAATGAAAAAGCCACTATGACACCTCCAAATAAATTAACTTTGGTTAAGTTTTTCTGGTCTTCAAAATTATTCTTTTACATAGATGAGAAATAATAATGGACCTGAAATAGATATTGCGGAACCCATGTTCTATTATTTTAAATGGCAGATTTATAGTTATTGCCATTAATATCAGTTTAATCTTTATTAGCGTCATATAAATAAGATTCCCTTAGAATTAATCTTGTTTAGTTTAAAATATAATGAGATAGACAATTTCCTTGGTAAGATCACCAAAAATTATTTATGACAAATTGATTACCACCAATATTTTCTCCATAAAGAAAATTGATCGATGTACCTTTTTCCTGAAACCAAACTGAAAACCAGTTATATTGTTATGTGCAATTAATACTCAATTATGTGTAATTATTAATACTCAAGCTCATCTTTTAAACCTTTTTTGAAAACACAGGTAACAGAGTAACCGATCATAAGTTTTATGTTTATTTCTTTCTCTTTTCTTGAAGCCTGGTTTAATAGAAGCTAATTTTAATTTATAAAGGAAAACATGTTTGTAAGGAAAACATGTGTTGTAGGAGGCCTTTTATCTACGTGTTATCTATTAATGAACCTGTGATATCTCAATGAAATATAATTAGTAAAATTTGGGTTCAAACTTATAACTTTTAGATTAAAGTTTAAGTTCTGACCGGTAGCTCTTTTTCGAGCCCTGAATTTATAAAATTTTATTTTTTTGTTATTTTAATTTTTCTATTATATTGACATATGTATTAAAAATAATCTATTTTGTTTTAATAATTCTGTTAAATATTTTACAAATATCTATGAAATTCTAGTAGTAATAACCTATTACCAGTAATAATTTAGGGTATTTATCAAGATATAGATATTAAACCACTTTCAAAATAAAAATAGATTATCTATCAGCATGGAACACTGCATAAAAAACAAGTTTAATTACTTATGGCGTAAATAAGTGATTTAAATAAAGGTGTTGTTCTCTTAATTTTAAAATTTTATCGGCTCCAATTTTATAAAAAGTGTTATTTAAATTGATTAAGATACATTAGAATCTGAATAAGAAGCTACGTAAAGGAAGAATTAAACTGAACTTATCCTACTACCGTGACAATGAAACGCAGAACTTACGAACATCTATCTCTATCTAGATGTGCAACGCTGAAGAACTTGATTGTATTCATAGAATTATTGTACACATAAAGTAACCTAAATAATTTTTTTATTTTTTTGACGTTGCTCCACAGTAACGTCATGGTGTCTTTGAGGGACAGCTCCATCCGCGAGGAGAGGAGGCTTCGGTCTTCCACCTTCAAAGATCGGGTGGGGACTCCTTTGGGATGCCGTTGGGGAATATAAGACCGTACTCCCGATGGGGGGTACTTTTGGGGGTTCCCCACTGGAGGCGAGGCGTCAAGACCGGAGTCCCATTGGGGAGTTCCCTTTTGGGAACTCATCATTTGAGGCATGGCATGCAAAAAGACCGAGTCCCGATTACCTGGGCGGAGCCTTGCATCCTTCCGAGGTAGTTTGAGGCAAAGGCACCCCTCCCCGGTGCTGAGTTTATGCTTAATTGTGTCTCTAGCTCCGGGGGACGAGGAAACTACAAATTATTAAAAAAAAATTGTAGGGCTATCAGCAAACGTGCTACTCCCGAAGATTTGGGGGAAAATTACATTATGCAAAGTTTTTCTTTTAAACGATTTTTTTAGGGCAGTAATAAGAAGGAAATCTTTTATCTTGGTTAAATTATTAAATCCCAAATAATTTTTTCAAGAGTTGATTTTTTTATCTCTTTTGAGACAGACTTTCTGCAAATATTATTATTTTTAATTAATTCACGTTGGCAATATAGTTAAAAAAAAAAAATTCGTTAGGTAATTTAAAATTAATTTTCTGATTACAAATATTAACTAAAATTTTTAATATTTTTTAGTTAAGATATAGAAAAATTCTTTTTTAATAAAATTAACATACGTGCATATTAGACAATTGTAGATGTACTTAAATCTTACAAATCCAACAGCAAAATTGTATTCGATTCCCAGTGATCATGAAGATCAATTTTTATAAAAGATTAAAAAATACAATCCTTGGTTTATGTAATAAAATAATATGAATGATCATAGAAGTAAATTAAAAATTGAAAATAAAAATTTCTTCGGTTTAGTTTTTCTCATTAGAAATTTCTATTATATAGCTATTTTTGCAGTTAACTAGGAAAAATATAAAAATTTCAGGCCTTTTTTTAGTATAGAGAAAAGTAAAAAAAATTCAAATACGCTGTTAAAAATAACCAGGTTAATTATAAAGTACAAAGTGAACGGAAGCTATTATAAGAATTATATTACAATCTCTATCGTGAGAAATAATACCTGCATTTTCAAAAGATAGAATTTTTAACATTATATATAAAGAAAGATTTTTGAAAATAAACAAATTTGTTATAATTTCTCAGATTTTTTTGTTCAGCAACTATCTTTATCGAACAGCTAAGACGCATGAGTCATTTGCTGTAAGAGATTTATAGAAATACTGAAGTGTATAGAGATATGAATGAATTTTATTGGAATTAGTAAGTTAGTTTTCAGGCTCTTATATGTACAAAGATCGTAAAAATTTTATTTATGCAGATAAACATTTTCTGAAAATTATTAAAATTACACTGACAAAATACTGGTAGTTTACATTACAACGTGGTTTCACTAGTTTAATTGAAAAAAAAAAAAAATAGAAACAATTTTCATCTTTGTTTTATAGAAAGGAATATATTCAAAAGAAAGTTGTCTTTGAAAAAGACAACTTAACTGACCGAGCGAAGTGAGCTTTAGAGTTTTTATTGAATTTAATGGTAAGGTTCTTTGCTGTTTGACAGAACGACGTGTATGTAACGACTATTCATAAAATTTATCACTTTGTTATGGAGGTCGGCTCCGTTGCGAAATATTATACCATCGAATTGCGCTGAACTTTCAAGTTTATAACTAAAATACGAATCGGTGAAAATACAATAAAATACTGCAATTTCAGTTTTTTGCCTAGTAAAAACAAGTATCAGTATCCTACTTAAAGAAAAATACACAATACTCATTGACTCACGTCTATGAGAAATAATATTAAAAAAGTGAATAAAAACAAATTCATATAAATCACACGATTAAATATAAAGGAAGATACAAATCATAATAAATAAATAAAAAAAATTCTTCAAAATACAATAAAGGTTGCCAATATTGAGTTAGTATTCAGAATAAAACATTAACATTGAACAACATAACATCTATAAAGTTTATAATTATCCGTAAATACATTACTTTTTCTGTCTTAAAAATGTTTTAATTGGACAAAGAGAAGCAGCTTTCAAAGATAAAATAAATACGTAGAAACATTCCGTAATAGAAAATCATTTGCCTACTACTTTACTGAAGCCTGCCGATATACATTGGCATTTACGAAACAAACCATCATGTCTTAAATAGGATTAATAAATTAATTATAATAAGTTAATGATAAGCTTAATGAGACTTAAGTTGAGTGTTATAAATTATATAAAAAACACATTAGTAAATGAAACTCTTCAAATTTAATACTTATCGGCCATATTCTAAATAGGTGTTTTTCTAAATAATAAAAGAAGAATCGGAAGTATCAAGTAATACAAGAGTTGAAAACAACAGCAAAAATTACTGAAATTGACCGTTAAAGCGTACGAAAGCGTTACGATATCAGTTTAAAAAGCTTTAAATTAAAAAATATATTTTTTTAGCGACTTTCCGAAGAAAAGTACGGTATTACTTTCTGTTGCATTGTAGAAGTGCTAGTTGAAAATTAATCTTTTCATATTTTGAGGTACGAGGTACAAAAATACCATTCACTTAAACTGGGATTTCTTTATACATTAATAGGCCTACGTCCTATGTATAAAATTCTGTGACTCGAAAATCTCCAAAACTACTACATCAATTTCACTGAAATTTAGATATGCTTTAGTGGTTTATTTTGAAGTTTTGTATGTTAAAATTTGATAAAGGTTGGTCCAGTCGTTCTTGAGTTATACTTAATTCAAGGTCGAACAGATTTAAGCGGGGCAAGTTAGAAGCTTGGTTATGATGCTGGAATTTGGAACTTCTTTTTTATCTGCGGTATCTATTGTTAGCAATATTAAACCAAATTAAAAAAAAAAAAAAAAAAATATTAAAACCAAATTAAATTAACGAAAAGTCGGTCTAATTTCGCAGAACTGCATAAGAAATTTTTTTTAAATGCCATCTTTGTTACCAATAATAATTTAGAGTTGGCATTTAATGCAATGCCAACAATAATAAATAGATATTTAAGTAGTTTTTCTCAGTTATCATATTGCAAGAGAGAACAGAAATTATGTCAAAAATATTTTAATTGTACGGTCTTAATTAAATATTTTCTATATTTTAAACTGTAAAATTAGATAAAAAATCATTACTTTCCCTTTATAACCAATGTTATAATGCAAAAAAAAAAAAAAAACGTTTTCAGTTAGAAAAAGTAAATACGAGTAGTATAAAATATTTTTGTTTTTGACTTACCAATGAAATGTTTTGTTTTTATAATTTTCCTTATTTTAAACTTGTTTCTTCAAATGCTAATAATAATAATGCTAATAATTTCAATTTTATTTTATTTTTCAAAATTTCTGTGATTATCATACACTAATATAGTTGTTATTATAATAGTAATCATTATTCAGTATACAATGAAATAACTGCTGGCTGTATAACCTTGAGAACGTTTATTCCGACAAGGGGAGTGTGCATATATGAGAGAACCACTTTGCTGGATGTTTCTTGTATTATTTCAATTAAAGTAAATCACTCAGTACGTGATTTAGTTTAAGAAAAAAATTCTTTAAAACTGGTTAAATACACGTGAACTGTACAATTATTTATTTCAACAGAATAAAGGAAATAAGGCTTAAAAATATGTTTTTGTTACAAAACAAATCATTTATTATTAACGCTCAAAGTATGTTGTACCTGAACTGCACGTTCTACAGTACAATAAATAATATTAATTACAGCTAATACTCCTTCGGGATGTAACAATACCGTTACTTAAAATATTTTCTTTGGTTTTATGTGAATAAATGATAAAGGGAAGAATGAAAGAGAGAAAATTGGAATTTTTACCTTGGACTACTTTCCTGAGATTTAAAAAAAATTATATACAAGTATATAAGAATATATATATATATATAAATATATATATAATGTTCTTCTTTTTTTTTTTAGAGAAATTTGTCGATGTTCAATTTTTAGTGGTTTTTCTTCAGAATGGTTTATACCTTTATTTTGTTTTATTGATACTAATGCATTACGATTTTTTATATTCAATGAACGAACATTTCGTTATTGAATATATGTACGTGGGGGAACACTTTTTGGCCTCGATATTTGAATTTGATTTCGGATTAAGCATTGTTAGAGGATTAAAAAAAACGCGAATGACTGCGATCGGCCGTCGAGTTCACCTCAAAATGGCTGCCAAAATTAAAGTTTTTCAATGTCATTACGCAATAACGGTGTAAGCTATCGAGTTAGTTCGAACGGACTACTGTAAGGTTGAAAATGCATTGAGTATGTAAATACCAGTCTTATAAATCAAGTGTAAGACCCCCAAAATGGCGGGAAAACTAATTATTATAATGATTGAAAGAAAATATGCCATTAAACCGCCAAAACAAGAGATAAATAAATTATATTAACTTAGCGTATGTAGGACCCTAAGAGATTTATAAAAAAAAACATAACAAACACATTTAGCCACCTGCAGATTAAAAAAAAAAAATTAAATTTAGAAACATGTTTAATTTTTTAATTGTAACAGATACTGAAAAGAAACTAACAGAATGGACTATAAATTATGATTAACATAATATGCGAGTACTGATTTTATAGGCCATAAAATAATGGTCACGAGACCTAATCGAACATTAAAATATAAAAATAATTACGTAAAAGACTATCATTAAGAGAACAACATTAATAATAATAAAAATAATAATAAGAATAAAAAGGTCGGGAAGGGTTTACTAGGCATTTCATTGATCATTGATAACTGGCTTTACTTAAAGTTTTCCACGAAGTTATGTTTGAGAGAAAATATATATTTGCTCTGTTCTTTTTCTTAATGTATGTATGTCAAGAGCCATAATATTATTAGCACCACAAGTGAACTATGATTCACTACTTACTCCCAAAAATGAAGAAATAATGGCGGAAATTATCTTAAAACTCGTATTATCAAACAAATTTTTTAAACATGTGTGAGAAATTCTTTTTATTGAATTTTATCGAACATTTTATACTATAATACAATTATTTTGTTTTATTAGAAGACAAATTTTCGTCAACTACTGCATACGTAATTTTTTCATCTGAAATGTATATTGTATTAAATAAACTAACAAAAATTGTTATTATTATTATACATTATAGTTCAATATTTGCATTAACTATAACATAAAAAAGTCTTTAACAAAAAGAAGGAGCTACTAAGTGCCAAGTTTTAAGTTTAGAAGTACTACGGAAACAGTTACATACTACGGAAACATACTGAGAAGTATGTTTTAAGAATGGGAGAGCGTTGAAATGGGAGAGAGCGTTGTGCTATTAGAACACCAAAAAAAGAAGAATTTAGAAACATTCGATATATGGTGTTCTAGGCAAATGTTAAAAGTTTGATGGACTGACAAAATCAATAATGGGCGACAAACGAATGAACAAGAATAAAATATACTGTTATATAGTGTTAGTGTATAATAGTGTTCCTCTGGAACACTATAACAAAAAGAAAATACACACTAATTGAGCATATTCGTGACATAGAGTTACGAAGACGATCATTGAAGGGATAAAAAAACCACAAAGAAAGGGATAAGCTGGTGTACATAAGACAGAATATAAATGATATGAATTGCTCAAGATAAGAACAACTAAAGAGAACTGCTCTCAAAAGAGAAAAGGCTCTGGAAATTTACTGAAAACCAATATGTGCGTTGATAACAAGAGACATCAACATAAAAATAACCATAATCCTTAACATGAAGTTTTAAATTTATTTGGTCAAATTAATGTACTGCTTTAAAATAATATTTTTCATTTAAAATATAAAAAAAAAAAATTACTAATTTAAAACCATGTTACTCCGTATTAAAAATTTAAGTTGATGCTTATTAGTTCTAAAAGAAAGGAAATTAATATTTTAATAGTCTTTTCTTTGCAATATGAATGAACGTATTCTACGCTTTTTCTTTTTTTTTTAACTTAGTATACGATCTTGTTGGACGTAAAATTTATGAGTATATGTGCTAAGATGCATGTAACATGAGTAAAAGGGAAGTATTATTTTCTTTCTAGTAAGAAATAAGGCTAGACAAGAATTTTAAACAAAAAAGAAATTACATGACGCAACTGTTATCTCGCAAAATGGTGCCTTTGCCTTACTTCTATTTGTTCTAAATTATATTTTATATGAGTTGCAGGTAAGCCGACTTTTACACATAAACGTACTTACATATACCATATACACTCATTTAAGTTTTTAAGTATGCACGTATCCGGCCTTTCTACATAACTTATTTTACTTAATAAAATTTTCGAAAATAATAAATAAAATTGTGTGCAGCATTTTTTAGTTTATTTATAAATTATCATCGTAAAATAAATTATTTAATTACAAATTATCTTTCGTAACTATAATATCAATAACTATAATTTATTTAAGATCGCAATTTAATAAAAATAGGAATAAAAATAATTTTCTTGTAATTATTAAAATAAAAATTTACATACATAAAATTTACAGTAGAAATAAAAAGTTGTATTAAATCAATTTTTGCGAGATGATGTTCTTCCTGATCGAATTTACCGAAATTCGTAAAATGGATTTGATCAATTTCAATAGAAAAAAATTTTACTTCAAAAAGTTTGATAAAACATTAACTAAATGAATTTTACGGAACTTCACAAAATTTAACTTTTCCCTTTTACCCCACATCGTCTTTTCCTCATTTCCCCTTTCCCTTTCATCATTTCCCATTTCCCATTTTCCTCTTCCTTTTCGTTTTCTTCCCCACTTCTCTTTCCCTTATCACCCTTTCACACTTTCTCTTTCCCACCTTTCCCATTTTATTTTTTCACCTTTCCCCTTTCCATTTTTTCCCCGTTTTTCATTTTTCCCATTTTCCCCTTCTTCCCTTTCTACTTTTTCCCATTTTTACCTTTTCTGATTTTTCCCTCTTTCCCTTTTCCGATTTTTTCCTTGCTCCCTTTTTCTCCGCACGTAATTCCGTCCAGTAGTTTTTTGTAAATAGCGGACACATATATCGGAAACTGAAATGGGGAATCGTAAAATATTTAGTATAGCGTGTGTTGCTTTTACGTCCAACAGATAACGCTGTTTTCAAAAAAATCATGTTTTTACTTGTTACAGGTGTGACATCTTAGGTACATAAATAGTAGGTATATAAAAACTCTCGCGTTTTCGAATGCAACATTGTGTCAAAATTTCAAAGTAATCGATGAAGAACTTCCGGAGATTTAAGAATTTAAACAAACGAATATTTACATTTTTATTTATATAGATAAACTTTTTTATAATATCTTATATATATATATATATATATAAAAGTAACTAACTTTTTTATTACGATGCGAAAGTCAGAACTTTCCGACTTCGAAAAT
Source organism: Lycorma delicatula (assembly GCF_047948215.1). Lineage (NCBI taxonomy): Eukaryota > Metazoa > Arthropoda > Insecta > Hemiptera > Fulgoridae > Lycorma > Lycorma delicatula. The sequence continues at coordinate 56,379,354 of NC_134460.1, read as the reverse complement.
CAATTGTTTAACAGCTGATTTTTTGAAGAGGTTCGAATCCTAGTGTTAGCTAATTGTTTTATACGGAGTTTAATACTAGACAGAGGATACCGGTGTGCTTTGGTGATAGGGGTTCAATGAATCACAAAACTCAGGAATGGTCGGCTTGACTATGTACAAGTATTCATCTCATTTTTACGTCATACATATAATCCTGATCTCATTGGGGCATGTTTATTGTTCATTAGTTGAACAACTTGCAAAGTAAACATTAGGAATATAAATAGAACAAATCATACCTAATATTTAGAAACAAAAATATATATTTGCTATCAAACACGACTTAATGAAAATACTTTCTATATGTAAACACTTATAAAATCCAAAAAAAAAAAAAAAAATGTTAACAATCACTGTACATAAGTAAGAATAAAAATATAGATATAGCCCATTTCGAGGAAATACAAACTAAAATAATAGTTGGTATAGTGAATGAATCCACAGCCATGGCTTCCAGAAAACACCAGAATCTCCTCAACAAAATTAAATATTGGACCAAAGAGTTAAAAAGCAAAATTAAGGAATCAAAATACGTTAAACTTGCTTAAAAAATAGAAGAAATAGCCAAAGATACGTCTAAATGAATTTTTTATACATTAATGTCATAATAAAAAGTAGTTGGGAATTTAGACTATAAACTGGACTAAAAAGATCTGCAATCTATAAAAGCGGTTAATTCGGAATTTATAAGATTTTTGTTGAAATGATGGGTAAGATCACATACTTAGATTTATCATTAAAGAACAAGCTGTAGTAAGCTACAGAACATTCCAATTCGTATGGGATACGATTTACGAGAACAGCCAGAAAGTCAAATATTAAATTTATGAACTGTTCCAATAAAAATTCAAAGAATGATCACGGACGCCACAAGGTATGTTACGTATGATAAGGTGAATATTTTCGTGTAAAATCCATAATTGAAGAAATTTGACTTCATAGCAGTAAAAAATAGTGAAAAAACCATCCTAACTTTTAACGTTGACTCTACGAATCAATAGTGAAAAAGTTTCACCAGACAGAATCACATCTGAGCTTTTCGTTCAGATGCACAACTATATTATGTTCACATACTTAAATGTCCTGCATGCTTAATTACAATATATTTCGGCAATTATCACCTCATCTATTCCTAATGCTCTATTGCACTGGGCGTAGAAAAAAATATCGGGGTTTTAATTTGTTATAAAACCTTTTGGATAAGATGTAGAGTGTTGATTTAAGGTTAGAATTAACGAACAAAAAGGACAGCTTTAGTTGCAAGCAGAATCATAGAGTGATTCCTTAGTTTCCGTTTGTCAGCGCCACTAACAAAGATGGTGACTCCTAAACAGAAAGCTTTTTGTCATTTTCAGTTTGCTAAATATGAATCTCTGCCGGCCTCCATGGCGCGAGTGGTAGAGCTTTTAATCGGCTTTTAATCCGGAGGTTCCGGGTTCAAATGCCGGTCAGGCGTGGCATTTTAACACCCTGAAGTAATACCTAACAGTGATCCCGGAGGCCAAAGAAAACTGAATCTGTAGTTACAGTTTAATGTTCGTTCGTAGAAGTTTAATTGTCATCCTCCACGTGACAATAACTGTCGTCGATTTCATAATCGGTTTGAACGACTGGATTTTTTTATAAAGAAAAGATTACGGGAACTATCGAGGGTATCTGAAGAAAATGTGTCGCAGGAAGACTCACTCCATGAGTCTTCCTGCGAAACATTCCTCCATGAATTCTGATCGTAGTTCAAAACATTTGTTGGGAAGTTCGGCCGCAAACTATCTATGACATTGATACAGTACGGAATGTTTTAAAGAAACTCTTAAATATGCATTCATATTGTTTATAACTGTTACAATTGAATTTAAAGCCTACGAACTGTGCTGTGCTTGCCAACTTTGTGACCGAAATGTTGCAGCATGAAGATAATGGCATTCTTGTTTGTTTTGCGTTACGGAACGAGTCAATATTTCATCTTAGTGAAAAAATAACACACATAATTTCCGTTTTTTGAGGTAAGGAAATACCCTTGAACTTTTACATTACGAAAGAAACTCCCCAAAATTTAATATTTTATGTCGTATATCTCGACAGCAAGTTTACGGGATGTTATTTTTCGCTAAAGCAAGCGTTACAGAAACTTCTTATTCAGATATGCTGCGTACATGGCTGTTTGCTCGAATGAGAGATGGACTTTTATTTGCCAACAAAATGGTGCCAAATTGGATCGGTTGAATGATGTTTTTCCAAGGTCACCCGATCTGACCCCATGTAATTTTTTCCCTTAGTGTTTTATAAAGCATTTTTGTGTATGTACCTCCGCTATCTACTGATCTATCTTATTTGAAGCACAGTATTGATGGAGCTTTCTCTTACATTTTTCCAGACATGCTGGTTAAAGTGGTTAAAGACCACTTGTTGTATGGACTTTGTTACCAATTAGATGTGTGCCGCGTGACGGAAGTTTCTTACATTGAAAAAAGTAGGGAAGAACAGTAAGAGCTACTCTTTAATTTTATTTGTAATTTTTATTTTTAATTGATTTTAATAAAATCTATGAGTATGAAATTAATATTTTTTTTATATCCTTATCTAAGAAACAAATTTTTCATCACAATTTTATTATGTCTATAATCATTTGATTGTATATAACTAAAAGAAGTTTCTAATTTAACATTAATATTCTCATAGCTTATTTGTATTAAAATTAATTTATTATATTTTATCAGCATTTTTAATAGAATGGAAAATAAATTTTCTTTTAAAAAAAATATTGTTCTTTAAAAATCGATACTTAAAAGCAAACGGGCAAAAAGGTTAATTAACATTAATTTTCTTTTTCTCAATAAGTGGTTAAAATATTAAAATAGGTTTCGTTAAAAAATATCAATTATAAAATAGAATAGTTCAATAATTTGGTTCAACTGATAGCATTTATATTAAAAATGTAAAAGAAACATTCTAAATTTTAATATTTTTAGTTTTACATTTTTAACTTCAGCAGAATAATAATAATAATAATAATGCTATAACAAACACTGTTTGTTATTATATCGAGAAATAAATGAACCAAAAAGATACCAGAACCTATTATAAAATATTGATTAAATTTTCCTTGTATGAAGTAAAAAATTAAACTACATAATCTTCACACCAAGATATAAATAAATATATATATATATATATATATATATAAATTTTTTATGCGCAACTGTTAATTTGATAATGTAACTAATAACGTTACACTTCAGTAAATACTACTATTCTTACATGTTTAGGTTAGAGTAAAATTACTTGTCTGGGTATAATTTAATTTAGCAGTTTTGATAATTAATAAAGAAACGTTTTTATAATTTTCATCAGGTTTTTAAAACGCTAACAATTCGAAATTAAAATAAAGGATATAAAACCGAAATTTAATTTTTCTGATGGTTTCAAGTGTGATCTTTTATAAGAGTCAATTTCTGGTACAACTGATTTAGTTAGACCCAAGAGAGCACAGTCAAGTAGGGCCCTATATATATATATATATATATATATATATATATATATATATATATTGTATAAAACACTATACGATGCTACATAATAGTAAGAGCTGCGTGTAGTAGAAAAGTTTCTTTTCCTGTACAATTCCCTTTTTCATTGAATTCATCATTCTATTTTACTGAAGTCTCGTTATATTGCATCCCTTTTGCTGTTCGTGACTTTCCTCGTCGTAAATATTTTTGAAGTACATCAAATTCAATATATAACTGATATGAAAAGTCATTTAAATTAATATGAACGTTTTAGTTAATAAAAAAAAATTCCAATATTCCTATGTTACCTTGTGATAATGTTTTATGCAAACTGAATAAATAAATTTTTAAATTATAATTTTTCAAAATACTGGTTGTTAAAAAATCGTAAAAAAATGATTTTTATGAGGAAATAAAAACTGATACACCACCATTCTGCCATGAAGGTCTCAGCGGAAAATCCCTTTCCATCGATGAAGGCGGAAGCCTTCATCCTTCATCTTTCATCCGAAAGATACCGGGTTCGAATCCCGTCACGAATTTTTTCATTCTCTACAAAATTTCAATTCCATACTCCCACACACAGGCTTTTAACTTACGCAATGAGTTACTCATAAATAAAAAATAAATACATAAAAAATTAAAGGATTGAACTGTAAAATAAAATACTCATACATAATTATAAACTGTACGTACATAAACTTAGAAAAAAATACTGGATATAATCAGAAGAATCGTCTTCTACGGTTACCTACAAAGAATGACCTCTAACAGACTAATTAAACACTTTAAAAATTAAAAAAACCAGAAAAACTGAATCAGAGAAACTAAGAGAAGCATGGAAGAACTAAAAAAACACAGAAACATTAAAGAAAGCAACCACTGAGAAAAAAATTACAAAAAATCACAAGCTTCCAGGAAACAAAAACAAAAAAGTATACCTGGAGAGAAGAAGGAAAAGAAAATCTCTGGGAAATGATAAAAAGATGTGGAAGAAAAGAAATTGAAAAAGTGAAGTAGTTGAAATAATGTATCCCCCATGATGGCTTAAAAAAAAAAGATTATGAATCCGAATTCAAAACATTTGATGTTAGCAAATTGCTAATCCCTGAACCTCAGAAACAGTTATTATTAACTATTGTCTTAGGATCACAGATTTAAATCTATGCTATTATATAAAGAAGAAGAGGTTTTTGTTTGTTGGGATAAAAAAAAGTTAATCAATCGCAATCAAATTTTGATCCATTTTTCTTGGCGCAACTGAGAAGGTTTTTAGATAGATTTCGTTTCAAAAAATCTCTAAGAACCAACCGATCGATTGCTTCCAAATTTTCAGGATACATTCGTATTATACCATGGAATGTTTTAAGCAACAGAACGAGGCCCTAGAGTTTGCAGAGCAACAGAACGAGCACAGTTTGTTTCTAATACAAATTTAATCTAAAATAATAATTAATTTTGAAAGCTTTTGCTTAAAATTTATTTTAAGATAAGAAGAATCAAAATATTGATAAATCTTTATGCTCTGGAAGAGTAAATAAATATTTATAACAAATGAAAAAACTATAATGTGATGAAAGACATTTAAATTTATGGTGAATAAAAGGAATAATAATAAATAGAATACAATAGATCATTCTTGACCTTTCAAGCTGCGTTAGTTATTTTTTAATTATGATCTTTTAGCCAATTAATATAAAGGTGAATACAAGGGAATATTTATACATACAATCAAATTAATAAAAAGTTTATGAAGAATTGCACTATGATATAAATTACTTAATAAATAAAATTCAAATTTATATAATATTGGAAAAACTTTCAAAAATTAACTACGCTAAAAATCTAATAACATAAAGATGTTTTCCTGTATTTTTTTCTATCAAAATTATAGAATTTTGCAATGAAGAATAACTATATACTTTATATAAATAATTAGTTGTAAAACAACAGGTCTATGAAAATGTAAATTTATTTCCAAACATATTTTTTTAAACTTACAGCGGTGGGGGAAATAGCAAAATATATCAGAACGAGGGACTTTGAATTTTACATTAAAATAATATTTGTTATCTATTGATGACCAGTGTGATAGTTTTTTCGTACATGGATATAAAAATTTTGTATATACGAGTAAATTCAGAAACGGTAATTTACTCGTAGATTCATTAATATCATTGTAAAAATAGTTAAAAATATTTATTAATCTTTTCAGTTAAAAATGTGATTTTCGTAGACATATATTACAATATAAAATTAGCCTTAAAATTCTCAATTCGTCTACTTTTGAATAAATCTGGTATCCATAATAATTTTAAACAATAATGGATTACCGCCGAATTCCTCTTGAATTGCCTCATAACATACCGTTATTGTTAACTCAACTACATCCTGCAACGAAGGAATTTCATTATATTCATTACCGATGATCAAGGATGTTTTCTCATTTATGTCAGGATACTCGACACTCAAAATTATATAACAAAGTACCGTTATTGTTTTATAAAATTTTAAATGATTATCTTGCTGGATTAATTTCTCATAATTCATTTATTATCTAATGAATAAGAAAAACACCTTCGAATTAATTTACATGTTATTCTATTCTAAATTAAATCATAAATTAATATAGTACTTGTATAATTTATAAAATTATGGGAGTAAGATTCTATTTGTGCTAGATCACTTCAGTATCTATTTTATTTCCATTTACGTTTTTATGGTAATTTTTTTTGTTGCAGTATACGTAAATATTACTATACCGACTCATAACATTTAACCATACAGAATATTCTTGGAAGTAATTGGAAAAAAAATCATATAAACATGTTTTGGAAATGCTTTTTTAGGAATTACGGTTATTTCTCACTGATTTATTCTTAGAAGATTAAATAATACTATGATAAAATTCTTGGAGAATAAATTATAGAACAAAATTTCGGGTTTCATATGATACTGAACGTGATAAAATAAAATTCTACAACTGTATTTTCAGCAGTCTGTTCGTGAAACATACAATTTACTTGTTTAATGGCAGTTTAACGAAGTTAATTTAAGAAAAATCGTTAAATTTTTCAACGCAGGAGGTTTTGAAATTTATAATTTTCTCGGAAGGTGTATTTGCCCATCCTCTGGGCATAAGATACGGCCAGTAGTAATGATATGTGATCGTGTAAATGACCCGGCAGAACTCATCAAGCGTGACTTGAGAATCCTTCTCGATATGAGTCGGCAGGATCATAAGCGAAATCTAATTCCAGCTTGTGACCATGATGGTGCACCACGTAGAGTGCTTCCAATGGAATTATTGGTTTAGCTATCTAATCCCAAACAGCTTGAGCAACAGGCGCGGTCGGTAGAGATGATATGCGGTAGAGGTGTAACGCGGCCTCTTATGGTGACAGAGCACCTTAAACTATTACTCATCAAAAGTGGCTTGGGGAACCTTGCCGATAACAGTTCTAAGGAGTCAGAAAATGAATTCTATTGAGATTCATTTTTAACTTTTTTCCGTAATTTATATCCCAGCATTTTTAATATTGTTTTATTTTATCTTTTAAATAAAAAATCTGTGCAAAAACTATCGCCAGTAGCTCTAATAAAAAAAAAAAGGTTTCCGGCTACATGTTTTCTATGAATTTAGCGCTACTAAAGATTACCAAGAATCCATTCCAGAAGTGAAGATAAAACTCTATAAAACCTTGTGCATAACAATATGAAAATTTCACCTTTTATTTTTGTAATATTAAAATTACTTCTGTCAACTATGACTTCCTTATTAACGTTTTGGTTAGATTTTTTTTCACCAATGACTATCAAAGACATAATTAATTCACTTTAAATTTCAAGAGTAATTTTTCCTATTTTCAATTTCTATTGCTGTATTGAACCTTCGATTTAATGAATTAATATACATATTACTGTATAATAGAAGAAAAAATTGTAAAGTAGGTAAAGTTATTTAAGTATTTGAGAATTGTGATGATTTGAAACGGAAACTGTGGAGGAAATAAGAAGTAGGATATCTATGAGCAAAAGAGATTTACTAAAGTTAAATGAATTGCTCTCAGCAAAAAGAATCTTAATTTAATTGAGATAGGGGTTTGGCAGATAATTTTAATGGAATGTATTATTGTGTTTATCTCAAACATCGATGTCAGAAAGAAGTTAGCTACCTCCGAACGTTTAGAAACTTTTTATGAGTCTGACGACTTTAAGTCATGTATATGTTAAAAGAATAAGTTGAAATTGTGTTAAGGGTTCAATTTCCATTACCTATAATAGTTTTATTCCTCATCTTTCTCTTACTGATTTTCCGTGAGTCACCGTTCATCGATTGCCGTAGTAATTCTGTTTATTTTCATTTGATAATAAAGTCAGTAGTAATTAATTCTTAAGTCATAAATTACGCAAAACAAAGAAGAATTGCGTAATTTTTTTTTGAAACGGCTCATAATTTGCATAAACAAAGTAGTCTATTCGTGGTCATGACATGACTAAATAACAGATCAACACAAAAAAATTATAATATTGAAAGACGGTATGCGTAGAGATATGTATAGTGTGACAGTGCATGATCTCAACATTCAAATTCACGTACTTTATTACAGGAATATAGAAAAACGAAAGTTTTTCTATATTCCTGGAATTTTTGAACCGAGTTTATTTACATTTTAATGCGGATTGGAAATTAACCATAATACTATAATTGATTTGATTAATAATGTATATGAGCAGGTGTCGTCTTGAAATTGTTAACTTTCCTAAACGTTATTGGTGGGGCGGGATTAACTACTGTGATACGAGTCGGTAATTACAAAAAGAAAGAAAGCATTCTGACTTCTAAACTATAGTATTCGGAGACATTCTCCGTGAGACAAAATTTGTTGTAAATATTTTACGAGTAATTTCATGGTAGGTATATTACTAATTATTGGTTAACAAACTGCGATCTGAAACAGTCGTAATCTCTAACCGATAGGTTTCATACGACGAGATTACAAATGCAAATAGAACATTTACTTAACATACTGCGTTAACCAAAACTTCACCTTGGTAAGAGGACATACTCATACGGTGGAAAAAAGTGAAGTGTTAATTATCAACAGCCAGATGCCGATACAGTACTCGGTTAAACTGTTGGACGGTTACTTATTAGAATTTATGTGAGAAAAATCTTGATAAAGACTCAAATCCCGAATAGAAATGTAAGTGTGAAAACAATAGGGGAAGTGAAAAGGTCCCGAATAAAATAAGAAATTAGGAACTACTGAATAAAACGTAGAAGAATTTGAATTAGTTAATAAGGAAGATAAAAGTGTCTTGGTTGCAGTACAATCCACAAAGAAATGAATCCACAGTTCAGGAAAGAATCATCTCGTAGAAAGAAAAGTAGAAAGAGGGACAAGAAAAAGAAGAAGAAGAATTGGGGGTACATACTGACATTATGACAGGAAGGAGGTTTAAGGAAAACAATGCAATCATTTTATTTATTCCTTTTAGAATTACAAATAGTAAAAGTATAATATTAAAGAATGGGAGTGTTTTACTCCCACTCTTGTGCTGATGGAGTGGAGTGAGCTGTGGGAGGAGGAGCCCTGTCAGACATCTTATTTTTTACATTGTTATATTCCGCTATTTTACAGTTACTGTTAAGTTTTTAATTATTATGCTAATTAGTTATTCAAATTCTTGCTTGATAGTTGCTAAATATACTGTTCGATTTGAAATGAAAATCATTATACTGTCGCGTGTTCGCAGTTTGACAAGGATATTGAGATAGGACACGTAAAAATTCTTACAACTACTATTTATTTGTTCTAGAATGACTTACTACACATACAAAATGAGTCAATTATAAATAGCAAAGTACAATTCCGATTTTACTATAATCCTTACAATATCTAATACAAAATTAACAAGAGATTATAAAAGCAAGATAAAATCACAAAATCAATTCATTTATACATACAATAATTATTTACATTTAATATTTATAAAAAAGATTATAAAAAGAGACTAGCTTACACTTTTATGAGTGAATAATATCACTTTGTCCCCTATTCACGATGAACTCTCCGAACAGCTTCTCGTACTTAGCCGCAGACAACACTATCCCGAAACGGGATACTTGTGATGCAGTTTTCGCTCGTTTGTACCGCAAACTCACTACGAATTCTTCCGCACAAAGTGCACATTTATCGTAAACCGTAGTCGTATTTATCCCACACTGTACTGAACTGTAATTCGCTGTTCCTTGGCTATATTTATGCCTCCGGGTCTAGGATCTGATCTGCAGTAACAGCAGCCGACCTAACATTTTTTTCGTTCAAGTGATAGAAAAGCCAAGAAAAGAATTTATAGAATTTATTGAAAAGCCTAGAAGGTACGGATTTCTACTATCCGTACTTTCTAGGCTTTTCTATAAATTCTCTTTAGAATTTCTTTTAGATTTTTCTTTTCAATCTTTTTTCGTTCTTTATTTTCTCTCTCTTTCTTCTTCTAGCACGTTTTATTACTGGAAGCTTCTCTACCGATTACAGTATTTTATCTTCTTGATGTAGAATGCTTTTATGTCCTGGTCAGATAACTAATTAAATATTTTGGATTCCTTAGAGATGAACTGTCTTAAGGTTGTCCATTTTAAAGCTTTTCATTAAGAAATGAGAGAAGATGTTCAGGATTAAGAAAAATAACAAATTTTATTGGACCTTTCAGAAATCTGCTCAAAATCAGATTTTGATCTGTTTTGGCAAGGTAGACAAGACGTATGCTTGTAAAAAAGACAGGTTTACTGTAGAATAATATTGCTTTACCACATAAAAATTACGTTTTATCTAAATTATGAATTTTTTTGTCTTCAGTCTGGTTTTGTCTGGTTTGTCTGGTTTCATGCAGTTCTCCAAAATTCCCTATCTAGTGACAGTCGTTTCATTTTGGTACACACCCTATATCCTACATCCCTAACAATTTGTTTTACAAATTCCAAACGTTGCAAAATTTTTCCCATCTACCTGTCACTCCAATATCAAAGTAACTATTACAGGATACCTTAACATGTGGCTTATAAGTCTGTCTCTTTTTTAACTATATTTTTCCCAATGCTTCATTATTTTACCGCAATACCTTTTCATTTGTCACTTTATCCATCCACCCAGCGAATTTTTATCATTCTCCTACAGCACCATATTTCAAAATTTCTCTGTACTGCAAAATTTCTCTGTCACATTTTGTAAATTTATTTAAAATGCTGAAATTTTATTCTATTCTACGTTATCAAATGCCTTTTCTAAGTCTATAAATGCCGTGTATATTGGTTTGTTTTTTTTAAATGTACTATTAATCTAGCGCTAAAATTGCTTCCCTTGTCCCTACACGCCTGAAACCAAACTGATCTTCTCCTAACACTCCTTCTACTCTCTTCTCAATTCTTCTGTATAGAATTCTAGTTAAGATTTATGATACATGAGTAGTTAAGGTAATTATTGTTCTTCACATTTATCTGCTCCTGCTTTCTTTGTTATCACGACAATAACCCTCTTTTTGAACTCTGATGTAGCTTTCGTTTTTTCGTAAATATTACATACCCCTTTGAATAATCTATCTATCGCTATCCTTACCTGCACTGCACAGTAATTCTGCAGGTATATTCCAATCTCCAACTCTTATTAAATTTTCATCCCTTTTTAGGTGTTTAATTGCTTCGTCAATTTCTTCGTATGCACCCTCTACCTCATCATCATCTTTAGCACTTGTGCAGGTATGTAGACGTTAACAATCGTTGTCGACTTAGGTTTTACTTTTATACTGATTACAATGATTCTATCGTTAAGCGTTTTGAAATACTCTACTCTCTTCCCTATCTTCTTGTTCATTACGAAACCTACTCCTGCCTGCCCTTTATTTGACATCGAGTTAATTATACTAAAATCACCTAACCAAAAGTCATTTTTCTCTTCCCACCGAACCTCGCTAATTCTTACTACATCTATATTTAATCTATCCATTTCCCTCTTTAAATTTTCTAACGTACCAACCTTTTTAGACTTCTAACATTCTACCCTCCGACTCATAGAATGCTGTTTTTTAATTTTCTGGTGAACCCTTCCTTAGTAGTCCACACCCGGAGATCCAAACGGGAGACTAGTTTACCTCCGGAGTATTTTACCAATGAAGGCACCTCCGTCTTTGTTACATGAAAATGCAGAGAGCTACATTTTATGGATTAACTATAAAGAATAATTTTTCTTTAATTATTTATTTATTTCCGTTTAGATAGAAAGTAAAAAGAGAAGAAGTTCATGTAACTTAAAGAGAAACATAAGTTTAATAATAAAAATACATAGATTACATCTGTAATTTAGTAACACTATACATTCCATCCAAGTAAACTCGAAAATTTATTTAAATATTTATATAAAATATATTTTATTACTTGTTAAATATTAGTACACCGAGTAAAATTTATATAATAAACTGTAATAATAATAATAATAATAATAATATATATATATATATATGTATATAAAATGTTAAATATTTGTTTTCCACAAAACAAAAAAGAAAAAAAAGAAAATTTTTTGTAATCATTAGTCTTTATTGTTTAGGATATTTATACGGGCACAATGCTGGGCTTATATACTTAAGTATATATTCACTAGAGATTTCCCAGACGAAAAGTAAATAAAACTAATGATGTAGAAGAGAATTAGAAAACACACAGCGGTGATAATAATATTTGCATAAATTTTCAACAAAATTAATCTTTCTTATATTAAACGTCTTTAAATTACACCTTGTTTAAAATAATTAAAACAGTCTATTTTTATTAAAATATTACATATTTGTCAGTGTTTAATTAAAGATAAAATATATTATTATTATCATGATTATTAATAATGCTTTGAGATTACTTAATATTTTACACTACAGAATATTACAAGGTGATGAAGTGGCAGCTTCAAGTGACTGATATTCATGTGGGAATTCTACGGTTCTGGCACAATGTTACTACTTACCTTTATTAGTATGTGGGAGGGGAGCAATTTGCTTTACTAGGGTTCTGCCACCATTTGCCACTGGAGCTAATTGACCGTTATAATTGGGGTTGAAATACTATTAATTATTCAATGACAGTTAACGTATTAACGAAACTATATATATAATACATATACATATACAGAGAGAGAAAATGTTTAAAGTAGTTAGAAAATTTACATAATTCTTGTCTTGTAAATTTAAAAGCAATTTATATTGAGTTGCTGTCTAAATTAAGACAAAAATAAGTTTAGTCACTTTCTAAATCATTCATTAGCTAATTTGGAAGTACCCTTTTATTATCTTTCTTGCTATTTTAGTATAGAATTCTATAAAGGGAAGTATTAAAATGGGAAAACTTTAAATATACAATTTTTTGAATTTCTTGATCTTTTAAGAGATAAACTGGGGTCAAAAATTGAAAAAAAAGCGCAATTATACTCATATATGTCAGCGTCTATTTTGCTTACTATGTCGAGATTTTTCTCTTAAGATTTTCAAGGAAATTGATAAAGTTATTCGTATATATCGGGAGTTGCCACTATTAAACTGTTGTAGAAATCGGTCAAGATAGTGGGAGAAGTTTCCCTTTAATCAGTGCTAGAATTAAGTGACTCGGTGAATGACTTTAATGACCTCAAGAAGGCGCTGTTAAAAACTTTTGTATGGCGTTTGTTCTTGCTAGGAAGCTAGACATAACCCACCGGGTTGGTCTAGTGGTGAACGCGTCTTCCCAAATCAGCTGATTTGGAAGTCGAGAGTTCCAGCGTTCAAGTCCTAGTAAAGCCGGTTATTTTTACACGGATTTGAATACTAGATCGTGGATACCGGTGTTCTTTGGTGGTTGGGTCTCAATTAACCAGACATCTCAGGAATGGTCCAACTGAGAATGTACAAGACTACACTTCATTTACACTCATACACATCATCCTCATTCATCCTCTGAAGAATTATCTAAACGGTAGTTACCGGAGGCTAAACAGGAAAAAGAGAGAGAGAGAGAGAGAGAAAGCTAGACATAGACTCTTGTAGTGGAGGAGGAAAAGAAAATTGAACCTTTTGAGATGAGTTGCTATTGCAGAAAGAAGAAATTTCAGTGGATAAACAAAGTGTCTAATGAGGAGATAATAAGGATGATCGGTATTGATAAAACTTACCTCTTGAACAAGTTAGAACAAAGAATAGCACACCATGTTATGTATTTGTTACGACATGACGGGTTGACTAAAAAGATATTAGAAGGTGTACTGATAGAAAAGAATGGTAAAAGAGGACCTAGGCTTCAGTATATCGAGCAGTTTATGAAAGATATGGCACGTAGAACCTATAGGAAATCAAAGAGATTTGCTGGAAATAGGAAGACTTGAGATCAACTGCAAAACAGTTCTAGGATTGTCAACAAACCAAAAAGAAGAGTTTAATGCAGCCGGAAAAATTTCTTAAATATCATTTTTCTAGATTCCTTTAAATTTAACACATAAAAATCGTTTAACCAATGTTTCTGCCACTAGATAACATAAAATAGTTTTAATCTGACGAAATAAGTAAAATTTTATGGAAGTTAACACGTAAAATGAGTTAAGTTTCATTCACATTTGCATATTTATGGATTGTCTGGATTTTCCCATTGCAAGGTATAACATATGAAACGGATATGGATTTATCATTTAACCTAATGAGTCGTTTGGATTATAAGTACATAGTACAAGATTCGTCAGATGCTTTCTGCAGGTATCTGTTTCTTTTTAATGAAACTCGATTTGGCAGCTGCTTTCTGCAGGTATCTGTTTCTTTTTAATGAAACTCGATTTAAATAAATGATAATGATAATTTAATACATTACTGCCGGGTTGCCTAGTAAAAATTAGCCACAATTACCTTTAATTAAATATATTACAATTTAGTTCATTTTAACAAATTGCAGCTATAAATTTACATATGAATTAAAGGTTATTTAAAAGAAAATGATATGAAGAATGTAAAAAAAAATTGTTGCCAGCTCTCAGTCATCCGCAACCTTCAAGTTGCCAGGTGTGTTACTCTTAATTATTTACGCTCATCATATTTTTCAAAAAGATTATATACTAAACTGAAGTTTAATTTTTTCTGTTCACGATAACCCATGGCTGCCTGTAAAAAATGGCTGCAAGTAGTGGTTTCCATTATTTGAACTAATTACTTTTAGTCTGGAATTAGTGTAAACAAGAGAGAAGGAATGCGCGCGCTGCTTGTGTTGTAAACAAGAATGCAGTGCAACTATGTATATAAAAAAAATTAAACTTCAACTTTTTTTTGAAAACCGCAATGAGCATAAATTATTAACAATAACATACCTGTTTACACCTGGCAACTTGGAGTTTATGGCTGAACGAGAGCTCGCAACCATTTTTTTTTTTTACATTCTTCAGTAATTTTCTTTGAAATGATGTTTAATTCACTTAAAAAAAAATATAGTTGCAGTTCGTTAAACCCACCGGGTTGATTTAGTGGTCAACGCGTCTTTACAAATCAGCTGATTTGGAAGTCAAGAGTTCCAGCGTTCAAGTCCTAGTAAAGTCAGTTATTTTTACACGAATTTGAATACTAGATCGTGGATATCGGTGTTCTTTGATGGTTGGGTTTCAATTAACCACACATCTCAGGAACGGTCGAACTGAGACTGTACAAAACTACACTTCATTTATAGTCATACATATCATTCTCATTCATCCTCTGAAGTATTATCTGAAAGGTAATTACCGGAGGCTAAACAGGAAAAAAAGTTGCAATTCGTTAAAATAAATTAATTACAATATATTTAATCAAAGGTAATTGCGGCTAATTTTTGCTAGGCAACTTGGCAGTAGTGTATTAAATCATCATTCATTCATTTAATCGTTCATTTAAATCTAGTTTCATTAAAACAACAGATACCTGCAGAAATGAGCTGTGTGATCTTAGATTAATAAGTCTGTTAACAGCTCAATACTGTTAATAGTTGATAATACTGTTGTATTATCAACTTTCACCATCCAAGTGAGCAAGGGGTGATAATGGATACTTAATATTAATACAACTATGAATGCCCCCTTAAAATTTTTGAAATCTCTAACTTTATTCATTAATTAAGCCTCCTTAGCTGTATATTGTTTGATGTCTTTTGCATGTTTTCTTCAAAGTCATGTTTATTTCAAATTCTTCAGCAAATATTAAAGATACCAACTGTTTTTTATACTTGAATAAATATTGCTTGAATCCTTTGTGCTTGTTAAATTATTATGAATAAACACGTCAAAAGGACCTACATCAAAAAAGTTGTCATGGAAACACTAGGTCGCTGGTCCATCTTGTATTTATGCGAACGATAATTTCATTACAGTTAGTGATGTTGAACTGTTGCATTCGAACGAGCATCAGCTCGTTCGAAGCAGCCGATTGGTAGCAGTATTTATATTGATACATATCGTGAGATCATTCAGCCAATCAGGAGTCTTTCTCGAATATAGTCCAGCTATAAATATTGTGAATGCACGTCCTACTCAGATCGCGAACAAAAAACTCAGATGACATAACATGAAGAAGAAAATGTTGAAGTATAACCCAGAAGAGTTTTGCCGTTACGCTACTGCCTATCATCCTGGATCAGGCTTCCTACTCCGGCTGCGTTACAGCAAGTCGATATTACACGCCTATTTTGAATCAACCTACTAAGATTGATACTAACCTATCACAGCCACCATTACTGATAGCACTGGCAGTGGACTTATTAAACGGCCATTTTCATAGCTACA
Source organism: Lycorma delicatula (assembly GCF_047948215.1). NCBI lineage: Eukaryota > Metazoa > Arthropoda > Insecta > Hemiptera > Fulgoridae > Lycorma > Lycorma delicatula. The sequence goes on along the minus strand of NC_134460.1, from coordinate 56,363,000 downwards.
ATTATTAACACTTGTCACTCTTCAGTAACAAAATAGTTTTAGCATTTTTAAGCATGTCTGAAATAAATTTTACATTTTCTATTACGTAATCTCAAATGCAATGGTGTTGATATATCAAAACAGTGATATACGGATTAAATGGTCTGTATATATCTTAAATTTCATTCGATCTATAATGTATAGAGCCACGAATAAAATATAGTGAAACACTTAGATAAATACTGAAATGTCGTAATAAATTATTCGAGAAGAAATTGTTTTTAGCCATATCAATTTATATTCGGGTGAGGTAATATTAGCAAGAGATATATAATAATATTTCTGACCAGAATAATAAGACGTGGAAGTAACATTTATTACTTTAAAATTAATCAAAATAAATTTATTCACTGAGTGGGTTATTATTCTCTACTGAATAAATCTGCTATTAATCTCAGTCTAATGATTGAATACAAAAAAAATAATTAATGGAAAATAATTTTTCTTTTTTTCATCTTTAGGCAAAAATTTAATTGAAATTCTTACTATGGTATTAAATATGCTTCAGTTTAAAAAGTACAATTTTTTACCTATTGTAAATAAAGTAGGCTAAAGACATTTAAACAAATAATCGGGTGAGAATGTACAGACTAGAAACAGTTTTAATTTTTTTTAAATAATAAGGGAAAAATATTTCTGGTAATTTTAAATTAAAATTTAGATTATAGACATGGGAAAAATATATTAAAATAATGTGTAATGTCTCCGATACTGAAATTCTACTAAAATCGTAGCTATCCAAATTATTTTATAATATTTATAATTCTGAAGAGAATGTATGTGTACATATTTTTTCAATCTCTTACGATCTCTAAGAAGAAGCATTTTCTACTGCTATTTTTCCTCTCAAATGAGTCTAAGTAATTAGTATTTACATTTTCTATATACAAAGTATATAATCAACTGTTTATCCTTTTATAATAAACATTTGCAAAAAGCTGGGAAAGTATTTTATGGCTTTCCCGGCTATTAATAATAAAAATTAAAAGAGTAAGAGGCAAACAAAAAAACAAAAGCAAAGAATATACTTTTTTTTTTGAGATGGGAAATAAATTTTAAGAGAAACAGTTCTAAAAAATATTCACATGTAGGCTAAGCTTAACAAATTTGCATAAGTAAAGTTTTCTTTAAATCTAACATCCCCTTTAATAAAGGTTAAAATAAGAAAAATAAAATTTTCTAGAAACCTTATTCTGCATTTTAAGTAAGGAAGATTGTATATAATTGTAGACATTTCTTGATAGTTTTATATAAAGTTTTGAAAAATATTTAAACCAAAGGAAGATAGAGCAAAAGAACAAAAATTACATATTTCAATTTGAAGAAGTGGGAATTGATATTTTGAAAAAAAAAACTTTTTTTTTTGATAATTGATATATGTAATGTAGGTAACAAATTTGCTTTAAAAATTTTTTTTGTAATGCCTCTGATTAAAATCGAAATTAATCTTTTCGCGATATTAACTATATCCCCCATGGACGAATTTAAAAAAAAAAATAATATGACCAATGCCCCATATATAGAAATATTTTATTGAAATTTGAAGAAAACCGTTTTGGTCAATCCTGAGATATTAAGACAAAAGCAGCGCGACAAACATACATACATACATACATACATACATACATATATATATATATATATTCCTAGATATATATAAATATATATATTTTTCTAGATCATTAATTCTTAAACCTTTCCGCCCACCGCCCATCGTCCACATTGAGAATCAAAACATTTTTAATTTTCATAAAAACAGCAATTGCAATTATTCTTTTTAAATGTGGCATACCCTATTTCTGGGTAAAAACTTACATTTTAAATGAGAGCGATTAAAACGCATACTTAATCATATTTGGAAGTATTTTTATGAAAATTGCTTTCAAAAAAATTACAATTGTATCTGTATAGTTATATGACAACAAATTATATAGGATATTCAAATGTAATACTGAATTGTTAGAAAGTATTTTTACTGTCAAAAATCAGAGGATTCAAGTTTTAACTATTCTTTTATTCGTCTCTCTAAGCCTCTTGGTTGCAAAGTTAAAGTAGTTTGAATACAATCGTTTTTTATCACAAAATACAGGTGTCCCTTTAATTTTTTGTTCTAGTGTAATTATTTAAGTTTAGTTTGAAATATCAGGAAAATGACTTTTTTTTAATCAGACATCACCTCTCTAGACCCCCTGAACGCCCCCAATTTTCTCTAAGCCTTCCACCGATCCCCCTGAAGGTATCCAGCGTCCACAAGAAGCTTTATCGTCCACTTTGAGAACGAATGGTCTAGATGAATATGTTTGACGCTAAAACGTAAAGATTTGCAAAAAACTGAATACCCCATTTTTGGTATGATCACCAGACGTTCCTCTTTAATACAGCTATTCTAGTTATGTTCTTCAGGAAAGTAAAATAATGTTAATTAAATAAAAGAGAAATCTAATGGTATTTTTTTAATAAAATTTTTTGCCCTCAAATATGTTCTTTTGAAACTTTCAATTTTCTTAATTCATTCATTATTACCTTCTTAAACAATTTAATAGAAGAAAACCGCAATTTAATGAAAAATCCAAATAACTTCTTTTTATAAGTCATACGTGCTGAGGTAAAAATGATTTGAAATAGATAATTGTTTTATATTTCAAAGAGGAAATTCAATTACAGAAAGCTATGATTAATTTCTATGTTTAGTAAATAATTCTAAATTTCTTTAATTTATCATCTCTTAAATATTTTTTTTTTTTTATCTCATTAACCAAATATATCTTTGATTATATCTACGTTCATAAAAGTTATTATTTTTTACTTAGTTATTTTTTACAATTACCTTTTTTTTTCTATCTATGCATATTTCTTAAGAGATAGGCGATGGATAACTCAAATGAAAATGTAATTTTCGGGTAAATAAAAATAATAAATAAATAAATTAGTAAAAGAGAAAGGAATTAAATATAATTTTAAACGTCTTTCATAAAACGTATTCAGCAAAAGATTAAAAAGTACATTAAAAAATAATAAAAGCGTAATTTGCAGAATAATGTTGTTAATTTTTCTGGAAGTTTAAAAAAAACTTTTTTTTAAATATTTTAACATTCTCGTTGAGTTTTTTTTTATTATAAGTAAAAATTCACATCAACTTTCAATTACAGCATTTTTTATTTAAATTTTAATTTTTCAATCCTTCTTTTAAAATACAGATTCTTTTAAATAGGCCACCCGACTTTTACAAATTATTTTTTTATTATAATAAAAAGATTTCGTAGATTTCATTCATCTGTAAAATATAAAGAAAAAAATTCTTTTAGTCATTCATAAATTTAATTTTAATGAAGACAATGACAAAAATTTAACTTTTTTATTTAGGCTACAGCTCGTTCAGAGAAAAAAAATCAGAATTAATCTCGGTAATGGTGAATTATGTTTTATCAACTCTCGTTTTACGTATCTAGGAATCAATACTAATGATATGTTTTTAAATGTCTCTAAAAATACGTATATTTTTTAAAAATTAATATCATTACAATCGATCCAAGTGATTTATGTAAATTAAAATAAAGTTTTACAAAAATTAAGGTTTAAAACCCCGTTTATATAAGTACTGAATATTTTTTGAGTTATTAATTACAATTTTTTCCTGTTGTGAAAAGGAAAAGTAATGGACGCCTATTAAATTACAGATACACATTTTTTTTTAAAATGAAAAGTACATAAAATTTTATTTCATTAATAACTACTGATATTTTTTCATATTACTTTTATTATTATTATTATTATTTATCGTAAAAAAAATTTTACAAACGGAGGTTAATAATTAATAAATCAATATATTTAAATAAAAAAAAGGAGATGAAGTCTGATTTGAACTAATGTGCCTTCCCCTTCTAAGTCCAAATATTTCATTAATTTGGCTACAACTCTGGAACCAATAAAATTAAGTACCCCTAAGATATATCGTTGAAAAGCTCTCAATGAGAGGTTATTACTGCAGTTAAAAAAAAGTAAAAAATCGAAATGTTTTGGATTTTGGGCATTTTTGGATACTTTATGTTCAGTAGATTGCAGTCAAAAGGGGAGATGCACAACTAGATGTTACAACAATCCTAAATCCAAGATTTGAACATCCGATTTTTAATAGTTTTTGAGTTATGCAAGATAGGTACGTACGTACGTAAGTCAAATGTCACCCGGAAATTAGTCAAAATGGTTTTAGGGATGTTCAAAATGGATATTTCCATTGAAATCTGAAAACCGAAATTTTTCGTGATCATAATATTTCCTTTCCTTTGTACAAGGAAATAAAAATTCAGAAACTTCACAGCAAAACGGATAGTTTCTGAAAAGTAGAATAATTTTATAATTCAAATTACAGTAATGAAAATTACCAAATTTTATGAAAACTTTATTTTCCTTTTACAAATAATTCATTAAATACGAAGCTTTTAATTATTATTTTTCTATATTTTTAGGAATATTTAAAATGCTAATAACGCTGAATCGAAAAGTGATGCTTTATAAGAGCGAAACATGGACAAGATATAAAAACAATAAATTAGCACTAATGAACGTATCTAAAATCTTTAGTTACTTCTAAAGAAAAATGATACAAACTTGATAACTTAATTGTCTGTTTAAAAATATACTTTAATATACTATACAGATTTTTATGTAAAATGGAGTAATTTTACAATTTCAAAGATAATAACCCTTCTGGAAAAAAATTACTAAATCGCAGAGAGACGAAGTTTTATGGCATGGTTTTGTGAATTCGAAAAGTAACGGACTATTTTTTATTTGTCTGTTAATGCGGTTTTTTAAATTTTTAAATATTTCTAGAAATTATGTTTAATAATTTATACAAATTCTATAATATTACTGAGATGTGACATGTTGTAGTAAAAAATTTAAATAACGTCTGTTAACATCATGAAATTATTTTCAACAATTTATTAGAAATGTTAATACCTGTCAGGTATTATATAATTTATATTTTCTTACACAAAAAAATTACAAATTTATAGATAAATTATACTTATAATGGGTATTTATAAACTACAACTCCTTTATTACAAACGATATATTTACTTAAGATATATTAGTGTTATACGTTAAAAGTATGCGTTTAAAACAACTCATCTCGCCCTACGTGGAAATAATTTACATGCCAGTAAAAGGGCTTGAAATGGACAAGCGAGTAAAGTAAGTGGTAGTGTTGGGGAATAGAGAGGAAATTTAAGAGGGGTTAGAAAAGTGGTGTGAGTCATAACATGAGTCAGGAAACGTATCACCTGGCATAACAGTATCTTTATTTTAGTGAGTCACGATTAACAATATTCTTTTAGAATGTTTAAAGTACGTGTTCTTTTAAAAGGTCAGATTGCATTCGAATCAATTAAATTGAAAGTTATATGTTTGCGATGAACCATCGTTTTTGTAACTAATATGCCATTTATTAACAAGGAAAAGTAAAAATTATGCATGTACGTATATTAGTGTATATACGTATACCATATTATTTTTGTGTAAAATGTCGCACGCTAAATGATTGATCTACGGTTACTCGTACGATGTTATCTTATGACTAATTTACCACCCAAATAATTATTTAACAAAACAGAATAATTTAAAAAAAATTCTAATTAAAATAAACAATAATAAATCAGACCAGCTAATGTTGTATCTCTGTAGAATTAGTGACTAATAGTAATAAACAATCAGATATAACTTATTCGTCATTTTACAACCAAAAAATATTGCGATTAGGGAAAAGGCTTCTTCGTATTCTCCAAATAGATGGTTTTAGGATTGCATAACTTCGGTAATATTAATCACATTTAACAACACTTGCGTGCTTTTGAAAGATGACATATCACTGAGTTTTTTTAAAAATGTTACAATATATTACTTCATTTAAAAGATATTGTCTTGAAAATGAATGTAAATAAATAAGAAATTCGACAGATTTGAACTTTTCGGTGCCACACGTAAATTTATGTTTGGATACTATATGATTTAACAATGTCAAAATTAATAGATGGAATTTCAATCAAGAATCGTTGCTAAAATGGAACGAAGTCGAACCATTTTTTAAATGGTTGATTACAAGTGATGAAAAATGGATCACGGCAATAATAATGTATGGAAAATATTATGATCGAAGAAAGTCAAGCAAGAATGATGCCAAGAATAGTATGTTATATATGTGTGGTAGGACTGTATATGGTTAGTAGCGGCAGCATAAGCTGCTGCGGCTATATCAAACGACTAATTCTAACTTCTACAAATGAAAACTTAATGAATGAAAAAACGTACGCAAAGAATCAAGATAAAGCGACCAGAGTTAATCGATAAAAAAACGTGTTGTCTTCCATTACGAAAATGTCAGACCCCACAAATCTTTGATTACTATCGAGAATGGGAGAACTTTCTAACAGTATAAAGTTGGCTTCAAAAGTAGCAAGTCAAAACCACTTATAATAGTCTTTCGTCCCAAAACATAAAAGTACTATAGTGACAGGATTATGATTTTAAAAGTGAGAAAGCTGGTTAATCAAAACAATATGTATTTGTTTTAATAAATTTCATTTAAAATATAAAAAAAACCATGTTTTACTTTGGCATACGAACGAACGTTTCCCCCATTCCTTCAAATTAATTAATGATTTACTCTCAACAAATGGAGAGATTACGTAAAGCACTCAAGATAAAACGACCAGTTTTGATTTATAGCAAAGATGTTGCTTATTGTTCCCTTCAAATTGATTGAACATTATTATTATTATTATTTATTACTATACATTTTGTGTATTGCAAAACTCCTGAAGATTTTAAACTTCGAATTACCTCCAAGGTACAAAAAAAAATTATTAAAGATTGTAAAATCCAACTTAAAATAAGTAGTATATATTTCCCATATGTACAGGGAAAATTATTAATCTTTATATCGGTTTTTCCTAATTTTTATTTAGAGTGATATGAGAGGGATTTCATGGATTCTTAGGGTTGAATAGCTGTCTTTAAAAAAATATGGCTAGGAATTTTGTAGCGAGTAAAAAATTCCATGTTTTCAACGAGATAAATTGGAAGTAGACTGGAAACGCTATCACTCTGGAATGGAAATATGTTAATAAGAAACGTTATTAATTGTTAAAAAAAAAGTCATCTTTCATGTAGTAACGACTGCTGTACAAACTGAGCTCAAGATCTATTTCTAGAATGTTTATAAATACAGTTTCAAGAATTCAGGGGATGGTCCCGCACATCAAAATACAGAAAGAACTTTATAAAACAACCTATGTCCGGAAACGCTTAGTTTATCGGCTAATTTATTTCTCAGGAATGATTGAGAAATAAATTATGTTTTATTATTTATTTCTCGTATCGAAATGAGATTTTGTATACTGCTAGGGTATCTGAGATTTACATTTATAAACATAATGAACCTGATCTCTCAATCCATTTTAAAACGGCGGCCATGTAAACTTTTTAATTATTTAAAAAGTTCTTTGCAACCACTGGTTAATTTAAATTTTATGTTAATGCTATATTAAAAAAAATATTAAGCGTTTTATGACAAAGAAAATGACACCTTATTTATTCAAGTTCGTTCATAAATAACAGTCTTGTAGCAAAACTTCTTGAAGTGATAATAAATTAATTAAATTAAATAAATTAAATTTAATATAACATTTTCAATTTAGATATTTCAATTGTTTTCTTATACCATATTAATAAAACACTCGTACTGAATATGTTTAATATATGTATTTTAAAAGCAATCACTTTATTATAAATTAAAAACTGCTTTATTTGTTTTACAAGATATGTATACTATATACGAATATTTATCAAGTTTCATACAGTATTTTTTTATTTTTTGAGAATCCATTTTATTTTTTTATCCTATTGTCTAGAGAACTGCCCAATTTTAAAATTATTTCATATTAAATGAAATATGTGTGAAAGTATATAATTCACAATTAAAAATATAGTTTAACAGTTTAATTAATGTGATCAATATCATAAATTCACTACGGTGGAACTTATAGATTTATATTCTCAGTGATACAGAAAAGAAAAAAAAACATGTCTTTAAACTAACTTAAATTGCTGATGATTTTATGCCACTAGTTTAAACGTGTTTGACCCATCCGGTGACACTATAAGATAACCAGCGGTTTTTAACTTGTAAAATATGTGTGAAAGTGATATGTGTAAGAAATACCTCCACAATAAAATGTTCTACTCACGATACGATAAAATTTAATTAGCTAAAAATCTAAGTTTAAAAAAATTAAGTTTGATACTATTAAGAATTAACAGAAAGAAAGTCTGTTAGCGCAAAATAATAATTTATGGCGTTATAAAATATTTAATTCATACATTAAGTAATTTTAAATTACTTAATGTTTACTTTTAACTTACATTTAATACAGAAACAAATATATTTCTGATTGTTACATCTGTACGCACACCGTACTTATTAAATGATAGTAGGAAATGTATTTATATGACATTAAGTAAGTGCTAAAAATAAAATTTCAAGAAGGTCCTTTTGTGCAGACCTATCTTCAGATGCTCGCACATTCAAGAATTAGTAATAACTAATAGTTAAGTTATAACAGCTGCTATAAAATTTTAGTAATAGAGTTCTGACATTTGTCAGAACTTCTTAGGAAACCATAAATTCGAAAATTACAAAGAAATAGTGGATGATCTTTAAACATCTTATAAAATCATGGGCTGCAACATATCACTGAAGATTAACTTCTTGGATTCGCATACGGATTTCTTCCCACCAAATCTAGGAGCAGTCAGCGGTGAAAGTGGTGAACGGTTCCATCAGGATATTTCGGACATGGAGAAGCGGTACAAGGGCAAGTGGGGTCCGAACATGCTATCTGATTATTGTTGGACCCTAAAAGTAATGTTCGTGACGCAAATTATCGTAGAGAATTAATCATTACTATTTTCTAGGTCAGATTATATTATAGTATGAATGCATTTTAAATAACTAATGTTGTAAACTTAAGTTGTCTCTAAAAATTCTTACGTGGTAGACTAATTCTGAAACCATATTTGAATTCAGCGCGAAAAATGCTATAAATTTACCCATTTTCGTCTCTGGGACAAAAACTAAATCAAATTTTGTATCCCAGTGTAATCAAATAATCGTTTATAAAATAGGAAGTTATATCTTTTATTTCTAAGATTGGGGTCGAGTTTCTTGCACTTCATTTATTCATAAACCTACGTTATGTTACAACTACTTTTTTTTTTTTTTTTAATTATTTTACAAATGCTTATAATTTAGTTTCTGTATTATTTGGTGTAATTTTTTTGTTTGCTTATCTATTCTTCTTCTATTTTTGCTACTAATAATATAACAACTGATGATGACTGTTTAACAGTCAATACCTGAATTTAGTTCTATACTTTTTATTTAACGGTTTTTTAGTAATTTCTTGAAGTTATTTTATAAAATAAGGTTTATTTTTTAAATAAGAAAAACAATTATTAAAATCCTCTTTTATTTAAAATTTAGTATATTATTATGTTACATTAGTAAGGATTTATGAACAAAAATGTATATTATACTTATATGAGGCTACTGATTTTACTGTAATCCGGATTACTGGATGCATAAAAATCGTAAAAATGTTTTCATTTTATAAAAAAAATATAAATTAATTTAAAATCGCTGTTTAGTTCTTATTAAAAATACTTAAATAATCCCAGTTCATCTTAAGGAAGTTGTGTATCTCCACTTTTTAACAATATATATAAACCTAAAGTAAAAAAAATTATTGCAATTCTGTATATTTAAAAAAAAATCATTAGAGTAACATTTTATTTTGAAATTTTAAGACAGTCATAATATTTGTCCATCGCACGTAATACAGTATATTACACATACATACTCACACGTGTTTTTCTACCATTAAAAATTCAAGTATAGCAATCATTTTTTTATTTTCTTCCATTACTCTTATTTTCCTCCGTAATCCATCTTACAAGCTTCTATAAATTTCTGTATATGGACTTTTAGAATAATTAAAATAATAAAAAATAAAAAGGAACCATTTTAATGTAATGCGAATTTATAAATTTATTTCCTTGTCACTCGTGTCATGAGTTCAAATTTTTAATATTTCTTAAGATTGCCGAATTATGTTTTTTAACTAACCAAGAGATGTAACTCTTTGTAAGAAACAAAAGGATAAAAGATGAAAAATTATTTTTTTTAAAAAAGGTTTTCAATTTTTGTTTAAATTTTGACTATTTAAAATCGGTACCAAATTAAACAGCTTACCCTAAATTTAGTTTCGTAACTAAAAGTCTGTAAATGAATATTTAAAATAAAATAAGAAAATGTATATTTATACATTTTTAAAATTCTTCAATTATAGACTTTTAGTTACAAAACCAAATTTTGAGTAAGCTGTTTAATTTTTCCGATTTTAAAAAGTAAAAATCTAAAAAAATTATAAATTAAAAAAAAAAGAAAATATTATTTTAATCTTTTTTCTCTAACAAAAAATTACATTTCTTGGTTAATTAAAAAAAACTGATCGTTATCAGTTCAACCAATCTTTATCAAATTTTCACATGCACAACTTCATATACACTCTTAATTGAAATTTTTGTGAAACTGATCAAGTAATTTTGAATAGTTTTAAGCCAAAAAGATTAATACATACGCATATAAATATAAAAGGAAACTCCAAGTTAAGTGAATAGTATTTTCGTACTCCTTAACTTAAAGTAAAGAAATTTAATTTTCACCACCCCACTTCCACCATGCGATCAAACTAATACTGTATTTTTCTTTAAAAAGTCGGTAATGACTTTTCGTTTATAATTGAATTTAACTTATTTAAAATTTTTTAGTTTTATTTTAATATAAAATTATTTGTTTATATCTTAAAAAAAATATTGTTCATGTATAAAAAATAGCTTGCAACATGTTGCAAGCTATTTTTTATGATGTTGTATGATGATTTTAAAGGTTGTTAAAAATTAAGATAAGTAATGAAAATAAATAACGTAACGAAATTACTACCAAACGTAAACTTGTAATTTCAAGAATTCAGAACTATGTAAGTTTTATTTATATGTTCATAAAAAATAAATAAAAATTAACCAAGAAAGTAAATAAACAGAAAGCTAAGGAGAATGACTTAAAACTCTCTCGATTTCTTGAATTTTAAAGTGAAAATTTCAAAATAATTTTCTTGAAAATTCGCGTAAAGAAATATCTAATATAAGAATAACAGTGTCCAATTTAAAAGATCTCCAATCACCAACACTTTAGTCTATAAATAATAGTTTATCGGTAAACACATAATAATTTACAGAAGGTGTTGAACATTATGTCCATTCACTTCTATGCACTTTCTAAACGTTTGATCATGTTCCTGGCTACTATTATTAGCTGTACCCTATCTGTTTCCTAGATGGCATTGGTAATGTTTGTCTTCAATTCCTGCTGGATGTGTGAATTACTCCTATAAACAATTCCTTTCAAGTAACTCCCCAGAAAGAAGTCTAGACTAGTCAGATCAGGGGATCTTGATGGTCTCAATCTTTTAGAAATTATCTTTCCACTGAAAAATTCCTGTAGCATTTCCACAGTGAGGCGAGCTGTATGGCAAGTAAAACTGTACTGTTGCAACCAGCAGTCGCGCTCATCCGCTTGCAATAAGGCTATGGACTGTGGGATAATTTCTTGGTAGACGGCAGCATTGATAGTTTTTTAAAAACAAGAATCCTATAATTCATCATCTTGAAACCATACACCATACGCCTATTTTTTGTGGGTGATGGGGAGATTCAAAGAAAATGTAAGGGTTTTCAGTACTTCTGGTCCGGTAATTCTGACTATTAACTAACTTGCTCAGCAAGGTGAAACCACGCTTAATCTGTGAAAAGCACTTGATTAAAAATACCAATGTTGCCTCTCATGAAGTTCTTGAACCATTAACAATAGTGAAACCTTTTAGTATAACCCACGGATTTAGTTAGCTCAACGAAAACCTGCATTTGGCACGGATAACATTTCAGCTTTTAACTTTTAACTGAGCATTAATTTCACTTCTGAGCCAAAAAATAAATCAAATTTTGTATACCAGTGTTATCAAATAATCGTTTATAGAATAGGAAGTTCTTTCTTTTATTTCTAAGATTGCGGTTGAGTTTCTTCCACTTATTTATTCATAAACTTAAGTTATGTTACACTACTTTTTTTTTTGTTTTCTAAAAAGTATTTTACACATACTTGTAATTTATTTTCAGAATTACTTGGTGCAATTTTTTTGTTTGTGAAAATTGTCTCGCTACAGTGTGGGCTGAACCTAGTGAAATACAACTAATGTAATAAAACCTACTGTAAATACGGTCTTTTCCGGGCTTAGTCTTCGCAAAGATTTATGAGATCTTGTAACTGCCGCTTTTTGTCCTGTACCATCCGCGTCGTTAAAACTTACTTGTGTCAGGCACGTTTTTGGTCTAACACTGAACCTGTTGTTTTTTATCTAACTTCTGAATAACACTTTTCACTGGTGCTTTCTTTTCAAATTTCTCTTTCTGAATTTTTCCTGATATATAACATGAAATTTTGTCTAAATAAGTTTCCATCACGAATACACGTTCTTCAACAGTTAAACGCATTTTAACAAACAACAACACACGATTACGCAACCTTGTTTAAAAGCCAATGCTCGGCACAGATTGGCAATACTCAAATGTGCAGGCAATTCACTCTCCACTTCAGCACCAGTCGTACAAACATCTTCCACATTGTTTTACCCATCTCACACCAATATATGCATTTAAAAAAAAAATGTGCATTTAGTATACGTCTGAATAATGGGGCTCCTTTTAAGTTGAACACTCTGTTAAAGTTATATACCATTCTGATATAATTATCCAATACTAAGCAATAATGATGATTAAAAGAAACAAAAACTCTAAAAAAATCTTTATAATATAATTTTTCATTAAAACAAATTTCTTCTTTAGTTATATTTTAAAACATATAACAGAACGATTACTGAAGTTTATTCTACGAAATAAAAAATAATTGAATTTCGTTCATAAAGTAAAGAGTAGTACATGAACTACGTTAAAAATATTATTAATAATTTTTTTAAATGTTACCTGTAACTGGTGGTAAAATGTAACTGGTGGTTATAGGCTTGGTGTTAGAGCCAGTAATTATAAATACTTTTACTGATTATCAATTAATTATTATCTTTTTTTATCTAATGTTAATTTTATACTTCTAAGTTAGTTGAAATTCGAAAAATAGGTGTAGATGAAGTAATTCCAAAGTTATAAATATAAATTCATTTTTCCGATATTGAATAGAAACGTAAACTAACGTTCTGATGTTGAGGAAAGTCAGTTATTATTACCGTTTACATTATAATGCCTTACAACTGTCGTAATTTAGTACACAATAATAACGCGGAAAATGGTAGTAGCGTAGTGAAGCCACGTAGAGGGGGAAGTGGATTAAACGTGTTACTAGTACTATATATACTAAAGGTATATAGGGTCGGTAGGTGGATACTGCCATACCATATACCTGTAGTTGCAAGTAGCAGAACTACATTGCGCTGTGTAGTTTCATAAGGAAACTCATAAACAGAGTAATCCATTAGCATGAGGCTTGTGTACAATATTCCTCCACCTCTCTTATATGTTGGTAGTTTCTCCCACCCCTTTTTGGATCCCTAGGGACAACGATGTTACTGCCTTGTTCACCTGCAAGCTTCCCGTTTTCCCCTCCGCCCCTTTTGAACCTACTAAGTCCCCTTTCGCTAATAGGCCTCCTATTTTCCTGCGGTAGTATAGAAGAACATTTTAGCTTGTCATAATATGTCAGTGGGTCAAATAGAAAGCAATTAACCTCCTCGTGACTAACAATTTGCCAAAAAAAAGAAAAATATATAAGTAAATAACGAAAGAAATTAATACAATGCAAATAAAAGAAATCTATTTAAAAATAAGGTGTGCATGTGTGTGAGTGTATACAGTTACTTTTTACTTAAGGAGTTTAAAATTTATCCTTATTCAGTCTGATTAACTTTCATTTTGAAAGAAAATTATTTTTTTTTTTTTATTAAAAAATATTTTAGGATGGTAAAATTTCTAAACCTCACTTCCATATTCCCGTGACATTGTCACAGCAGTCATCAGCAGTTAAAATATCAAATCTCTATCCTAAAGATAACTAACTTTTTATAGATTTAACAATAAATATTAAAATATAGTTCATTAATAATATAAAGTTCTATGTTTTTCTATGATTGAGCGGGAAACAACAACTCATTCCCAAAAAAAAAGATCTCATTAAAAATTGCTGTATCTTATGATTACTATAGAATTTGTCCTATCAAAAAATTAACTATATCCACGACGAAGAAACTCCTTCAAACATTTTATTTCTCATATTCTAAAGCAATTCAAATTTCAGTAATAAATTTCTATCACTTTTGAAATTATGACACATACGCACTTAATAACATGTAGCCGAATCCATGTGAGTCCGAGACTCCCCTATTTGTGGAGGTTACGTAAATGGCATTTCTCCTACTCATCGACAAAAAAAAAGAAAAAGAAAGAAGTTATTTAATTAAGTGCATTATTAAAACTTGTTAGCCTCTTGAAAGATAGAAGCCTTTAATTATTTGAATCAAAAAAAATGAATTTTTTATAAGAGCAAAAACATAAAATTATTATATGTGTTAAGAGTTAAACACTAAACAAAACTCATAATATCTGGGTAAAAATTTAATAAGAATAGACAGAATCTTCGAAGGAAAGATGTAATATCCCCAAATAAATGTAAAAATTATTTTTGCAATCTTTCAGCTCTATCTAATATTATAATTTACCAAAATCCTGTTCCACAGCGAAAAAAATGTCTACGGGCACTAGATATCTTACAAGATTTACCCCAAATTAAAAAAAAAAACGATCTTCGTATATAAATTAACAAGGTTATTTATTTATATGTTAATGTATCTTCGTAAAATTATTTATTATGTTTTAATGCTTAATAATCCCATTAAACATTTTTATTTTAAACATACTGAAGGTCAACTTAATCATTTTATATATTAGGCAACGGAATATTTTTTTTTATCATTGAATTTAAAAAAAAAATAAAAGTTTTCTGTGCAAGACTGTATTTGTGATTACAAAAATTATGATTATTTATATTTAAAATTACGTATCATTAATCCCTTTTATAAGAAATTTCTCTATATCTTAATAATTTATAAGAATATAGCAAAATTGTAGTATTATTTTAATTAATATTTTTATTTCCCTTTAAATTTATTTCTCTTATTTTCTGATGCGATCATATGTAGCGTTTTTAAGATGTTGTGACTGTAAAGTTCCTATCTCTGCATACATAAAGTATATCTACATTCTCCTTCAATTTTGGGATCAGAAAAACTAGCAGAAAAAACTAGTTTTTTCTTTAATAAATAGTATTTAATAAGTATTTCAAACAATGGAACCATAAAACCATAAAAACCATTATGTATCACATATATTACGCACATAAAAAATTTAAATTTTATTCAAAGATATATTCTTAATGAATATTCTTATGAATGACTTAATTGAATTAGGGTATATTTTTGATTATTTGTGTTAAATATGAATAAGATTTATAAAAAATAAATAATGCTTTAAAAATCGATAATTGTGATAGTAAATAAAAAAATTACTCACAAATGTAGTTGCGAACTAACGAAAAAGATTTCTCACCTGTTAAAAAAAAATCAAAAAGTAATTATTATAAAGAAAGGACATAACACTTTAGGATATAACAGTTTAATATCGTATTAGCTTTATAACACAATAAGTTTTCAACGGTAACGCTAAAGCATACCAAGCATTTACATAAAATTTATACAAGTATTTACACAGAAATTAAAATTTAATTCCTTTTGATAGAGAAACAGTTGAATATAATAATCATTATTTTCTTCTTACATAAATTAAATTAATAATAAAGGTTTAAAACTGATTTATTAAACAAAAAAAAATAATAAAGACTTACAAAAATTTTAACTTGAACCATATTTTATTCCAGGAGCGATCTGTTACTATATTCTAAAGTATTACATAATATAAAGACAAAATCAAATGAAAAATAGAGATGCGTGTGTTTGTTAACCATATGTCGAAATAAGAATTGTTATTGTGAGTATAGGAACACGTGTGTATTCACTCACTAAAGCACTTTATCAAAAAGACTATACTTTTGTTGGAAATATACTCTATTACGCGCACACATTTTCTGTTTGGTGACCAGTTTTCTTGAAAAAAAAATCAATTTTTTCGTTACATGAGAAATTGTGGAGAAATCTGTTCCAGACGAAGATTTGTTATGTAAATTTGTAAATAAAATAAAACAATTTTATTCTTTTTTTTATTGGATAAATAATAAAAAAACGCGGTGAGAAGTTTGGTCTGATTTACAATGCTTCTGAGACCAAGGTTATATAGTGTTTTCTAGGAAGAAAATCCGAGCAACCTTATCAGGAAAGGGCAATAACATTGAGCCACTATTCTCTTTAAAATACTTGGACACTATGCTGGATGAGGAGTGTAATTTCAAGAGAGAAAGAAAATCTAGAATAGAGCAGGCTAGGAGGCAATTTACCAAAAGTGTAAAATAAAATAATGGTACTTACGTATTAACACCACCGCAGCTACAGCGTTATTTAAAAACAAAGTAGTCAATCGGATTTCGGTGGAAAATCTCTGTCTTTATTAATTTTAATAAATGGTTTTTTATATTTATTTATTTTATAAATTTAATTTAACCAAACTTAACCTACGCTCGCTAACCTTGACTAATTAATACCGTAATTTTTTGAGTATTTATTTAATAAATTCAGTAATTATTGCAATTATTTATTATTTAAATAATCAAAACACTCTTGTTAATTAGTCAAGGTTAGCGAGCGTAGGTTAAGTTTGGTTAAATTATATTTATAAAATAAATAAATATAAATAACCATTATTAAAATTAATAAAGAGACTGTTTTGAATCTATGTTAAACTCTATAACGGCCCATTTTCCACCGAAATCCAATTGACTATTTTGTTTTTAAATAAAGTTGTAGCTGCGGTGGTATTATTACGTAAGTACCAAAATAATAAACAAAAAAGAAAAAAGTTAAAAATGGATGTGAAAACATAAACAGGGAGAAAGGGAATGAAGGATAGATTACTTAATGCACAACTCTCAGCGGGTGTAATTACACTATACAGTTACTAAGATCCAGAACGTTTAGCCGCTTAAGTGTTTTAACAACCTTACTGTTGTGCAGGAGGTTTACATCCAAGTGGTTAAGGTGGTGATTTGGCCGAAGTTCATATTTCAAAGTTGTATTCCTTTCTTCCTTGACTACCGTAGACTCAAAAGTTCGTGGATATACTGTTTTAGAAAACACGGCGCCTCAGTTATAAATCTCGCTAGTTTGTTCTGAAACCGCTGTATGATTTCCATATGTCTTGTTTGCCTTGCCTCATAGTTGGACGCCTTATGCTTATATTGATTTCAAAATTGCTGAATATAAAAGTAGCTTATTAGACAAAAAAAACTCAAACCTCCTATCCAACAACCAGTACATTTCCTTGAACTTCATTTTAAGTTGCTTTCTCTTCTCCGTCACATGAAACGACGATCCAAGTGAAGACCCAGGTACCTTACAATTTCAGTATGTGGGAATAAAATGCCATCAAGGTAAACCCATGAGTAGTCTCCACTCCTCGTTGCGAATGTCACACGATTCGATATAGCTTGATTAATCTTTATCTACCATGTATTCAGTCAATTGCTGATTAGATTTAATTCGGATTGTAGATTACTTGAGGTCACAGTTGGATTGTCAACAATAGCCAGGATAACTGTGTCATCGGCAAAGGAAGCGACAGTGACTTCATTCTCAACTGGAAGATTGGCGGTTAAGATAGAGCATACGACGGAACCCAAAACTGAATCTGCGGAGCCCCCAGCTTATTGAAAAAAAAAACACAAATAATGCTTGATTATATTTTACCTCTGAGAAACGCCCATCCAGGTAGCTATGAAACACAAGATAATAAGTCTGAGGAAGGTTCTTTTTCAACCTGTATAAAAGTCCAGGTATCCCTGGGCTAACCTAATCAAAAGCCTGCTGAACATTACAAGGCTTTAACATTTTTTACTAAAAAATGTATCATTTACATAAAAAATTAAAATTCACGTTAAATTAAAATTTAACACGCATAAAACAAAAGTGTGCACTTTATTTTACTGCTTATCACATTGTCAATATTTTGGTGTGAAATTTGTTTATGAAAGTTGAAAATTATTTATCTAATAAAAAAAATGTAAAAAAGAATGTTTGTTTTATTTTATTTATAAATTTACATAATAATTTTTCGTTTGGAACAGATTGCTCAACAATTTTTCATGTAACGAATAATTTGATTTTTTTCAAGAAAACTGGTTACCAAACAGAAAATGTGGGCGCGTAAATAGGGTATGTTGCCAACATATACTATAATAGGACACATAGCCTACAATAGGACACTTAGTAGGGTATAGTCTTTTTGATAAACTGGTTTAGTGAGCGAATGCACACGTGTTCCTACACACACAATAACAACTAATATTTCGGCATTTCTTGCAACTTCTGTAATTCATATTACAGTAATCTATTTATACAATAAAACTAACTCTTTATTAGTTGCAAATGTAGTAACAAGAATATTTATCATATTGATCTTCTGTCAACGGAAATATACAATTTTAATATTTAAACTAGATTATATTATATATAAACTAGATTAATATTAAACTAGATTTAACTATTACACATACGTGTAATAATATACTTTAAGTAATATTCTATATAAAAAAAAAACACGATTTTCCAATAAATTTTAATTTATTTCATGAATAATGTATGTATATTTACTATATGTATAGATTTTAATATTTTTAAGACATCACATTTTCCATTCACTTTGATGAATAAGAGTAGAAAAAAGTAGTTATTATAAAAGGGGCATTCTGGGACAACCTTGACATTGATCACATTAACGTTCATTGACCTACGATCTTGATTTTTTTGCCCCGAATTTTTTATGAAGTCATTTTTCTTATCAGATATATCCCGCAAATTTTTTTATCACGTGACTCCCCCGTGATTTTTTGTTATTATGCAGATAACAGGTAATTTTTATTATTATGTAGAATAAAATAAAATGATAAGAAAATAACAAAATTTATCAACATCTAAATTGCTCAAGCATAATTCAAGGTTGATAATAATTTTAATAAATTATTAAGCTCTTTCTGTATGTTTAAGATTAGCAGTAATACTTAACATTAAATTATTTATGTTTTATGTAAAACAACTTCAAAATCTTGATATTCCTATTGAATAATCTTGGAATCCTGTTCCATGGAACAGGATTGAACGTTTCACAAAAAAATAAAATTTATATGTCTAGAACCGGGGAATATAGAAATTTAAATTACTAAACTAGATAAGAAAAGTTCACCCGGCCATATCAAGAGAATTTCGGAATATCTTGGAAAACAATTAAAACCTAAATTTGAAGCGATTTTTTAAGATTCTTTAACTGATGAGTCGACTAGAATTGTTATCGACGGACAAACAATTAACAATCCAAGATACAAGAAAAGATGCAGTAATAGTGAGGTTAAAATTTACAAAGGAGGGTGAAGGATACGAAAATTTAAGCCTTCGGCAGAGTTCAAAAATTTAATTCAGCAAAAAAAAAGAATATTTTATCAACGACAATCCACTTGATGTTAAGGTTATAATATAAAAAAAATGTATTGATATGAATATGAGTGGATAATGTACGAAATTAATTAAATGGTGATAATTAGTCTGATGAAGATGGTAAGAGCTGAATTTATGAGAATGAAAAACGATTTCTTTGTGGAAATTTGATATTAGACTTCGTATTAGAATGATGATTTCCTATCAGATTAAGATTATGTGTCTCGCATCTTGATATTTGGCGTGGATAAAATCTTGATAATTAAAATAAGTATGCGTCTACCTCCTGAAATTAAAAATTTCACGAGAGGATAGCTAATGGACTTTCTGAACAATTGCAGAATTCGGTAGTTTAATTTTGAAATTCTAATTTCATTGAGAAAGGAGATTGCAGTAATAAAACGTTGTTCGGTATAAACTGAAATATTTGGTTTATATTACATAAAGTTCCACAGCGTACTACATTACAACTAGTAATGCAGTGAAAGATAGCTGGCAGGCGTCGAATATTGTAGCTGAGAAATTTAAGTGCATTGTTTTACGAAACTTCCATTGATTTATCTTAAACGTATGTATCTAAAGTAAAACTAATGTAAAGGTAAAGTAAAGGTAAAGTAATTTGCTAATCTCTGAGAAGAGAAAGCTATTTTTGCACCAATTTTATTTACAAGAAAGCAAATCTCCAAATATAATTATACGAAAAAATAACTGCCTGCAATAGTAAAAAAATAATTATTTTACAAAATTATAAAATTAAAGTAACATATAAATATAAAATTTCTAATAAAACTGAAGAAATTTAACAAGTTATTTAAAAGTTAAATTATTGCTTTATTAATAAAATAAAAAATAATAAAAATTACATTTGATAAACTTAAACATGAGTATAAAGAAAACATGATACGGTGATTTAAATATAACGTGCTGAAAAACAGAGTTAAGTTCGTATCTTACAGACTTATCTCTCTTTAATCTGGATTAATCTTCTTCTCTTCTGAGTAGTAGAGCGAACTCAACAATTTAGGTTAATTTTCTAGGTTTTCCTTTTCTTTTTTCTTTAATGTTGAAAAGTCAAATTTATTTATTTATTTATTTTTTTAGTTTTTATACATCTGAATGTAGAGTGTCATTTGTAGCATATCGTGATCTCTCTCAAAATTTTTAATCGGGTTAGTTGGGTAAATTCAGTACTTTATTATACATTTATACTTTTATAGGATTAAAATTAGAATTTAATAAACATTAAGTATAAAGAAAGCATGATAACAGTTGGATAAATTCATTATCTGATTATTCGTAGATCCTAAGCAATTGTTATTATATCATAAATTCCTGTAGATGTTAGGTTGACATGATTAAGCAGTAAATTATATTCTAATTATAATAAGATTTTATCTAAACATCTAATATAAAATCTTTAACTGTTTTCGTAAATTTTAGACTGTACCATACATTAGCAAACGGTCTACATAGATTCCCAAGTAAATGAGATATTTGTGGTATAGACATATCTAAAAACATTTTTTTTTAAGTATGTGTAATATGCTGATATACCATCGTTAATTTTAATTTTGCACTAATTTGCTGATATTATGTATTTTAATTTTGCTGATATTTGTTGGAAGTAAGAGGTATTTAAAGGAAAAAAATCATTAAGCGTAATTTTTTTCTTGTTATTTTATTTTAAATCGTTTAACATTATTTAAGTTATATGCCTGTGATTATTAAAAACATTCTATTTACCAATGATAACTCATACTCAAGAATGAACCTTGAAAGTTTTGATATAGAACTTTATAATGAAAATTTGTTTGTATGATCCCTTAAATTACTTACGGATACTATGGTCGTCCAAAAAGTAAGAACCGTTTGCGCATCGCATTTATTATTCTGCTAGCGCTGTACAAAATTTCTTAACTGTTCTGTGAAATTAAGTTATGTTACGTGTGTTTGTAATAAATAAAAAAATTGAAAATCTTACCGACCGTGAAGTACAATCAGTCATAATTTTTTTGAATGCGCAAGGTGTTCAGACAGTTGGAATTCATAGTAAAATTATTGCCGTATATTGCGACAATGTAATGATTAATTACGTTGTCATCATAGTTCAGAATGTATTACATTATCATAGTTCAGTATGTATGGTATTTCGACTCACGCGATGCGTATGCTTTATGTCAATGCACGTCCACAAGCCGAAAAAAACTCGTGAAATTCTCAAAGGTTTTCGATGGAATGATCCGCCGAACAGTCTAGATTTTGCTTGAAGTGATTTCCACAAAACTGAAGGAGTTTCTTCAAAAACTGAAAGAGTTGTTATGAAAGTGACCACGACATCATGATGGTAGAGGAGCGGTGGTTACGATTTGAGATATGAGGTGTAGGAAAATACCATTAATTTGAAATGGGGTTTCCTTGTATATTTATAGGCCTCTTCTTTCTTTTTCCTGTTTAGCCTCCGGTAACTACCGTTTAGATAATTCTTCAGAGGATGAATGAGGATGATATGTATGAGTGTAAATGAAGTGTAGTCTTGTACATTCTCAGTTCGACCATTCCTGAGATGTGTGGTTAATTGAAACCCAACCACCAAAGAACACCGGTATCCACGATCTAGTATTCAAATCCATGTAAAAATAACTGGCTTTACTAGGACTTGAACGCTGTAACTCTCGACTTCCAAATTAGCTGATTTGGGAAGACGCGTTAACCACTAGACCAACCCGGCGGTCTATATTTATAGGCCTACAAATATAATTATGTGACTCGAAAATCTCTAAAAGTACTAGATCAATATCATTGAAATTTAGATATAAGAAATAGTTTAATTTAGTAGTGTAACGGAAGTTGTGCATAGAAAACTTTGATGAAGATTGGTTTTTTCCCTCTCCAGTATAACAGTCCGAGGAGTGTCCTTTTATAAGCCCGCTGGATCTTATCTACTAATGCCTGCCTCTAACTCCCAGAGTAGGGTTACCAGGCCCGACTATGTCGTTCCTGTTCCCTCACCCTAGGCGCCGGAACTCGGCCTTATGCCTTTTTGCCTCAAACGAGAACACCCAAAGGAGTATTCTCGTCAGGACTACGGTCTTTTCTACAAGAGGACGAGAGAGTCTCCGTGCCTCATCACGAAGATTGGTTGTGATGTTCTTGCGTTACCCTCAATTTAAGGTCGAAAATAAATTAAGGTTATATTGTCTGTGTAGTGGTGTATTTTTTAAAATAAATTGTAGTTTTATTGTTGTGCGTTTTTTACGTATTACTATTTTTTATGGATCAAAAGATTATTTGTAAAATTTTAGATTAGAATGAGTTTGTGTTTATTCATAAGAAAACAAAGTAAAATAACAAAAAGTCTTCTTGTGCAGAATTGCGCAAGGAATTTTTTAAATTTATAATTGGGTTCTATTTATATAGGTGGGGCTTTATCGTAGGCTATCCATATCTTAAATGAAAATAGCACTTCAAAAAATCCTTAAAATTAAATGTAATGCTATTCAATTCATATATATATATATATATATATATATATATATGTTTGTGCGTGGGCGTGTGTACTCTTAATTCAATTCTACAATTAGAAAACTTAATAATGTAGGTTCTAGCTTCAAAAAATCGAATTGAAAAATAACTGAATAACAGTTTTTTACTTTTTTACACATATTTTGAACATGATTTTATTATTTTTAAAAATGTTTTTCCTATTATTTACCAGGCAAATGAGATTTGGAAAGAGATTAAAATTAATAGTTTTAAAAATGTGTGAAAATTGTGGAAAATAGTTAAATATGAGTTCGAACAATTTATATGTAAACTATTATTATGTTTATTGATGAAAAGCCAATTTGAAAACAACAAATAACTTTAATATTAACACAATTTATTACAAAAATATATAAAAAAGTAGTTTTAATAACTATTTTGATACTTATTTCAGTTTTTAACAATATATAAATGCGTGCAGACTATACAAGATGTCAAAATATTACTGACTGAACACTTATTACTTGAAAATTGTATTAGTAAAACCAATATTTGATTATACATAATGTAATTTTACGTCAAGGTAAAATCTTATATTCAGGAGATAATGGAAACTTTTAAAGACAAAACATCTTTTTGGATATTAACAAAAATGATTTTAGAGGTATTAAAATTTAAAAAAGAAGAATACTTTAACTGAAGAAAGAAATTAAAATTAAATTTTCATTGGAATGTAAAATTAATGACCACATTTGTTATAAATTTTATTAAATAGAAAAATGTAATTTATTTTTGTAAATATTTTTTGTATATTCATTATTCAATCAATAAATTCCGTAATTTAATGATATTTTAGAGAAAAGTAATGCTGGCTTCTAACGAACAATTAAAAAAAAAAGTAAATTGTACTCGTACTAATAAATAAATTCTCAAAACAAAAAAAGGACAAAAAATGTTGATGAAGATACAACCTGTTTTTGTATATAATACAAAATCAAAGTTTTCTCTATTATTCCTGTTTCAATATTATTTAACATTTTTAATAAATAATAATATTAATAATAATAAAAACAACAATAACAACAACAACAACAACAATAATAATAATAATAATAATAATAATAATAATAATAATAATAATAATAATAATAATAATAATAATTTTTTAGTAAATAATATTTTTTATTACTCTCAAATTAGCATATTCACATATAGTCTCTCTTTTTCTGCTTAGCCTCCGGAACCACCGTAAGTACTAATTCAGGGGATGAATGAGGATGATATGCATGAATGTAAATGAAACGTAGTAACTTATCTTGTACAGTCTCAGGCCGACCATTCCTGAGATGTGTGGTTAATTGAAACTTAATCACCAAAGAACACCGGAATCCACGATCTAGTATTCAAATCCGAATAAATGAAATTGCCTTCACTAGGATTTGAAACTTAGAACTCTTGATTTGAAATCAGCTGATTTACGATGACGAGTTCTTCACCAGACCAACCCTGGGATTGTATGAACCAAGGACTCTACTTGTTTCATTCCGTAGAATGCATCATAAGATAACGGAAAAACCTTGGAGACATGTTTTAATGATAAAATTTAAGAAAAAACGATTCTTATAACCTAAGATATTTTTAATTTCCCGTTTAATGCTATAGAAGGGACAGTATCGCAGTCGGTCCAATTTGGGCATATGCGGTTTTCACCGGATCCTGACGTTTTGACTCCTAAGGAACCCAAAAATCAGAAAAACAGGATAAAAATTTTCCGCATGTTAAATGTTTGAATGTACGTATGTTCGGTGTTTGCCTCTAAATCACCTTATACTTCCAGAATTACTGGATCAATTTTGATCAAACTTGGTCAGATTACTTCTGTATGTGGGGCATTGATGCCATTAACTTTTCAACTTAGAAGTAAAAGGGATGAGGCTGTACTGCAAGATCACGCTCAGTAGCTCAAAATTTCGCCTATTTAAGTTTTTATTTTTCTTAGGTACATTTGTTAACATTTAAAAAAATCTTGCAAAATCGCACCCTCACCCCAAAAAATGGTCTAAATATATTGGCGTCTAAGTGGATATACTGCATCAAGAGTACACCCTATCACCATAAGGAGCGTACACTGACGTACAGCTGTTGTAGTTGTCTTATATGTTGTGGTATCACAGGATTAAATAAATAATATATTTTAAGAGTAAAAAAGGATTTGAAGTGGCTGCTAATAACATCATACTCACATAAGTGAAATACGGTATGCTCGCGCGCTTTAGATTCAAAAAATTATATTTAAATAAAATGATAAATATTTTAAATTAAGTTTTGTGTGTGAGCCGTGCATCAGAAAAATGCCGCGTGACGAACAGTTGTGTTGTGGACAGTTGGACAGTTGTACTAATGTACAACTGACAAACGTTGTGTTGTCAACGTTTTTTTAGACCAAATTCGAAAGAGTATGCCTGAAGTTTAGCATAAAACACTAGTAGTATTTCAAATTTTACTAACGTATATGAAGTCAATGGCCGTATTTATGATTTTACTGATAATTAAAATAGTAATCAGGTGGAAAATTTAACATAGTACAATACCTATAGTTATAATAAAAAAATTATAAGTTTCTATTGAAAAAATATCGGAGTTAAGGGAGTTTGTTTTCTGTACGTTACGCGGATCTTCACGTAGTTCATAACACGACAAAATAGATGGAAAAATTTTGATGAGAGGTAAAAAACACTGATATCGAATGTTTTAGAAAAAATTTTTCAAGTGTAAAAACGCAGACTGATATCCATATTCACTTAGGTGTCATTAACTTGATCAAGAAAACAGATGGAGTAATTCTCAAATTAGGCGTTACTCAAGCTACTCTGTCAACCTCAAAAATCTGAGAGCATTTCGAAGTAACAAAAATAATTATTTCTGTTACTTCATGTCATTAGAATGCACTTCTAAATTTAGAAGTGTGTTCTAATAATGAGATTAAAGAAAAACGTTCTGTAAATATAAGATGGGAAACATTTTGATTTCTAAATGATTAAAATGTTCAACTCAAATTTTACGGTAAAATGTTGTCAACTGTGTAGGCTAAATATACTTACTATACATTATGCTATGGTACATAAATTTATTTTTAAAATTAGGTATTTCTGTTTCTTTATGAATGATACCCACTTGTATGATACAAACTTACGACTACGACCCTTAAAATAAAGTTCAAATAAATTTTGTAAAACGATATCATTTTATTTCCATATTTTTGCTCTTATAATTAAAACAAATTAAAAAACCTAAAAGAAAAGGACTTAGTTAAAAGGGATAATTATGTTATATGTTCTACATAAAACGAATTTTAATACTAAGGTTTAACGAAAAATATAAATTTCTGTGTGACTCGTAAAACATCCTGATGTTTGTGACATGCTAAAATTATCTTGACAACTTACACTCATTTAAAATAACTTTACCATAAAAATTTTGCAAAAACTGTTTAAAACATAAACAAAACAATATAGTATATTATTAAAGGAAGGGATAATAAAAAAAAAAAATTACGCAATTAACCCTTGAAAGTTAACTATGAGGAAGAGTTTACTTAAATGTGCAACAGACGTATTAATAAACTAGTATTACGGCTAGGAGAAGTATAAATGGCTTTATTTACACAAAGGAATTCCTACAGAATCATATTTGAATTTATACCTGCATAATTAATTAACCAAACGTATTAATATAATGAATAATATATATATATATATATATGTAAAATTCCATTACGGTATAACATTCAGATAATGTTATTATGAAAAACGGTTTTTGTTAAACAAAAGAAATTTATAATTACTGATGTAATTATATACTATACAGCGCTATAAATTTACAAAAATATTGCATATATTTTATAAGAATGCCCCATGTTTAAAGATAATATTCTAAGAAAGAGAAAATTTTATTCTATAATTAATATTTAGCCAGTAGCAAAATTCTTCTTTTATCATAATATGATTTTAGTAATTTATAAATTTTATCATCGGGTTACCGTTTTTAATGATTAGAAACTGAAACTAACTGGTGGTTATGATTACGCGAAATATAATACAACTAAAGCTTTATAAAATTATGTGTTTTTTTATAATTATAAATACTTAATTAAAACCATCTGTATAATTCATTTACCAATCCTCTGGCATAATTTAATTTAAATACATATATATATATATATATATATAATATACCTGTATAATAAATGCAATTTTGTTAGGGAAATTGATAAAAATAAATACATATAACTGGTAGTACTTAAATGTTTTAAAAAATATATTATTAAAAACTGGAGGGCTAGGTGATTTCAAGAACCTGAAAGGCTGACATGCTTTATTTAGTACTGTCAAGAGAACTGTTAAATCTAAGAGAAATCATACCTTCATATCACAAACATATTTTAGATAGATTTCATAAGAAAGCTACCTATTGTAATACGTACCATGATTCGACTTCCGGAAAATGTCGACATATCTTCGCGTTTCACATCCCCCAGACCCCAAAACCACCGTCAGTTCAAAAGTTTATATATATATATATATATATATATATAAACTAACTTTCTAGTGGACACGATAACTGCCGTAATTTGGCGAGAATCACTTTCAAATTGATATATAAAATATAACGACCCAAAATCTCCGTCAAATTCATTAACGAGCAAAATCGGATAATGGGGGTGCTTTTTCGAATAAACAAAATATCGCTATAACTGTTTTATTAAGTAAAATATTGAATTGGTTTAAAGTTCCTGTTACTGTTTATGTAAGGACCTAAAACTTATGTAAGTAAAGTTTTTTTATATCACCAACCATTGGCCCAGGGTTTTCGAAGACAAAAAAGTCATACTTCCCTTAACAGGCACAGTATCGAATCATTTTAAAGTGGTTGTTAGTCTAAATATTCCTTAAATTTATTTTCTGAAACAATTTTTGATATGACCAACGCTTACGGAAATGAATGACCAAAATACTATTGGAATTGTAAGAAGATGGGGCTTATCGTATGCTAAACGTGTGAAAATTTTTCATATGCAATCATCGTCGTATTGAGTAAATTTGAAGTTTTTCTTAACTATAAGGTGGAAATATTTTTTATTCCCTACTTAGGTGAAATCTACCTTCGCTATCCGGCGTGCCGAAATGGACTTTTTTTATAAAATGAAACTGACAAATTTCATATAAAATTGAAATTATTTAACAGCTCACTCTCTCCCTCTACCTTGAAGAAGTACAAATGAAGGAGCTAACCTAGAGATATATATGACTGACCACCAGACAATTAAGGCTCCAAGCGCTTCAATATGGTGGACAGGCATTTCTGACATTCAGCGACCAAGGTGTGGCAGCGAATTGCTCTCTGGACGAAATGAATTTTAATTTATAGACGTCATATATATTATTAGTAGTTGCCAGGGTGATCCTATCCATTTTAGCAAATACATGACAAGTGAGCGTTTGGGACACGTAAGCCGGTGGTGTATTGCACCGCGCTTAGTCCTCTCACGCTGTTTGGTAAGCTCTAGGAGCTATTTAGGATACTGGTCGCTAAACTGTTCGAGGCTCAGTAGCCGTTTGTGGTACAAACATTTAGTCGTATGCTTTAGGGCGACCGAATGGGGTGGTGGCGGGAGAAAAACCAAGCAAACCAAAACAAACATGCAGTCGCTTTGGGCGCCTTACGTTCTCACTGTTATCCAAGAGCTTAGCCTCGAGCCAGTTCACATGTTCAGTCTCATTGTGTATCTTGTACCGAATCGCTGTATTTCCTCTCGAACGGTTAGCAATTCCAGATAATAGTATATTTCAGTATTTTTCACAAACCACGACGATTCTGACGAAAATATATTTTCTGATGAAAATATATTTGAACTTAAGGCAATTCATCGATTACGATTATTGGACAGAAACTGTACAGAAAAAAGAGATTTGATACAGATTCATAGATATCTATCTCCTTCAACAGAACAGCGGACGCATCGGATGCAGAGATACTCCCTTCTTTATCACGGTCCTAACCATCTGACGTACAATAAAAGATCCCAAAATGCGATTTGAACTTGTATGGACAAGTATTTAAACTTTGGACAAGTATTTATACTTGTTCAAATGCTGGTCCAAATATTGTTCGCGAGGAACGAAAATATTCCTGCCTGGTTCTTGGTTTGGAATTGCTACCGAAGGCGGTTTTATAACTCAATTGCATTTATTAATCTGTGTCGCGCTGTTTTACTTGTGCCCTGTTTACTATTCATTATTTATTATTATTTTCCCTTTATAAATAATTCAGTATGAATCAAAGTTTACGTTATAACTATAAAAATATAAGAATTTTTTCCAATACAAATTGTGATATAAATAATCTATTGTAGCGCACAAATTTTTTATGAGATTTTAACGACTTTTTTTTGAAAGCATAATACCCTGCATGAATCAATTTATTATTTTAAAACTTTAATATAAATAAATACAGTTATAGAATCTTAAACTCCAAATTTACGCGCGCAGGCACTCACAAATACGCGTGCGCACAATTATATTATTTGAAGATTTTTAACTTATTGATCCATGCTCACTGCTTGAAGCTCACCCTATTTTATTTAAATCCTAATATCCAAGCGAATATTTAAAACAGTATAAAATGTTTAATGAGACGTAATAGATTATTTATCAAAAATATTTATTGCATTAAAACGTAGGATTATGTTTA
This sequence comes from Lycorma delicatula, assembly GCF_047948215.1. Taxonomy (NCBI): domain Eukaryota; kingdom Metazoa; phylum Arthropoda; class Insecta; order Hemiptera; family Fulgoridae; genus Lycorma; species Lycorma delicatula. Next base: position 56,332,899 of record NC_134460.1, on the reverse strand, counting down.
AAACAAATATAAATATAATTAAATTAATAATAAAATAGAAATAATAATAACAATAATAATGTGATAATTTTATTGTGACGGAGATTTATATTATAGAATTTATTTAATATGATATATGCAGTCTGTAAACGCCTCATAAATGTTGTTCAATCAGCCGGATAAAGTACATTGCTAATAAAAAGTAATATAACTAATTTCATCTACCATACCTTGGAATATCGTGGAATTTTTATTTAGTATAGAAATAGTAAAGGTAATAACAAGTAATCATATAAGGCTGCATTATACCAGCATTTAGTAAAATTTAATGTTTGAGAAACATCACAGAATTTGGAAATAATTTAGATTTGATTAGGTATTCCCTTAAAAAATAATTAAAAGAAAACTAACAGACTTTGTGTTATGAAAAAAATTAGGGGTATGAAAAATTCAACAATTTTTATTGATTGGTAATTTTATAACGCAGTAAAATACCTTTCAATGATTAAATTATTAGCTAGCGCCTTTAATTTTATCGTATATATTTAGACTATAATAGTATTTTTTATTCATAATAACTAATATTTTACTACAGTACTTCTAAATTACTTTAAAATCTCACGATTTTATAAATTCTTTTTGAAATATAAGAAACAAAAACTTATTAAAAAAAAAAAATTAAAATAAAAAAGTTTATATGATAAATTAACTTTAACCTGTTTATGTAAAAGTAAAAAATAAGTAAAATGATGGAGGCGTTTTTAGTTTGGATTTTAAAGATTGGTAGAGACGGGGAAGTGTCATATTACAATATACCCTACGCTGGACCGGAGGCGTCAAAAAGAGTAACTGAGAGGTGTGATGATTTCCAAGACCTCATCAATCAAACACAAACAGGATATTAAAAATCGTTCCATTGCGATTCAATTCGGCCACATCATCAAATGCCAAATGCAATCTGCAGCTTTTCAATATTCAATAATAACTTTTTTCCAGATTCAGACGAAAGAATTAAAATTGATAAAATAAATAAATCTCCTGGGAATTCAATGTATATATTTTTTTATTTAAAATTCAACATTGGATAAAAACCTAAAAACTCTTTATAGGACAGTTTATTTTAAAATCAGATATCAAAACTAAAAATTATAACTACATTGAAATGCAATGAATAATATTACAATATTTGAAATAAATCTTTATCAATATTTACGGGAATAAAGAAGCTTCATTTAAAACAAATAAATGTTCAATACTTCATAAACATCTTGATTTATTTTTACTCTAATTTACCAATATTTCTACGTATGAAAGAAATCCTTTTCGGCAAAATGGAAGGCGGAGGTAAATTTCACCGGTGCTAAGTAGAGGATAAAAAAATATCCACCTTCAAGTTAAGAAAATTTTCAAATTTACTCAATACGACAGTGGTTTCAAGTGAAAAAACGTTTAACATGTTTGGCATACGACAAGTCCCATCTTCTTACAATTCTAACAACATTTTGGTCATCCCTTGCCGTAAGGGTTGGTCATATCAAAAATTGTTTCAGACAAAAAATTTAGGGAACGTTTAGAGGATTAACGACCATTTTAAACCGATTCGATACTGTGCCTATTAAGGAAGATATTTTTTCTCTTCGAAACCCCATTTTTTCCACCCTCTGGGCAAATGGTTGGTGATATAAAAAAACTTTACTTGTATACGTTTTAGGCCCTTATATAAACATAACAGGTACTTTAAACCAATTAGATATTTTACTTAATAAAAAGTTATAGCGATATTTTATTTTTTCGAAAAAGCCTCTCTGGTCCGATTTTCCTCATTAACGAACTCGACCAAGATTTTGGGTCGTTATATTTTATGTATCAATATGATACGTAATTTTGCACTAATCACTTAGTGCAAAATTACGGCAGTTATGGTGTCTACAAGAAACTGAAATATATATATAAACTTTTGAACTGATGGTGGTTTAGGGGTCTGGGAGATGTGAAACGCAAAGATATGTTGAAATTTTTCGGAAGTCGAATCATGGTACTATTAAAATAGGCAGCTTTCTTATGAAATCTACCTGAATTATGGAATTGTGAAATTTTTAGTATACTAACCGATTAAATATTATGTGCGGTCAAATTCAACTTAATTTACTTACTATTTTTCTAATTTGTAACAATTTTTTAATTGGAAAAAATTTCCGGTCACAAGTGATAAATATTCGTATATTAAAACTAGCACCCCATCGTGGTTTCGCCCGCGCCATATGGTTACTTGCGTTTTCCGTTGCAATCAGAAGATATTTAGTCGCTTCGTTTGCTTCACTCGCCCTTGGTCTAGCCAGACTTTCCATTAAACTCATGCTTGTGAGAATAATAACGATAAATAAAAATTAAAGCCTGTTCAATTTATAAAAAACTTAGTGTATTGTAATTTTTTCTGAGCAACAGTTTCGTCGGTACAGGACCCGAAACTGTGAGTGATCTAAGAATGCGGGTTTCAAAATAATCGATTGCTATCTTAAAAATTAGTTGTAACTGGTTACCCGTACTTCGTACGGGTAAAATTGTATTTGCTTGGTACTTAGCGTTACCTGACAAACACCACTAGGAGGTGACCGTTCTTCATTTCTTATAATAAAAAGAATTTTTAATTAATCTTATTTTATGTTTTTTAGTCAAATAACCGGAAGCAGGTGCAATCAGTTGCCGACCTCCGTGGCGCGATTAGTAGCGTTTCGGCCTTTCATGCAGAGGTCCCCGACTCGAATCCCGGTCAGGCATGGCATTTTCACACACGCTACAAATCATTAATCTCATCCTCAATACCTAACGGTGGTTCCGGAAGTGCAGTCAGTCACGTAGCGACATACAGTGAGAGTAGTTGTGTTGGTCGAACCACCGCGCCGCGCCTTCTACTGTCGCACCCTTTAAAAATCGAAATTAAAAAAAAACTGAAAATGGATTATGATGTTTTGATAATCTTCGCAGAAGTTTATTTTAGATTTTTCAAAGTATCTTGTTTTTGATTTTATTTACTACTTTTTTTTTGTATCACTTGTATTTACGTAATTAAATCAATGATTAATTTTTATTGGTAAATTCAAAGCCACTTGAATAAAGTGTGCTCTTATCTTCCTAACATGTTTAAATTGATATAATTCCTGACCGGCCATGGGGTCTTTCGTTCATATCTGTGTGGACGAAGAAGAGCTTAAGACCCCTTCTGCCCCTACTGTCGAGGTTTAGACACGCCGGAGCGCGTGATATTCCAGTGTCCGCGGTGGGACGGGGAACGCCGCGAATGTGCTGTCGTAATTGGACATCTCGAGATAGGGACCATCGTTGGAACGGTATTACGCAGTCCGGTGGACTTCGACACTGTGGCGAATTTTGTGTCGGGAATACTACAAGTGAAAGATCGGGAAGCGAGGGGATGGGAGACTGCTCCGTATGGAGCTGCCGTTCGCTCTTGCTTGTAGGGTGGGCGAGGGTGATGTATTGCGGGACTGTCGAGCTCCTGAGGTAAAAGACTGAGTTCCAGCGGGGCCACCCCTTCGAGGGTGTCCCCCATTAGTGGCAAAGCACAAAGGACCGAGTCCCGGTTGCTGGATAATGGAGATCGGGAACGGTATAGCCGAGTCTGGCGTTTTTCTCATCTGGCGACTAGAGGCGAAGGCACCTCCCGGAACCATGTTAATGCTTAATTACGGGTGCGGTTCTGGGAGGCAGGATAGAAAAACGATAAAAACGGTTTAAATTAATAATAAGATAAGCTTCATTTAGTAGTGTTAAAGCGAAAACTGTTCTTCGAGTTAATGTTTTTTCACTCTTAATTAAAGCTAATTGAAAACAAAGCACCCCCAGTTTATTGTATCACTAATTAAATTAGTTGAATTTAATATTGAGTACTTCAAAAATTGAGAAAATTTAAACTTTTCCCCTCCATCATTTGGATTGGAACATTATAGAATTTCTTTTTAAATAATTTTTTTTTAAATGAGGTGCTCAAATATGGGTATTGCAATTTAAACATTTTTCAGTCTTACCCTCCACCCACTCAAAGCAGGAGAAAATTTTCATTATTGTCGCTAAAAGGTAAAGTATTTGATCCATCATAACTTCTTCTGAATTGTTTATATATTCAAATTTAAAAACGGGTTGCAATATCTTTGACTCGTAACATCATATATTAAATCTCAAGTGATCGTATATTAAACATTAGTTCATTATATAAGTTCAAAACTTGAGCATGAAAAATATGAATATGGAAATTCAAAAAGTTTTTTAATCATATGAAAAATCTTAAAGCTGATTGGTATTAAAATATGAAACTTTCCGGGGAAAGACTGACAATGCTATTGTACCACAGAGATCGTCAGAAATGAAAAATTCATTACATTCATGACAATCAGTTTGAGAAATTAAATTAAACATTTTTAAAAATAGTGGTAGCGTAAATCATGAGAAAATAGCAACTTTTGGATTCAGTTGAAATTGATTGCTAATCTGATTACTTCCTTGTATATCATTGATTATGAAATGAGCCACTAATATATCTTGCCATATGGGTAGAAATTTATTTTCAAGAGGTAATTTTTTTAAAGTTAAAATGACCATTTCTTTAAAGGTTTAATACGAAGTTTAGGTTATAAACTATGAATGGTGGTGAATAATTTATTGTTCAAAACATTTTTTTATTTATTTTATTAAATTTTAATGATATTTAATTAAGTATTATATATAATGTTTAATTTGTCTTTTAGTTAGTTGTAGGTGATGTAATTTTAAATAAAAAATAAGACAACTGGAATAATTTCAAATCTACGTTTTGAATAATTAATCGTAAAATCAGGATAATTTAAAAAAAAAAAATTTTTTTTTTTTAGGTAACTTATATATAAATTATATATAATTTTAATTATTTTTAAACGTACGAATTTATTTTCAATAGCGATTTATAATTCGGAATAACAAAAAAAGTCATATGAATATAAAATTATTAAAAGAAAGATCGTTTATATATTCCCCTTTTCAACATAGAAGAGAATTTTAACCGAGTTCAATATAAAGAAGCAGTGAAGAGCATAGTACAGTGTCACAGCGGTAGATTTTGAAAAATAGATACCGACGAAATAGCGGACGCAGTTTTATCAGCTTTCAAAGTCGGACAAGAGTCTGTGAAGTGCTTCAGGCTAGGAGCTACAATCACCTTCTGCACCCATTCGATACCCAACGGAGGTCGTGATAAAAGTACATAATTTAGCGAATACTATTCGTCCACAGTCGTCGAGTTCCGTTGCATTTTCACTCACATATCTTTGCGAATCACAAAAGGACGTCGTTCCCTTTCATTTCACCTTTAAATTTATTCTTCCTTCCGACATTAAGGCTGTACTTGCAGTATAAAACTAGTTCTCTATTCATGTAAATATATATCATATTGTAGTACGATATGGGTGCTATTTTTCATGAATGTTTTGAATACGGGTTTCCTTTTTAATAATGGAAAAATAGCCTACAGTTCAAACGTAAATGAATATTCACGTACAAATGAATAAATAAATATCCCTATAAAACTAAATATTATATCCGTATTATTATATAAAATTTTTTTTTAATGTTAAATAAATATTATTAATTTCTTTTATATGAAGTCTGGGAAGTTTTTATTTTAAGAATTGTAAAAAAAAAACAATATTAGTAAATAGAGACAAAAACAATTTTGAAAGTTTATTAGACAACAGGTAAGTTGCAAAGTGAAACAACACTAATATTAAATATGAAAAGGAGTATTTGAACTAATTTAATTTACTTCTTTTTATCTAAAAAAATAAAGATAAATAATTTACAAATGGTAAAATTTATACAAAATTTTTTTACGTTTAAGCAGATAGTAATTGAGACAAATATTTATTTATTTTCAATACATTTTATCTAACTGAATAATGAATGGACAACTATGTAGACTTTTAAATTCTAGATATATTTTTTAAAATATATTTTTGTCATGAAAGAGCGAGCGTCAACATCTATGGCCATTAGCCTGGTGGAGATTAGTAGCGTATGAAAAGATGTCATGCCTGACGGGAGGATTCGAACCCGGGACCTCCACAGAAATGCCTACACAACCAAGGGGGTCGGAATATAGACATATATATAGTTTTTTTTAAATAAGAGAATACAGGAATCGACTTCTGAGGTCGTTAACCCTAATGTGTTCATTTTTATTTAAAAATACTTTACTTTTGTACATATTTTAGCAAGAAATTTATTATATGCATAAAAATATATACACATATACATATATATATATATATATATATATATATATATATATATATATAAATAAATAATATATATATAAATTTGTCAGTGTTTTTATATATATATATATATATATATATATGTGTGTGTGTGCGCGTGCGCGCGCGGGGGCGGGCGTTATGTGTATGTAATTACAATAAATACTAGAATAATTGCTAGTTCAAATGGTTTCTGCAGCTTTATATATATAAAATATATATATATATATAAAACCATTTACTGCTAAATAAGAATAAAACAGTTGAATGTGCTTTTCAGATAGACGTAAAATTTCTAATCGGGTGGTAGATTTCTCATTAATGATTACGATATTTCTGTTTTTCGTAAAGCAAACCTTCAGGGTATTTAATTAAATGACAAATTTCTTGGGATGGTCAGGAGTTCATTTGAAACAGAATCAAACTGGACCATTTACTTTGAAGCGCCTTAATAAAACACTTATAATCGTTATTAAATATTTATTATGATATGTTATTAAATATATATTAAATACTTATATATATATTCCTATTTGAAAGTTAAAATAATCTCCTGGGGCACACTCAAAAAGTGAGAATGAATTTTCAAGATACAAAGTTAGGGTTCAGATCATTCTTTGACGCTCACAAATATAAATCGTGTAGATAGATATTTAGAAAATTAAAAAAGGATAACGTTTGCTAAACGTTTTTAGCAATGACTGTCATATTTGTCACTTACTTTTAAAAAATACGATTATTTATTTTTATTAAACCAGACAGCAGAACTATTTTCCTGTAATTCAACATACGAGTAATACATCGATTTACGAGAAAGAACCTTATGCATCTTTCATCATTTTTAATAAATTGCTAAACGATTTAAAGAATTTCACCAGTTTATATAAAATTTAATTAAACGAATTTCTTTATAAAAATAATATTGATTTGTTAATCAATTATTAAAAAAATACTAATTAATAAAATTAAAAAGCCACCCTAAGTTTTCTGCACTCCGTTCAGCGTGTACTAAAATACATGTTTAAATAATTTTTGTTATAATCTTTTGAATTGTGATTTTAGTTTTATATTTAGTATTTTCAGGTATTTATTCTCTTGGTATTACTTGTAATTTATATTTTAAAATATTCAGTTTAATCCTTTTTTTTTGTCAGTTTTAAAATTAATCTTAATTTTATTTAAATTTTATTAATTTTATTTTTATTAAACATGTTTAAGCCTAAAAAAATACTGCTAATACGAAAAAGCCATTTGCTAGAAACGGAAAAGTGAAAAATCTGCCTTGAAAAAAATGAGAAAAGTATTATTGAGAAATTATTTAAAAGATACTAAAAATAGATACGAGAGTTCACCTAAGAGAGAGAGGACGAGACAGAGAGAGTTCACCTAAGAGAGAGTTAACCTAAGTATAAACTCAGGATCTCTTAAATGCAAGAGTAAGTATTATTTTTTTACATTAAATTTTTAGATTAATCTTCTGAAAATTTATTTGAAAATACTTTAAAACCCTTTATGACATCAGGGTATACGCATCACTCAATAATAATTATATATAATATTGTGTAAGTTGCTTATAACGAGAATCCAGTTGAAATGAGCAAAATTAAAAAAAGTGATTGGTTTCCTATATTATTAATGTATTGTAAAGTTTGTTTTAACAAGCTAATAATGAAGTTATAAGTCGGGTATGACTAAAAAATTAATTTCTTTCGAAAAATAAATTTGTTTCTTGAATAAATAAAACACGAATGATTTTAAAATATAGGCACAGAAATTAAATTTTATAGTCATTAGTGTTGTATGTTTGTAGTATTGAATGTTATAACGACATTATTCAATTAGATTAAGGAAGCAATAACCTCTTCACAATAAATGAAAGTGGGTAATAAGAAACAAACAGATAAGCATGCACAGTTTTGTCTGGCTATTTATGGATTCTGGGAAATTCCATTCTTTCACTATTATGAAGTTTACACAGGTATTATGGCGATTCGAAGTGTGTGTAATTTTACACTCATGTTCAGGCAGTCGATTCTCTTAAACGCGTTTGCTGCTGTTTTGTACAGTACATTCATGTAACTCGAACTGAAGTCAGTGTAATCGGTTAGGGTGTCAGCGTGTAACTGAAGTCAGCGTGTTATGGTGTTGTTAGATAAATTTTTACGGCCAGAAGTAATGTCGGGCGTTAAAGGAAAAATTCTTTCAGTTTGAAAAAAAATTAAAAATTTTAAGGAATTCAAAAACCGACGATCTAATTCTGACATGCGGAAAACAGTGGAATAGAAAGGGGCTTGCCATTTCCACTGTCTCAACGATTTGAAAAAACGTGATAAGTTAAGGATAGCTTTCAAAAAAACTATTTGCATAAAAAAAATTGTTTATTAGTTCATACTAATTCTGATTTTGGTTTGAGAAAGGATATATAGGACTGATTAATTACTAAATTTTAATTCTTATATAACTCATCAAAATAAAATAATTAAAGATTTCTCAACAATAAAAATATCAAATAAAAATATATTAATTTTGTTGCTACGAAAACGTTGTTAATAAATTCTCATTTCTGTAATAGGAGTTATAGAAGTCACAAATAGAACTGCTTTTGTGTATTTCGTGAATTTTAATTGATTTTGCAGAGGGTACCTACCCTCTGATCCATTTGTGTTTTCAATCATCAAGGGGATGTGCTCTTGGGTTGGGGACCTCCCCGGCGTCCCCGACGTTATTTTACGTTTCTGTTTCACCGGTCGTTCGGTGCGCTTCCTTGCTTAACTATGGGAGTTGAACGGAAGAAAGAGTGCTTACACTCTTTCTTCCGTTCGTGTTTGCTATTTATGCTGGTTTTCGCTGCGTATTCGGCCGCCTGACGGGCGTTTGAGTTCGCTTGATTTTATGTTTGCGCTGAATTTCGCTGGCAAATATAATTTCGCTGGCTTTGCTCTTCAGCCTCGGCTCTTGTACAGCTATTAAAGCTCCATTTACGGTCATCCGTAATGCTTGTTCTTTGCTTAAAGTTGGGTGTAAGTTATAGTCACACGCGAGAGCGTGCATTGTGACCTCTCTGATATTGTATAGGTTGTCAGGGTGACTTTACGTTCTGTATCTTCATATGAGCGTGGTTTAATTGACTTGCCTCTTAACTCGCTTCGCCGTCGTTCTTTGAGTCCGCCTCTAGTCACATTTCGGCTTTCTGCAGTGTTTTGAGGAGTGCTTATAAGTTGGCGTTCCGGCGTGTTGCTTTCGTTACACTTTTGTCGATTACAGGCTGTAGTAGAGCTTTGGCGGTAAGCGGTATTTTTCGCCTTGTCGGGATGGTTGTTTTAATGCTTCCATTCTTAGAGATTACTCTCCGTAACCCGACTTGGTTGCACTTCAACTCGTCTCTTTTGCCAGTTGCCGGCGCAAGCACAGGCTTTCAAGCTTACTGTAAACAGATTGCTTTGGTATCGCGCCCGTTCGGCAGACTAACCGCTGGCTGACCAGTATTCTTGTGTTCGCCACAATTATTGGCTGCTATGCGGATTCCTGTTGTACCGGGCAGCTTTCCAGCTATCTGCGATTTACGCTACACAGGCGTTCGTTTATACTCTGCATCGGGTGAAATGTTCCACACTCGTGCCTAAAGAGCTTTATTCGGTATTTTATCCGCATTGTTTTCGGCTGCTATACCGATGGAACCATCCCGGCGCCAGCCTTTGCTCTTTTCTGTAGAATTGTTAACGGACGCGGCGATACTGCTTTCGGCCGGCCGGCCGGCTGTACCCTTCTGAGAATGGTCAGTTTTGATTTGGTTTTTGCGGTAACCTTGGCCCCTAAATGTATTGCCGAAGTCACTTCTCAGGTACTAGCGGTTCTCTCTGCTCGGAGACTTGAGCGCGAAAATCTGCAATTTTCAGTTTAGTACGCCAGTTTCCCGTGGCTTGAGGTCCAGAAGCGGTTACTCTGGCCGAATAATGTTTGTGACGCCGGTTCTTGGGGCCGGTCTTTCACTTGGACGGAGTAACTGTTGGTCCCTCTGCAGGTGTTCTGCTTTCTTTCTCCGGTTTAACTGTTAAATTTCTCTTCACTCTCTTATTTCCGCGGCGATTTCCACCATTTTGCGGTTTCGGCCGTGCCGAATGAATCCTCTCCAAAGGAGAGGATGCATTCAAACGGTTATCCGCACCTTGGATGCGCGGTCATCGTTAGACGGGACGACTTGCCATCCTAGCGTTAATGGATTAAGAAAGGAAATTATCGACCATTGTGTTTTCTGAATTTGTTTGCGGTTCGGTCGCGATACCGTAAGGCTAGGCCGATATTTTGCAAACTACTGGCCGCGGGGGCTTTTTGGCACGCCCTTCGGCCGGCCGGACAGCGTTCTTCGGCTGAAACTTCCGCTGTTCGTTCGTCAAATGAATGTAGATATTTGTGTTTTAGCGGGAAGGAGTGTACGAACTCTTCAACAATTATATTAGTTTGTTTTAATTTAAAAAAAAAAACAAAAAACCAAATATTATTTGCGTATTCAAATTTGTGTATGTAAACACAAATATTTAAAGGAAGCAATAAAATTGCAGTAATGTATTAATTGCATTTATAACGATAACTTTTAAAATAAATGCTTTTGATTACTGTTATTAAAAATATATACGCAAAAATATATAAATAAAATAAATCTACAGTAAACTTGAGGTAAAATTTCTTATTAACTAATGATAAATTAAAAGCTGAACAAAAAGATTATCATCATTTATAAAATATTACTAAAAACAATTATTCTTGAAAAAACACAGTAGGTGTACAGAAGTAGTAGTACAATGTGTATTACAACAAGCGCCCGCCTCTCACAGCCAAGCTTCTATTTTCGTTCAGCGCACGTACAAATAACTATAATAGTTTCATAATAACAATGAAAAACTTTCAATCTTCTACGTAGAGAAAGTTATTTTTCATTTAAAAAGTTTTCCAACAAATTACTAGTAAATAGAAGGTATGTATTTACGAAAAGAACATTGTAGAAAAAAGAAAGAAAAAAACATTGAATTGGCCAATTAGGTGAAGAGTATTACATACCCTAAAAGGTCTATGACATAGATAAAAAAAATAAAATAAAAATCAATAAATATGTTCCAGTCAAATTGAGAATGTTTCGATTTTTAACACTGTTAAAAACAACTGCTTTTTAAAATTGTTAATTTTAAAATTAACTTACTCCAAAACGGTTTTGTATAACTTTAATATGTTTATTACCATGTTAAAAATGTTTTCCGTTGTATGGAATACTAAATTTTTACACATTTTTTTAAATACCTGGCGATAACAGATCTCCAGCTGAATGGAGGCTATTTAGATTATACATTATTTCTCATGAAAAAATTTTAATTTGTTGCTTTGCACTGTTTCTCCCATCCTGTTTTAAGACAGTGATTCATGTAAAGTGTCTGACTTACTAGAGGAACAGCCCCAGTCGCTTTATCTGAATATTGACAAATATTACAAAGGTAGTCCTTGTGGCTGAAGGTGTCACTTGTGGACTGAATATCAAATGCATTCCGGTGTACAGTCTAGCTGATGGGCAGTAAATTTGGCTCCATGTAGAGGATAACTGGGCTTCTCATATCCTCTTATTAACCTAACATTGGACCTTGTTATTCCTTATACAGCTGTAAATTTACGGAAGTGACTTATGACACATGTCGAATCGCCTGTATTGTTTACGATTACCTCAAATAACACATATTTGATTAAAACATAATGATATTATAAAATAAATATGGGTTGGCCTAAAATTAATCAAAATCCATGTTAAGGTTAGTTTTCCATTACGACGAAATAATTTGATAAAATTTAGAATAATTTTATTTAGCATCGCCCCTTGGTATATATAATATAAAAATATATAAATTATAATTCCGCTTATCAACCAATGTAATTAATTATTATGTTTTAGCGCTTTCGGAAGTTATTTTTCCATCTTCAGGAAATCTAATAAACTTGTATACAAATATTCACTTCACATATTAATTTGATGTAGATTAGAATAAAAATAAAATAAAATTTCCATAAATATAACAATCGATCGTCAAGTTATAAAATACGGCTTCATTTGTACGTCTAGTCAATTAAATTATCTCAATTGTTATTTCTATGGTATGAAAGCAGTTTGGACAACGTATGAATCAATAATTATTGTTTAAAGTTTGTTTGAATAAAATATCGTTTTCAAAATTAGTTTGTTTAATTATCAGTTTGTTGTTATTTAAGTAGATGTGGAATTTCTCTAAGTTATTCGTTTTGTAAAAGTCATGTAGTATTCAAGGATATTAACAAAATTATTTTGATCATTATCATGACCGTTTTCCATGATATTTTTGGCAAAATTAGATCGTTCTTTGTTTCCTTTATTTATACAGTTGGTGTGTTCTTTAGTTCTAATGGAAAAGGATCGATTAGTCATACCGATGTGTTCTAAATTGCATTTAGCGTATTTCAAACTATATACTCCCTGTTTATCTAAATTGAATTTATTATTACGTTTCAATGTTTTAGAAGGACCTTTGTTATTTATGTAGTTTATTATTTTGTTGTGCGTTGTATATGCTGTTTTGAATTCAAATAATTTAAAGATTTCATTGAATTTCCTGTAATTTATATTATACTAAATTTTAACGTATTCATTTCCGTTATAATTATTTGTTAGCTTTATTGTATCTTTTATATGTATATTACTTTTTATTCTAATGTATAATTTATTTATTAGGTTTTCGTTGTATCCATTATTTACAGCAATATATTTAATATTATTTAATTCGTTGTTTAATTTTGTTATTATATTTTAGGTATTTTATCACTCTATAGATTAATTCGTTAATGTTGCCATTTTACGATTCCAAGGATGAAATGAATTATAGTATCTTTTTTGGTTTCCTGTATATGTCGAAATTAAAATTATTATTATTAACATTTTTATTAATTTTCATATCCAAAAATTTGATTAGAATTAAATAACACATCAACTGAATGAATAAAGGAAACAAAGAACTAATTTTGCCAAACATATCATGGAATATGGTCATGATGTGATTCAAATATTTTATTAATATCCTTGAATAATCCAGTGACTTTTATAAAACAAATATCTTAGACAAATTCCACATCTATTTAAATAGCAACAAATTGATAAATATCAAACGAATTTTGAAAACGATATTTTATTCAAACAAATTTTAAACAATAATTATTGATTCGTATGTTGGCCAAACTGCTTTTATACCATAGATATAACAATTGAGACGTTTTTGTCGACTAGAAATACAAATGAATGACTTATTTTATAACTTGCCGATCGTTAGTTATTTTTAGGAAATTTTATTGTATTTTTATTTTAATCTGCATCAAATTAATATGCAAGGTGAATACTTTTATACAAGTTTATCAGTTGTTCCTGAAGATGGAAAAATAACTTCCGAAAGAGCTACAACATAATAATTGATTACATTGGTTGGTAAATGGAATTATAATTATATATATCTTTAGATAAAATTGTAGAAACTCAGATGATTCCATATTAATAAAGAAATAATATATTTTCAAATTTAATCTGAAATTTGCAAATTTATTATGCAAATAAATTTGTTATGATTGTCTTTTACTAATGTAAGTAATTGGTAGGCAATGAAATGAAATTCTTTTATATCGCCTTTTTAGGTTTATTAATAAAATATGTGATTATACAACTGTTATTTACCAAACCTAATAAACATGACATGCTGTAAACAACTTATCATGAATAATAATTCGTTTTCGTAAATGGTTTAGCCATTACAAAGAATAACAATCATCACATGCTATACTTATAAAAAAAAGTTGTATATCAACATTACAATTCTTTCAAAGTTTTAGTGATATTCATTCCTACAGCCTTCACATTTCTTCTCAGAGCCTGACTATGTTATGAACAACATTACAATAAAAAAAGTAACAGTAACTCTATTTTTATTGCTTTTATGTTATAATTATAGGAAAAAAACTGGGAAAGTAGTGTAAAGTAGAAACTAATCAGTGTACTCCATCTTAACTTATGCATGTAAAATAAAAATAAAATGCCGTAGTACATTAAAATTATTGATCTAATAGTGTAGATTTTATTAATTTAATAATTCTGTATTTTGAATTAGATTAATTTAGAAAGGAAACAGACATTACAGTTGGAACTGTAACTTTAAAAAAAAGAACATATTAAAATAGTGCTAGCTTATGAAATAATAATAATAAAAAAAGTTAATTAAAATAAGAAATATGAAACTAAAATAAACTTTATTCACTTTTGTTCAGTATTTGCTTTCGTAATTGGTTCATATTTTAATTTAAAATTTTTTTGAAACATGACATTTTTATTATTTTATTTTTACGTGCAGTCTTTTGTTTTAAATTAAATTTTATCAGGTAAAAGTCTGTTACTTGTACTCAATTTATTCCAGAGAGAGTAAAGATTGACGTATAAGGATGCATCAGACGTCTTTACTTCCCTTACCGAGATATTTTACTGTATTATTGTTTCACTGTATATATTTAATTATTAAAGGGCGGAACTATTAATTATATGTTATATATATATATATATATATATATATATATATACATATACATATATATATATAACATTATATATATATATATATATATATAATGTTACAAATTTATAATAATTAACAAAACTAGTCTTTTTTTATATAGAGGTGGAGGAATCCCATTTACGGGCGCTTAGGCACTGTCGGGCTCGCTAACAGGTTCTGCAAGATACTATTAGGTGCATATATGTTACGGATAGGATAGGATAGATGTCGTCCGCATAGGATACGCGGACGACATCTCGCTACTAGTGGAGGCCAGTACCTTAGATGAAGTTGTGGACAAGGGGAATATTACCTTAGAAATAGTGAATGAATGGCTCGTCAACAACAGTTTGGAAGTCTCCTTCCAAATGCAAGGGTGTCCTCTTGACTGGTAGGAGGATACTCAGAAGATTAAATCTGCGCCTGAGAGGAGAGGCAATTGTCGAGGTGGAAAGGGCTAAATATCTAGGGGTTTTACTGGATAAATACCTCAAATACTCCAGCCATGTGGCCATGATCTGCGACAGAGTGGAAACAACAATCCGAGCCATGCGAGGTCTCTTTGCGGGACAAGGAATTCCACGTGCGTCGAAGAGGCGACTTATCACCTCGGTGATAACGTTGTCTCTGTTGTACGCCACCCCGGTATGGGCTGATGCGGTTAATGTCCAGCGCAAGAGAAGAAAACTAACTAGCAGTCTTAGGAAGTCGCTTCTGGGGGTAGTTTCGGGGTACCGAACGTTATCGTATGATGCACTGTGCGTGCTTTCTTCGGTGCCCCCGATAGAATTGCAGATTAAAGAACAAAAACTAAGGGCGTCCAGTGTAGCCAAAGATGAGGCCAGTTCTTTTATACGAGAACAATGGAAGGTGGCATGGGCGGGTTCAGCAGTGGCCGCATGGACAAGAAGAATTATCCCGGATGCTTGGCTAGATCGCTGTCATGGTGAATTAGATTACCACACAACGCAACTCATGTCGGGACATGGTGCGTTTGAACAATACCTGCATAGGTTTGGCAGGAGAGAGTCACCAATCTGTTGTTACTGCGATGCGGTTGACGATGCCGAACACACTATTTTTGAGTGCAGACGATGGGAGGAACAACGTATAAATGCAGGACTGATGCATACCCGACCGGAGCAGCTCTCCGAGTGGCTCTTGGCTATGTCCGGAAACTGGAATAATTTTGCAATATTTGCAAGAACAGTTATCAGAATAAAAGAAGATGAGGCAAGACGACTGGGATACTGAGGGGTGTAGTTTATAGTAGGGCTGGGCGGACAGCCCCGTTCCTGAGGGCTCACATGCCCTGGTGTGTGGGTTCCTGTGATGGAGCGGGGACTCCTGGGGTCCGTTAGGTGGGAATGAATGAAAAGACCGAGACCCGGCCGGCGGTGTGGGTTCCCGGATACACTTTGGCGGCTTCGGCTCCTGCGCCGTCGGTTTGAGGCTGGCAAAAGGAAAGACCGAGACCCGGTCTCCGGCGGGGGGGCTGGGAACGGCATAGCCGGGCCTGGTTCTTACGTTGGAGATTAGAGGCAGGCAATTAAAAGATCCGGAAAGGACACGTCCCCGAGTCGAGTATACTTAATTGGATGTCCGGCTAGGAGATGTAGAGCAAAAAAAGGGAAAAAAAAGGTGCATATATGATCCTGCGCACTACCGACTAAACCTGCACCTCTGGCTATCCACCCCTCCTGGAAACTGCTTATGCAGCATTACTATAGGAAGGGGGAAATACCCGCTGACACAATCGGCATCACAATCAAGGAACACACACTCAACACAAAGATTTAAAACGCAAGCAATACTAAGACAGAGCAAAGCACAATTACGCCACACACCCAGTCGCCCTCACAGGCAAACACCAAATTCACGCAACAGTCACACAAATTGCAGTACACATACACACCGCTTACATACATATACGCACACACACAACCAATGTCATGCCCTATCACAGGTAGTTAATGTGGTAAGTACCTGTGAGAGGCCATTACCAGAACTTTCCAAACTGGTAAGTTCTGTGAGAGGGTACACAGAACTTACCAGGATATCCAGAGTCTAAACTTCTGAAGAGGGGAACTTACCTACGGGCCATGGCAGCGAAGTGACCACGGCTTCATTGGATCCAGTCGACCCTCACTCACAATGTCGTGGGGCCTCCTAGACACTCGGCGGCAGCTCTGTCCGCCGCACAGAAACGGTTCGGCTCGTATCCCCCCTTCGCCCTTCTTCAGTGACACGCAGTTTGTTTACAGATACTTTGGCAAATCTCGCCACTGCGTTCCGGTTCTCTTCTTTCGCTAATATACTCTGCTCGAAGTCCTCTGGTAAGAACATATCTTTCCTCCCAACGTGTCTAAGATTTCGCCACGTTCTAGTTCAAAACGGGAACACCGGAAAAAACATGATAAGACGTCTCTTCAGTTCCACAAACAGGACAACTATCCGTTTAATCAAGCCCAAATCTCTAAAAATAAGCTCTAAAGCCTCCCACAGAAGCTGCGTTAAATTTAAATCCATCGACCCATGTGTTCTCCGGACCCATCCACCAACGTCCCCAATCAACCTGTGTGTCCACCTGCCTTTCGCACTGTGGATCCACCTATCCTGCCGCATTCCTTTCAACTCCTCCATAATATCCAAATTTATACTTTTTTCGGCAGCAATCAGTGGTCCGCGTTGACGTAACCTTCTCCGTTTAATTATCTCAAGGTCACTAGGGAGCAACCCAGTTATTACTTCGACCACCTCCTGGGATACAGTCCTCTAAGCAGCTGTTGACCCGGTCCTCTATAATTTGGCGGAATCCCGGCTGTGTATTACATTACCCTCTCCGACTTTTCAGTGCTTCGAAGACATGGTTACCGAACCTCAGACGAGAGTCAAACCAGATCCCTAAATATTCAATGTCGGTCTTGTTTTTACCGTAGAAATCACCCCGATTTCGATCTTTTCCGGCGCCATAGACAGACCAGCACTGTTCATCCAATTGCTCACTGTGGAAAAGGAGGCCCTTATCTTCTCGGATGCCTCCATCCGAGTATCTGTCTCCATGATCAACGCAATGTCGTCGGCATAACCGACGACTGTCACACCGGCAGAAAGGGATCACGGAACACCCCATCATATGTTATATTTCAGAGGGCCGGCTCGAGAACCGACTCCTGCGAAACTCCCCTATTCACTTCCCGTTACAGCACTCCATCAGAATCTCATACTTTCATCATCCTTCTTTCTTTTAAACAAGCACAGATGATTCTCACAAGATATTGAGGAACACTGAGAGTCACAAAACAGATTTATCTGAAGAATAAAAATTCGCCTTCATGAGCAGATTTACACACACACACCCACATATTCAATTGCTTGCATATGTACACTCACAAACTGCAGATTAATGTTCTATTTTGTTTGTAAGACTTTGCATTCAAGTAAAACTTGTACTGGTCCTGTGCCAAGAAAAAAAAGAACGATGCAAGTATCCATAGATAAAGGTAAAAGATACTATTGAGGTATGATATAACAGAAGAATGGTAAAATTTAATTGAGGTGATATGTCATAAAAAAAGATGAAAATCACTTTCATCTATGAAATATATTTAACGGATCTATGCAATATATTTAACTGAAAGTGATTTTCATCTTATTTCCGGTTTATAGATCCGGTTTATCACCCGGATCTATGCAATATAATCGATCTAAAATAGAACTGCTGTTATTTAAATGTCACCTTTAAAGTTACTGCTGTACTACTAGCGCTACTAATGGTAGTGTATATTACAACTCTTTTCTTGTGCTGTCAGTTAAAATATGTTCATGCTTCATTGCAGTATAGTTAGTTATGTTCTTTGCACTTCTGTTTTTCTAATATATTTTATTCAATCGAGAAAGGACTAACTTATGTGGTTCCTGGATCCTTTTAAGAAGTGTGTCAAAGATTTTCGGAAAAATGTCCGAATTCCAGTGTTCCAGAAAAGGGTAGTATTCGCTATTGGTTATAGAACAGCATACAATGGGATTGACAAATTGAAAATAGGCGACCTTCCTTTAGGCTCAAGAAACCATAGCCAATATTTAAAGAAAAGCTTCTGCCAGTCCGAAAAAACCTATATGTAAGTTATTACAACAAAGTAGTGTAAAGTACAACTGCCATAAGATTCTTCATGAATTAAATTTGAAACCGCATCGTGTAACAATTGTGCAACACCTCAAGAGTGAAACAAACCGAAATGTCTTAATTATTGCGACTAGGTTATCAAACATAAAATGTCGGTGGACATATAGACACGATGTTGCTGTATTTCATGTCTGGTGATGTATGATTTCATTTATCTGGGTCTGTAAATTCGCATAACAGAAGGTATAACTAAAAATCCTCATCAGATGTTTGAGCTTCCATTTCACAAGGAATAAAATCGGTGTATGATGTGCTGTTTCTGGTAACATGTAGTAGGGTTGGGAGGGGATTAGTTTTTGAAGTGACTATCAATTCAGAGGTATACCGTACAGTTTTTGAAGAATTCTACATTAAGTTAGGAGGGCAGAAAAAGAATACGACTTTTTCCAGCAAAACGAAGCAATGAATCACGCATCAAACGATTCATTAGCGTTCATGCGGCTTTTACAGAAGAACAAACTGTCAGCACAGAGCGGCGACCTTCGCTTTCCTAGATTTGTCTAGCTGCGGTTTTTTTTTTTGGTACTACGTGAAGACTAGAGTTAATGAATCAAATCCCCACATTATCGATCAACTAAAGTCGAAAATTCAACAAGAAATTGAGGGCATTGACAACATTTTACGTTACACGACATGCAATATAATCATTTGAGCACAAAAGTTCATCACGGTGCAGAGCACTCACTTCAACCATTCTTTGTCAAAATATGACAAATATTATTTGTTAATGTAAAAACAGAATTCATTTTTTCCATTATTATAGAACAAATATTGCATAAAGTTTAATTATGTATTTTTTTCTATATTATATTGCTTATTATATTATCTATATTATATTGCCTATATATGTAATATTAATTACGATTTGACAATCTCGACTTGTTTCAAGCAGACCATTTACGGGAAACCTCCATAAATGGATCCTTAATGAACTTATTAATTCATACTTAAAAATTTACTTAAAAGAATTCACAGATAAATTAACTGGACTAAAATCTGAATCCTGCATCTTTGGAGAATATGTTCACAGCATTGGTGCAAGTTATTCATATTTATTTAGTTATAAGATTATTATATTTAAAACATTAATTTCACATAAAGAAAATGAAACATACCAAATATAGTTTTTAAAATTTTTAGAAGTTATGTTTATGTTAATAAAAAAGTCTTGAAATTTATGGCTATTGTGATATTGTTTTGAGCTCTACTTTCTGCTTATTAACAGATTAGTATTTTAAATGTGATACCTTATGAATTAAAGATTATGTTTCCATGTAATCTTTTGATGTTTTATGGGTTAGATAGTTTTTACGTTAGATCGAAATACATTAAAAACTAAAAAATAAAAAAAAATAATGAGATATATAATAATAATAATCTGCAGCGGTCCCGACAAAAGGGATCATTGCGTTAATTGTGGGGTTGAGGGGCATCTTCGGAAAGACTGTCAAACTGAGGCTAAATGCTCCTTTTGTAAAGTTCGAGGGGGCATTCACTTGGGACCGTGGCTGTAGGACCAGCATCAATAAATGAGACTCGTCTGCCTTTGCTTTGGGGACGGCCTAGGGTTACGATAGCCTCGAATTCACTTCACAACGGGGTACTGTGGTACTTCAGAACGGAAGGGGGTAAAGAAAGGCCGTAGTGCCGGTGGGGGATCCCTTTGAGGTACCCCATTAGAGGCGTGGCGTCAAGACCGGAGTCCGGGTGGGAGGACCCCCATGGGTTCTTTCATAAGAGGCACGGTGAATGATTAAAGACAGAGTCCCGGTTACCTGAGGAAGAATCTTTGTTCCTGCCGAGGTAGTTTGTGGCGATGGCACCCCCTGGAGCTGTATAAATGATTAGTTGCGTGTCCGGCTCCAGGGGGGGATAAACAACGGGAACAAAAAAATAATAATAACAATAATAATTTATAAAACAAGGAGTAAAGTTAAAACTCAGAACTTAAATTAAAATGCTGTAATATTTTCTGAGTTATCTACAAAAAATACAAATTAAAATATAAATAATAAATGTTATATTAAAAACAAAATTAAAACTACGAATAATAAAGTTATATTTTCATAAAACTGTTATTATTATTTTTATTTACCATAACTTTCATTAATGTTTATATCATATATTTTCTGATGTTAAGGATTATTAATAGTTTATATTTCATTACATAAAAAACGAAAAGCTAAACATGCGATAAATTTGCAGTCAGTTTTCATGTATTCGTTTTGCTATGCGGTTATTTAATTCAAGATAAAAATTCTTTCTCTGATCACATTAAAACCGTAAAATAGACATTTATTTAACAAATAGAAATAAGGCCCTATTCCAAAGAAAAAATACAACGAGCTCTTGAAAACTATTGTATGCAATTTATTTCATTAAAATGCAAAATGCGGAAGCATTCGCAGGATAATAATAATCCTCTCAGGGAAAGAGACATGGATCAGCTTCCACGAGTTTCTACCGTTTAGTTTATGATATTTTTTTTCGTTTATCAATTTTTACATCCTTGTTTTTATTATAGTTTTAACGTTTTTCTTATTTCTTTGCATGTATAATTTATATTTTTAAGTTATTTAAAAATAATTCTCGCGCGTTAAAATACTTTATATATAAATGCAATTTTAAGTGAGGTACTTTTTAAAAGTACAGTTTTTATGTTAATCAAAATTTTCGGTTACTGGAAAATGTAATGAAGTTCTATAAAGCACAAACTTCTTTAATATTTCTGCAATGAAAATAATATCTTTTTAGCGGAAGTAAATTAATAATCGATCGACTTCTGAGGTAGCACATCATACGGTTGGAATGTGAACATTGGCTGAATTAGTGGTGATTGACTGGTGTGGAAGGAGTAGTTGCATATAATTTAAGATGAAATTTAATTTTATAAGTAGGAGTAGAAAAGTGTCGACATTACCAATTGCATACACTTTTCTTTTTTTTTTAAAGAAATCCCGAAGAAAATCTTACGGGCTCTATGTTTTGACACAAAACATAGAGATGTTTTGTGTCAAAATGTTTTCTGGCCAGGCAATCGATTAAAACGAAAAATCCAGTTCAATATATTTAACGGTTAATAAACTAGGTTTTTCTGGTAGCTTTTCCGAGAAAAAATTTACTTCAGGAATTTCTGTAAAATATATTCAAAAAAAGATCTTGAACCATATAAAAATCAGTTATTTGGCGTGTATAAGTATGAATTGTATAAACTGATATTTGTAAAACTAAACATAAATTTTACAAATGAATAGAAATTATTATTCTTTACAAAATAACACTATCCACCTTTATTGAATCAGATAACAGAACTGTTTTCGTGTAAATTAACACAATACGTTTGCTTTTCGAAAAATAACCTTCCTATTCAATTGAAATTTTTAACAAATTACCAAACTATTTTAAAAATATCTTCCTACCAATTTTTAAAAATACAATTAAAAAATTTTATTTTACGGAAACAGTTTTACTTTGTTCGTAAAATTTTAAACAATATTAATTAAAATTCTAAAAAATTCTGAATTTTCTGCATTCCGTTCACTATGTACATAAATATATGATGAAATAATTTTTAACATTTTTTGAATCGTGATTAATTTTGAGTCTTACGCGGTATTTTCTAAATATACCTCAATATTATTTCAAATATTTATATTTTAAATAATTAATATGGATTTACTTTCATTTATGCTATTATTAATGCTGCTCTGATCAAAAGATTTTACTATCAGTCAAAAGGGGGTTTTCCTTGAACCATCCAGGCAAATGGTGGATCAACCCACCGGGTTGGTCTAGTGGTTAACGCGTCTTCCCAAATCAGCTGATTTGGAAGTCGAGAGTTCCAGCGTTCAAGTTCTAGTAAAGCCAGTTATTTTTACACGGATTTGAATACTAGATCGTGGATGCCGGTGTTCTTTGGTGGTTGGGTTTCAATTAACCACACATCTCAGGAATGGTCGAACTGAGAACGTACAAGACTACACTTCATTTACACTCATACATATCATCCTCTGAAGAATTATCTAAACGGTAGTTACCGGAGGCTAAACAGGAAAAAGAAAGAAAGGCAAATGCTGGATCATTTACTTTTTTTTCTATGAAGTAGTATCTAACCATTCCTGAGTAATTTATGTTACGTGTTATGTATTGAACATAATAAAACATTTATTTATTAAAATAGTCCTTACAAAATTGTATAACTAATCGTGTTGTTTACAAAAATATAAAGAAAACAAATACAGCCTTTTATATAAGGTTTTCCTTTTTGCGCCAATTGCGACCAAATTTGCTCCGACACCGAGTCCTAATATATTCAGAATACGGGTAAATTCCGATAAATTTTATTTTTATTTGAAAAATTTGTTAACTTTTATCTCATATTAAGAGGGATGTATTTCATACGTTTTAAACGCTTACCATATTCATGATTAAAAGTATCATACAACTATAAAAAAAATTTGATATTAAATTATAAATAAAAGTAACGTTCAATAACAATTACATATTACTATTATTATATGAAGCCGAACACTAATTATTTCAAAACACAAAGTAATGTATAGGATTAAATGATAGTTTGTAGTGTATTGGGCTTTGCTGCCACAACCCTGAAGTAAGCAAGGAAGCAATAATTTATTTATATATGGTAATTAATGAAAAATATGACAAATTTTCAGGACATTTACTACTAATGAAAAAAAAACAAAAATGGTTCACATTGATATAAATTCGGAATACTTCGTTAGCAGGTCAACTGTCGAAAGATTTTGCCCTTATTTCTGCAACTTTAGTAAAATTAAACCAGACTACAATTCTTGAGACCCAAATTAAGGAGTAAATTTAATGGTTTTATATGAAATCTGATCTGTAACATTGAAAAAAAACAGATCCCAGAACTGTGATTTTAGTACATTTTGAAAAATTTCGGGTGTGGGCTCGAAAACACACTATTTTATGTTTGAAGTAAAATAATTTTATTAAAAGGGTAATAAACACATAAATATTTTAAACAAACCTTATAGAGAATTTGATTCTGAATAAATTTTTTTTAAAAAAGTCCACAAAACTAAATAGGAATATAAGATTTTTGAAGTTTATTAAAAACAAAACATTCAAAATGTGCTAGAATTTAAATAAATTTTAAACGAAACAAAATTTTCAGCATTATAAAACAAAATAATTAAAAATTTTAGAAAAACAAACACAAAAAATATCAAACAACTACTAATAATAAACACTACTTTTTTTAAAGTTTTATATATATATAAGATAAAATTCATGATTGTGTATAATCAGTAAACGTTATGTAAAATATTTCATCAGATTTATTTTCAAAAATAATCCTTCATTATAAAATTACATACTAAACTTTCAAGATCAAACTGTTTTATAATTTAAATTAATAACAAAAAGTTTAACAAGTTATAATATAAAATCAACGAACCCGGATGTCGGCACTCATTGATTATTTTTGGTTGACTAAATTAAAGTTTACACAGTCTCTTATAAAAGTTAAATGTCATAAACTTCATAGACACTCATTCACAGATGTTCTTTATATACATAAACATATTCGCTCACACAAATACTTGTGTATGACTATATTTCATTGTTTTAAATTAAACCTGTAACGTTATGCCCTGTTATAAAATTTTAATTAAATAATATTGTAACTATTTTTTTGAGATATATATGTTTTATTTAGTATTTGAAAGAAAATATACGTCTGAACAATTACTCCGTAAAAAAAATTGAAAAAAATTAAGTTATCCTTAAAAAAAAATTATTTTTGTTTTATTTTTTTAAGTTGATAGAAAATTCTACTTAAATACTATAACATTTTTTTTTTACATACTTTCCTTCCCGGTAGATGAAATTTTGATGTTCAATAACTTTCATTAGTTAATTATATAAGAAACATATACAAAAAAATAGTATTTAAGTGTATTTAAGAAAGAGTTATGTCTATTTTTCTCACAATTTAAAAAAAAAAAATTTAAATAATTTAATTTGTCGATTGTAGAAAAAATGAAATTATTTCAACACTGAGAAAGGATAATCTTTGGGCTGAGTCATATGTTTTATCAGAAGTATTACTGGAACAGTATATACTAATTAACGTGATATCATAAATGACTAATTAAATCGCTGAGCTTAAAGTTTTAAAGAGTTTACTGATGTTTAGTTTTTCGTAAAATTCCTAATATTACCGGTTATCCGGATTATCTAATTAAAAACGTGCTGGAAATAATTATCTAAAAATTAGGAATTTGTTATTTTGTTTCTATTGTTATAAGTACCCACTAAAATCCCGTTGACACCATTACTGGTTCTGTTACTGACTTTTGGTAAGGATTTAAATTTATAATCAGATTACTAGTTGAGGGGTGTATTTTTAATCAGACTAAATGATTTAAGATAGCAAGGAAAAAAATTTCTGGGAAGAGAATACTGTTGTAACTAGTTGTTTGTCATATAAAACTGAAGATTAAGTAGGAGTACTTACTGTAGGAATAATGGATGATCTATGTAGAGGAAGAAATGATTTTTTAATAAATATTTAAAATTGAATATTTGTCAATGATTTTATATACAAAATAATTTTTTTCCTAAGTTTTATAGAAAAAACCTAATAGTTTTAATGTTACAAGTAATACATTACTATAATTATAGTTGTTTCTTTTTACGTAGTTCCTAAGTTTCAAAGCACATAAAGTATACCTATCTAATTAAGATATGCTGTAAAGAATGGTTATTATAAATTATAGTAAGTAACATCTTTGGTATATAATTAACAATTTATTTAAATTAACTAGTACAGTTTTATCATTATTGTATTTTACCCTGTTTATGCTTTTGCAAAGATTACAAACTTTATGCACTTACAAATTAACTAATAATGGTAACTCATTTTCATAAATTATACTGTAGTCTTTAAATTTTAATTTATAAACTATTTAAATTTTTTGTGCTGAATAGTAAAAAGATATTTAAAATACAATAAATTTAATTATAAATGTATATGGGTTTGAAGGAATATAACATACTGCATAAGAACTTCATTAAATAAATTTTACTTTAGTTAATGAAATGGTAACAGATACAATATTACGTGAGAAGTATTTAGATCTTACAAACAATACTCGATGTAGATGTTTTTAGAAATTTTCATAAGAAATTTCAGAAAATAATTTTCAACATATCAGTTGTAAAAGACCAACAAAGAAGTGGTAAAATAATTTGAATTGATTTTTAAAAGAAATTATTTGCAAGAAAAAGATTTTCTCTTAATCTTATTATACAATGTTCCGTGAAAAACGGAGAAATTTTGAGGACATGTTTAACTGGTGAAAAAAAAAGAAAAACCTTCACGTAAACATAGGTTTGAAAACGCTTTGTTTTTCAGATACGGTTAGCGAAAGACTTCGAAAGATTTCGCCCAGATTTCAGCTCTTCTGATAAAAAAGAAGTCTTACTGTAACTTTTGGGACCAAAATTAAGGAGTAAATTTGGTAGTTTCTTGTGTAATTTCAGCTGGAAAATAGGAAAAAATATGTCCCAGAACTGTAACTACAGGAACTTTTAAGATATCTGACATAAAACATAAAATTCAATGGAAAAAGTTTTCTTTAGGTTTGCAGTTCAACAGATTTGTTAAATGACTAATAAATGAGGAAGATTTAGTAACAAAAATTGTAGAGAATTTAATTAGAGAAAATATAAATGTAAGTACGAGCAAAAAGTTTTAAAAATTGGATTTTTATTGAAACAAAACAGACGAAAAATAGAAAATCGTATTATTCTTTCTGTACCTAATAAACAATCTTTTTAAAAACAAAAACACTAATTACTGAAAATTACAGTTTTACCTGCTTTATTTTATTTCCGAGCTCATATTACATATGAAACCACCAACTTTACTTCTTAATTTGGTTCCAAAACTAACTATAGGGCTTCTTTTTATTAGAAAAGCTGAAATCCGGGTGAAATATTTCACTAACCGTAACTCGAAAAAATGCGTTTCCAGATCATGCTTATGTGAACGTTTTTTCATTATTTTCACTAGTAGAAAATTTCTCCGTTTCTTTGTGGAACATTCTGTATGTATTATAATTAACTACGGAAATCTTGAACATGAGGAATTCAAGTTTAATAAACATTACTCCTTAATCATATTCAACAGAAAACAGAAAATCTGTATAAATTTGGTTCATTGACTTGTTATATTTTAAGAACTGGTATAAAACAACAAAATTGAATTAAACTAACATTTTAATACTTGTATGTAAGCTTATCTCCCACAGCCATTTTAAATAATTCAAAGATTTTAAAATAAACTGGTCAAAGGCGCCATGGTTTGTTAGTGGTACAGAACATTTCAATTTATTTAATTGGCGTATGACAATCTAATCTTACAGAATTCTAATACGATTTAGTTCCACGAGAGAGTTTTATCGTGAGGATCATACAGCAATTTTCTGGGATCCAAATAACTAATGGCTAAACTCTCCAATTGTCTCATGCGACTTAGTACTACGTCCCTCTAAGGTTAAAATCCTAGTAAAGGCAGTTATTTTTATACGGATTTGAACACTAGATCGTGAATACCTGTTCTTTGGTGGTTGGGTTTCAATTAATCACACATCTCAGGAATATGTCTCGATCTGAGACTGTACAAGACTACACTTCATTTATATTCATATATATCATCCTTTGACGTAAGTACCTTACGGTGGTTCCGAAAGCTAAACAGAAAAATAAAAATAAAGGTAGGTCTTTGCCCTTGGCAAAGATGCGAGTGGTCAGATCTACGTCAGTTCTATCTAGAGTAGTCCCTTGTGGTTAATGCACCGTCACAGCCCAGCACAATATTAGTGGTAGCACGCGTCGTTCCACTTTGTCCTATTACCCTAAAGCATCAAATTCGACAATAGTGAGCTTGATCCTCAATCGGATGCCAACAGCATTTACATCTAATCGCGCTGTCATCAAACTACAAAGACCGTTTGTGGGAGCTCGCCGGGCTCAAGCTGGTTTCAGCGTAGCGCAGACCGCTCGATTTTTCTGAGTGTATCACTCAATTTTTCTTTTAGTTTGGTTCCATCGTGATTTTGTATTATACTAGCAAATACCCCGTTTGAATTTTTCAAAATCTAATGATCGGTTACGAAGTTATAACAACATTTTAGAATAACCGTGATCTGTTAGGTCGAGAGTGTAGCTGATGGAAGGTACAGTAAGCCTTTACAATCTAAAAAATAATTCGTATGAATTTTGAAAATTGGACGATTGTTTCCAGAGATATTAAATGAGCACCGCAAAACAGCGCCACATGGGGCCGCCTGTTTGTTACCAGTTTATGGTGATGATTGGTCTATCCTCGCACGACGTGTTCACATCACCTAACCACTCTAACCTCACACGCAGTCCCCACGGGAAGCCCATTATTATTAAACAGAAATGTTTTGATTTATTTAATATTATTTTATTTAACGTAAATTTAATTCTATTATTTTTTACTATTATTCATTTAATTGATTTGAATGATTCATTTCAAACCCAGCTAACACAGTGGTGTTAGCTAGGTTTCAACTGTAAACTGCGAACCTTTACCACTGTAGAGGCTCACGTTTACAGTTCTTTGTATCAATTCATTAAAATTTGTGCTTCAACCGGCAAATCTTATACAAAAATATATATATAATAAATAATTAAATATATATCTATACTTATAATACCTTTGAACTCTCAGAGTCGTAAGTATTTCAAGGCAAGGTCATACATTTAAATCGGTTCGGCCGTTGAGCTACTACGGTGGAACTGACGTACATATACACACCCTAAATACAATACACTCCTTCTTGGACAGTCAGGGAAAAATGACAAATAATATTGATTTCATAAAAAGAAAATATGATCAGTGTCTCATGTGCGTCTCCTCCGTCAGAAAAACGGACAAATAATGTAAAGTAACGTTCCAGAATTTGAGAGCACTCCTTCCTACATTAAACAGAATTTGAGGACATGGCGCATCCACTCCCGAACAGTCAGAACAGTTCTATTTGTAGCATTGTATAGAATATGTGTCATATTGATCTGACGTCAGACTAACGACACAAAGAAAGTATAAGTAATGAGAGTAAATATCTCATACATCCATCCTATTTTACTCGTACCACAATAAAGAAATTAAAAAATTAGAAAAAAGTTTTACGAAAAGATAAAAGTTATACTAGGGTAATAAACTATTCTAGAATTAAAGTATCCTTCATTGCCTATAAGATATTGTTATAATAGTTCCAATGTACTATGTTAATGATGTTTACCTAGCAAAATATATTACCTAAAATTTATTTTTTAGAGCCAGCAAGAAGTAAATGTACTTATCATGAATTCTGTTTAATAGGTTTTATATGAAGGGAAGTATAAAATAAAATATTTAAGTTCCTTAAAGTTCCGTTATCAATGAAATCCAGTATGTAGTAATTTTTCTGTAGTTGGTTACTCTGTTTTTTCTGTTTTCAGTCATTTATTTAATCTACGTATACGACTTTTCGATATTCTCACAGGAGCCTCTTCTACTTTCTACTTTTACTGCTAGCAGTAATCCCTTCAAGAGTAGCTGTATAAACCGATAAACTGTAATTTCAGTAAGCAATGGACCTAAATATTTATTTTACTTTTTCCTTCCTTATACATACACTTTTTACAATTTTACCAAACGTAATTAATTTCTTTTTAATTAGTCGGTACTTCTATTTTTTTAAGTTACTAGCAGAATAGTAAAATTATTTTTATAATTATTATTATACGATTGAGAAATGCATTCATCTAATAATGAAAATTATCTGTCCTGTTTTCTTAAAAATACTTCAAATTAATCAAATATTTACTAAATTAATAGAAAGACTATTAATAATACGTTAAGATTAAATGACATAATTACTGTATAACAAAAATAATAAATATATTATATTAATTACTCTAATTACGAATGATTTTTTTCTTTTTTATTATAACGACACAGAAACTTTACAATCTGTTCAGCAAGACAACTGAACAATAAGTAAATAAGATCTATTTGAACTAACATTAATCAGTCACAGACCCAGCGGCTAGTGACTTAACGATAACAACAAAATGATATAGATGAAATAGAAGTGCACTCCGTACAGCCAGACCATAAAATCACCTAATTGAAAGGATAAGGAAAACCAAGAATATTGTTCCTCAGCAATCATGAATAATCACTGACCATGTTATCCAATTAATTGACCGTCAAATAATTCGGGTGTCGATCCAAACGATTTTGATAATGTAGGCTGACCAGAGATTTCCTGTCGAACGGTTCGCAATTACGAATGAATAACAAAAATAAATTACTGAAATTCTTTCCTTCATATTTTCATTCTTGAATTATACTTATTTTACATGATTGGACTCATCGTAACTAAAAGTGATTCGAAATCACAGTATTTATAAATTTTTTAAACTCAGATTTTGAAATACACTATCCGGATGGTTATAGATAGGCAATAGAAACTACCGACAAATTAAAATTCAATTATATTTATTTTTACTAAATGAAATTTGTATCAAAACCATAAACCAAATCAAACAGTTTTTCATTTACATACTACAATGTTGTTGCTTGATACAATTTGTTAGTACTAAAAAAATGATTACTTTTGAGTTAAGGATATTATAAACTATTTTATATGAAATATAAAACAAACTTCAAACCCCCCCCCAAAAAAAAATTACTTAGTTCTTTAAATTTTGAAATGTTTCAGTAGGATCTAAAAATAAGATAAAATTTACTGATAGTTGTTACAAAAATTTTCAAAAGTTTGTCGTATTTCAACAGCGAACTCATTCCTTAATTTTAATTTTCTGAATTTCTAATTTCGTTATGTAAATTATTTATGCATTAATTAATAATAAAAATGTTAAATTTCTAATGTTTATCTTATCTGTCATTATAATAATTATATTTCAACCTAACTAACATTAATTGCATTACTGGGTGTGTATTAGTGCAGTCAATAATTTCAATTGTGTACTACGTCTGTTTGCTGTGCTTGTCACTATTAGTTATTTTCACCTGAAAGGGGGATTTGACTGGCTCAGTCCATTAAGTGCCAGGTAAACAATATGCTGTTCATTTTTAACGAGCCAATGGGATTTTATACAATCCTAGGTTTTGGGCATAAGGTAATGAAATATCTCTTTCGTTAAGCGACGGAAGATAAATGACTTTGTGCAAAGCGAGTTATCACAATTCTGCCTAATTAAGAAGTGATACGTGACTGTAATCTTGTAAATAGAAACTGAAAGTTGTTTGTTTCTTGTAACCATAGGTTACGGAATTTACAAGTTTGAAGTTTTGTAATGAAAAATTTGTTATGGTAATACCGCTGTAAATGATGGAAAAATGTTGTAAGGGAAGTGTGTGCGGACATATTAATCCAGAAGTAGTAGGCGGGAATAATTCAAAAGGGGAAATAGACGATTTTCATTTTTTAAGGCGAAAATACAATGTGGGATGTTTTACCCTCAGTAGTGGGTGTTTGTTGGAGTTTGCAGAGAAACAAAAGAATGTTTCGTGTTTGCGGTTCCCCTAACGAATGAAAGACACGTTACTAAGTGTTGTAAAGGAGTGTGTCAAAACTGAGACGAACGCAGTTTCTGTTTGTTGGCGGAGTTATGATGATATATTTAATATACAAAGTTACAATTTTACACATAATTTGTAAATTCCTCGTTTAACTTTCAAGATAAAATTACGGCGTATACAAACACTGGTGAGTAAATGGGCAGCATCCCTACCCCGTAGGGGAAGACACCCATCTAGTGACATTCCGGTCGCCACACCCCCTCCCGTTCCAAGCCCTGATGGGCTTTAACGGGATGGGCAGCAGCGAAAAGACGGAATTGCAAGGAGTGTGGTATATCGACATCTATGCTAGATCATTAATGTGATTTCATGTGACACCAACGTAACAGCGACAGGTTCTATCAAATTTTGCAGGATATAGTCTTGCTTTGGCTCAACAATAGTGAATTGAAGTAACATTTATTTTTAACTATTATAATAGCAAGTTAGAAAATGTGTTCGCTTTCGAATTCAATTGAGTAGTTGTTTTCAATTACGGTGCATTTTTTAAGCCGGCTAAATTTTTTAAAAAGTCTAGTTAAATGCTTTTGTTTTACTTTTTATTTAAATATAATTCTAAAAAAAAAAACATCGTATGAAAAAAAATTATTCAAAAGAAATACATAAAAATGAAAAAAAAAATGAAACTAAAGAGAAATCAACGTTAGGTCATTTAAAGAACATGAGCTAAGATTCTCATTAATTCTAAGAGTGAACCGGAATATGTACCTTAATCATTACGTAACATTTTCCAACTAATCTTTTTGAAAATATGTATGAAAACAATATTGTATATCAAAATGACTTCGATCAAATATTTAGAATACTTTGGGTTCGAATTTCTACCAGGCATAGCATTTCTCACTGGCAAAAGAATTTATCTCTCATCATAAACGATAACTGTAATTATATCTAATACCTCATCTTGCTTGAAGAATAAATAAATATAAATAAAATAACCAAACGATATAAAACTTCAACATTAAATGAACCAGATTCAATTAAATTTTAAACACCTGTCTGTCTTTAGCGCCGAAAACTACGACCAATAACAGCTAAAATAACCTATGTTGGTCTCCTGACAAAACTGATTATCTATTAAGACTACCTTACATAATAAAAATTGTTTTGATTTGAATAAAAAATGTTACTCTTTTTAATTTGGTACAATGAAGATAATTTTATCCTGAAAAAGTAAATCTATTATTTATTTTGAAAATTTATTAATGTATTTTAATATATACGTTTATTGAGAAGCCTAAGAAGTACAATGGGTTCACTCTCATCTATACAGACGGCTCTGTCACGGCCGAGATATTATATAAACTTAATGCCTGTTCTTCTGTGTTCTTTTACGAGGCCTTTGCGATTTACTCCGCCTTGAAAGTTATCGAAATCTGTAGCGATGACAGCTTCCTAGTAATTACTGACTCTAGGAGTGCACTTGAGTGCTTGAGCTGCAGACGTTCTGAATCCATCGTCCGTTATTCATGATTTCTTTTGAAGGATAAATAAGACTGAGGTAGTAGTATGGGTTCCTGGCCATTGTGACATCCTTGGTAATGAACGGGCCGATGAGGCTGCCAAGAGAGCTGCATTAAATGGCATCCGAGTACAACCGACATGTGAGAGAGACTTTATGAGATCAGTCCGTGTAAAATTGCGAACCTATTCAGTGGAATAGGTTCTGGCTGCTGAATACTCCCACGGCATTACATAAATCCAGAAGAATGTGCTCACGGATTTATGAGAAACCTCCTTTCTCGAGCAACAGAAGAGACCAAATCTCGGCTAAGAAGAGACTCGGCTAAGGATTGGACACACCAGGCTTACCCACACTCATCTATTTGGCTCTCCTCAGAAGATCTGTGAGGCTTGCAAGGTCAAATGGTCCGTGGCACCATCTGTTCTTTGACTGCCCAATCTTTGGAACCATCCGACAAAACTTAGACCTGGGTTCGGATATGAAATTTCAATTAAATCAGAAAGAAGGTGTAAAACGTCTGTTGCGGTTCCTCTTTTACAGTGGAATGAAGAATACGATTTAGTGATTTTTGTCTGATTTATGTATTTTGGTTTGTATTTGTTGTTACTTGTCTATGTTTATTCTTTATTATTCCTGTTTCTTTATTGTTGATAAACAATATGATAGTGTTACTTTAGTCGCTAATGACTAATTGTGGATGCGACTGTAAATAAAAGCATTAAAAAAAATGTTTTTTATTAATCTTTTTATATAATTATAAAATTTTCTTGCACTTTTTGAGTTAAGCAAAATTTCGTTACTGTAAAACGGAACTTTATGATTTAATAATAATTTTCCTTATTTTTATTTATGTTAAAAAGTCCTTATAAGAAGAAAAATAATATTCTGAACTGTAAAACGTGTATTAATAAATTTTTATTTATAGCTAATTTTTATAGAAAAGTTTAGTAAAATTACTATTTTCAAACATTAATTTATAAATAAAAGAAAACGTTGCTTATAAAACTGTAATTTTTTTTACTATAACTATATTAATTTATTAGAATTTTCCAGTTCATTAAATGAGCTAATTCTTTGAAAGTTATAAAAATATTTTCCGCATCAGTTTTTAACTAAAATTTAAAATAATATATAGATATTTACCAAGTGACGTGAAAATACATACATCACAACGTGATTGTATTACGATATAATTTGAAGAAAATGTCTCTGTAATGTTCATTTCAGCAGTAATAATTAAATGGAATTAATTGCAAATTTATAAGATTAAATGTTAATGAATAATCTAAAATAGTTGGAAAGAAATAACTGATTAGAAGGACTAAACTTACATTATTTTGATTCACCTTGTACGTTAAGACGATGAGAAGGAAAAATTGAATTTTTATTTTATTGGATAAAGGAAAAAGTTAATTAAAAATCTATTCATTTCGATTTGAATGAAATAAACGTATTTATTTGTGAACTAAATCCTCATCCAGACTTTTACCAGAGAATTGGAACACACGGCCGAATGTATGAAATTTATATTATCAACTAATTAAAAACATTCTTTGAAAAAACTAACAACAAAGTAGTTTTACTTTTCTGTAATTGGTTATTTATTATTATATTGTAAAAAAAAGATACATGAAAAAGTTTAAACAAATTTTAAAATCAATATTTTATTTACTTTTTCTGCCCCACCAAAGATAAAAAGAAACTTAAAATTTATTTTTGGGATAAGGTGAATTATAATGAAATTTTATTGTAATATTATTATTAAAAGTTTAAATAAACAAAAATAATATAAAAAATTTATGTTTTTAAATTTTGATCGGTTTCCGCACTCTCAATATTGACTCCAAAGTAGTTTTATTACTTTTTTTGCCACTTTCACTACCACTATGCTTACGAAGACAACGAAAAATTCGGTTAAAAAGTATGCAATAAATAAAAAGCTTTTTCCGATTTTTCGGGAAGGGAAGAATTTTGAGTAAATTTTTTTTTAAATAGTAAGAAAGTATATACACATAAACTGAGAATAATATAAAGTGGGGTTAAGGTTGCAAAATTTTGAGAAAATTGACTCCCCAAACCCCCAAATGCGCATATACAAGGGTCTTTGTACAAAATTCTGTCAAAATCGGTTAATCCATTCAAATAATTTAATTTAGTCCCGAATATAAATTAAAATTAGAACATTTTATAATGTTTTTATTGCTTTATTAATATGTATTTGAAAGAAGATCATTTTGATTTAATAAAATGAAATTTACCAAAGATTAATCTACCTTGTTCCCCTTCAGCTATCTCCTCTTAGTTCATTATAAACTTCTTTCCTTTTTAATCATAATAATATTAAAGATAGTATCACCCTGATAAACCTTTAATTATATTAACTACTAGCAGACCAGGCAATGCTTTGCTATTGCTAGATTTGAGTATATATATATATATAATATATATATATATATATATATATATATATATATATATATATAGATTAAAAGAACATAATTGAAAGTTTGATAAACATTAAAAAACTGAACATTACGGAACTTCGCAAATTTTAACCTTTTTATTTTATAAAAGTCAGAATGTAAATAAATCCAATTGTCAAAACAGCATTACTTATCGGATTTAATTAAAACTATTCTCTAAACACAGTAGTTGGTTCAAAATACCCGTAACCATTCTTTTACTGGTCAGATCGAGGATTTAAATAGCAAAAACTGGATCATTTGGCAAAAACCCGCGCGTAAATCAGGCCAGTAATTTTTTAGTCTATAGCGGACGCACATACGAACTTGCCTTTTATATACAAATATATAGAAGAATAAATTCTGTTTATTTATTTGTTTCGTAAACATCTCGACACCGGCGCCACCTAGCGGGTATAATTTTTGTAAACGTTTTTCTATTCACGTAACTAATATATATTCTGAATATGAGCCAAATCGGACCATAAATACAATTTTTCGAAATATCTCGCCTACAGCGCCACCTACCGGATCTAAGCAAATCCAGAAACCTTCGCGGGCGTGCGCAGCAATCAGATGAGTGGTATAGGAACGCATACGACGGGGCAAACAAACAAAAATTCATTTTTATATATATAGAAGATAAGAGCCAATATTAATACTCTCGATTTTAAGTGAATAAAAATCGACTGTTTGCGAATTGACAGATTGAACTTTCGATTCATTTTGCACAGTTCATTAAACACTGTCAACTAACAAATACCATTTTATTCATTAAAATTTTAATTAAAGATATATATTTTGACTTATTTATTAAAACAGATAGGAATAAATTAATTATATATTACTATAACGTATATTTCCTACAAAAAATTTAAATTGGGAGTAGAACTGAATTAATTGTGCTAATCAAGATTGATTGAAATTATCATAATATTAAATATTACAAAGTAAAATAGGTATTCTAAAACAATATCTAATGGTATTTAATTTAAACATTTTTTATATTGGAAAAATTTAAGATGTTATTTATAAACATCTATGTACATAAAAATGTAAATGTTCGTTTGTTCAAAATCTTAAATCTACGAAAGTTCTTCACCGATTGCTTTGACATTTTGACACAACATTTTACATTTTTTACATTCGAATAAGCGCGTGTTGTTATATACCTAAGATGTCACCCCTGTGATAAGTAAAAACATGCTTTTTTTGAAAAACAACGCTATATGTTGGACGTAAAAGAAACACACGCTAAACTAAATATTTTACGATTCCATTTCAATGTTTCCGATATGGAATCCGCTATAGACTAAAATACTACTGGACCGATTTACGAGTGGGTAAAAGGAAGAAAGGCAAAAGTGAAGAGGGAAGAATGGCAAAAGGGAAGGAGGTAAAAAGGAAAGAAGGGAAAAGTGAAAAAAATAAAAAAGGGAAAACAGGAAAAGGAAATGGAAAGTGGACATGAGAAAAGGGGGGAAAGGGTAAATTTTGTGGAGTTCCGTAATGTTCATTTTGTTAATGTTTTATCAAACTTTCAATTGTGTTCATTTAATCTATATATATATATATATATATATATATATATATACATACTCAAATCTAGCAATAGTGAAGCATTGCCGGATCTGATAGTAAATAATAAAATGATACGTATTGGATAAATGTATCAGTTATTTATAAACATAAATAATATAATAAATCTGGATGACGTTTTCTAATTTATTTTATACATCATAAATTTAATTTTATTGATCCAAATCGTAGCAAGTGTTATTTTACATTTTTATTCATAATTATTTTTACACCTTATGTATGTGTACACTATCTATTTGTAGAACAACAAATACATGTGCTAGATTGTTGGTGTTTCAATAAAGAAAATATCCGTTGGTACATTTTTATATGTACGAATCAAAAAATTGTGGTTGTATAATTCATTAGAGTGCAGTAGTAGTAGTTTTTAGCCATATAGACGATTTACTATTATCATGGAGGCTAACGTCCAATATATTTATATGGATCTTTAGTTTTTTATCTCATACGTTGGTTGTAAAGTATTTAATCTCTTTGGCTACCATAGAATTATCATCTTTTGAGTAGAGAAATTATATATAATGCATTGTTCTTGATTCAAAGAAGTGTTTTTTATCTTTCTGTTAGTATTTATAATCGGCACCTCATAAGGGAACATAAATAAATTATCTGGTTAATGATAATCTCGTAAAGAGAAGTCACCTACGAAACCCATCATTAAAGCATACCAGGTTCGAACCTCGCATATAAAAACGTACTTGTATAAGTGGTCCAAGAAAAGTTTAATACTTAACGTAGTACTAGAAATAAATTACAGGTAAAAAAGAATGAAAAAAAAAATCATCAATACCAATATGAAAACATTACTATAAATAAAACAAATATTCGTTGGTAGTAAAAATAATTGTAAGACGTTAAAGTGACATTCACTACACAGTGGTAGACTCATTCAGTGTTCCCACTCATAGGTTGCTTTTCCCGGTCACTCCTCTAGTAACTCCCAGGCTCAGCATATGGAAACGTTTTAGTTGCCTGATGTCATCGCTGTTGTCTAATAAATTTACTGAAAGAAAAAAGTATCGCTAAATATTATCTGTATCAGTATTTCTTACGACTGCGATAACTGTAAAGAATCTGAGGTAAAAGAAGTAGCAATCAGAGTTCCCTTTTTCTGAAATTAATGATCACTATATTAAGAGTTGCTGTGGTAAATAATCTGGAGGTATCACTTGTAGGGCTGTATTTGGATGGGCTTGGTAAGCCTGTGTGCAACAGAAAATTTGGTTTAAAGAAGGAAACGGGAAATAAATTGACTATATACTTTCCTTCAGTAAGCCTGGCATAGAATGGTTATATAATTTTCGGTAGTAACTTTTAATTTATATTAGTTATGAACCGTTACCATACTTATATAACACTTGAGGACATTGTAAAAGTATCATTCATGTAATTGCGTATAAAACAGGGTAAGTTCATGGTAATTCAAGTATTTTTGTGATATTTCTGAAAAGTATTTCACTGTTACTATGACTTAATTTATCACAATTTTTACATGGTATGTCTACTAGGCGGATGAAATGTTTTGTAGAAAAAAAATTATTTAGTGATAATTTTCATTTATTGTTAAACATCCAATAAGTTTTTATTTTTATGATTTAATTAAGTTATATGTTAATTTAAAGTATGATAACTTTCTTCCAGGTAAAGTGTCTGTTAACGTGAATAAGACAAGATATTAAGACGTAGTATTATTTTGTATAATTTTTAGATTGTTTAATAAATACTGGTTGTTATGCTTTGTTTCCTGAAGTGTAAAGATGACGTTTAAATTTCTTTCTTAATGTGATTTCATTCTTCACTTCTCTTAACAATTAAATGATGTTTATATGTATCTATTGTGATCATACAGTGTATGAGTATATAATTACATAGAAATATATATATATATGCGCGCGAGCGTGTGGCCCTCCAGCGTGAATTAATTTTGTTTAGGAATTTTTTTTTAATCTTATCTTAAAGTAACAATGTTGAAGATAAGATGGTATTGGTATTTAATTTTAAAACAGGAGATCCTCGTATCATGCTTATAAAATGATTGATTAATATCAAAAAAGCTATTAAATAATATAGCTTTTCTAACGCGTATGAATATTATTTATACTGTATTAAATAAAAATATAGTAATTTTATTAAATATTTCACAGCATGCAATAAATAATCCAGTTAATTGCATTAAGACTATATTGATTGATTTATATAATTAACCGAAATTTTTAATAATAATGCTTCTCTACGTCCGCGCTAGTATGAAGTGGTTAGAACTCTCACCAAATGAAAAAAAAATAAAACTTTATAGACATTTATAAAAAAATTAATAGATTATTTAGTGAAAATATAATAATTAAACTTAGATGAACAAGATAAGAAGCATTACAATGTTTTAATTTTTATATATTTCATATATATATATATATATATATATATATATATATATATATATATATATATATATATATATTAATAGAAAATTATTATACATTAGCTAATTTGATCCGAAAAGCTTAGCACGGATCAATTTAACAAACTAATTACAACTTTAATACGTTTTTGTCTTGTTAAGCTAAAGAGAAACAAAGCAAAACCTTTATCTTATTTAACCAAGTTTACTTGTTTTTGTCTTTACTTATAAGAAACTTGACCACATCTTCTGAATTTTAAAGGCTCATTATTGTTATTAAATCGCATTTATAATACTACACAAAATACTTCAAGTAAGTAAAAGAGAAAACTATTATTTTTATATGTTTTTTAATTTTAAAACAAAATAAATTAACTTATACGAAATGAAATAATATATATGTATTTAATTTAGATGGGAAAAAAATTTATGTACTAAAATATAATTTAAAAAAAAACGTATTGAACGACTTTCCCGATTAATAATAATAATAATAAAATAATAATAATATTAGATATTCACCTGAAGATTACACGAACCAAAAATCAAGTTTATATCTTCATTTGTTACTGAGAAATTAAAATCATAGTAATTTAATTGTTACTCTATCTTAAGCCTTTAATTTTGGAATTTAAAAAAAAATCCTTTCTTAGTGTGCACTTACTTACACCGTAAGAAGAACGTGTATACAAATTTTCATCAATTTTTCTTCAATATATTTGCTGGGCGTTGATTATGAAGAAATAACTCACGACACGATATTTTATTTATACATTTACTAGCTCTCTTGTCGCTATACGCATATAGAACTTAAAAAATTTGAAGATAGTTTTTTAATAATTATGTATGGGTTGTTTGTTGCTCTCAGAGTTATCACTATTCATTACTTACTGGATAAAACAGATTAAATTGGATGAATAACAACTTTTCAGTAAAATAAAATTTTTTATAAGATCATAAAAATTGGAACTATAATACTTCTTTCTGTGTAAATTATATTTATTATTTATTCACTCACGGGTATCAAGATTATTTGGTTGTTAGAATTTCTAGTTTTGAAAAATTCTACATAAAATCAGCTTTGGTTGAAGCACCCTAAATGAAGATCCACTTCAAAGTAACAGAAAGTTTGGCCTTGAGACTTGTTAATAATTGAAATGGTAGATCTGTAGGAATCATAGGGATTCAAAGAATAAATACAATTTCTACTGCCTTTGGCCCGATAAGAATTATAGCTTCAATGATATTGTTACGCGTAACCCTGATCTATAGCCTGGTACCATTACACAGATTAGGAGGTTGAAGATTACTTAACATCATAGTTGTGGGAGAAAATTTGAATTTCAGTGTTTAGGTAGAAATCCTGATAGATTGAAAGCATTAAAAAAATCTTGCGATAATGGACTGCATCACTGATACTTAAAACTGTATCAACAGATAATTATTCAGGGAATCACTGTCAAATTTTTCAAAAATAATGTTGTATTTCTTCTGGTAGTTTTATTCCTTGGAGAAATCATTGCTCTTTCGCACAACAAAAGATGTGATTTATTCAATAAATCTTAAATATCGGGTTAAAACACAACAACCTATGTTACCTTACCAATTTTAATTGACAACCTTACCTATTTTAATTGTTAGTTACCATTACAAATTGAATAATGTTACTATTATAATTTTCTGTAGTTCCATCACCAATTTTTAATAACTGTATGGAAAATTCAGTCTTCTCCCCTAAGATGGTCTCTAATGTTTGGGAGTAAATTGAGTTTTTCGATTATATTCCAAATACGTGAAGGCTTTAGATATTCTTTTGTAATATCAGAATGTGTACCTTTTGAAATTACCGATAAAATCTGTCTAACATCTCTGGTTAAAACTAAGATTAGGCCACACATTAATTCATTACTCAATCTAAGATTTCTTAGAGTTTATAAATATATTCTGGGTGTTTGTTTTAAAACGCAACTCAAGTAAAATACTTTTTAAAAAGTTAATACAATAATTTCGGATGAAGAGGTTGGCAGCACTGTTCTTTATAATCAGCTGATTATACTATATATTTCCTACTTCTTTTTTGTAAATAGTTATTTTTGATTATCTGTTTTTATTTTATTTTTATTAAGAAGAAATTGCTTTGAACATGGAAGTAAAACTTTTTATTGCGAAAAAATTATTTAACGACTAAATCTCTTGTTTTATGCCAAGAAGCTTTTCAATTTCAGTTCCAGGGTAAGAATATACCAAATAAATCTTCAATTCATCGTTTGATAAAGAAATATAAAGAGACTGATTCTGTTTACAATCAGAGACGTAGCCGAAACGATCAGTATTTAATAACAAAACACTGGAAGATGTTAGGGTAAGATTTTTAAACTCGCCTAACAAATCATTACGAAAACTTGCGCAACTAAACGGAATATCTCTGTATAGTTCCATTAAAGCTACCCGGCCACTTAACTTAAATCCATACCGAATTCATGTATCAAATGAATTACTCAATTGCTTATAATACTAGTCTCTACTACAGTCAATGGTTTAATACGATTGTTCGGGAGAGGATTAAAGTATTG
This sequence comes from Lycorma delicatula, assembly GCF_047948215.1. NCBI lineage: Eukaryota > Metazoa > Arthropoda > Insecta > Hemiptera > Fulgoridae > Lycorma > Lycorma delicatula. The sequence continues at coordinate 56,290,665 of NC_134460.1, read as the reverse complement.
GATGATACATTGTTTACAGATGAGGCTTGGTTTCACTTGAGTATAATAGTTGCAATGATCGCTACTGGTGCTTCAACAGTCATTCATTCACAACCAGAAAATTGGTGTGTGGCGTGCAATTTCCAGGTGAATAATAATTGGCCCCATAGTTTTTGAAAACACTCTATGCAGAATTTACCTAGAAATTGTGACGAAATTTATTGCAAATTAAGAATTAAAGGAGAGAGATTCTGGTTTCAACAAGATGGGGCCACACGGCAAGAGTAACAATGGACCTATTGAAGAATTTATTTGGTGAAAGATTAATATATACTGCCTTATGGACAGCTAGGTCATCTGATCGTTCTCCTGCAGAATTTTCTCTGAGGATATCTAAAAGGTTGTGAATTCAAAAATGATCCATACAACATTGAAGAACTGAGAGTTAATATAACTCAAGAATTACGGGTATTGAAAGAGGTACACTTCGAGGTTGCACGAAATATAAAAAAGAGGTTAAATGCTTGCGTTTTTGCAAATGGTGGATACTTTCAACATCTGTTATAAAAAAATATAATCTTAATATTGCTTTGCATATATAAATGTAATATTTATAATTAATCGCATTAAGTAAAGCTCATTATTTTTCTTTAAATTGGGTTCCTATTTTTGGGTCGCGTTTTAAAACTATATATATATATATATATATATATATATATATATATATATTTACGTAACAAACTATATAAAAATGTAAGTTTTTTTAACACCTATCTACTACGGCCAAGAGTATTACAAAATATATAGAAGACTAGGACCTTAGAAATTGGCGGCTTCTCCCACTTCCGAGCTAAAGCTGATGGCATATAAGTATGCGTATGGTAAATATGAGTGTTGCGAGAGTTGTTAGTGTGCGTGTGTCTGTGTACGAGCACGGGTGGTGTATACGTGTTGGTATGTTTGGTTATAGTGTGTTTGGTGTTGTTCTACCCAGTTATTCCCAGGAGGGGCGGGTCTCCAGTGGTGGAGGTTTAGTCGGTAGTGCGCAGGAATACATAAGCTTTTTTTACTACCTTGCGGAACCTGTTAGTGAGTCTGACACTGCTTCGGCGCCCGAAAATGGGGTTCCTCCACCTCTTTAAAAAAAAGGAACTTAGAAATGAAAATAATATCACACCAACAATACATAATACTGAACTGGACAAATGTATCAAAACAACATGGATATCTCGAAGCAAATATGCATAGAATATTGCATACATATATATATATATATATATATATATATATAATAATAATAAATACATATGTATATACGACATACCAAAGAATAAAGAAAACTTTCTGTTAATTTTATGTAACTAATAAATTTTGATCGTAATTTTCTTTAATGGTTTAATTTACGTAATAAAAAAATTAAGATGTGTGTGTGTGGGAATGATTTTGTTATCATCACTGTCTATTAATGTAATATATGTATGTATTTGGAATTAGCACGAAAATCCTATTGATTATTCATATTCATTTAATAAAAGAAAAATATTTCCTGTTCAGTGCAATGTAACATTATTAATGCTGCAAAAAGAAAAGAAGTGTGAAGTGACCGTAATTAAATTAAAAGTATTTTTCTTAAATTCATAAAACAAGCAAAAATATAACTAAAAAAATTCAGTTACTTTAGAACTTTTTATAAAAATGCATCTGCTTATCTACTTCCTATTAGCATAGTATTTTATTTCCCGTGTCGCCACTACATAATAAGGAAAAATAATTAGACTAAATACTGTATTCAATTTTATCTCATAAAAAGAATGATTAAAATAAAAATTTAATGAAATTATTTAATTTTTTGATACATTAAAAAAATTATATATATAAAAGAAGTGTTTCAATAAGTCGGTCAGTTTTATGAATATGTTGTTCTTAATGAAAAGAAAATACAATAAAATTTTCAGCATCAATGTATTATTATAATTTGTACCACTATTCAAGGATTAATATTTAAAAAAAAAAAAAAAATTTCGAATTTAGGCAGACAGATCACATTAAAAATATTTTCATTAGTTCTATACTAGAAAAAATTCTACTCACTAGATTACGTATAGGAATGTTTGTACTAAGACAAAATTGTAAGAAAAATATTTATAAAAAACATAATCCGTGGGACTATGCTCAACACATGCAAAATCCCACATTAAAAATTTGAAAAAAAGGGAACTTTTTGATTAAGTTGTCATGATAGTGCTCCTAGAGTACAAAAAGAAAGAAATACCGAGAGATTAAATACAAACGAAAGAAGAGTGATGTCACTGGAAAGGAAAGAAAAAGGATAATTTCGTCTAATTAAAAAAAAAAAAAGTTAATGACTGAAATAAAGTAATTTTTACCAATTACATGTGCCTAGTAATTATTTTTATTAGCAGTTTAAATGATTCACAATGTTCCCAATCGTTATTAAATATTGTGTAAATTAACACTAATTAAAAGTTTTTGGAATTGTTATGGGTCAAATTCTTCTATCTGTGTGTCGACAAAACCTGGACCTGTCAAAAATCTAAATGAAAGAATCTATAATTATATTTCTAATAATAATAACTGAACATTTATTCCGATTTTAATATATTTATTTGGATCTTTTTCGGAATTCCCCTCCCAAAAAAAACCAAGAAAAACGCTTAATTTTTTTATGCAAAGGATCAAAAATCGATATATTTTTAATATCCAATAAGAATTAGGTGGGAATATCCATGTTTCAAAATAGCAGGAAATATTGATACTAACAATATTTCCTGTTGTTGAAGAAATAAACCGATAACACAATAACATGCTCTTTTACCGGTATAGTTTAAACATTTTCCATATAATCAAACCAAACTTAACCTATGCTCGCTAACCTCGACTGATTAACAGTAATGTTTTCATTATTTAAATAATAAATAATTACAATAATTACTGAATTTATTAAAAATTTATTAATCTAACCAAACTTAACCTACATTCGCTTCGCTCGTTAACCACAACTAATTAATAGTAATGTTTTGATTATTTAAATAAAAAATAATTGCAATAATTACTGAATTTATTATTTAAATATTCAAAAAATTACTGTGAATTAGTAAGGTTAGCGAGCGTAGGTTAAGTTTGTTTAGGTTATAATAAAATAAATATAAATGGCTATAGGTATAAAGTAAATAAATATAAACGATTATAGGAAAATAAATTATAGTAATATAAGTGTTTATAACTGGTTATTGGGTTATTTCTCCAACCTAGTTTTTGCTAATATCATTATCTCCAGGTGAAAAACTTGCAACTTTTTTGGGGGGAAGATACGAAAAACTACCAATTTTGATTTTTTTTGTTCTGAAAAATGCATATTCCCACCTAATTCTTATTGTATATTAAAAATACATTGATTTTTGACCGATTGGTTAAAAAATTAGAGTGTTTTTATTGGGGAGGGTGAAATTCCGAAAAAGATCCATTTATTTTAATTTTTTAAAATCTTATTTGTTAATTATACTTTCAGAAAATGTTTAAATACTTAATTAAAATGTATGTACTGTAATCCGTTTTCACGTTTTCCTGAAGTTATTAAACTAACAAAGAAACGTTTCCAACGCCTACGTATTTCTGATATAATCGATAAAACTCTTAATTATTTTCCGATCAAAACTGATTTATTTATTTACTGTCTCTTTACCGGATAATAGTTATTTAAGTATAATTAAAGTATCTTAATTATATTTTTTAAATACACACCCTACATGACAAGTAATATTAGTCACTGACTGTCAAATCTGGTGGAGCAACAGTTAATTGCTGGCTATATATACAAAAATGTAATATTATATTGTTTCATAATGTCTTTTAATAATGAACTAACTATTAACAAGTTTAATTTTCAAACTATAAATAACAATGTGTTATTTAATTACAGAATCCCAGGATATTTTCAAATCCTGTCATTTGCAACACCTTATTTATATGCCATATTACTTCTAAATGTTAATGAACAGAAATAATTAATTCAGAACTTTTTACTATACAATATACTGACATATTTATTTTTAAATTATTTATATAATTATCAACTTTTAAATTTAGTAATTATCGTAAAAGATTTTAAACTGTTTCAATGGGATATTTTTACCAGTTAGCTTTCTTCTTTAAAAAAGGATTCATTTACGATGCAGTTGTTTCTAGCTTAAGAATTTTATTACGGCATTTAAAAATAATTTGAAATACTACAATAAAATGAATGAAAAAGTAAAAATGGTCATTGAAAATATAATAAAAATTTAATAAAAGATAATCATTTTAATTAAAACTGATTTTTATTTATTTATTTATTAGAATATAAATTTATTATTCATTTATTATGAAACTATAATATTTATTTATATTTTAAGTACGGTAAAAAGCAAAAAAAAAAATATTTTAAATGAAAACTAGTACAAGTTTTTTTTCACGAAGATTGAAATCTCTCATCTAGAGTTTTTATTATTTTATGATAAATTTTTGACAGCGGTGATTTGTTCATACTGCACAGCAATAATTTATCTTTAGGCATATTACAGAATCTTCGATCGCCTGGATTAAGTTTTAAATTTCCAAAGCCCTTCGTTTTTTGCAGCTAAATGAACAGTAACTCTTTCAGTTAAACGTATCCTTTATTTGACCTTTAATAATTTATTAAATTTTTTGATATTAAAAATTTATATATATATATATATATATGTTATTAATCGAATAATTACTATACTTTTAACTAATTTCTATTAAATATAATAGAATATATTTAAACTTCACAGGTTTTCTATTTTATATTACCACGGAAGTTTAAATATTTGAACTAAAACAAAAAAAAATAAAAAATAAACGAGATAAAGAGAAAATATTATTTAAATTTATTATTTATTATTTAAATTTATTTTTTAATATTATATGAACTTAATAAGGAATTCAGAGTTCATTTTTTATCTCTGGATAAGCTCAATGATTTAAAATACAAACATAAAAACATCTTGTCTAAATAAAAACTGTAGATTCAAATTTTCTGTTACGTATTAATAAAATCATTTATTAATAAATTTCTGTTTTATTTTTTAATTTTTATTATGATTTAAAAAATAAATTAGTGTATTGTTCTTGAACTACTAAAGTTTTACAACGCATTATGTTAACCATTCGCAGTTTCTTTTGTTTAGTTTCATTGCTAGGTTTGATCTTTTACGTTGTAAATTCGGTATTTATGTCAGTTTTTAAAGAATATTCTCTTTTTCATTATATTTTTACTTCCTTGTACAAAGTAAAGGAAGTATTGTGATCGCGAAAAATTTCGGATTTCAACGGAATACCCATTTTGACCATTCCTGAATCCATTTTGACTTGTTTCGGCATGACGTCTGTGCGTACGTATGTATCTCGCATAACTCAAAAATGATTAGCCATAGGATATTGAAATTTTGGATTTAGAACTGTTGTAACATCTAGTTATGCATCTCCCTTTTTGATTGCAATTGACTGAACCTGAAGTGTCCAAAAAAGCTCAAAATCTAAAAAAAAATTGGATTTTTTCTTGCAATAAGTTCATTGAGAACATTTCAACGATTTTGGTAATTATTTTCAATGGTTCCAAAGTTATAGCCAAATGAAATTTTAATTAATAAAATATTTGGGTCTTAGAAGGGGAAGACACATCGGTTCGGACTTCATCTCCCTTTTTTTAACTTTTTCTTAATTTAAATTTATCGATTTATTAATAATTATTAACCTCTGATCGTAAAAAAAATGTACGATAAATAATTCCAAAAAAAAAAATTAAAAAATATCAAAAGTTATTAGTAAAATAAAATTTTCATGTTCTTTTAAAATGTGTATATGTAATTTAATAGGCGTACAAGGAAATCATGTGGTGCCCACATCAGAATTTTTTTAATACATTTTGATACTTTGGAGCATTTAAATTAGTAAATAAATTCAATTATTATATTTATTATTTTTTTAATTTTAATAGTAAAACTCTAATATAGAATAATAAAAAAATAAGTAAATAACCTTTTGAGTGATGTAAATAATCTGATTTCATAAATGCTTGAAGACCATCTTAATAGGGTGATAAGAATTTTTTTAATAATAAAAGATGTGTATCAATTAATGCTCTGTGGTATATTTCTAAGCTGAAGAATATTTTTAAAAAAATATTCACTAACCAAGGTGAAGAAATTATATAAATGATTAGAAAGTAAGAAAATTATTTAAAAGTAATTAAATTAGAAACTTTTCGATGCACGCTGTAGTTTCCAGCAATATAGTATTTGATGAGTACAATAAGAAACAAAAACTTGGTAAAAAAACGTCCAGTGACATTATTACTCCATATTTATACTCTCTAGTAATTAATATATTATTTATTATGGTTAATGGCAAGAACATATTGAGGTAAGGCATCAGGCAAGGAAAGCATCATACAACTCCTTCTCGAGACAAAACTGGACTACACTTTGAAAGCCATCAAAGTCAGCCACGGGCGTGGAGACTATTATGCCTAGGTGGAGCTTCCGCGTGTGATTTTCAGATTTCCTTTACATTTCCCCCTCCCGAAAAAAATTTACTGCTTCCTCGCAAGTAGTTCTTTCTTATGATGATATATTACTTATTATTTTCTTATATCATTTTTCCTAATGTGCAATCTGTTCAACTATTAAACAATAAGTAATCTCTCTACGGCCCAATGAGATGAGGATGATATACATGACATGTTAATGAAGTGTAGTCTTGTGCAGGCTTAGGTCGACCATTCCTGAGACGTGTGGCAAATTAAACCCCAAAACAAAAGTACACAGATATTCAATGTCTAATATTCAAATCCATGTAAAAGCAGCTAACAATCCAGTTATCTATATTGCTTAAAATCTTCCAATATGACAAGATTAAAATTTGAATTCTATTTCTATCAGAAAATTTCTTATCTAATATTTTTAACAATCATCTCTCCATTGATATTTTCTTCAATTTTATCTTCACATAGTTCTACTGAATAGCTAAACCTTCATGCTTATATTTTTGCTGCCAATAAATAATTGTCCGATATCATCGATTTTCGTGAACGGGAGGCCATTAATTTGTTTCAATCAATTAAATATAATATTTAATGTAGAATAAAATGATTTAATATACTAGAAAGTAATTAAAATAGAAGTTTATTCAAATATGTCTGGAAGCAAAAGATTTAGCCTTAATAGTTTATTATCACCAATTTAATAACAACTAGGGAGCTACGAAAAAGTAGCAAAAAAATAATGCTAAAGAAGATAACTACTCAGCCGATTAAATGATATCATTCATTCATAATTCAGTAAGTTAATTAAAAGAATGATAGATTTATAATTAATAATATCAGAAAAATATTAGAATGTTCACATATTTGTAATAGTTTTTTTATATTTACTTTTATTATATATACTTTTTAAATATTTTTTTCATTACACGAGTATATATTTTTTATTACAGTACAAAATAATAGTTAACTGAAAAATATAATAATTAAAAAACGAGATGTAGCTAATACAATAAACTATGTAAAATGATAAACAGAAATTAATAAATGTTTAGTGGTATTGTTAAAAGATTATTTTTTTATATTCGCAAAGTGAAATGTATTTCATATTATTTTAACATATAATATTATCCCATTGGGATATAGATATCAATTTTTAAAATTAAAAGTGATACGAGTATGTACTTAAATGACGGTCGTTTAATTAATAAACATGAAAAAAAAAATCAGAAAAATATCGTTTAATAATAAAAGCATGCAATAAATAACCTATGGATTTACGATTCTCTTCAGGGGAATTCACATAAACAACTAGTAATGGCCTACTAATACTTAATCTTTTATTATTTATACTAAAAAATATAATATCGTAGAATAGAGAAAAAAGAGGTTGAGGAGTATTAATTTTGAAAAATCTTCACAAATGTTATATGCAAATTATAGTGAAAGAACTGCAGTGTTGCTTTTCTTATTGTATACACAACCCTATGTTGAATTGTGTAAAACAGGGTTGTTGCGCGTTCAATTTGACGGAGGCCCCTCATCCTTCTCTCATTCACTTTCAGCATTACTCACTCGCTCTTTCCTTTACTCTCTCTTTCACATGGACACACACACACACACACACACGCGCACGCGCGCACACGCACACACGCATTTGCTCCTCTTCTCTTGGGGCTGTACGATTACATCATGAATAAGATATACAGGCCAAGTTAAGTAGTGTTTTAATATTTTGTTCCACGGATTTCATTTCTGCAATGAATCATCAGGGGGAAAGGGGTAGAATAAAAGAAAGAGACAGAAAGATAATCATAGAACAGTTTAGAGAGTGTGAGGAAGGTGAGAGAAAAAGAGACTGAAGAAGAGGTGTAGTGGAAAAGGGAGGAGAAAGCTTTCCATTTCGAGGTTTTGTTTTATCTGGAATTAATGCTCTGTGGTATAAACTCTGATATTATAAATATACCAGTAAATTCCTCTTAATATTAATAATTTCAAATTGTACTTCTTGGATTTGCATATTAATAATTCATAATTGAAAATACATTATTATTTTTTTTAAAAATCCAACAAAACAAATCTTTTTTCTGGTTAAATTAAAATACGTTTTTGTTAATTCTGTGATGAATGACCTTTTTGTAAGTTTCTGTTAAGTAGTTTTACCTTAAAATAATAAAACAAGTAAAAACAGTTTTAACTTAAAACCCTTAGACTTATAAAATGTAATGGAAGATTCACTTTACAATGTAAGTTAGATGCTTGTGAACTATTTTCAATAATAAAGAACAACAATGCTTTCTTTTAAATTCAGCTTAAGAAAATAAATATGATAAGCGGCTCATTACAACGGTGTTATTTATATTGTTTCGACCGTCAATTGTACAATTCCTTAGCTTTCCAAAGTGCAGTGTTTTGTGAACAGCACTATCATTTTGCAGCATGTTCTAGGTCAGCGCATCTGTGTTGTACATAATTTAATATAATTGTCTTTTGTTTTTTTACTTTAGTACTTTTCCCATTTTTATAAAAACAAGTCGTTTTAAAACGCTTTTATGGTGATCCTGATGTTAAATCATAAACAGGAAGAAATAAAGGTCATAAAATACTACCAACTCATTTCCATGTTATTTTAATAATCTCACTACTATACAAAGAGACATCTCTTTTGTTTATTCTCGATAACCCCCCAAAATACTGAACCAATCTAACGAAATTTTAATTGTTACTTTCTTACAACACTGGAATGTTTACCAGAGTTCGAACCTCAACAATCCACCAATATATAGATCATAAATATAAAAAAGACCTTTTTTTTTTACCTTCCGGGACAACCGTTAGATATTGCTTCAGAGGATGAGAAGGATGACAATGTATCGTGTGAAAATGCCATGCGTGACTGGGATTCGAACCCGGGACCTCCGGATGAAAGGCCAATATGCTACCTCTTGCACCACGGAGGCCGGCGTAAAAAACAACACCTGTAAATACATAACCTTAGGTTATGTATTCTTTCACTTCTTTTACAAAATTTAATGTTGTTGCCTATATCGAAAAAATATTATCTATTCGATTGTCAGTGTATGTCAATATCGACTTCATCAGAAAATTATTATGCTATTTACTAAATTTAATATCACTGTCTATAAAAATCGATTTCTATTACTATCGAAATACAAATAAAAACAAATTATTTTGATAATTAAGTTAAAGAAAATTACTAGTACTTATATATTTAATACATCTTTGATGGTTTGAGAAATATAGAATTTCGATATAATTATAGATTTCTTCAGAAAGTTATTTCTAATGTGTTTTAATAAATTTATTGTCATGCTTAATCAGGCGGCGACCCGCGAGAACTCATCCTGAAACGAGTAAAGCAGCACTCCGTAAATTTTTATATCCTTAACTAAGAAGTTCCGTCAGAGTGAGCCATATACATAATTAGCATAGATTCGGGTTTCAGTGCGGTATTAATACGAGTATTTCCATAAGTCCTGGGTCAATGAGATCACTAATAGGAGGATTAACCTCTTCTAGAGCTACTAGAATTTATGATCATACACAACATTAATTTACGCTAGAGTGCTCACAAAGACATGAAGAACAACGTTTATGCTCGGCTCAAAATCGATTTCAACAATCAGATATAATTTAGGTATCAAATTAACTTTTGATTATCACCCTGAAATTAACTATCAACATTTGAAAGATTTTCAAACAAGTAATACGACTAAAATAAATAACCACTGTAGTGCCAAAATATTGAATGATAAAACTCCTGGGCTTTCTTGTGGTAGGAGAAAATTATACTTCAACAACTTCAATATCTAATTCATTTCATCAAACATTTGATTTGGGAACACATCTTTTATCTAAACATTTTTTAAATAATTTTAGATAGAACAATAGTCTATTTCAAATAATATCATTTAGATCAAAAGAGATAAGAGGCTACACATAACTATTAAAACCTATTCGCAATTTTTTAAGTTTTATACGCATATATTGCATGCGAAGCTGCGACAGGGATGCTTATATATATATATATATCTTTATAATTTATTAAAATGTTGAATAATTCTCTTTACTAAAATTGAAAATGTTAAGTACTGTTAATTCACATTACAGATTGTTAAATAGTCTACAGCTACACATTTTCTTCTGCACGGTGGTGTTTGTCGCTTTAAAGGGCGATTACCAAACAATTTTATGATTTATTCGTAAAAAAAAACCACATAAATTTGTGAGTGGGAATATTAAACTGATTCCCATAGCGAAAGAATAAATATCAACCCTGTTCAGGATTCAAACCCGGGCTTTTAGGATGAAAAGATGAAATTCTACCACTCTTTAAAAAGGTAAAAATTTATTTAATTTAAAGTTTGAACAGTGATAACAAATAGAGGTTTTGATTTTATTTTACGGAATTTTTATGAAAAGAGAAAATCTTTTTCTACCTCATTAGTTATACTGTGTTTACTCTCCGATAAAGTTAAATGGAAGTATAATATTTAAAATTTAAACGAGAAATTCGTGTAAAATTAAACATTAAGAAAATGAATAAAAAAAAAATTTGTCTTAAAAAATAAACAAATGATGATTTTATCAAAATTTAGTATCAAAGATTGAATGGATTACCAATTTGTGGATATATTGAACATTGACATGTAAGTCGGAAAAATGAACAAAATAATAATAATAATAATAATAATAATAATAATAATAATAATAATAATAATAATAATAATAATAATAATAATAATAATAATAATAAAAATAACAATATAATCTGGTTAGTTTTCTTTATCACATAATTAAATTAATTTTATTATTAAATAATTGTAGTTTATTTTATATGTAGGTTGTATGACTTTATTAAAAAGAATTTAGAATTCTAACAAATTAGAATTTTACCAAAATATTTTATACATTACATCATCATCATAATCTGGTATTTTGGTGGGGGCAGGTCCTTACGCCGCCAACCCACCGGGATGGTCTAGTGCTTAACGCATCTTCCGAAATCAGCTGATTTGGAAGTCGAGAGTTCCAGCGTTCAGGTCCTAGTAAAGTCAGTTATTTTTACACGGATTTCAATATTAGATCGTGGATACCGGTGTTCTTTGGTGGTTGGGTTTCAGTTAACCACACATCTCAGGAATGGCCGAACTGAGACTGTACAAGACTACATTTCATTTACACTCATACATGTCATCCTCTGAAGTATTATCTGAAAGGTAATTACCGGAGGCTAAACAGGAAAAAGAAAGGTCCTTACGCCGCCTGCCTCCGTGGCGCGAGTGATAGAGTCTTAACCTTTCATCCGGAGGTGCCGGGTTCGAGTCCCGATCAGGCATGGCATTTTCACACACGTTAAAAACCATTCATCTCGTCCATTGAAGAAATACCTGACGGTGGTCCCGGTGGCTAAAAAAAAAAAACAAATTAAAAAATAACTTTCCCATTGTAACATAACTTTCGTATTGTCTCAAGCCCTTTCCTTCGTCCCCTTGCAGTTTTCAAACTTCAACTAATTTGTTAACTTCTTCCTCGCTTCCTTTTTCTTTCTGTTGACTCTTCCGATGTAGTTGTCAAGATTACATTTCTTCTAACTGTATGTCCTAACCAGTTTATTTTTCTTTTGTGTACTTCCCACATAAGTGCTCTTTGTTTTTTAATCCTATTCATCTCTTCCTCATTTTATCCTATTTTGCTTTCTCCATCTTTCTTCACATTCGTATTTCAAAATCTTCAAACTACTCTTTCTTCCTTTTCTTTATCGTCTCGTACAAGGAACTTCAAAGATAGCATTTAGTTTACCTCATTCTTAACTCTATTCAGACGTTTACTAGAGAATAATTCTCTCTTCTTAGTGAAGCTTTCTTTTGCCATCGCCATCCGATTTTTATTTGCATTGTACTCTTCTAGTCGTCTGTCACCATAGTCCCCCAATATCTGTAATATTTTACTTTTCCTCTTTTTCCTTCACTTATCCTTACTACTAAGTCCTCTTTGTTTACTTCTATTCCTTTAGTACTTCCTAAATTTATTTTTATTCCTTCCTTCAGTGCTGTTAACAATCTTTTAAGCGAGGATGTGGTTATTCAGTTAGAATAACCATTTACCAGCAAAATATATGCATCTTATTTTTTGTCCTACTTATTCCGCCTTTTCCTTCTAATACTCCATATCATAAATTAAATATAAATATTGAACATAGTATATAAGACCCCAAATAGTCAGTCATATTCTTACTTACTTTCACTGCTGCTGTATGTCTCATTTATAATCTTTTAATTGACCTCCTGGCTTTCCATTTTACTTTTTTATTTTTAAGAATCTCCACCTTTTTCTCCCGTTTAACTCTATCAAATGCCTTTTCTTATATCTATGAAACACAGAATTCTTCCTCTCTCTAAATATCTCTCTTAATCATCCTTATTATCCCGGTGGCATTTCTGATTACTTTCCCTTTCCTGAAGTGAAACTTTTATTCTCCTTTATTCCCTCTCATTATTCTAAACAATCTCCAGTTTAATATTTTCAGTACTAAATATTCAATATTTTAGTGACATCGGTTGTTAAACAAAATAATATAATCATACATATTAAATTTCTTTTCTTTGTAATTTTAAGACAATACATTACATTATCGAACGTAAGTAAGCTGTATATTATTGTAATGAGTCAACAAATTGTACTGTCCGAAATTAAATAAATATTTCAAGACATAACATGTGAGAGTCGCTTTAAACAATAATTGTTTATACATAATCCTTTTCTCAATTAAAAACTATTATTCATATAATTCCGTATTCGTATAATTCCTATTATTCATATTTTTATTAAAAAAATTGACAAGCATATGAAATTAAAAAAAAAAAACATATATTACAAAAACTGACAAGCATATGGAATAAATAACAATAAAAAAATATCGAATTTTGAAATTACAATTTTTTGACGATCAGCGTGATCAATAAAATCAGGCTCAGTCTCAAAAAATTGGTGCATTATGTAATGAATTTAATTTACTTACAGAACAGTTCGTTATATAAAATTATGGACATCGGTAACTCACCTGCAATAAAAAAAAAAAAAAAAACATTTTACAAAATAGAAAACTAATAATAAAAATATAATATATATACTATTTAACAACTCTACTACAGAAATAATTAATTAATTATATGTTATTTATACAATTCAATATGATTTTCGTAAAGCTACATTTTGTCTTTCTTCAGCATTTTTACCGTGTCTTTCGTGTCCACGTGTGTGTTAATTTGATGATGAAAATGCTGAAGAAAGACAAAATATACGAAAATTTACTAGTGATTTTATTTTATTTACGAATTTACGAATTAGTAAATGAAGAATTTTACTTTAAGAAATTAAGATACTTTACTTACAAAGTATCATTTACTAAAATAAAGTGATTAATAAGATTCAATAATTACTTTATTAATGAAAATTACTTATTTAATAGTGATTTATGAAAATCACTATTGAGTTGTATATATGTGTGTGTGTGTGTGTGTATAAATATATATATATAGATATGTAATTAAAAGTGAAATAATGAATGTAAGAGTCAATAAAGAGAAAGTAAATTTGATGAAAATCATAGACTAAAATTTTAAAAATAAATTGGCAGGAATACATTACTGGTCCTCTTAAAAATAGAAAAAATTAAAAATAGTAGTACGATTGTAAGTTTTAAATAAGAATAATATCCATAATGGAAGAAATTGTATTAAGAATGGTAAATAATTAAAAAGCAAGATGGATTCATGTGCAAAAACATTTGGAAAAATCTTACGATTAAAAATTACTGTATAGTTTTTATATCTGATGATGAAGAAAATATTATAAAAGATGAAAACGTAGGAAATTTATATGTAGAGAATAGCTCAAAAATATGATCGGATGTGGAGTGGACAAAGGAAGAATGAAATTTAATTAACACTGTAATCAGTAAGAAAATAACTTCGTTTTGGTTCCTTATGAAGAAGAAATATTTGTGTAAGAATTTATTAGAAGGAATAATGGAGAAAGATAAAAAGAAAAAAGTATATTGTTTAATGGATGACATGAAATAAAAATATAGGTTATAGACGTTTTCTTCATGACTCAGATTATTGATAAAGTAATGATATATAATTATATATGTGTAAAAAATTAATGCGTCTTTGATCTAGATTCATAATGGACAAAGATTTAATTTTTTCTCTTTTTGTTTTTTGTAAAAGTTTTTATCTAGGTATAATGTTTTTTTTTCCGAGAGAGGAGGAAAAATCTGCTGTCAAACGCCCAGAAACCGGTACTACTGGGTATAAATGAAATTGGATATACTGAGTGTAGGTATAAACTGGGTTCTACTGATGTTCCGTCAACGAAAAATATTAATTACTAATCACATAACCATTTGAATTCTTTAATCGTAGTTATCAATAATAATAATAATTATTATTTTTTTTTTTAGAGAGAAGGAGGTGGAAATGCAATTTACGCACTGAGTGTCGGGTTCCTGCTGGGGGTATTACCAAACCGCCATCAGATTACTATCTAAAACCAACCCCCTTTCTGCCAGGAAAGGGGGTTTACACATTACTTTGGGTTGAGTTCTTCTGTCCTAACCTGAGAAGGCGGCCACCTAGTTTTCACCTGGCTCAGGACGATCCAAGTCTTAGCCCTTTCTTAGCCCTGAGGATGTTCCAACGAATTGGTCCTCCATGAGTAGCTCCCAGCTACTCAGATTCCGGAGAATAACCGCAACCACTTACTGGTTGCTCAATGCTGCGAGATCCGCCTCTAAGGTCCCTTGATCTGTCGTCCACCGAGAAAACGCGAAAAAAGTGTGCTCGGCGTCGTACCGTACATCGGGTCAATAAAGTTAATCATGGGATGCAGCTCTTTGAATGGTTTGGAGATAAGCGCGGAAGTACCTGTGACCCATTAAGAGCTGGGTCATGTAGCCCTACATTTCTCTATGCTACTGCTCTGTCATCGTTCTGACCAGAGAAATGATGTGTAAATCAACAAATAATAATAATAATTATAAATTAATAATAAAAACTACCACTAGCAATTTACCACAATTAATATTTAAAAATGCTATGTTAATTATATTTATGTTGTGGAAATAATTTATGTAATGTTTATATACGTAATTAAATTATTCATACATTTCATATTACAGAATAAACAATGCGACGCGCATGGTTTATATATATATATATATTTATGTATGTGTGTGTGTGCGTGTGTGTTTATAATATGAAACTTGGACCAGTAGATAGTACAAGAGAACAGGAATATGAACTAAAGCACTCACCTAATTAGAAACACTTTTATGTTCTTGTACTGTATAATAAAAATGAATTTATGATCATAAGTCACACTCAAGGACTATATTATGGTATAATAAATGAAAAAAAGGTAGGTAAAATGAATTATTTTTCCATCTTAATAACTAAAATAATAATTTTATATAAATTATATAATACTTGAATTATTAAAACATAAATAAATAAATAAATATATATATTATTATTATTATTATTATTTAGAAATAAAATATATAAAAAAATATCATGTAGAATAATAAATTTAAATAGTAATAATATAAATAATTACTACCTAAAAAAGTATTACTTTAAAATGTATATTAAAATAATAGTCATAATTATGTGTACAAATCTTCACACACATGTCGCTAGTTTAACCACGTCGTAATATAAAAGATATTTTCTCATAGCCCATATTTAATCTTATAATATAGGAAAGTTCTACAACTCCAATAACGTTTTAAAATTGTCAACACATTACAATTCTGAAATTTAATGATTTAAATAAAAATTCTCTTACAAAGATTGTGGGGGAGTTCAAGATCATAATAAAGTTTATTTTGTATGAAAGACACTTAAAAATCAACGTTTCCTTTTTATTTCTAAATTAAAGAAGAAGTCATTAATAAAATTTACTTATTTTCTGATAAAAAATATTTTTTATCGTTAAAACAGGAGGTAAAATGAAAAAAAAAAATTGAATAAATTTGACAAAATATTTATTTGCATATAAATATTTTTTCATACTGTTATTGAAAGAATATATGAGGAACACTTTTTACAAGAAAAAAAATTCATGAAAATCAAATGAAGTGGAAGTTTGAAAAAATACATAAATTCAAATTACAAAAATATTAATTAATTATTCAGAAATTCTTTGATAAGAAAAAAAATTTATAGACCACTTTTCTTCACAAAAAACCTAAGCATTTGCTCAAAATTTCAAATGAATTTTTTTTTAACAATTTAAATTTAATAAAAATCCATATACACATTATTTATTACTTATACACATTTTTTTCTGCTCTTCATTTAAACTTATTTCATTAGAAAGCGAAATACGATCGTCCAATTCTTTAATAAAGAATTTTTTTTTCTTCATATATTTTTTGTTATTATTGAATTATTATTATTTATTGCAAAACGATTTTACAAAAACAGGTTAATAATTATTTATAATTCAATATATTTAAATTAAAAAAAGGAGTTAAAAAAAGGAAATAAAGTCGGATTTTAATCGATGTGCCTTCTTGTAAGATCCAAATATTTCATTAATTAAACTTTTATTTGGCTATAATTCTGGAACCACTGAAAAAAAGCACCAATTATGGTATATAGTTGAAAACCTCTCCATGAGAGCTTAGTAATGCAGTTAAGACAAAACCAAAAATCCAAATTTTTTTGGATTTTGGGCATTTTGGATACTTTTGATTCAGTCGATTGCAATCAAAAGGGAAGTTAGACAACTAGATGTTACAACAATCCTAAATCCAAAATTTCAACATTCTACGGCTAATCGTTATCGAGTTATGCGAGATAAATACGTACGTACAAACGTCACGCCGAAACTAGTCAAAATGGATTCAGGGATGGTCAAATGGATATTTCTGTGGAAATCTGAAAACCGAAATTTATCGCGATCACAATACTTTTCTTCGTACAAGGAAGTAAAAATAATATTATAAATTATTATTACAAAGACTTCATAGCAACTCATTTTCATGCAATATGAACCTTATAAAATATAATGCTTATAAGTTATTATCTGAAAATTATCAATTATCAGTACTATGCCATCTACAATTTATAACTACATTTTATTTAACCTTCCTGTTATACTATCCCACAAAAAAATAACTGACCTGTAATAATATTATATAAATAATTTAATAAATCTTGAAAATATGGAATATGATCTACTTATATTTATATTACATTATTAATTTTGTAAAACCTCAAACATTTATAAATTACTTAATTTGATCAATTACATTGTTTACAAATATGTCTTTATAAAAGTTACGAAATGCAAAACGACTGATAACTTTTATATAAATTTATTCTGTTATATTTTTAATTCTGGATTGTTTTTCAAAAGAAAAAAGAAGATAAGAAAAATCTGATAGGTCTATTGTAGAAATGGATCATGGCATTAAAGAACCTAGTTTGGGAGTTCAATTACTAACTACTGAGGACTTCAATTGAAAATTATTATAATGTTATGCATGGTGGTGTAGCAATATTTCACCTTTTTACTTTCAATATTAATGTTGATGTTTCATATTAATTTTTGATTGAGTTCGGGTTATTTTAAGTTTAGGATGAACTTGACTTTATTGATGATATTATCTTTGAATGATTAACAAGTAACTGTGATTGGTAAATTGTAAATGAGAAGTAAAAGTAAATCTAATTTCTTAATTTTGTGTTACTCAGTTCCTAGTTAAATTATATTATAGTAATAGATTATGTTAAATATCACTATCTGTTAAGTATATTTAACTTTACAACACATCATGCTACTTTTTGAAATTTATTCAGATTTTGTTTTTTAAATTACATCGTTATTTAAAATAAATTTGATCTATTTTTATTAAAGATAATTGTTTCTCGTTACGAAGATGATTATATCATGATAGCATTAGCAATAATAATTTTGTTATTTTTGAATCTAGTAATAAATTTTACCTATGTATATTATTCTACAAAGATTACTAAGTGATCTTGTTTCATTGATAGTATTTTTTTATATTTTCTTAATACTTCAACTTTCTAGTTGATGATTTTTAAATTAAGCTGTAGAATCTGTGCTTATTATATGTTGTGAATTTTACGAGAATATTGTAATTATATTTCGTAAATAATGCATTGTAAAACCAAACATTGAAAATAAACCATTATTATTATTATTTTTACATGACAGAAAATGTTATAACTTTAATAAATTAAAAATCAACATTACTGATAACTGAACAGCCAAAATTAATTGCAATTGACCTACTTAAAGATTAAGTTTACTTCCTTGACTGTTAATACAACTTTTAGAGTGACAAAAGTGTTTTACTTGCGTAGTTATCATTAATATTGCATTAAAGCAAATAATCCAAATTAAAACTTACTAAATTCATTAAATGCAATTGTACCATCTTTAGTTATAATTTAACAGTTAATTTTAAGATTACGGATATATTACTACTACTAGTAAATAATCTAAAAATTAAAAATGGATAATAAGATAAATAAAAAAGTTGTTTTTATAAAAAGAAAAAATATATCTCTATATAAAATTTTCTCTAAAGAACTTTATTGAGATTTATTTCTATTTACTGAACGTAAATCTTACGTCTATCGACAAGTTGTCTTTACAACTGCAAATTCTTCTATAATACTTAAGTTAACCATAAATTTTTACAACTATTTATTGTCATTTAATTTTTTTTACTACTAAAAACAGTTCAAAGATAATTTTTTTAAAATCTAAAGATATTTAAGATCAAATACTGTATAAAATTTAAAATTTTACCCGATAATTTGTGTCACAAATTATTTTAATAGTTTATTATTATTTTAAATTTTCAGGGCAAAACTTTTGCTAACCATAACTGAAAAACAAAAATTCAACTAAAAAGTGAATTTTATAAACGTATTTCTTCAAATGATTTTCAGTAATATGTTCTAGGAGGGAGGAAAATATTGGGAATCATTTGAATATGTCAGCTTCAGTGAATGAAAAAATATCAAGGTTAAATTCTCCGCTAATCATGACTGCAAAACAAAAAAAAAAAACTACGGACAAGTGAACTTTATAAACATATTATTTCAAATAATTTTTAGGAATACACGTTCTACGAGGAATGAAAACATTGGGAATCACTAGTATATGCAATCTTCAATGATTGAAAAAATATTAATACAAATACTATGAAGGAAATTTTTATAGCGCATATATTTATGCATAAAATAAATCTGTTATTAGTATGTTTTATAAAAGAAAAAAGCTAAATAATATTAGATTAAATAAAACATATAGATTAGAGTATAAACATATATAAGAAGGAAGCCGCTTTAAAGAAAAATTCTACAAGATTTTTATGAGTGCAATTATAAAAAGAAATAAAGTTACAAGAAAGACCTAAAGAGAGATGATTTTATTTATAAGCTAACAAATAAAACTAGGGTAAAACTAAAAAAAAATAAATAATTTAAATTCATACTACGTAATATATAGAGCTGTTAAGTAATATACTTGAAATAAAGGGTTGGAGGGGGTGATATAACGCCATGTTTTAAATAATAAAATCATAAGAAGTTATAAAAAAAAACCTGATAACGATGGTTAACTACATTACAGATTCTATGAATAAATTATAATACTAAACTTAGAAGAGTAATGTAACTTTAATCTAATATAATATGAACGACATGAAAGCTAGCAACCTAGTATACGTCCATAAACCCATAAACAAAAGGTTAAACGTCCGTATCAAAATAAGACGAGATGTACCTTAATCAACTTGCTTTTAGTAAGTACACGGATGAAAGCTCAAAACATAACAGAGTAGTCTTGTCTGGAAATTGTCTTAGTTCTAAGGTTTACTATTTATCTACCAAAAAAAAAAAAAAAAAATCACATGTACTATACGTGTAAACTGAGAGTAGACCTCATTACACGGTTTAATTTTCTATTTACGTAGGAAAAATATTAAGCAATAAAGTTTAAGTAGAATGAATAAATTTATATAGTTAATTAATTTGAACTTTTATTAATTAATATAACCAAGTGAAATTATTTAATAAAGGTAAAGAATCTATTGCCAAATTACATATGACCATGAAATTTTTATTATTTACATACTGTATGAAAAAATAATTTTGACATTTTTCGATATTGGCTTTTTAAATTAAAAAAATATTTTATATTTAAATTATAAATATGCAGTTTTAAACAATTATAAAATAATTTTTAGTTATGAATAAAAAAGAAATCTAACCTTAAAGTTATGTTAGAAAAGAGGTATATTTTAATAATCACTCTTATCGCTAAAGTAAAAATATAATTTTTTATTGTTTTATCAAACTTTTTTTTTACTTAAGTACAACATACGTTAAGAAATATTTTTAGTTTCTTACAATATTATTTTTTTACGGTTTAGAAGTCTAAAAAAAAAAATATACTTTTTTCTGAACTTCTCTCATCATATGAGAATCTTGGTAAGATAATTGTTTTAAGAAATATTTATATATTCAATATAACGTAACTCATATTTTATAGTATACTGTCCATTATTTTTTTTTTTTTTAACAAGAACTAATATTAAAAAACAGTAATATTTTTTGAACTAACAATCATTTTTTCTAGTGTAATTTCCATTTGTTTCTATTTTGTGCTACATTTTAACTTCAACGTTATTACTATAGCTACGTCTTCAGTTATTCTGTGTGTGTGTGTGTGTGTGTATATATATATCGTAATTTTCCTCTACAGGTTTTAACGTCTACACCTCTCTCCGTTATCAAATTAATTAATTACGGGTGCCTTAATAAACGCCTACCAACCTTTTTCATCTTTTTAAAAAATTCTCCTGTAATTTCTCTCCACTCTTATTCGTCTTAAATTCTCTTCATTTTGAAATTTATAACCTACCAACCAACTCACGTAATTTTCAAAATCCTCCTCATTACAAAGAATTTATTTTTCCCGTTTGTCATTTCCTATCGTCCATTATTAGCTGTGACAAAGCGGTTAGCTCCACACAAAAAACTTTTAAGAATACTATTTTTAATTCTTAGATGTATATTTGATACTAACAGACATCTTTTCTACATGAAAGTTCTTTTTTGTGCCAATTTAAAAATTCATTTTTAAAGTTTGGTGAATATTTCACTAAACTGAGTAAAGAATTACTTGAATCGGCTCTGTAGTTCTCCAGTTTTAAATAAACCACGGCAAAATATATATATATAAACGTTTAGGCAGAAATTCTAATTCGTATATACAAAGGTAAAATATAAAAATAAAAAAACAATATAAAAAAAAAAATATGTTATAAAATTATTACATAGTTTTTGAAGTGAGTAATATCAATTTTAAAGTAATAAAATCATTTATAAATCAAGTACTAATCAAATAAAACCATTATTTAATGTACCCATAATTTACAAATCAAGTACATTTAAGTTATTTATAAATCAAGTATTATTTATTATGTAGCCTACTGAACCATTATCTAATATTAAATTACTTTATATTAAATATCTTAAGTATTTTTTAAATTAATGTAGAATAATAAAGTACAAATAAACATTTCGTTAAGATTCTTTTATAAAATTTATTAAAGTACAGTTAAAAACGGCATTATTATTATTACTTCATGAATCTATACTTGCAACACGAATTATACTGCTGTGGAATTATAAACATCCCTTCAGATTAGAAAAAAGTAAAAATTGTTTCGCGATATACACCAATAGTTATCTAAAGAAAACCATTTATTTCATCTGGTGATACGTTAGTAGTGAATTAGTAATTCAAAACCAATATTTAGTAAAATGGTTGCCCGGTTCACAATCAAATTTTGAGTTATTGTTAACCGTATTTTAAATTGACTTAAGAAATTTATTTTAGTCATTTTTTTGTTTTTACTTTTTATCAAATCATTTTATCTCTGAAAATAATGAATATTAAGTAAAGATATAGTTATAGTTATATTTTCTACGAAAGAGTGTTGGGAAAAGAAAAGTTTAAAAAATGAATCCAGTCGTTTTAATATAAAAAGAGTGGTAGGGGTGGCTATTGATTGTAAAATTAATAATTGATCAAATCTAAAGAAACCTACATTTAACTTTCTTCGATATTTTTTCTTTGCTGTTACAAAGACGCTATTTTATTATCTAAAAATCTATAAATTTAAAAAAAATTATATTAAAAAGTTAATAACTGGACAAAATAAAATAATGTTTTTTTAACGCATAAAAAAAATAAGCTGAAGAGTAATTTTCAATGGATACATTAAGAAAAAAATTATACAAATGAAATTTTGATTGAAAAGTCGGTAGTAAGTAAGCGACGAGAGATATATTGCAAGATTTATCTGATCCATCTATTTGAAAACGACGGTGCATGTAGATACATTTATAAATTGCTACATTTAGTGAAAGCAGAAAACTAATGAATAAAAATATTTTGTTAAAAAAAATGTAAAGTGTTTTTTATTGATCGAGTCTTTTGTAGAGTAATAAATTTGAATATTTAAATTCTAATTTGATCGGACGACTACTATAAGTATTTTAACAATATATTAGATGAAATATTAAAAGTAAATATTTATCAAACGAATACAGCCTTACCTTATGCGTTACTTTTGGAAATGATACTAATGTATATTTTATTATAACACTTTATAAAAGTTATATCCAAAGAATTAAAATATTCTCAAAATAATTAAAATATATTTATTATATTACGACTGCCGATATTGTTAAATTAGAGCGCTTCCAATTAGTAAAAACAATCCAATTGGAAGATCGTTTTTATTTCATTTTAAATGATGAGTAACTTTTAATCTTTTCAGACTCCTCTTTTTCGGGTCGTTTACTGATCCTTGAAGCACTATTTTAATCAATTATTGTTCTCTCATGATATCCTCCTGACACTTTGCTTTCTTGGTCTGAATTGTTTCATTAAGTTTTTGTTCTCTTTAAGTATCCTTATTATTTAATTTTTCCTTCTGTTTGTCCATTTAATATCCTCCATTCCTACATTTCAAATCTCTTTAATCTATGATTTTTTTTTGTGTCAGCTTTCCAAAAGAACATTTTGCAAGATACTTTCTCGAGTTTATTTTTATTTTAGTTTTTATTTCATTCTTCTTTTTGCAATTGTTTGTTAACATCGTATCTAAACATGTGTTCTGTCAAACTTATTGAATTCTTCGTTTTGTAGATATACATTGACTGTTTTATTTTCATTGACTGTCATCTGTGAACTTACACAATTTACTTCCTTCTTTGTTGAATCCTTCTGTACACATTAATCAATATATATATATATGTATATATATATATATGCCAGAAATAAATTTGTTTAAAGGTTGCCATTAAAATCTGTAATCGATATGATTTTTACTTATTTATTTTACCTCTAAGGGTGGTAACATTGTTTGATTTAATCAACTGGCTTTTGAAGGAAAACTGTAATCAATTTTATTAAATTTACATATAACATTTATTTACACAAGGTGTAAATAAACATTTACACGATGAGTAATATGTAATAAACATATGTATGAGTAAATGTAATAAATATTATTACATTTATTTACACGATGAGAACTAAAAATAAAAAAAATGAATACTGTGTTTATAATGGCAAATATGTATAAGCGAGATTAAAGTAGTCAATTAATTGATTCCTATTTTGGTGGATTATATTTACAAAATAAATATATGTACATAAATCAAGTTATTAAAAAAAAGTATATTAATATTCGTGTAGGCTGTGATGAAGTTTATGAGTTTATAAATGGTGAGTTTATGTAACTTAGATTTTTCGTTTTGTGTTTTCCAGTTTTCATAGAAAATGATGACATATAATACAAAGGATGGAAGAATGGGTGATGAAGGGGAAAAGAAGAACAAGAAGTAGTAATACTGGCAGTAGCAGAAGGAGTGTAAGAGGACGAAGGAGAAGAATGTTTGTTCATCTCTTGAGTTGTTCAGGGTTGTTCACTTTACTTCCCCAGCGGCCAAAATAATTACATTCGTGTCAAAATCACACTCACTTCCTGTTTGGCCTGGTCTTAGAGTTTATACACTTCTCCAACGCAAATTCAGTCGCCAAGGACCCCTGCGGCAAGCTTCGCTATTAAAATGCTATATGTTGGCTTCCTCCCTACCCCCATCCGCCCCATTCCTTCCTTTCTACGGTCGAGTATAGCCTATAGGACTCACCAAGTTAGTAAGGAGAGAGAGGGAGGAATAAAGACGGAGATAGATAAAGAGAGATAGTTCGGGAGGGAAACACTGGAAGGAGTGAGTTGCATCACCAATACTGCTAAAGTATCTACAATCCTAAAGGGTACCCTGGGGATAAACTATGAATTCAGCAGCAAATGAGCCTTGTTACGAATAATTTCTACGCCATAACACTCCCGTTATCATTGATAATGAAGACAACTATAAACTACAACACGAAAATCAATGTAACTAAACGGTAACATAATTAAAACTTTATTTTACCGTTAATGATATTAAATACTTCAACCTAACCTAACTTAACCCTTTTTTGTTTATATAACCTACATATATATAAATACAAAATTTTATGTTTGGATATTTGCAGGTATATTGAAAAAAATATTTGTTATTCTCATTTTATCGTTAAATTAATTTTTAAAAAACTAAAATTTTAAAAATATACATTATTTTTTAACAAAGAAAAATATATGTAATTAATGAGTAATATAATTTAATTTGAAAATTTTTAACGTATTTTATCACTTAATATCTTCAGGATAAATCCATTTATTATAACTATACATGAAAAAAAACACGTTTCGTCATATTTTTAAGGATACCGTAAGTTTAAAAAATTTAAACATTCAAAATCAACAATTGTGATTGTATGTAAATTATTAAAAATATTTTTTTTAATGATATCGTCACATAAGCTTGAAGTTTGTGCTTGGTATATGTAAATGTAACGTATGAAAACTACCGTTTCTGACCGGGATTCAAATCCAGGACCTTCAGATGAAAGGCTGAGACGTTACCACTCGCGCCACGGAGGCCGGCAAATTAAATTTAGTTCTTTATTTAAAAAAAATATATAAATTATAACATAGATTTTTTTTTAACACGTTTATTTATAGTCGTATCAACAATTAAAGTCATTAGTGACTTATCAGTGTAATGTAACTGTAAATTTGTAGTCTGGAACAAACTCAGTCGACCTTTCCTGAGATGTGTGATTGATTAATTGAACCCAACCACCAAAGAACACCGGTATCCACGATCTGGTATTCAAAACCGAATAAAAGTAACTGTCTTTACTTAAAATAAAACTGACTTAAAATCACTAAGTGAACTTGAAGCTTATTAGATAAAGATAGAGGTCAAATCCTAGTAAACCCATTTTTACACGGATTTGAATACTAGATCGTGGATACCGGTGTTCTTTGGTGGTTGGGTTTCAGTTAACCACACATCTCAGGAATGGTCGAACTGAGAATGTACAAGACTACACTTCATTTACACTCATACATATCATCCTCACTCATCCTCTGAAGAATTATCTAAACGGTAGTTATCGGAGGCTAAACAGGAAAACAAAGAAAAGAAAGATAAAGATAGAGGTGAACGCGTCTTCCCAAATCAGCTGATTTGGAAGTCGACAGTTCCAGCGTTCAAGTTCTAGTAAAGGCAGTTAATTTCATTCGGATTTGAATACCAGATCGTGGATACCGTTGTTCTTTGGGGTGGTTTGGTTGAAAATTTTAATTTTTAATTTCTATTTTTGCAGAACATCTTTCATGGCATCATACCTCTACAGCTATGCTGCAAGAAGGAAAGTATGGTAATCAGTGAAAAATAGGGTATGAGTTTTTTGCATTTCTCGACGTTTCATGACCCAGGACTCCAAAATAAAAAACGTGGGGGTAATGTGTTTAAAGCTTAATAACGTTTGACTGGATAAACCAATTTTGATGAAATTTTGTACAGAGACTCGTGTATAATGGGGCAGTTTAAAGGTAACATTTTAGTATCAATATATCCAGGGGATGGAGTAGGTAGTATTTTGGTGGTCAGCTTTAGCAAAATTTTACAAAAATAATTCCAATTTATATAAGGCTTATGCGTGCGTATTTATCTTACCATTTTTAAAAATTTTCCTTTCCCAAAAATGTAAAAAAACTCTCTTCTTATTTATTGCAAATATTTTAACCTATTTTTTTGTCTTCCTAGAAATGGTAGCAGTGTAAAAAATACCTTGGAAGCAATATTGGAAGAGGGAGAGCAGATGAAAGTTTAAAAATATAGATTTTTTGAATCTTTTAAAATTTTTGTTGGCTTATTTAAACTTTTAATAATATTTCTATACAATTTCATCAGGAGCAAAAAAAAAAAAGTTAAAAATTACCGATTTTTTAGTTTTTAAATAGTTTTTTTTTTATACCATTAACACCATAAATTACCTGCTCTCCAAAAAAGAAATTTTAGGTAACGTTTTTCATGAATCATTTTCTTTTCGACTGTATAAAAATAAATAATGAACGCCAGGAAAATATTAAAACTTTATTGTCAGCTTTTTATAGAGCGATAAAAAAATAATAACAATGGATTTACGAAGAAAATTCTTCTGTACTTGTTTGTACCTAGCAATAAATTATATTCCATTTAATTCAAGTTGTTAGAAAAAATAAATAAAATTAGTCGTGAAGAATACAGTATTTGGTGTTTTGTTATTTTTAATAAATATCTCTTCTGATTATAAATTCTTAGAAATTCTATTGATGTATCTTGTTAGTAAATCACAAGAAATAAACAAATTTACAGCTGTTTAGAATTTTGAGTATTTTAATTAGCGATCGAATAAAACGAAAGTTCATAATATTTAACAATAATGCCAAGATTTTGAAACCGTATTAAACCGTTTTACTCTTCCTAGTTATACGTTTGAGTACAGTATATTTTTTATTAAACAAAAAAGTTCTTTCATCCGAATAATAAAGTATCATGTTATAAATTTGAGAAAACCCGTAGTTTTGTGTTAAAAATCCAATAAGATAGTCAGATAAATAACCGACTTTACTTTTTTAATGTTTAAAAAAATGTCTGTTACAGAGAATTTCATAAATTCTTTATAAATTGCTCAGTACAGAATTGATATGTGATATTTAACTTGGAATTGCAGCTCAGTCGTTAACTACATTTCGCCAAATCACATAAAAAAAAAAAAAATTGTGTAATTTATCTATTACTATTTCAATATTCTGATAATTTTATGTGTTCTTTAGTTGATATAATAAACGTGTTAAATTATAATTTACATTTCTCACTTTGTAGATGAATGATTAAAGATGAATGTTTAATTATATATAATTTAAAAAATAATTACTTCATAATAGAATAGAATTAATTGGGCTTATATTTACATTCCTTAAATGATAACCAAGACAGTTATCCTATAGGATGAAATATCAAATTTTAAAAAAGCAAAATTCTGAGATATAGAAAAGGACACATGAACCTATGTTTCAGATTAACCCATGCTAACATAGGTTATCTATCATTAGTTAACATGAGTTATCCTGTTAATATGGTTAACTGGTCGAATTATGTTTATTTAATTAATGTTTTACGTCATAGTATTCTGACTTCAAGTGAAAGCGTTGAAGGAATTTACCTAGTATTACAAATTCATCAAAGATTTCCAATTTCCAGTT
This sequence comes from Lycorma delicatula, assembly GCF_047948215.1. Classification (NCBI taxonomy): domain Eukaryota; kingdom Metazoa; phylum Arthropoda; class Insecta; order Hemiptera; family Fulgoridae; genus Lycorma; species Lycorma delicatula. The sequence goes on along the minus strand of NC_134460.1, from coordinate 56,262,328 downwards.
GTGAAAATGGATATTTTTTTTTAAAAAGAAACCATGATCAGATAAAATCAATCTGATACTTACTTTTTGGAGACTATAAAAGTAGTCTCTCTTACTTACTATATCTTACTTTTGGAGACTTTTCGTCGCCTTTTTCATTCATGAGAGTGGGTGGGGACTGATTGCGAATGAGGACTGATTGGAGGCAGGATAATTTCTTTTTAAAGTAGCTTAATTTTTTGTGTCATTTATTTATTACTCTAATACTATTGAGGAGAAGAAGATAATGTAATCATTATTTTTTTCTAAATTCTATAATTTTTTTTAATTTTATTCAATTTGTAGTATTTTATTCATTTCGGTTTTAAATAAAAATCTTTTATTTCAATTTAGTATTGAAATTGATTACTGATATGGCCAGTTTTAAACAATGATCAAAATGTACAATAAAGTATTGTTTTTACGATATCTCTCAAAAAGGGTATGGTGGAAGGGGTTAGCGACTATTGATGACATATCTAGGGGTCATAATCTTTCATTTAAAAATGAATTAGGCGAAATCGTTCCAGTAGTCGGGGCTGAAGAACTGTCGGACTTTCAAGGTTTGTTCAGTGAAGTAGGCTTTTGTAATATCGCACAAAAATAGGGTGCGGCGAGGGACAGCGACCATTAATGACATATATAGGAGTCATAATATTTCATAAAAAATTATGGTGAAATCGGTCCAGTGGTTGGGGCTGGGGAACTCTGCAAGTTTTTCATCAATTATTTAAATATATAGATATTTCAACAACATTTAGAGAGAGTAACCAACATTTTAATCATTAACAATTTAAAAAATTCACCAAAACAATTTTTTTACAATAAATTCTTAAAAGTTGTTCATTAAAAATTATTAAACCACGGATTACAATTTTAGATTATTTTGAAACAAGATGAAGCAATCCCATTGCATTCCTACTTTAAAAAAATTATGAATTAGTTATTTTAAAGGTCAAGAACAGTCTGGCGGTAAATGCACGTATAGACGTTATTTACTGAAAGAAAAGGACATTGCGGTAGGTAACAGAAGGTATCACAACTGTGAATGCTGGTGACGTCACCATCAATCCATTCCTCGAAATGATCAAACGTGTTGAGAATAGAAACATTGTTCTAAAGTCTATTCCGTCACTTTTCCTTAAAAAAAAGTATAAAACCTAAAATTTGCCAAAAACAATGACCCTTACTTTTAACATTTATTATTAAGATAAATATATTTCAATACCTTTAAATTTAAAAAGAATTCTTCCATTTTCGGTAAACCTCTTTACACCTCATCTAACAGTCATGTTTTTACTAATGCTCTTTAGGTAGATTGTTTAAAGGAGTAATAGTTAAACTTTATAGTGCTCAAAATTATTTATAACGTTGTTTTAAAAGATCATATATTTTGCATCTGTAATAGATCCAGAAACTGTTACTGTTCAAATTGCAACAGAAGAAAGGTCTTGAATAATAAATTACATTGAAATGAAAAATAAATTATGTAAATACAGAATTTATTTTAACTAGATTTAAAAAAAAAAACTTAAGGGTTCAAAATATTGTTTATATAATATGAAATAATACGTTAAAATTAATGATATTGAGGAACAAGGCAAATTTGTATGAAATATGTATATACAGCAATGAAAGATTGAATATACTTTTGCTATTTTACGTACTTTATTTGCATTATTGACTTTTATAGACATCGATCGAATGAGAAACTGTTATTACTAACAGAAAAAATACATTTGATAAATGTATAGAGGTTTGGAGTTTTAATCTCAGACATTGGAAGATATATCTTAACTTGATCCCCTTGGGGAAAAAATTGCATACATATAGCATTTTACCAAACTGAAAATTATTTTCGGATAAAACTCAAAATGTAAAACTTCTTCTATTCGTTACACTTCTAACAACAGTTATTACGTATTATTTTTAGTTATTCAATTGTTTTATAAATAACTTATAAAATTTTAAATATAAATAAAACATTTTGTATTTCGTAATACTAAGTAAAACTTTTATTTCAAATTATAATTATACTAAAATTTAAATTACTGAATATATAAAACACATTATAAGTAATCTAAGAGTTATTTAAACTCAATCTTAGAAAGTTTGTAAACTTCTTTTATAAAGTAATATTATATTTTCATAAAATTTCACGTGTCAAAAAATAAAAATATAAGAAAGAAATACGCTTACTTTCGACATTTTATGAAGAAATATTATTAAAATAAATGGTTCAGCAAAACTCCGTTCAGCGGAAAACTTTTTAACACACGGAAAATCAAAATCAAACATAAATGAAAATTATGAATTAAAATTATAATAGAAATTATTTAAAAAAAAATTAATTTCATGTTTAATTCATGAAGTAATAGTCAAAGTATATAAAATAACTGAAACAGATCATTTTTATATCTTTTATTAGAATTCAAATTTTCTTATTTTAATTATAAAGCAAAAAATAAATAAATAAATAAACAATTTGTTAATCGTTTTAATAAGAAAAATTTAAAGTAATTATACAAGTTAAAAGAAACCCTAATCTACAAAGGGAAATGATAATGTATAATCGCTTACACTCAGAAAATTCCAGGTCTGAATTCCGATAAAAAAATTTTAAATTTATAACGTATAAAAAATGGCCATATAATATTTTATACTTAAGTTTCAATTTTATTAATGAATTAATTTCTAACAAATAAAAAATAAAAATAAAGCTAATACAGAAAAAAACTTCCAAGCGTAAAATATAATAAATTACTTTATTGCATTTATTGAAAAAACAAAATACAGAAATTATTTCAATAGGAGAAGAAAAAGATCATGTAATTTCTAGATCATAAATATCTACATGGGGTTATTCACAGGGTTACTCAATATGAGAATGAATATTACAGATTTAAGATAAATTTTATTTCACATAGCAAAAAAATTTAAAAAAAGTTATTTGATTAACAAATATATATTTATCAATTTTATTTTATAAACGGATTTACTTTTGTAATACTATCTATTTTTTTCTAATGTGCACATTGCAATCTGTTCAACGAGTGAACAATAAGCAACCCCCAATGAGATGTGGATGATATGTATGACTTATAAATGAGGTGTAGTGGGGTACAGACTGAGGCTAGCCATTCCTGAGACTTGTGCTTAATTGAACCCCAATTTCCAAATTAGACCGGTATCCATTGTTAGTATTCAAATCCGTATAAAAGAAACTAACGTTTACTAGGATTTGAACCTCAAAACCTTCGACTTCGAAAATCAGCTGTTAAAAACTGATTTGCGACAAGTTAAAGACTAGACAAACCCGATGGGCTGTATTGACCATTGTATTTCATTATCGTTATACTGAAGCGGCTTTAGAGTTATTACCTTATTCATAAAAATATTAAAAATTATGTGTTTAAACATGTAGAAAACGTCATAAATACTCATTCTCACGTCATATTCGGTTTAAAACTTTTAATGATTTAAAATTTTTGTAATGTTCAGATTAAAATATAGTACTTTATATAAAAATATCCGTAACTAAGAAGATGCAAAAAATAATAATCATTGTTTTTCAACAGAGATAGATACATAGTTTTTTCCCCTTTAAATTATCTATCTCGACCTTTCTTATAACTGGGTCGTAATTAAAGTATCTGAGATGCAAAAATTAATAATCAGAGATTTTCTATGATTCTCTGGCCTTAGAGTGCCTCCCACAGACTGGCTAATACAGCCAGTCCACGGGATGAAAAATTGTTCAACAAAGTACATCGCCTTCATCTTCGTTAGGTAAAATATTGCTGTGCAACTGTAATCTATATTCGGCTCAATATAAAAAAATAAACAGAAATAGTTTCTAGTAAACCTGGCATGTGTCTTGCTATTTTTAAGAATAACAAGACACATGCCAGTTTGTTATTGTATGACACATAAGTCATACAATAACAATAAATATAATTTATAGTTAAATTTGTTATTTTAATTTTTGAATATTTATATTTACAGTTAATTTTATTTTTTTTTGAAAATATGAATTTTTCTTTGTTGTATATAATCAGATGGGCACACACGCGCGCACGCGCACGCGCGTTTATCTGATCGAAACTAATTCATGAATGGCTTATATATTTTAATAAAAATATCAGGTTGATTTATTCTGATCATGATTCAAACTTAGGCGTTATTAAAAACCTTTACTTGATAAGGAAAGAGTTTCTTTTGTCTTTTTCACACTAGTAATATTTAAAAAAAAATTAATAAAAATAAAAATTATATTCATAAAACTTTTAATAAATAACTTTAGCTTAAAATGTTTCTTCATATTTTTTATTTATTCACGGTTTTGGTACTTTGAACCGGTTTGTGATGTTTAACAGTAAAGAGTGCGCAGAGATTTATAGAATTATAGCACTTTTTGTAATAAATGAATATATGAAAATATTTGTTAGAAGGAGAAAATAAAGTATCTATTCAGAAATAGTTGGAGAGAAAAAAATTCTCTCCAATAATGTATACAGAGGTCTTAAATAAATAATAGTTTAAATGTTCAAATTTTTTTCCAAATCCTTATTATACTCCGTGAATATAGAATGATAGGATATATAAATTAGATAGTAACCATCTGATACATTTCTCTTTTGATGTGTCATTCGTGAAAATTAAACTGTATTTTTTTTTAAATTATCATTGAAATTATGTTTATTTGTTACATTTATTATTTGTTACTTTCCGTTATCCACCTGCTATTTCCACAAATTTTTTTCAAAGAATTTTCATTGATTCAAATCAATCTTTCGTTAAATATTCTAGATTATTTCAATTAAACAATTTTTTAAAGTCGTCAGTTAACCGGTTTGTTGATGTATATACTTCATTCGTTTCTGTTCCGTGCTACTATTTTACCTCAAATATCTATTATATCCAAAATCTCTATTATCTGTTATATATACTCGATTCTTTGTGTAATCTAAATTTTCACTTTCTATGCATTCCTCATTATCCAATCATAGTATTTCAAAGACCTTTATTCTTTTCCTTTTTGCTTTGTCTATTATCCATATTTTATTACCATATAGAATAACCCTCCTATCAAATAATTTCAAGAAACTTTTTCAAATTTTTAAATCCTTATTTATCAGGCGGCAGATTTTTTTTTTGCATGAAAACTCTTCTATACTACGGCAGTCTTCTCCTTGTGATATATGCATTAATTTGTTTATTCTTTAACATTTTACTGTTTAACACATAAAATAACCTTCCCAATTTTGTTACCATATTAATTCTCATATATAAAGGATCTTCCTTTTATGATACTTGATTTGTTGAGTTAATAAAATAAATAAATAAATAAAATTTCGTTTTATAACTTTGAAAAAATTGTATTTAAAGTTCGTCATTTTATATTTTTCAAAACATGTCTTGTTTGTACGACTGACACGAATCACTTTGTAATTGTTTCATTAAAATTGAAATAATTTTAATGTTTTGTTTTTTGAAAACAAGAAATTTTCAAAACGCTTTTATTCATCAAAAATTATTTCCTCTACAACAATATAATCTGTTATAATAGAATTTAAAAAAAATATGGTTGAGATGGAATCCTATTTTCAGCGATTACAGAACATTTCTCATTATTTTTGTAATACAAGAAGTAATAGATTTCTTATGTATTCTGAACATACAGCATTGTATTACTTTACGGTATTCTGATAATTATATAATTATTCTTAACTGGAAAAATAAAAAAAATAGATTAAAAATAATAGTAAAACGAATATTTGTAATTAGATTCTAAGAATCTCTTTTTATCATCAAACTATTAAGTGAGTATTCGATAATCTAAAGAATAGTACGGACTTTTTCTTAGTAAGAAACTTGAAGAAAGGTAAGGAGTGTTTTTAAACTGAGTTGTTGTTCCTTTACGAAAAGAATTAAAAAAAAGAGTGTTAAAAGAAAGGATTAAATGCTGTCTTACAATAGCTTTCAAGCTACTCCTAGTCACAAAAGAAAGCAAGAGAAAAGAAAAATCGAATTACCGTGTTTTAAAGTAGGTTTGTTTTAGTAAGTTAATTAAAAATTGTCAATTTTCTCATGGGATTATAAAGTTGCTATTTATAATAATAAACAGAATAATAATATTAATTACTATACTTCTGTAATAATAGTAATAATTTTAGTTTTTAATATAACTTTTTTTTTTTAAATCAAAACTTTATAAATTTTAAACGATAAAAATAATTGTATTAATTATAAAAAAAACTAATTATTAAATAGAACGATTTCTATTAACTTGGGTATAGAAATTATAACCACCATTAAATAAGCGATAAATAAATCTCTGGATTAAAGGTTAAAAAGTTTTTTTTTTTTTTTATAAAAATATTGAAGTTAATTTGAACCGATTTTTTCTCTGCATTCTAAAAACCAATTTCCTCCAAAATAATAAAAATAAAATGTCAATTTAATATTATTAAAAAATAAAAACAAAATATATAAACGAAGCTAGATATGAACCTTACCTGACTAACTTTGTAAAGGTAATTCAAATTCTATTATAAAAGGCAAGATCAAGGTCAGGCTTACTAGGAAAATGAGAAATGAAGTAGTTTCCTTTGCATTCTTCACTGAGTCGTAAATACAGTTGCATAGGAAAATATTAAACCCACTGAGGTATTTAGCATTACAAGTATTACTTTCTACTCGTATATGTTTAAGGCTGGTTGTACATTGAAAATTATTATTCTCAGAGAACGAAACTCTTAACTTGCGCCTTTCATGCCTCTCATTGTGCCTTTGCGCCTCTCATGTGTACAACCATAACAAAAAGTGGGACAGGTAGTTTAAAGCAACAAAATATACCATATTGCAATGAAATAATGTTTTATAACTCTCAACAAGAGGTTTGTAATCTCAAATGCTTTAATTCAGTAGATGTTATCAATAACTTAAAATTAATTTGGCACCGCTTCAAAATGTCGCGAAATTAAAATAAAAATAAAATACAATTTAACAAATATTTCTTTACTTATTCATAGAATTATGATAGAACTAATAAAAGAATTAAAATAAAACAAATATATACCGTGTCCTTCAAAAAGGCAAAAACCTGTATCCTGATAAAATTAAGAAAATGGATGCAGAAAAACGTTGTAAAGACATTATTAACGAGCATGATTCAAGGGTTTTTAAATTGGACAAATATGCATTACTTTTGGTGAAACATTGTACACGTATATTTATATAAAATATATAGTCAAAAGAGTTTATTAAACTCGTTTTTATATCTACTTTTTATAATTATGATACATTAACCTGAGTTTGCCAACCGAGTTTTCTTGAGGTTTCACGCTAAAGATATATTAAAATATCAGAATAAAACCAGCTTCTATACCGTTAATTTTTAACAATTTAGTACTAAGCAGTAATACTGACATACAAGTTGGCTAAAAGACTTCAAATTTCCAGTAAGGAGCATGAACCTTAATTTAAAAAATCTCCTACTTATGTTACCTTATTATTATTTTTCGTTGGAGGAGGGAAAACCCTCTTCCTCCCAAACTCCATGGTAATGTGGGACTCTCCTTTGCAGGGATGCCCACTAAAACCCCTCCCTCTTTAAATTGTGGGCTCCCGGATTCACTTTGCATATTATTCCAACTCTTGATTGAGCCTGTTAATCAGCACCCTCTCGAAAAGCTTATCTGGAATAGCATAATAACCCTTAAAATTTCCTTACTCTGTTAAAGAAATTTCTGTATGAAATAAACAAAAAACAATCATCAACACAGATGCATCAATAACCTTCTTTTTTGAGGTGACCAAAATGTGATAAATATAAACATTTATTCAATTTTTAAAGGTAAACTGTAATATATTAAATTACTTTATAATATGTTATGCAAATTTTCGTGTGAGGGCATATCACACAACAACGGATGATGAGAAATAAACACTGTACGATTCCATAAATAAATTTATATTGTAATCGTTTGAGACTAAAATTTTTAATTTTGGGTGTAGTGGGCTAACGCCTCATTATTTTTACATAGCAACTTAAATGTTTCAACTAAGTGGAAATTTAATTAGAAAAGTCATTTTATATTAGTGATGAAGAAAGTAAAAGGAACTATCGGCAATTAAGAAATGCTATAAACAGGAAGTGCAAACTGGCGAAAGAAGAGTGGATTAAAGAAAAGTGTTAAGAAGTGGAAAGAGAAATGAACATTGGTAAAATAGACGGAGCATACAGGAAAGTTAAGGAAAATTTTGGGGTACATAAATTAAAATCTAATAATGTATTAAACAAAGATGGTACACCAATATATAATACGAAAGGTAAAGTCGATAGATGGGTGGAATATACTGAAGAGTTATACGGAGGAAATGAATTAGAAAATGCTGTTATAGAGGAAGAAGAGGAAGTTGAGGAAGATGAAATGGGAGAAACAATACTGAGATCTGAATTTAAGAGAGCATTAAAAGATTTAAATGGCAGAAAGGCTCCTGGAATAGACGGAATACCTGTAGAATTACTGCGCAGTGTAGGTGAGGAAGCGATTGATAGATTATACAAACTGGTGAGTAATATTTATGAAAAAGGGGAATTTCCGTCAGACTTCAAAAAAAGTGTTATAGTAATGATACCAAAGAAAGCAGGGGCAGATAAATGTGAAGAATACAGAACAATTAGTTTAACTAGTCATGCATCAAAAATCTTAACTAGAATTCTATACAGAAGAATTGAGAGGATAGTGGAAGAAGTGTTAGAAGAAGACCAATTTGGTTTCAGGAAAAATATAGGGACAAGGGAAGCAATTTTAGGCCTCAGATTAATAGTAGAAGGAAGATTAAAGAAAAACAAATAACATACTTGGCGTTTATAGACCTAGAAAAGTCATTCGATAACGTAGACTGGAATAAAATGTTCAGCATTTAAAAAAAAATTAGGGTTCAAATACAGAGATAGAAGAACAATTGCTAACATGTATAGGAACCAAACAGCAACAGTAACAATTGAAGTACATAAGAAAGAAGCCGTAATAAGAAAGGGAGTCCGACAAGGATGTTCCCTATCTCCGTTACTTTTTAATCTTTACATGGAACTAGCAGTTAATGATGTTAAAGAACAATTTAGATTCGGAGTAACAGTACAAGGTGAAAAGATAAAGATGCTACGATTTGCTGATGGTAGAATTACTCGGCTAGAATTACTAGCCGAGAGTAAAAAGGATTTAGAAGAAACAATGAACGGCATAGATGAAGTCCTGCGCAAGAACTATCGCATGAAAATAAACAAGAACAAAACAAAAGTAATGAAATGTAGTAGAAAAGAACATAGATGGGCCACTGAATGTGAAAATAGGAGGAGAAAAGATTATGGAGGTAGAAGAATTTTGTTATTTGGGAAGTAGAATTACTAAAGATGGACGAAGCAGGAGCGATATAAAATGCCGAATAGCACAAGCTAAACGAGTCTTCAGTAAGAAATATAATTTCTTTACGTCAAAAATTAATTTAAATGTCAGGAAAAGATTTTTGAAAGTGTATGTTTGGAGTGTCGCTTTATATGGAAGTGAAACTTGGACAATCGGAGTATCTGAGAAGAAAAGATGAGAAGCTTTTGAAATGGGGTGCTATAGGAGAATGTTAAAAATCAGATGGGTGGATAAAGTGGCAAATGAAGAGGTATTGCGGCAAATAGATGAAGAAAGAAGCATTTGGAAAAATATAGTTAAAAGAAGAGACAGACTTATAGGCCACATACTAAGGCATCCTGGAATAGTCGCTTTAATATTGGAAGGACAGGTAGAAGGGAAAAATTGTGTAGGCAGGCCACGTTTGGAATATGTAAAACAAATTGTTAGGGATGTAGGATGTAGAGGGTATACTGAAATGAAACGACTAGCACTAGATAGGGAATCTTGGAGAGCTGCATCAAACCAGTCAAATGACTGAAGACAAAAAAAAAATTAGTAACTAAAAGTACCATTTTAATGAATTATCATATCCATACCTCGACAATAAATCCTTAAATTTCTGTTGATATTAGTCTCACAAACACTTGTAAAATAGAGAAATTACAATTTAAAAATTGTAGGATTTGAAAAGAAGCTAAATTTTATTTTTGTAATTCCTTGCTAGAAATGGGTTAATTTTAACACTATCAAAATCCTATATGATAATTTCGTTTTACATTGGTCATGATTTTCCTCTGAAAACGCACATTTACTAAATAAACTTTGTATAAACGATTTATGTACGACATATTAATTAATAGCTATTGTTGTCTTGAATTTGCATAAGTAGTTGAATAAAAAAATAACACCAAACACTTTCGACAAAATAATGTTAGTCCAGTAGAGTAAAGTAAAAGATTTATCTTTTAATTACTTTACCAGCAACAACTAAGAGAGGAACGTTACGTAAAAACATACCTGTATATACATATATATAAACACCCTTATGTATTACTAAAAGTACAATAACAAACTGAGTCTCCTAACAGCATCTTAGAGATCGTTTTCAAGAGCATACATTTTTTAATTAAAAATTTCACTTTACTAACTTGTCTAGAAGCACAATTAGGAAAGCAACTACAGGTGTTAACAAAATTCTTAAATTCAATAGAATATGTTTACACAAAATTTAATTTACATCTTAAAAAAAAGGTCTCTTCTATTACAGTGGAATTATTCGTAAAGATTAATTACTTATAATATTTCTTCAGTTGGATATAAAATTGCAAGGCTCCGTTAAGTACGACGTAATAAAAATACGAATATAAAGTTTTCTGTACAATAATATTAACAGTAAATATATAACAACTATTAATTTCAAAAACAAATAAAATGACCTTTTCCTGTAAGAATTTCGCTTTTACAAACAGAAGCTAAACAATCCCCAGTCAAAAAAAAAATTGTAACTACTTTATTAAAAAAATTATTTTATTTAGTTCTCTTCCTCCGGAAATTAAAAAAAAATTCATCTACAGGAAATAAATTAAAAAATCTTCTTGTAAAATATTGGAAGGAATCCCCGTTTAAAACTACGAAATGATTTTCTGTGAAGGTTTATATTTTGTTTGCTTCAAGTTTCATGGCACAAAATGGATTAATTTTAACACTATCAAAATTCTATACGATAATATGATAATTTCGTTTAACACTGATCATGATTTTCCTCTCAGAACGCACATTTACTAAATACATTTTTTATTAACGATTTATAAACGACATATTAATTAACGCTAAGGACATTTATATAAAACTTAGCAACCGCTCATCTAATCTGAATAATTCTTTAACCGTTGTTTTTATTTAAATTTATATAAATTCTTCTCTTAAATAGCTTCTTCTCTTTAATTATTTTTAATTGTAATTAATTTATTTTTATTTGCTTCAAGTTTTCATCAAGTTTAAATATTTCACTTCAATATAACTTTTGAAAAAAAAAAGTATATGAGTAGAATCGCTTTTTCTATTTAAAATAAAAAGAAAACTTTATAGGAAATTGTTTCATAATTTATTTAAATATTTTTCAAAACTGAATTCTGACGGTGAAAATTTGGAAAAATTTTACGAACAGGAAAACGAGAACCTGAGCAAGTAAACGTGAAAAATTTATTTTCTATTAAGAAAAGGCTACCTGCTGTTTATTATTTCAAGTGAAGAAATATAAATTGTATAAATAATTCCTGATAAATAAGTTTTATTATAACCGTTTATATTTAAGCAAGAATATTAGAAAAACAGATAAACATTTATTGAGTAACTGGCACAAATTGAAATTAAGAAAACGAAGAAAGTCGAAGTTCTTTTTACATCAATTATCTATGAAAACTTACAAGTAACATAAAAATTAAACGCATCTTAGCAATTTACAGATCTAATTTTAATGTACATAAAGCACTCACAACGTTCCCTAGATAAATTATGTTCACTCTTAATTACGAAAATTGTGGTACAATATAATTTATTATTAAATCGCTGATAATTGGAGAATAAATTTTGCAATTTGTGTAAATGGAACACCAAAATAAAATTCAGCTTAACTTATAAATTCTGTTTTCCGGAATTTTTTTTACCCTACCCCTCCCTTGTTGATTCACAACAAAGCAAACACAGCCCAGGGGGTTGTCTATTCAAACGGGTCTCCCCGTCTTCCGGTCAAAAGTCTAGTTCGGCAGACCAGCCCGCCGGTTAGATCTTTTCATTGCCTGCCTCTAACACCTAGAGCGGGTTATCCGAGCCCGACTATGTCGTTGCTGGACTCCACCCACGAAGCCGGGACTAAGTCTTGACGCCAGTGTCTCTAGTGAGAGCACCCTGTGCTGGGCACTCACAGGGAATTATTTACCTATCTGTAACATAACGAGATTTAATTAGTAAATAAATATATTATTACACGAAAACTGATTCTGTAAAATATCGTATGGTCTTTTTTGAGTCTTATTGATCACGTAAAAATGGAGTTATTTGGGTAAACCCCCAAAATTACCTCAAAAATATAAAAAGCGACTAAAATTTAGCTAAAACAACGCTTTTAAAATTATTCAGATTAGATGAGCGGTTGCTCAGTTTTAAATAAGTTTCCTTACATATAAACAAATATAAAACTACTCAACCATATGCACGAGACTTTAATTTACATTTATAATATATTAAAAAATCTTTATTAGAAAGATTTACGTACTATTCTAAACACGTACTATTCATCAGGAAGACTACTACGGATAATAACTTTAATTATAAGGTGAGGTAAAATCAGCCATAATCATAATAGAAATTATTATTACTTAATTTACAGACATTTTTTTATATTTTAATAATAACGTTATTAGACAGTTATTCAGAACTCATTTTTTTTACTCATAATTTAGTAAAAGAAAGATATATTAAAAACCTATTGGATGTTAAATTTAGTTCAATAAAAATAAAAATTTATTACCAAGCAATATATTAAATATTTTAAAATATCTGATGTACAATTGCATAATCCATCCATCAACACAAAGGAAAATAAATCAGCAGAAAATAAATACTTAAAACTATTTAATACAGAAAATATTAATTATATATTTTTGATAACGTTTCACGATTTGATTATTTATGTTACTTATTTCTTTGTGTTTTTCCTAAGTATAACTTAAGAAATGTTCCAATGTACCTTAATAGCAAAACGTTTTTTTATCACTCTTATATTAACTCGTTCTTGAACTACGTATGTGAGATTCATGGTACGGAACCTTTCAGTCGAATTTTGAAGCATTTCTGCTGATCCATTCGCTCTTAAATTTTGCATTCAGGTTTGCTCCTGGTGCAAAATTCAACACATGATAACTGGTGATAACACATTTGAGCAACACATTTTCAAGTCGCTAAGATGCGTTAATTTACTTAACTTAAACTTACATTTTCTAAGTGAAAAAAATACTCCTTATACATGTAAATTGCAACCTCATTTACATGTAAATTTTCTTAGTGAAAGAATTATCCATGTTTGTGATATTTTCAAGTGATTAAATTTAACGAAAGTATTTTTTCTACGGCTGAGGAAAAAATTCAAATTTCATTTAACCGTTATGTTCAATGTTTATGTCTGATGATTCATGATGCTTATGAGCTAGTAAATAAAAGTCATTACTCCTCTTCGATCATAAGTGAGTGAATCTTCCCCGTGTAAATTACAAACTAAGATCAAATCACCTAACAATTGCAAAAAAAAAAACCATCAAAAAGGTTCAAAAAAGTACAAAAAAAATAAAAAATTTAATTTTGCTGCCGACTGAACTTGACCACGCGACCGCACCTCGGTGAAAAAAGAAAATTGCCCGCAACAGACTCCGGCTGGACGAAAAAAAATCGTATGAAAATGTACGAATTTAAATTATGAAAAGTGCCGTGTGCGAGCAGGATGTGCTGAATCCAAAAACAAATTGCTGCGTGCACATCTAAATTATGGCAAGAATCAATGCAAAAAACACCATTTCTCCATCTTGTTCCATCAAGTGGTCCTAATAGCGCCTTTTCCAAAATACCAATTCGTTAAAAAATTTCTTTGACGTGAAATTTCATAGATCATTAATTAAGTTAACTAAAATAAAGTAATAGTAATAAAATAATACTAGTACTAGTAATAATACGAGAGAGCGAGAGAGAGAGAGAGAATAGCATTTAAAGTGAGGGAAATGTTGAATTTCTCAAAACCGTTATCCACATGTTTGAGGGGAAGTAAATTATGGAAAAGTAAAAGAAAATTTAGCTCATTGAGACCTTTTGCACTTACAACAAAATTAGTACACACACACACACACACACACACGCACACGTACGCGCGAACACACAATATATATATATATATATACATATATGTATTTATAACATATGCATAAGTCATTTAGCAATACAAACTATAAGGGTATGTACATTAATATTTTAAGACATATGAACTTTTAAAGCTGCCTATACTGATGTCTGCGGTATTGGAAATTGGATGCATGAAAACTTCGAAAAATCGCTCAAACCTGTGCGCTAGCGCAGCTGTATAGTATAAACCTATGAAGAAGAAAATAAAAAAATATATAAAAAGATTTTTTAAAAACCAATCTTATATTAAATGCATTAAAAAGTAGAAAATTTAAAATACGTAAAAGAAAAATTAAAACACTACTCTTCGATTAAATGCGCTAAAAGGTAAAAAATAGTTTTAGGACGGTATCTCAGAATTGATTTGACTACAAGCTTTCGTGGAGATACGTAAGTCATAGCTTTAAGTTAAAAATTTGATGTTTTTGCCAATTTTTTGATATACGTGATGAATGGCCTAAAGAGCTCCCCACTCTTATGCGTGATGAATGTCCTAAAGAGCTCCCCACTCTTTAGGCCATTCATCAGGCATATGAAAAAATTGGCAAAATTATCAAATTTTTAATTTGAAGCTATGATTTTCACATAATCTTACATATCACCATGGAAGCTTGTAATCAAATCAATTTTGAATTACCGTCCTAAAATTATTTTTTACCTTTTAGTGCGTTTAATTCAACAGTGGTGTTTTAATTTTTTTTGTATATGTTTTATTTATCTCACAGATTCGAACTGGGTGTTGAAAAATAGTAATGGTTTAATCAGAAAGAAAAAAAATTAATAATTTTATTTACTCTAAACATTCAAGGATTTTGTAAAATTTCTATTTTGTCATTCAAACATTATTTTCAGAAAAAATTATGATAAGTCAAAATCAAAATCGCTGATTGATTTAAAATCTTTTATAGAGATTTCACGTGAAAAAAGTATAAAAATATTATACAGAAATTAAATTCAAAACCGTCAAAATAACTATTTAACAGAAAATAATTCATAAAAATACCAAAGAATATAGGTAATTTAGCTCAAAGAAAAATGAGCTAGAATCCATAAAATTGGAGAAATACAAACGAAAAGTACTGAAAAAATAAAATTCGTTTTGATCGTTAAATAGTAGGTATATTAAGAATTTAAGGTCAAATAAGACTTTTGAAAACCATATATGTATATATATATATATATATATATATTTTAATAATTTTATAGAATTTTTTTAATAATAAATATATATATTTACACCCGCGCGCCAAACTTTATGGATGACATAAGAACTTAAAAAGTCTTGGTAGGAAATAAAGGAATCGCTCTCTGGATCTATATATGTTACACATATATATTACTTATATCTGACTGAACCGAGTTCTATCTCAAAATAAAAAGAAATAATGCACTTCTCTATTATTAAACAACTACGATAAGTGTTGTTTGCTGCCTTCCCCAACTTCCATTTGGGATACTTTACCGACATTTTACTGTTATATTTATTTTTAATGAAGTTATTTATAAATTATATATCAATGATTAAGAACTACAAATTCACTTTGTATTTGTAATGGAAAAGTGCATCATTCTGAAATTTTATTACGCTTTTATACAGCCACAACGAAAATATTTTATGATATTTTAACTACTAATATTATTATTTTATTGAAGTATCTAAAAATATCTTTAAATAACAAATTTATAAATAAATTATTTGCACTATATATTTACCAAGTTGGCAACTTAATTAAAACATAGAGGATAATCTATTCTATTTTGCATTTAACTTTTATACTAATTTATATAATTTCATTTTATTAATAAAATATAACTTCAAAGAACTGAAATAAAAGTAAAGAATCCTTTCTGACTTCCTTTTATCCTAACTCTTATATGAAAAGATTACTCTCATTAAAAAGATTCTAAAAATATGCTTTATGCTTAATTGTGAAAATAAATATGTCATAAATTTTCGATTTTCCAGTTTTCCAATTATGAAAAATTTTTAAATACTTACTTATAACTTACCAGCGTTAGTCGCTGTGAAATAAAATAATTTAATTTTAAATAAAATATTTTATAGCAATAAAGAAACAGATAGAGACTAATCAAGCGATTAAACTAATTTTATCTATAATAAAATTTGAACATAAAAGATTAATTTTAAAGATATCTGAAATAAATATTTCGATAATAATTTGTCTATGCAGTAAAATATATAAAAAAAAAGTCTAATCGAAGTATCAATGCTTTTATGTAGGAATTTAAATTTAAGAAAGTGTGAAGTTAAGTATAAAAAGAATTCATTGTACTGTATCGTTCAGTGATTAAACGAATAAGCGAATAGTACAGTTTTAAAATCCATTTAAAATTAATGAATAAATGACCAAAGGAAAGAAATATATTTCATGCAAAACATATTTTAAATATCATAAATATATTGAAAACACAATCCTTACATACATAAAAGAAACTAATTTAAACAACAGTAATAAATAACTGAATTTAAAAAAAAAACGTTATGAAGAAATTTTCTTACTAAAAAAAAAACTTTTTATTCAAATTCGTAGCACTACGATTTTAAAAAGAAGATCTTGTTTATTATTATTTTATTGTTTAAATATAACTCGACAAACTTTTTTAAGGAACGAATGAAGAGGCAAGCAGACCATCTATATGCAAATAAGACTCACAGTAAAATAAAAATTAATAAAAAGGAATACATATATATAAGCTATAAGCATATACTTCAGTTTACTGTATAAAAGGATCCGGGTGAATACTACACACATATATATATATATATATATATATATATATATATATATATATATGCATACATATACATATATATACTTATGCACTCTGCATATAAGCTATATACTAATAGAACAAAACCTTACATTGATGCTGATCGTAAGTACTTGAACTCATAAAAATTCTAATAGAGAAGACAAGAGGTTTCCTGAATATTAATTTTATTTAAAAACCATCTATTTCAATCCACGAAAAGCTATTTCTTTTGTATAATGATTCATAATTAACACCTCAAGCAACCAGCGTATGACTTAGAATTTAAACAACTTCATCTGATTCAATGATGTCTTAAATTCACCAATACATAATATATATATGTAAGAATGACGGATCATTCATATCATACATACCATCTCTTAGGTAGGAGTCAGAAAGGATAATGATTTTCCGTCTAAGCCTAGAAAAACCAAGTAAAAATGGGCGTTTAAAAAAAAAAACAGTAAAGTTGCAATCCATCTTTTATATGCTATTAAATTTTTACTTTCCTGGCATCATAACTCTTGAGCTATGCTGCAAAAAGAAAAGTATGGTAATCGATCAAAAAATGGAGTATGGTGCTTTGCCATTTCTCGACTTTTTTATGACCCAGGAACCCTATAAAACAAACGAAGTGGTGGGTAATGTTCGTACATACATGTGTTGGCGTTGGCGTGTTTAAAACTTAATAACTTTTGATTGAATAAACCGATTTTGATTAAATTTGGCAATGATACTCCGCTTTACAGGGCAATTTGTTGGTAAAATTTTGGGATCAATATCCCAAAATTACCAGTAGTTCCCCTACCAATAGGTGGGGTAGATAACTTTTTTGGGGTCAATTTTCTCAAAATTTTGCAAACATAATTCCATTTTATTTTAAGCTAAGTACATGCATGCATTTTTATTTTACCATTTAAAAAAAAAAATTGCCCCAAAATTTACTGCTGCAAAAATCGAAAAAGGTATCTGTTTATTTATTGTGTATTATTTAATCAATTTTTTTTTAAATATCTTTCTAGGCGTAGTAGTACTGCAAGCAGCCCAAAAGAAATACTTTAGGGGCAATATTGGTGGTGGGAAATCCAATCGAAGTTTAAAAATATAGATTTTTTGAATTTCTCAAAACTGCTTTTGGTTTATTTATACTTTTAATATTATCAAAAGTTTAAATAAAAAACTTTTAATAATAATACTAAAATAATATTTCATCATAATTCATTCCCCGAACTCCAAAAAAGAAACATTTGTCTTTTTTACTGGTTGTACACTTTTTAGTGGAACTTTTTTATTTTACTCTATTTAACGTAGTAGAAAACAAAAAACCAAACTATTTTTGGAAAGTGACTTTGCAGGTAGAAATTAAAAAAAAACATAAAAAATACCAATGTTTTCAATTTTTAAAAACTGTTTTATGTTTATTTAAACAAATAACAATAATTTTACAAGAAAACTTCATCATAAATTATCCCTTAACAAAAAAAAAGAAATTTTAGATAATTTTTTCATGTATAATTATTTTTCCGCTGTGTAAGAATAAATAACCAATGCTAAAAAAGTATCGTAACTTTGTCGTAAGCTTTTTACTTTTATAAAGAAAACAAATAAATAAAACACAGTGTTTTAAATGTTTTGAATACTAAAAATAAATGATAAACGATTAATGATATATTCAGAAAAACACCAATTTTGGATTGGAAACCCAGGATTGGACAACCAGGCTTACCCACACTCATCGATTTGACTCTCCTCAGACTTGTAAGGCTTGCGAGGTCAAATGGTCCGTGAAGCATTTGCTCTTTGTTTGCCCAATCTTTGGAACCATCCGACAAAACTTAAACCTGGGTTCGGATATGAAATTTCAATTAAACCAGAAAGAAGGTATAAAACGTCTGTTGCGGTTCCTCTCCTACAGTGGAATAAAGAATACGATTTAGTGATTTTTGCCTGCTTCATTGTTTTTAGTTTGTATTTGTTGTTGTTACTTGTCTATGTTTATTCTTTATTGTTCCTGTTTCTTTATTATTTATTTTTGTTGTTTTATGTAACACTACATGATAGTGTTACTTTAGTCGCTAATGACGGTAATTGTTGATGAAACTATAAATAAAAGCATTAAAAAAAAATTGAAAAACGGAATTGCCTCACAAAAATGTTTACTTAAAAATAAATCTAGTTACCCATTTCGATTGTTAAACAATCAGTATATCAGCAGACACTACGGAAAAGTAGGTGAAAGACGAAATAGAATGATGGGACATGTATTTAATTCATATTTAGTTTAATTTGGAGATAGAACGACGTGTAAAGGAAAAAAAAACTACAGAAATATATAAATATTAAACATACAAAAACAGATAATTGAGAATATAGGATGAAATATTGTTAGATTAAAATATTATCATAAATCAGAAATGAATTAAGAATAGCATCAATCTTAGTCATCAAAATTATTAGTTTGATGACTCCACAAAAAAACATAATTGGCCCTATTGACTAGTAAATGAGAAATATTGATTCTAATTTAGTGAAATCAATGCCGAAACGTGTTCAAGAAATTAATTCAGTTATAAGTAATTTAAAATAAAATAACTTAAATAAATTTAAATGAATAGAAACATATACTTGAAATGATTTTCGTCTTGTCCAAATCAGAATTCACACTACTGCATCTAATTACATATTTTACAATTTAACTAAAAAAAAAAAAATAAAGTAAATGACTTCTGTTTTAATTAAAATAATGTAATAGAATTATCTGGTTAGCGAGACTGTCTGCAGGTTTTGAAGAATGTAACTACAACATTTTTTTTTTATAAACCGGTGATTGAAACATATGTCCTTTCTTTACCTCTGCGATCAACCAATCCTGGTTATTATCTTTGTTACATGGCTTATACGTCTGTTATTTAAACTTAGCACTGCGTTAATTTTATAAGTGCATTACTTTTTGCTAAAAGCAACTGGTCAATACATGTAAACAAGCAACCTCTGTCGCGGCTTTGCTACGCCAGCGCAATATGTGTATAAAAATTAGAAATATTTTTTTTAGTAATTATTTGTGGGCTGTTACTCTTAGAATTATAGTTCTTCATTAATTATCGGATAAAATAAAATGTTAACATAGAATAAAATGTACCCAAAATTAAATTTTTATGTAAAAACAGGATGTTGAAGTTGTTCAAGAACTACTTTTACCACCTTACTTTTACCACTTTACTTGCCACCAGTACAGCAAAGTCTAGAAATTTCATGCTTCCATTTTAGGCATTACAATGATTAAAAAATTTAATATTGTTACCTGTTTGAATATATTTAAAGTTTTGACAGTAAATTTTCTAATAATAATCAAAAACTGATTTGAGACCTAACACATCTCTCGAAGCTTGAGCGATTTTGAGCCGAGCGTATGTGACTTTAAAAGTCTTTTAGAATTTTTTGGCGTAGGTTTGTCAATTATCATAAATAGTATCTATAGAGTTCGTGCCTCTTCCTATCTTTGACCTCGTTGACCTACACATTATGAAAATTGATAATCAAATCTATGCCACTTATGTATATGGTGGCTAACTGTGATGTAACATCTTAATTGAAAAAATAGAAATGTTCAGTAACTTTATTCGCGCGGGAATAAATTCCTACGGGTCACTGCCAGATTAAACAATGACATTTATTTTTTTAACACACAAAAAATTTCTGAAGAATTTTATATCGATATTCAATATTCTTTAAACTATCAAAGCTTTGTTAAATATGTAAATAGTCGCAAGCCTTTTAATTTTATTATTAAACTAATCTGCTTTTACGTCATTACGATAAAATACAAAATGATTTTTGATATTGACATAGACAATGATCGACACAGAAACGACATTAAGTAAAACAAGTACTAGGTTACTCATGAATGAATTTAAAAAAAAATGTTTTGCCTCAGAAATATTCTAGAAGTCATAAGAAAGCAAAAATAATTTTGTAATGACTGATTCCTTAGTTTTCTAGGTTATCGGGAACAAAATAAAAAATACGTTGTATCTTTACACAGTAATGAGGTGATATTTAATTCGACCAATACAACAGTAACCGTAAATAATTTCAGTAGTATTTTAAATGATTTTTTGCCACCGAGATAGTTTAGTAATAGATAAAATTATTTATTATTTATTCATTATTACACATTTATGATATTAAGACATATAAATAAACGTTTCTAAAAATTGTGTGTCTTTGTACGTTTTGTGGTAGACGATCAATGTATTTAGTGGTAGGACTTTTGATTCAATCGCTGCGAAAGAAAATATCCTATAAAAAATTGAATACTTTACTAGATACAATTTCAACAAAGAATTCTTGTGTTTAAACTCCTTATAAAGTCGATTTGTTTATATTTTCTTTTACGTACAATAACATTTTTCTTTTTATATCTTGAAGATAAAAAGCAGTAACTTTAAGTTTATTTATTTACATCATTTTTGTAAATCAACTGCATTAAATATAATTCTTATAGTAGTACTGTTAAAAGAAACACATTTTCGATAGGAATTTTTATCCGGTTTTTTTTTTTATAACTGTGCCAAGTCCTAATATTGTTATTTAAAAATTAAATATTTCAGTAAATAATAAGATTATTTTAATTTAAAAACCTTTAATATGATAAATACACAGAATGATCTGGGAGGTTTAAAAAAAAATATTTATTCTTGTGGCATGTTCAGTGTTAATTTTTAAACGAATTTATAAAAAAAAAATTACAAAAGTTTCAAAAAAATTATTTTTATTTTTATGCAATTTTTGTAACTTTTTATCACAATGTAAAAAAAAAGGTACATCTTTGGCTAATTTTAATAACGATATTTTAGATGTATCTCAAAAAGTGTACAATATATGAACCAAAATTTTAAAATTTCATATGTAAAATCATGTCTACAATTTCAATTTTTTAGATTTGATATAACTTCATTTACATAAATGCAGAATCTGATGTTGTTTACCGTTTTGGCGAAAAATGAGGGACAATTTTCAACTAGTCGTAACTCAAAAACAATGTTCGCGATTTTATGTTTGTTATAAACTTTTTCGTTATTTCAATCAAAGGAACTCACCAGTAAAAATTTTCCAGCAATCTCCTGAACAACCTTGTAAATTATAAAAATGGATTCAGTATATTAGAAATAGAAATCTGAAGTTTGTTTTAATTTGAATAATAAAATTAAATTATTTAATTTAATCTGTTACACTATAATGAAATTTGTATTTTTTATATTAAAAAATTTCATTTGAAAAGAGAGACAACATAAGTGAACATTTTATAGATTATTATAATATTACTCCCAGGACAAATTTTCGTAATAAAGTTTTGTATATTTTGTATTTATGTAACACTTGATCAACGAAAACAAAAACACATTAAATTTATTTTTAAATTAATAGAAATGATTAACAGAAGCTAAAATTCCATTAATTATATAAAATTCATCTCTGAAATTTTGAATATTAAATTTATACTCGCCGTCTTCTTTCACATCGAAAAATTAACATCAAACAAGTTTTATTTAACTTAATAATAGTTACCGAAAGTTAGAACTGTTAGTAAACTTGGAGATAAGTTCATTTTATGCAAGTATGTTAAACTGGATAACGTCAGAGAGTATGAATGTAGTGTACTACGCTGCAAGGGTGTGAAACTAATATGGTAAAGGTTTATTGAAGTCGTTAATTTGTGGACTTTACTGCGCGTTACTTGGAACCTGTCGCCTGCATACAGGGGTACCCATATCGGTTCTTGGATGCACAACAACTTCTTGGCACTAAAACAAAGCTCACATCTCAGAATTTCCTAGTGTTATCTTAATACATACCATGTACATAAAATATAATGCCAGTTGCATTCTTCAAATTTAATAAATTAATAGACGCTCTAAACTGATTAGAATTAGAATATAATAATACTGTACCAAAAACCAATTAATATATTACATTTCATACAGTATTATATTTTACATTCAAAAAATTTTGAAAATTGGAACCGCTATAAGTATTTTAAACATACTAAGATTAAACGTAAAAGTGAACTTTATGATCACGGTTCCAGAAAAATCATCCCTGTTTGTTCAGTGATATTAATTAAACAATTGGAATATATCAAGTTAGATATAAAAATTTCTATGAAAATTTCATTAAAACGTATTTTTTTATACCATATAAATCAAATGGAATAAAATAATTCAACTCATAAAAATGTAAATCCTTCCTACTAAAAACAAAATCTTTTGTCTATGTCCTTTTTTTCTAATCTTTCCCTCTTGTGTTTATCCTTTCTCTATAATAAATACATAAAATTAACCTACGTACATCACCTATTTAAATAATATTTGGTAATTAGAATCTCGCAGAAATAATCTCATTTAATTACCTCTACACGTTTCCGATTGGTACATCTTTAAAGTCCAGTAAACAATTTTAGGTGATTAAATACAATAAATAAGTTTAACGAAGTTTTAATATTGTGTAGATGTATAAAAATAAAAACCGATAAATACTGTAGACATATAATTAATAATATTAAAATCCAACAATTTTAGATAATTCATTTACGATCAACGGTCAAAGTTTCTTACTCCGAGATTAATGCAATTCACTATGTAGTCATCAGTTCCTATGATGAACAAAATAGATCTTTGTGGAAAGTTGATCTATGAAATGGAATCCCATTTTGCACCTGTCTACTTAGTATGCTTGGCAAGAAAAACGATTTGGTTTTGAGCATTTTTAAGTATGTTTTGCGTTCATTGTGTTTGGAACAATATGTACCATGATTTGTCTTTTGTTAACACCTCAACTAATACGGTTTAGGAGAAAGTTTTTTCATAGCGTTTTTTTTTTTTTTATTGAAATGCGAATCAAATTACGAACTTGTGTAATTCTGAACTTAAACATAAAAAATATATGTGTATCTTTATTTTTCAAAATCATAAATCTTCCTTATGTAGAAACTAAAAGCCGTTTGTGGCACAGACATTAAGTTTGATGCTTTAGGGAGACCGAATGGGGTGTTGGCGGGAGAAATGCCAAGTAAACCAATTATATAAAAACCATCTTACCAAATTTCAAGTATTTATGTTAACGCAATTCGGAGGTATAAGATGTAACTGAAATTTCTGTACCTTCCCCTTTAATTTTTGAAAAGTCTTCAAAATAAGACATAAGAATTCGTAAAACCTAAAATATATTTTATTCAGTAATTAGCTATTAAATCACTATAGAATTGGTAAAAAAAACTAACATTGTAAGAAATTTATACTTTTAAAATATTTGAAAAAAAAAAATTAAAAAAAAAAAGGGTTTTAATGTCAAAAAACCCTTATCAGGATATAATATTATTACCACTGAGTTTTCCCACTCCCTGATGGGGTTTTTCGAAAATTTTGTTTCGAAACAACCTTTTAATTTTAATCGAATGAACCAAAAGTATGCAAAAAAAAACCCAAAATTAAAAAAAAAAATGGATTATGGACTTTTGCTTAAGTGCAGTAAACCCTCATTGTGACAGCTTTTTAATGATATATCATGTGGTACTTACTTTCATTGGTTCCAGAGTTATAATATATAAAATTTTATTAAATGAAATATTTGGATCTTACAAGGGGAAGGCACATCACTATGAATCAGTCTCATTTCCTTTTTTAAACTCCTTTTTTAATGTAAATATACTGATTTATTAATAATTACTAATCTCTCATTGTAAAAAAAAGTACAATGAATAATTCAATAATAACAAAAAAAAAGAAAAAATATCATAAGTTTTTAATGAAAGAAAATTTTATGTACTTTTCATTTAAAAAAAAAAATGTGTAAATATAATTTAATGTACGTACGAGGAAGTCATGTGTTGTCTACATCAGATTTTTCTTTTAATGTCATGCAATCAGTAATAAAATAATAATTTTATTAATTACTTATTAATATTCTATTGTTGTTTTATAAATTATTTTAAAATAACTGATGTTTGTACGATGCAATTTAAATACAATTATTTTATTTTTTTCACGCACAAGTTTTCGCTTTGATTAAGATGTAGTTTACGACCGCAGTGCTTTAGAAATACTGGAAAATGAAGTACTGTATATCTAGCTGCCTGCCATATCAAACCTCCCCACTGGCTGTCATATCTGTCAAAACGCTTCTTGATGTTGGGCAGCTAAGCTCTATTGGGAATAGTAATTTACCTATTACAGTGAGTTTCCATTCTGCTTTAGACGTTGTAACACCACAAATGAATCTAGTGATGTAAATTGTTATTCTTAGTGCCGGATTACTCATGTTAATACTTATTATTATATTATATTGTAATATAATCGTCTAACTATTTAATTACTAAAAGTTAGAAAAAAAGTTTCCATTCATTTTTACAATTTTTAAAATATATTACAATTTTTTTTGTTTCTTTCTATAAAAATTATTTTGTAGACACATAATTCCTTTGGTTATTTTTTTTACATTTTTTTAATATTATCTTATTTTTAATCGTAGTTATTTTAATTTCTAATTTTTTATTACATTTAATTAATTAATTGAATAATATTTAAAAAATAAAATGAGAAAATTAAAAAGAAATAGCTTTTTAGACTTAACATTTAAGAAAACAACGATAAAAAGTGTAAAAATAAAATTATCAAAAAAGCAAATTTTGGGAAAAGTCCTAGGAAAGTAAAAACTAAGAAAAATTGTGGAATGAATTCTTTATTTTCTATATACATTAAAATTTTTAGTGATAATGTAATAATATTTATTTCTCAAAGCAAAGTAAGAAAAAACAAAGATTTATAACAAAATCTTACCCTAAAGAAGACGAATCTGATGAAAAGCCTTCCTTCAACGATTTGTCAAAGCTTACCATATACATATAGATAGATTTCTGTTTTTAAATAACATAAACTGAAGATGGTAATTATGAATTTTTGAAAATATGTTTTGGTAGTAAAACTTTGACAATAAGAAAAGTAAAAAGCAAAAGACCTTTGTAATAGGATATTATCAATCATTTTAATGTTGGATATTAATGTAGGTAAATATCATTCTAGATGAAGAGATCTAAATACAAGTTGGTGAGGAAATAAATTTATGGTAGGCTCTCATAGAGATGAAATAGATTAATTGGTCTTACATTGTTAACTCCACTTATATTTTGTAGGATCAATCTAAGATAAAATAATGGATTTAAAACCTAAAGTATATCCCTGCTCCATATATTTATTATATGTAAATCACATTCAAAAAGCAGCAGTCTGGCCCCCATGTACTTCATTCTGAGCCGTTTAGTTATTTAATACAATTGTATTTTTATTTACATATTTTAATATCAAATACAAAGTTATTTGTGTACGATCATGGGGAAACTCTGTAGCAGCTTTGTAATTTACTTGTACTACGACGTCGACAAAAGCATCTGAAAAATAAGGAAAAATGGTTGATTGTATCCAATCATATAAAAAATGATCAACTAACGGGAGATGTGCAATTTTTTTGAAAAGCTGAAACAACACCTGGAAAACTTTTTGACTACTACAAAATGTCGACAGATTCATTTTATCACCTTCTTTCTACAGTTACTACACTTATGCCAAACTCCAATCTACGAACACTATTTTGCGGGATTATGTATGAGTACAAGAAAATCTGTCTGGTACATTATGGTAAGTGTAATTTTCAAGATTTTATAAACGCTAAAAAATACAACACCTTTTGAAAATTATAGTATTCTTGAAAGAAACAAAAATTCAGCTAATAGAAAGCAAAGGGAAAAAATGCGGTCGTAAGTACAAGAGGAACTAGTCGTCAGACAAGAACACTCATAACCTTTATGGAGCCAAATGGTATGATACCGATAGGATAAGTTATGAAATCGAAAATGTAACAAGCTGCGTTCAAGTGCGTTATGACCTTGAATACTTATTTAGATACGTTTTCGAAAGTGGAGTCACCTATTATTTAAATTAAATTTTCGTATCTCTGCCCGTTAATTTAAGGCAGAATTATCGGATAAAATATCGTACTTGAAGCTGGACTCTTAATACTCGTACACTTAGCAATAGAAAGTAACAAAAGTCATACATTAAATCAGGGAACGTATAAAAAACTAACTTTATTAAATTATATTTAATAAATTTTTCGAGTTTAAAAGATTAGCTAAGAAAATGGAAAGCAACAAAAAATCATTCAAATGACTGAAAAGTAAGTAAACTGATATACTTTTTTTAAAATAAAGATACCAAAAATTATGGTGTATATCATGGATTTATAACGGTTTAATTAAAGAAATCTAAAATATTCAGGAAAATTAAATTCGAGAACTAATAAGTATCTTATGTTGAAATAAATTAACAATTAATATAATCCACCTTACCAGCACATTGATATGTTCTCTAAACCTTTAGGCTTACTGGGAAGTCACCATCAGGAGTTAAAAATAAATGCATTAAAGTTTTTTTTTTATAATTTAAAAAGAGTCATCACTGTCCGGTCCTACTAATATACTATATCTCAATCTTATGCTTGATACATTTTTGGAAAAAGAAACTAAGTAAAATTTAATATTAAATTAAATATCAGAAATTACAGAATATAAAAAAGGTTGACGATAAAAGTTTAGATATCAAATGTAGACTAAATTAGAGAGCACACATGAAAAAAAACTGATAGATTAAATAAAAATGGAAGAATTAAAAGGAAATGTTTGTGTGGAGTAGAGCGTTTTATAATAGTGAAACATGGACTTAAAAAAACAGTAAGGAAATGAAGAGAGTTCTTCGAAAGTTTTCTTATACAAGGTGTTGAAAACTACGTAAGTTGATCAAATGTTAAAATAAAGAGAGGATAGATGAAAGAAATTCGCAGCTGAATCTTGCAAAAACACTAACTAGACTGATAAATCATGTTTTAAGGACATCCAAGATTGCTTAATTTTGTGATAGAGAAAAACATTTTTAGTTAGGTGTCGAAAGTAAAAAATTCATAGAAAATTAAAGATTGTATAATCCAAACAAATAATATAATTATATAACATTCTAACAGAGAAGGTTAGTAAAAAATAAACATTGTGTCATTAAAAGATTACCATATAACAGAACGGAATGGAAAATAGGATTAAAAAAAAGTTGACAGCGCATTGCAGGACTTTCTAGGAATGTGGCTTTAGCCATATGACAAGAAAGTCCTACAACTGTGGGTTGTTCCTGATGCACGGTTTACACACACAAACACAAACAAATTTATTTAAAATATTTATCATTTTATTTAAATATAATATTTTTTTGTTTATTTAATTTAATGATTCTAACTAAAGCGCTTGCATATACCGTATTAAATTCGCGCGAGTGTGGCGGTACTAGCGGCGATGTTCGGCACTAACCAAACTAATGTAATTTCACAACTTACAAAGAACAGTTTTCGCTTGTGTGGTCGGTAGACTGGTGTGGCCAAGGGGCTTAACGCACAAGGTACCGGGTCAAAACGAGTTCAAGATCCACCCGAACCGAGTTACCTTTTTACACTTCATTTTTTTAATTCTACCGCCCACCTGTAATTAACATTGATTGTTACCAATCTTTGAAATATTAATTCAATTAAGTAAAATAAAAAAATTAATACTTAAAATGTAAAAAATAATATGGTTGGCAACCCAGTGGAATTTCAAATTTCCCGGTCCAAGGGAATTTCCCGGACGAGGAAAAAGGGAATTTCTAACAGGGAAAAACGATAATTCCAAGATGGCTGACTGCGACACCAGCTCTCTTTCTGGTGACAGGGGTACTATTGACACAGTATATACTTAGCTATTGACGCAGTACTTAGCTATTAGTTTAGTGCTTTCTTGGGGTAGGGGTGTGATTTTTCAAAAATTTTTTTTACAAATATTGTTATTTTAAAATTTTTAACAAATGTTCCTACGAAAATATGACTTAATTAGGCGAAATCTCGAAAACTGAAGGTAACCTTGTTCTACAGCTTCATTCCCTTGAGCTGTTAAGTTGACAATTAATGCCTCATACATAGAAGTAATCTGACCAAGTTTGGTCAAAATTGGTCCAGTAGTTCTGGAATGGCGATTTAGAGTCCAACACCGAATACACACGTATATACAAACATTAATATCCAGAAAATTTTTCATCCTGTTTTTTGGGTTCCTTAGGTGTCAAAACTTCAAGATCCGGTGAAAAACGCATATTCCCAAATTAAACCGATTACAATATCTTCTCTTCTAGAGCTATAACTCTGCTATAGCACTATCTAGATAATAATAACAAATAATAATATCTAGATAAAATAACAAATGATAATCCTAAACATGATAATCCTAAACATTCCACTATGGAGTTTGAATGAAAATCTAAAACCTGATAATCGATTGTTTTACTATTGTTTTAATTGTTGCATTACTTCCTTTTGTACCATTAGTATGAATTAGTATTCAATTTCATCTTCATATTTTTCATGTAGAATCGTTGATTTAGACAATAATTATAATTTAATTTATATAATGCTATTAATATTTTAACTAGATCTATTTATTAGGTTTTAAAAATTCAAGGCATACATTTTGTATGACAATCTTGAACATACCTAAATTTTTAAAACGTTACATTTAAAAAATGTACCGTTTATCGTTAAAAAATTAATAATTTTATAAAAATTTCACATCTTTTAGTCACGTAAAAAAAAAAATAGCACAGTAGTACATATGTTTATCAAATATTTTTCGAAAATACTTTTTTAAATATTTCTGTGTATTTTTAATTTAATGGTACTCTAATTTCAAAGCAATATGGTATTAGTTAAATAATTAAATTTGTATAATAATTATTCATTAGTCTCTTGTTGTTGAAACAGTAGAGAAGGGAAGGAACTGTATGAATAGCAATCTGATTCACAAGGGCTAAGTAGGGCTAGTCGTTGATAAGAAAACAACCGATGTTTATAACTGGCGGTGTGAGGATATACAATATACTACGTGTTAGATAGGGGAGTTAGGTGGAAAGTGTATTCTATGTTGCTTTTGGTCTGACTAGGGTTGAGGAAGTAGAAAGAGGAGGGTCAAAAGGGGTAGCAGCAGTTTGCCTACGGCATTGTGTCTGCTGATTACAGCAACAGGCGTTTGCACTAGCCTCCAATTACAGTACCTCTTCCTAAAATGGAAAACCTCTGTTAGGCTCACATTAACTATACCATTTTTAAACCGACCACTGCACGGCCACAACGATTTTTACCAAAAAATTTCTATGATGGATTAATATAAATACGTTTTCTCGTACGTCCTACTCTTCTGAACACTACAGTATACAACATGCAATATAAAGTTTATCGTACATTAGGATAATATAAATTTGACCGAAACAGCACGGTAATTAAAAGTTATTTTTATTTTAACTTTTTTTATGAACAATTTAAAAATTTGGAATATAGTAATATAAAAATATAAATAAAATATTCAACTGTAAACGTAACGTGTTTGAGTATTGTTAAAATAGAGTAATAATAATTTTATAATAAATTATACAAAATAATTATTCTCCTAAAAATAAAAAATTTCGTTTAAAATTAATTTTCATATAATTTATTAAATAAAATGATTTTCATTAGTTATTTAAAACAAATAATTTTTTCATACTTTTATTCCATTTCTGTAAGGATAAAATTGATTTAAAATGCACAGAAAATATGTTTATTTGTTATTTTTTCATGATCTTTGATTTCATATCCTCTACTAAAAATTTCGGTTTAGGAAAAAATGATGTCAAGCATTACTAATTTTAACTACATCAAATTATGTCGTATTTAGTATAAATTGTGATAGAGAAACGATTCCTTAATTGTCAAATTAACAGATTTCGATACAAACGTTCTAAAGTTACAGAGATGCATCTTTCTTAGGGTGAATTCAGATAAAAAGAGCACACTTTTAGTTACACCACTGTTCCGTTAGAGATTGAATTACGTAAAAAAAACTAAACAAATAGAATAATTCATGGAATTCTATTACGTACATAAGGTAGATAAAATTGTATATGCAGTAAAAAGATCAACTTAATACAAAAAAAAATAAAAGACTCAGTATTCAAAAGAAGTTTTGAAATATCTACAGTGAAATTTCTTCTTAAAAAAAAAATACACAGATATATATATATATATATATATATATATATATATATATATATATATATATATATAATTCTTAACATGAAGATTATTTTCAATTTAATCCATGCTCTTTATGGATGCTTAACTAGTTTTAAAAAAATATAAAAAGCCATAATCTTTTGGGATATGACCAGTTCGTTTCCCTTAACAAATGTCTCAGTACCAAAATATGGTGGATGCAATACTAAGGTACTATATTCTGATTAATTTAGGTACTTATAAATGACCAAAAAGAGGAAAATTTTAACTTTTTAATTTTCTTGCATTACCTTATGTCAAAGCCCTTGAAAGTCCATTTCTTTACCTTTAAAAAAAATACATGAAAAACTAAAAAAATCAGATCAATTCTAGAGATCAATCAAGATAAATCTATTCCGAGAATGAAAACCATTGAATGTAGTTGGCTTTAGTTTGTCTATTGAGATTTTATATGAAAGATATTCTTTCCTAGTTCCTTGATAAAATTTAATATTCACTTTTTATCCAAGTTTTATCCAGTTTTTATCCAAGGTCAGCGTTTTGTTTTATCGTCATTTCTCTCTGTAGCGTCTGCTGTGTTTTTATTATTGTAGTGTGCGGATATCTATAGTTCATTGTGCAAAGTTTAACACTCCCCACCATGTTGTGTTCAGGTGTCGAAGGTGGAGAGCTGAACGAGACCTCTGCTAACAGGTAAGTGGACGCATGCCTCTAAGTAGAGGTAAGTAGAGGCATGCACGGTATCGTGCATGCCTCTCTGGAGCTGACCAGTTCAGAGGAGTGTCTTGTTATGTGACACAGATATTGCTGCAACGCAAAGACAGGGATGATAAAGTAGCGAGGGGTGATGGACAGCCCCTGTGGAGTCGTCGTTCGTCTAGGCTGGCCTAGATGGGCGGTAATGATGAGATACGGGGACTCTGTCACATTCAAGCTGTTTCAGGAAGAACAGGCCGCTTCACAAAAGTCCTGTGTGCAGGTGAATAATATGACCGGAGAGCGAAGGGATGAAGGACAGCCTTCTGTGGAGCCATCGTGGATGGGCGATGGTGATAAAGCACGGGGACTTTGGATCCGCCAAGCTCAAAGACACCTCCCGGGGCTGTGTAATACTTAAATTCGGGTCCGGTACCGGGAGGGGAGTTGGTGAGATAGGAGGGTTAGTCGGTAGGGCGCAGGTATATATACGAACTCTTTAACATCGTGCGGATCCTGTTAACGAGCCCAATGCTTCGCCCGTAAATGGGGTTCCACTGACTCATAAGAGAAGAGAATAAAACTACTGAAACAATATGTTTTGATAATAAAAACCGATCGTTTTTATTATCACCGTTTTTATTATCGTTTTTATTATCACTTTTCTTTACAATTCACAAATGAATGAATTTTCTTTACAATGTGAATTGTAAAGAAAAGTACGCGATGTTTTTGACGGAAACAATGTGCTTTAAAAGAAGGAAGTATGGTATGTAATTAAAAATGTCAAGAAATACAGGATTTGTAGCAGCCGGGCAGACGAGCTCGTAGCCAAGAAAATAATAATGCTCTAACGGAAAATGTGACCAAAAATCCAGGCACCTCAGTATGTCATCGTTCCCTCAACCTCTACATAAAAAAAAGATGGAAAGATTTTCGATGGAAAGATTTGCGTTCCTTTCCGTATAAAATTCAACTCGCATGCAACCAGTGCATATATTTGTGAATAGAATGCACGGAATTATTATTCCTTAATGTAGATTCAGGATTAAAAGAAAAAATTATTATGACTGACAAAGTAATTTTTTTGACCTTATTTACTCAGTCTCATAACAAATGTGTTGGTCATGAGTTGTTGAATTGTTGTGTACTTGTTACTGTAAACCTTTTTCTTCAGATTGCTCCGAGGAAAAATGTCTAACTCCCCAAATTAAGCAAATCAGGTGATCAAGCTTAATCACATGATTTGAATATTATTCGAAGAAATATAACTTAAGAATTTCGATCTTTGTACAAGTGTATGCGTCATTTGCCGCCAATTTGCTGAAACCACATTTTTTCCCTGATGAGGGGGAATCCCATTAACGGATAAAGTGTCGGACTCGCAACAGATTGTGGTTAACGTGCGTATGTATGTCTGCGCCCTACCGACTAAACCTAACTGCCTCATCTACTCTCCATCCTGGGGCCAAATCCGCGATCAAGCATTACACGGCCTCAGGAGGTGCCTTTGGGCAAGGAGGAATTCGAAGTCTCCGTGCATTATCACCGCCGTCCACCTGCGCAAGCGCGGACAAATTTCGGCTCCGCATGGAACTGTCCTTCACTTCCACCCCCCCACCACGAACAGTGGTCGCGTTTTCCGGCTATTCAGTGGAAGGCACAACTTCTAAAATAACTTCTGCTGATTCATAAGTAAGGAAAATAGCTGTATTTTCCTTACTCATTTTTTACTCCGTTAAGAATTTTTTTTTGTTTTGTTTATTGTTAAAAAGAAAATATTACTATTTACAAAATTTATGTTTTATGTTTTTCTACCCGATAACAGAAAATATTTTTTATTTTTTTGTCACCACCATTTATGACAATAGACACGTTTAGATTGTTATAACGTAATATTAATTATCACTTGGTGATACTTAGACTAAGTATTTTTAATCAAAACTTTGAGAAAAATATTTATCTTTATTTTTTTCTGCATTCTATGGAGCCATAACTCACATTCGATTGAATTATTTTTACGTTGTAATTTCCTCTCTTTATTATTTTCCTTATTTCAATTCAAACGTAGGTTAATCGGCTTTTAAATTTCTTGTGAATAACATGTTTCACAAAACTAGCATTTTTTGTTGATCTGCTTATACTTTAAAAAAATAAACGTACTAAAAAAAATACTTTCTTCGAGTTTTCTTTAAATTTCAATGTTTGAAAGAACCAAACAAAAAGAAATGATACCATGTGTTTGCAATTTTTTTTATATATTATTTACTTTCAACTTCTATATATATATATAAATTAATAAAAAAAACTTAAACATAATTTTTTTAATATTTTTTATTTCTTTGAATCCAGTTCTTTCTATTTATTTTTAAAATATACTTTTATTCAAAACATTCGTATTACATCCATTATAACGTATTTATTATTGTAATATCAATTGTTTTCCCACCAGATTTCTTCTGAATTTATTATTTCGCATTTATTATGTTGTACGGAGTTTATTTTATTAACAATAAAGAGCGTAAAAATGAATTTAATTAACATACAGTGAAAAAATTTTTTTTTTATTTGTTATATATACATAAACTTACATAAAAAAATTTATATTTCTTATATATTTTAAATTAAAAAATAAGTACTTGAAGATTCATTTTATTATGTCATAATACTGGTACAACTCTGTATTGTCGTAAACTCTTCTTTTAACAATGTAAAAGAGGTCAAGCGTAAAATCTTAAGGAGAAATAATGGTGAATAGCAATGTTTGTTTGTTTGTTGTCTGTTGTATCTTACAGCCAAAGAAAGGAGAAACAACCGGCAAACGAACGAAGTAACTCTGTTCACATATATACAACAGTATTTCTGCAGAAATAATAGTAAGGAACAAGGTAAGTTAGTATTAGATGAGAGACGGGAATGGCAAATTTTCCTGTTTATTGCAGCCTGTTTCAACTACAAACCGACTAGAAGAATAGAAAGAGAATATAAACGGATGAAACAGATGCGATACAATTGAGTAGAGAATAAGGTAAAGAGAAGATAAGGGAAACATTAATTTATTTTCCTTAATGTACTTAGCATGATAAATAAGGAGTACAGAATGTTATAACTATGCTTCTTCTATTACAATACCGAATAATCTATAATGCTTTACTCATTACCTTGAGATAAAATTAAATATACTTTTACAGATATACAATTAAAACGATATTAATATATTATAAAAAGAAAATATTACTGACTAATTCTTATCATAATTATGCCCACCACAAATATACGTAAAAAATGTTAAAGAAAACAAAATTTTCAAAACTATAAATAAATATAATTATTAAACATTTTCAAATGCGATAACCATCGAAATTATTTAACCGATTTTGGTGTGTTTTTAAAATAAATTCTGAGTCTTTCAGAGAGAGAAAATGTTTATATTAATTTGTATCCTATAATTAAACAATTCTATTTAAAGAAAAATTGATTTCTTATTAATATTTTTACATACAATACTCCATACTATTTATTTACTCAAAACGTTTATTGTTTTTTCAGTAAAACATACAAGATTATTATTTACAAATAAAAAAGACTGTCGGATAAATTCCCTTATTTTTTCTTCTCCTTTATCTTTATTTGCGCCGTCAAGCGTTAGGTCCACCTAGCCACTTCGTATATTCTTTTTAGTCTGTTGTCATTCTTCACCTCGCCTTAGAAGTTTTCCCTCTCTCACTGAGAATTCCAGCTATGTACTCCTCACATTCCAATTTCTGCCTCTCCCTTTCACGTACTCTTTCTAATCTTGCCATCACCATTGTCAGCCTTCTATTTCGTTCATCTTCAATACCTGATCAAATTATCCCAACAAAACTCTTTTTTTCCACTTTCTGTACCAATGGCTCTTGCTTCACCTGTTTTTTATAGTAGTGTTCTTGATTTTGTCACGTTTGGTTTTCTGCACAACCTGTCACAGATTTGAAATCTGTGACAGGATTTCCGCAAGGCAGCGGAACCATTTCCGCTGCTTTCAGGCTACTCTTATGTTTTTTCAGCCGTTCAAACTTTCTGAACCATACATTAAAACCGTGGTTGTAGATTTTCATCCTGGTTTCCCAGCTGACTTTCCTTTTATCTACTTATGTATTACTCAGTGGTAATATACCTTGCTAGGCTTATTTTCTCGGTTGTTTACTTCCCCATTACTCTTTCTCTCTGAAGAAATCACTGTTCTAGATATTCGAAACTATTCACTTGCTTCAGCCTTATTCCATTCCAGTCTGCTGTTGAACCTTGTTTATTCCTTCGTTTCCTCCGATCGGAGGAATCACTATCAGAACAGTAAGGTGATATGTTACACACATTACCTTACTGTTCTGAGGGTTCATTTCCAGTTCTCTTTGTTTAAAGCTTAAAAAGGTTTAGCCCATTCATTTACAGAATTTTTTAAGTTCTAATTCACTGCTAAGTCAGCCTCAGTTCAGTGGCACATCATTCGTAAACACAAGTGAATATACTCAGTCTCGTCTGCAATTTCCGATGTGATTTTTATTTATTCGCTTCTTCCACTGTATTATACGTAATAAACAGAAGCGGGCTCAGAATATCTCCCTATTTCACACTTTTACCCATATTAATCCTTGCTGATTTTTCAACTCCTATTCTAACGACTTCAACGACGTTTCTATAAAAAGATTTAATTTTTCTGGATAACATGGCTGAGATTCCAAATTTCTTCCAGAGCCCTCAAAACTACTCTCTTGGAACTGTATTGATAGCAATTCTAAGATAAAGAAATTATATCTATCTCTTTTCCTCTGCTTAGTGCCTTTTTATAGCCATTCGCAAGGTAAAGATAAAATCTGCAGTTTGCCAGTACTTCCTAATCTGCTCATTTTCTAACTCTTTCACTATCTCTACCACCAATATTTCCAGAATACGATAAATCTTCAGAACCATCGATGATAAATATATCGCCTATAATATATAGGCTTAAAAGGTTCAATTTAATTTTATAACATTACTATAAATAATACTAGTATAAAAAAAAAACTATATGATCTTGTGTAGTCATAAGACTAGGTTTATACTTATCAGTTTGCTTAATTCAGTAGTGCGTACTGATAAGAAAAAAGCACATAAAAATTAATGTGTGTGTATATATATATATACACACAACATCAATTTTCTCCCATAACTCGACTATTTGTTAATCAATTTAAATAAAATTAATTTTTTCAAAATAAAAGGCTTAATTTTAACAAAAACATACATTATGATAAACCTAATAATTATGGAGGTATAACGGATTGAAAAATAAACATGGCCGCCACCGTTTTGTGAAGAGGGAAAGTATTTAAGTCCTGAATTTTTGCTAATTTTAAAACTTCATTACCAAAACGCTAACCAAATATTAATGTGATTCGTCTATCCGAACTTGACATATAAATTTTAATATAAAAATAACAAAATGGCGGACAGGGGAAGAACGAAGGAAAATTGTCTTTTTTCCTAAGGATATTTTTTGTTTAGTTTTACAAGCAGAATCCGAAAAAGTATAGCCAGCCCACTATTTTAGAAAAATTCTTTGTGTGTATATATATATATATATATATATATATATATATTATATATATATATATATATATATATATATATATATATATATGCGTGTGTTTGTGGGAGTGCGTGCGCGTGTGTAGGTGTGTACTCATTTAAGGTTTTATTGCACAGTCTCATTTCTTATATGACTGTAAAAGATGTACAGACAGAAAAACATTTTACGTCTGTTACATGTATATTTATTTACTTTTACAGTCTTACTGTGTTTGTTTTTTTAATAGAATAAATATCTTTTATAACGTTGACAATGTTATGAATCTGTGGAGGCATAACAAAAACTCAAAAGATTATAAAATTAAACCATTGAACGAATGGAACATTTATAAATTGTTTCGTAAAGACAATTATCATTACAACTTAGATACACAGAACAAACTAAAAGAAACATTAATGCAAGCATAAAAAATAATTTGACTTTTTTATAAATATTTACAAGATACAGAAATCACCTGTAGCCCAGTATTACTTGGAAAACTAGGAAGAAAATTAGAAATATTACAAACAATATTTTTGAAAAATTTTACATAATAAATAGGAATTTGGTAGGAAACTTACTTTAATTATGAAGCAGAAACCTAGATTTTGAACAACAATAGGGAATCAATAATCAAATAACCTGTTGAATTTTTAATTAAAAACCAAACCTGTTGTGAAAGTTTCAGTGATAAGAACATTAATCTGTTACCCCGCCCTTAAATTTTGTTCGTGATCGGGAATATATCTGTGATTGGTTATGCTATCTTTATCTTTCTTGATGTAAGTTTTTATCAACTGAATTCAAAGTTTAAATGGTTTTGATATTTTTAAACTACATTTACGTTTCTACTGAAATTGCAGTCTGAACTGGAACTTTAAATAACTTCGATATTTTAAAACTTTAAACTTTTTGTAGGGAATACTTACAACTCAACAAAAATTGCCTTTTATCCTTTATTCTGCCTTAAAATATTTGTTTCATAAATACTACTTATTTTTCATTTAATATTTATTGTTATTATTTTTTTGTACATTTGTAAATACCACCTTTTTTCATCATCTACTGAAGATAGTTATTTAACAATCGAAATGAACATCTGGGAATAACTTTTAGAGGAAGTAAGACAATGGTTACAACGTCCCAAAAAGCAAGTTACAACATCTGATATCATGAAGCAGTTTGTAAATATCATGAAGATAACAATGATATTATACGACTTTTAAAAAAACACCAATGATGTAATCTTAAATTTTACCCCAAAATTTTGCGACGTTTTTAAATGTACAACCATCAAATGCACTTTGTAAAAAAGTGCAGATTAAAAAAATTGTTATTTTAATTTTATGTTATTATTAAACACTTACGTAAAATAATTTTTTGGGGTTATTTTGGGGATACTTCATACATATGCACACTTTAATAATTATCAACCAGACGTTTATTTAAAATATATACTTGAAACATGTAACATCATTTATCAACTCTCTTAACCCGATGCAATAAAGCAAAAGAATAAATATAAATATATAAATGTTGAAAAAGGATAGAAGCAAATACTTTTGACAATTTTATATTTATTTATTATGTATTAATAAATTAAAAAGAGCAACTCAGAATACATAATTCGCTTTTAAATGAAATTTCAGGACGGAGATATTTTACCATTTCAACGATAAAGATATCTATCTTTTTGTACCTCTACAAAAATATATGTGTAGGTTATATTCATAATGGTATGGAGGTAGTTTCTGTGTATTTGATATCATATGTTGGAGGTCCCTTTCATCATGTCTCTTTCCATTCATTCCTCTTTCTGTCTAATCTCTGTAATCCTTGGTAACGTGTACTTCCTTTTCGATCATCTACAATTTTACTCTTTTTTCATAGTTCTTCTATTGATAAACTAAGAATAAGTTGTGAAATAAGAATAATTTGTATCAATTAATACAAAAGATTGCTAAAACTCTGCTGTTGAATTTCTGCTAGATAGTTCTGATTAAGCTTATTTTCATTCATCTCCTTTTCTTCTTCATTTTTTAACGTCTATCCGTTTAAATTTATTGAGACTTCTCTATACTCAGATTTAAAATACTTTCAGCCTTTCTTTTTCTCTTTTCCGAAGTGCCCATTCATATCTATACAAATGTAGATTTAAAACTTAAGATTTTACAAGATGATTCTTCAACGTTTAACTCTATCTTACTACATTATAACTGTATTCTTGTATTAAATGCTTTTTTAGTCATTGGATCTTTCGTTAATTTTACTTTTTACTCTATTATCAACTTGTCAATTAACACTTTGTCTTTGTATTGTTTTACTTGTTCTATTTTCCCACCTTCAATTTTTCTTCATCTTCCTTCTTCCTTGTTCTCTTTCCCCTTTTTTTGTTCATTCTTCCTCCTTTTGTATTGTTTTTATTTTTTTGTTTATTATCTATTTTTTTTTTTTAATTTCATTTTATTATTGTTGTACCCTATCCTCATAGTTTTTATACTGTATTATACAGTAATAATATATTTATTATTTATAGACACAGTTACAAGTTGAGCGTGAGTTATTTAGTTATAATTTTTACGAACTAATACAGATAAGAATAAATTTGAATTTCATTTAATGAATAAATAAACGTAAAGAATTATATGAGATATACGTTAAAAGTAATTTTAATAATATAACTTGAATTATTTAAAAATAAATGTAAATATACGAATACTTTGATAGAATATTTATTTTAAAAACTAATTTTTTTTCATTTTTCTTGAATAATATATCCAATATTCATTACTATGAAAGACTCTAGTTTTTCAAAATCAATTTAAAACAAAAATTATTAATTATTCTGAAGTTACTAGAGCTATTATCAAGTTAAATAATACAGCCATAAAAAATTATAGAGGTATTTATTTCTCTTTTTTCAAATTAATTAAAGAATTTATTTTCAGTAGATGTATTAAAATAATTTGGTAAAGATCAACTGTAATTTTATTTTTATCCAGATATGCAAATTGATTTTACATCTGATTTGTTTAGTTTTATTTACAAAAGATTTTAAAGTTTTTATACGCCTCTGAATAAAATATACCCAATTATTAAAAAAACACTTTTTTAAGTTTTAAAAAAACATTGTTTAAAAATACACAAAAGAATAATATTTATAATATTTCTTTACTATTTAAAAAAAAACACATTTTTTAAAGTTAGATTAAAAAACGTTTATTTTATGTTGTACTTAGTAAATAATAAACAGCTTGATTAAAGATAAGATTAATTTATATAAAACAAACAAAAAAGATTATTTACTTAATATTACTCTGAAATCATTCACAGCTTAATTAAATATACTATTATAATAGCTATTACAATAAACAAGCAGTTTAAAATAATAAACTGAATTATTGCAGTACACTTTTAAAATTAAATATACAGTATACGTTAACACAAAATCTAACAGTAAAATATTAGGTTTGTTACAACCAAATATAAATTTTACAGAAAGTGAAGCGTAAAGCTACTTATTTCTGTACTTTCTAAAGAGCGAATTAATCTTCATCCTGAATAAAACGTAGTAATATATTCAGCAATATTACAATACTAAACTCTATAAAGAACTTAAACATAAGCTTACTTTATGTGCGAATAACGTAGTTTATTTATATAAAGTTTTATTTAAAAATATATTTACGTTAATTAAACAAATTGTATCTCAAACTTATAATTAAAAAAAAAAATTATGTAATTATGATATGAAATTACATTATGCCGTACTCAATAAAAATTATCAGATAAAATTTTAAAAGAGGAAACTATACATTTATAAATATTTTGAAATCAAAGTTTGATAGAATTGCTGAAGATTTAAACGAAAATATGGGAAAAAACTATAAAAATTGTATTACTTCGGAACAGCAGTAAATATGCTATATAGATTAGTATGTATAATCTATGAAGCTGGAAAAGTACACATAAATTTTAAATAAAAAGTGTATCTGTTACTATAATAAAAAGGTTATGGCCAGAGAAAACTAGTCTACAGAGCTGTTGAGTCGATGGCTTGGACAAAATGGGCTGAAGTTGGCGGAAGCGAAGACCCAGATGATTGTTCTTGCAGAGAGGAGACGATTGACTCCGATACGGTTAAACGTAGGAGACTTGGATTTCCCCACTCTAAAGAGTACCTACGCACCTGGCTTGATAGGAGATGCAGCTTTCAATGCCATTTTGCTGAAACTACAGAAAGAGCAGGGAAAGTGATTGATTGTAGCTTTAAGTCGGCTAATTTAGGTGAGCCACTTGCGTCAAAGAGAAAGAGGTTTGTGGCCTATGTGGCATGGTCCTTAGTACTTTATGGAGTGACAGTATGAGAGAGGGTCTTCTTAAAGACCAAAAAGGTCTTGAAAATAATGGAGAGGCTGTAACGCCAGATTGCCAGCTGATACAGA
Organism: Lycorma delicatula; assembly: GCF_047948215.1. Taxonomy (NCBI): domain Eukaryota; kingdom Metazoa; phylum Arthropoda; class Insecta; order Hemiptera; family Fulgoridae; genus Lycorma; species Lycorma delicatula. The sequence continues at coordinate 56,220,275 of NC_134460.1, read as the reverse complement.
ACGATTTCTGATGAAGTGGCATTCGTGATGTTAGGCCAACTTCCAATGAAGTTTATGGCAATGAAGCTATATAATGGTTAGAGAGGAATCCAATAGCTTACGAAAGTTTTTGCCCTGATTTCTGTTTCAAGGGTAGAATGAAGACATTCTGAAATTATTTGAAAATTAATTAAGAAGTAAACTTAATGGTTTTATACTACTTTTGATCTGACAAATTGAATAAAACAGGTCCGACAACTGTAGTAATTTTTGAGAATATCATTGTAATACGAAAAAAGAAATTGTAAAACATAATTTTTTAGGTTTGATACCCAATAATCCCGTTAAATTTCCAGTAAATAAATCATAACTTGCATCAAAATTTGTAGAAAATTTAATTTTGAGGAAATCTATACACGTAATGTCAACTGAACATGAAGAAAAAATTACGAAATTTGACTTTAATTAAAAGCTTTGTTTCAGTACACTATCGATTGCTTTTATGTTCTTATTATTCCGTTACGTTTAAAGTTTCATTACTGATTTTTGCTGCTATAAAAATTTTAAACATCATTTCAATAAACAAATTTTAAATAAAATAATATGTTAATCACATTTTAGCACTCATTTTATCATTTTTATTACAGCTTATCAAATTTTTTTATCATATTTATAAGCAATATTGTAACAGTAGAGATATTTTCATAAAATGATGTTTTAATTTTATTGTGGCATAATAATAGTTTTATTCTCTACATAATTCATCTATTATAAAGAGTATAATTTGTTGATCTTTAAAATAAATAAAAAAATAATTATTTTAATAATAAAACACTCTTATAGAAAATTAAATATAGTACATTATACAGTTAGTACACGTATTAGGGTTATACAATCGAATTCATTTGATAAACGTTGACTAAATTATGTATATTGATCAGTAATTGAATATCATGTTACGTAGTTTAAATAAATTTAAAACTTGTTTAACAAACTAAATTGATTTCGAAGTTTTTAATTTCTAAGTATGTATCTAAGTATGTTCTAAGTATCATACAAATAAAATACAACAATAAAAAGAATAAATAAACATAAATTTATTCCTTATTGCATAAGAGAATGCTGGGAAAGTATGTAGATTTATTTTAACTATTAACAATAAAATACGTTATGTAATGGAAATTTTTGTTAAAAAATTACAATACACTGTTATTATTCCTTTCCTATAATCTTTCAGAAACAATAACCTTGGGATGGTTACTTAAAATAATATAAAGTATGCAAAAATAAAATAAAAATCTGAAAATTAGAAAAAGAAGCATGAGAAAATTTTTCCAGCTTACCTTGCACACTTTTTCATTGGAAAATCTTTCCAGCTTAACCGGAAAGTCTTAGCAGATCAATCATTAAAAGTCTTATTTTTCTTTTCATTACAAACGTTTAAATATAAGTAAAAAAAAAATTTTTCGAATTTTTAAAAATTTTGGATCCAAATTAAGATTTTGATGAAAATTAAAAATTTGATCACCAAAATTTGATCACCAAAACAGGATCCAAATTTTTAATTTTCAAATTTCTAATAGATTTTTTTTTTTAATTTTGTGTGCTTCCTTACTCTGTGGGATAATTTAATAAAAAAATTATTTAAAAAAGTAGATCCTTAACAAAAAAAAGTAGTTTAAAAAAAAAAAATAGAGTATAACTTTTATGATAGTAATAAAAAAATGCTTCTTCTGTGAGGTTCGAGATATATTTTAGATGCCAAAACTAATTAAATTCTAATTTTTCTTAAAATGATAACGAAAAAACGTTTTTAATAATAAAAATTAAAAGAGTTAGAGCCAAAAGCAAAAGCAAAAGAAAACGAATTTTATATTTTTTTTAGAGATGGGAAATAAATTAAAAACTTTCTAAAAATATTCATACACAGATTAAACTTAATTCTAACATCACCTCCAATAAAGGCTAAAAACAGAAAGTAAAGATTTTCAAAAAACCTTTCTGTGTTTAAGATCCGAGTTTATAATTTTTGAAAATTGTAAACATTTTTTGATAGCTCTTTATATGATGTATAAAATAATAAAAAAAATTAAAAACGAAGCAGGATGGAGAAAAAAAAATATATATATATGAATTTTTCAATATTTATCATATTGGGTTTTTTAAATTTTTTTGTTAGATTATTTATATATACAATGTAGGTAACAAATTACCCGAAATAAAGTTTCTTCTAGAGTGCCTGAAGAAAATAAAAATTTGTTTTTTGGTCATATTCACTCACCCCGTAAACAAGATTTAAAAAAAAAAAATTAATATGATCAATGCCACAATATTTAGAAATATATGAGTCGAATTTGAAGAAAATTGGTTTGGATAATCCTGAGATAGAAGGCCAAAAGCACAGTGCGACGTTCATATATATATATATATATATATACACATATACGTACATACGTTGCCAACCGGGCTGGTCTAATGGTAAACTCGTGTCGCAAATCAGTTGTTTAACAGCTGAATTTTGAAATTGAAGGTTCTGAGGTTTAAATCCTAGAAAAGGTTACTTACTTTTACTAGATTTGAATATTAGAGAGTGAATACCAGTGTATTTGCTGGTTGGAGTTCGATTAATCACACATCTCAGGAATGGTCGGTCAGAGTCTATACAGGACTACATCTCATTTACATGCCACACACATCATCTTCATCTCATTGTGGTCATGGGTGAGGGTTATTTGTTGTTCACTAGTTGAACAGATTGCAACGTACATTAGGAATACCTTCGCACATACTACATATATTTTTTTTGGTCTGAATGAATTAGTCGGACTGCAAAAAAAAACCAAAAAAAATGATACCTCAAATTTTATATATTCACCATAATTTCACCTTAATACATTTATTTTAACTATATTCGCCGGGAAAGTAAAAATCACTATAATTACATAATCAGTATAGTTACATAAAATCGTAAAAGAAATCCTATTTTAAAAGTGGAATAACTTATGTCTTACCGAATTCAAAAAATAAGAAGGATCTCAGTTCGATTCTATGAATTTTTTTTTTAGTTATATTCAAATATTATTAAGACTAAATGAATAAACATAGATGATTCTTTTTTATTTTGAGAAAAAACAACTTTTGGTTGTCCTGTATTACATCTTTTTCCATACTAAAATGAATGGAAGTTTTTTAAATTTTAAAATGACATTGTTACGTAGACATGTTGAAAGTATTATTATTCGTAATAATTAATTATTATTATTAAAATTACAGTAACAAAATTATAAATGATCAAATTATTTTCGTGTCCAACTTAAAAAATAAAAAAAAAAAATAGTTAGAAAACTCGAAGTAAAATAAATAATATCGCATTACAGAGAGTTTTAGCTCACTAAATGGTACTTATCGTTATTTCTATCATCATTTCTCTTATTTAATCAAAATGTAGCTTTACCAATTTTGTCATTCTTTAATTTTTTTTCTACATAGCCGTGCATTTTTTTGTATGCCACCTATACTTAAGCAAAATTAAAAAAAATTTAAATAAAATAACTTTTTTTTAAAAATAAGATTTTCAAAATTTACTTAAAAAACCCAATTTCAAATATTCTTTAAATTTTGACTTTATAAAGTCAGCACCAACTTAAAGGCTTAAGACTCAACTTAATTGAGTTATTAATTGAGTTTTTTTTTTAATATATTTTTATTTATAATCGTATAAACAATTAAAGTCATTAGCAACTGGAGTGTAATTATAAATGATCGGTAAACATGCAGTCTTGAACAAATCAAGACTCAGACCGACGATTCCTTTGACGTGTGGTTAATTGAACCCCAACCACCAAAGAATACTAATATCCTTGATCTAGTACTTAAATCTAAATGAATGCAACCTTTGCTACGATTTGAATCTAAAAACCCTCGATTTCGAAATCAGCTGATTTACGATGATAGGGTTTACTGCTAGACCAATCAGGAGGGCTTAATTGATATTTATTTCTTTGTACAAAGTAAAGGAAATATTGTGATCGCGAAAAATTTCGGTTTCCAGATTTCAACGGAAATATTCATTTTGACCATCCCTGAATAAATTTTGTCTAGTTTCGGCGTCACCTCTGTACGTACGTACGTATGTATCTCGCATAATTCAAAGACGATTAGCCGTAGGATGTTAAAATCTTGGATTTAGGACTGTTGGAACATCTAGTTGTGCACCAATCCTTTTGAATGCAATTGACTCAACCAAAAGTGTCCAAAAAAGCTCAAAATCCAAAACAATTTGGATTTTGGACTTTTTCTTAACTGCAGTAATAAGCCATCATTAAGATCTTTTCAACGGTATATCATAAGTAGTATTTAATTTCATTGGTTCCCAAAGTTATAGCTAAATAAAATTTTAATTAATGAAATTTGTGTATTAGGGGAAGACACATCGGTTGGAATCGGACTTCATTTTTTTGTTAAAACTTTTTTTTAATTTAAATACATTGATTTATTAATAGTTATTAACATCTCATTGTAAAAAAAATTCACGATGAATAATAATTCAAAAACAAAAAAACAAAAATTAAAGAAAACCTAACATTAATATTTTTTTTTTAGTTAATTTTTTAAGGGAAATTTTATTGCAATTTTTTTAAGTTCTTTTGTTTTCAATTAAATAAGTAAGAAAATTTATTTCTTGTTTTATATGTCAGCTTTTTTATTCTCATTCCACTATAGCAGAATTTAAAAATTGTCCTTTATCTTGTGAAATATTAATCTAACAAGTATCAAATTTATCCAATTTTCTTTGAGAACAGAATAAAATGTAATGATCTGGTAATTTTACAAATAATAAAATCTCCTGTAATACTATATATAATCAATGATTAAAAAAGCAGATTTTATTAAATTCTTATGACTGTTAGACTACATAAATGACTGCAGGCTACTTAAATATTTTATAGTTACAACCAAAAAATAAAGTTAAATAAACTACACTTATAGTTTTATGGTTTTAATAACTACCGTCATTTTATCCTTTACGATCTTTAAATTATGTTCGTAATTAAATGTACCCCAAACAATAAATATGAATATTTTAACCAGTTTGTTGATACATAATTTAGCACCCATAAAACTAGAGGAATTATTATATCTTTCGTAAGTAATACTTACAACAGTACTTAATAAAGATAGTTATTTAAAAATAGTAATTTATACTTTGATGTACGAATACATTTTTGTATATCTTTAAATTCTAGTTTATCAATTAATATTTGCTATAAAAAATAACTTGAATTAATTATGTAATTTTTTTAAGCGCCAAAATTTAAAGCGTTATAGACGACGTGATATATCAGTTATTCCTGAAAATGGATAGCCATTCCTAAGAATTCACGTCAGAACATTTTATGACAGGTATTGTCGCCGGGTCCAACAGTCGCAAATCACCAGTCCCATCATTGGTCGGGGGGTGTTGTACATCTTTTTTTAAAACCTCATTTGAAATTATTCATTATGTATTATTAATATTTATTAATGTTCAATGTATTGGTGTGTTAATTAATTTTTTTAGCGTTATTGTATTAATTATTAGTTCAATACTTTAGTAATTCACGTTGTGAAATTAATTTTTGGTAAATTAAATTGAAGTAAATCATATTTATATTGCTTTACCATACATAGAATTTATTCAAATACAACTTTGTATTTATCTAAATACTAAGAAAAAGTATTTACAGTCATATATATTTATAAATACTGTTCTTTTCTAGATAATAACGGTTCCTAATACAGTGATTTTTTTTTGTTGTATTTTTGGGAATTGATTGCAATTCATGATATAATATCATTTGTGAGATAAACTGATTACATTAAATTGAAGATCGTAGATTTCAAATAAAGTCTCTTCTTTTAACTAAAATTTAATTTCCAGGATACATTCTAAACCATATATATAAACTGACTTAGCTTATCAAAACAAAAAAATTCCAGTCACTGTATAAATACAGTGACGCTGTATAAATACCATATAAATATGGTATCAACAAGCAAAATTTAATTTCAGTTTTATTCTGTACACCAGCTGATGTGTAACAGTGCAGACGTGTTATTATTCTGGCTCCCGATAAGTTTTCATTTTCTGTGTATTTTGGTTTTCGTGTTCTTGTTCTTGTTTTATTTTGTTTTCTTTTAGTGTTTTGTGTTCTCTTTGTTTCGAGTTCTTTTTTTCGTTTATATTTAGTTTATTAAGTGTTTCATTTAGACTAATTTTAATTATTTCAATTGCGCGTTGCTATGGATCAGCTCCAAGCTGTTTCCCATAGCAACGGTGATTCATCAAATACTAGCAACTACATGTTACCTCACGTGAACCCTATATTACCCTATATTACCTCAATGTTCCCTATAATGGCCCTGATGTTCCATCTTTGGCCCTAGAATAAAGGCCAAAGATGGAACACGTAAGAGCCAATGTGCTTTGTTCCTTGTTGGAACAATAAAAGTCAAAGTGCCGAACCTTCGCCAGTTCGGCAGAAGAACACATCTGAATGTCACTATTGTAATGGCATTGATACTGTTGAGCATTCTATATACTTGTGATGAAGATGGGATGAAGTAAGGCAAGTCCTTGATGAGTATATAGTATAATGAGTAGATTGACCCCGGAGAATATGATTAAGTTCATGTTACGGGGTAAACGTGAACGCGATATTGTTGTTACCATAGTCAAGAGTATCATAAAGACCAAAGAATGTGACGCCAGGATGGGGTGTAGTCTGGAGGTAGGGATTCACCCGGGTAGCCCTGCTCACGAGAGGACGATTCGTTGAGGTGGGCTGCTCTTGATGACTGGCCGGGGAGACCCTGAGTTCGCGGGAATATAAAAGACGGAGACCCGGCTGGATCCCTCCCTTGAAAAGGGAATACAGTTAGAGTCAATGGCAATATAAAAGACCGAGTAGCTCACCTAGTAGGCGAGCGAGCCCAGTAGGGCACGGCATAGCCGTACCCTGCGGAATCGTGGAAGGTTAGAGGCGTGGCAACCACTGAGGATGCGCAATGCACAATGCTGGTCCATCCTCACTGGCAAGGGAAAATAAAAGGGACCCTAGAAAGCCGGTGCAGCGTAAGTTAATAAGATGGCATATTTGGAAACGTGGGTGACGTATCAGGAACGGACAGTGAAAGTGACATTACAGATCTTAGTGAGGTAAACCCTCTCTCCTGCCACGAAGTACCTTGCATGCAAACCGAAAAAGCCGGTTGGCAGACCGATGAAATCCCGATGGCGAAAAACCGCCAACGAATATATTATACAGAACCTACTAACGCCAGTAGTAGGCCAACCAATCTAGTTTTACAGTTCCTATATCTAACAAATTTATTTTTTTTAAAAACATTGTGGAAAAGGGTTTTGATGCGAAATCATTGAAACCAGAGCCTACTTTTGTGACAGGCGTTATCTCGATAACGAAATTGAACAATTTTTTAGCACGCATATTTCCTACTGCTACTGTAACGAAATACACTTTGACGACAATGAGATCGGGTCACACGGTGAAATTTCTGCCAATGGACATTGAGACATAAAAAGTCATCAGATCGAAAATGCTTGAAAACGAAGTCAGTCATTTACATGCAAGCTCAAACATAAGAGATCATATAGAGTGGTGGTCACTCTGAGGACAAGACGTTAATGATAATAGTGCTAAAATCTTAGCTGGAACGCAGGTGTTTTCAGGTTAAACATGGAGAGATTTTAATGGATTTGTTCCTTATTCAATCAGAGGTATCTCAAGGAAGCGTTTTCGGACCCATCTTGTACGTTATCTTTACGGCTGACTTGCCATTTATAGCAAATACCATAGTTGCAACGTTTGCTGACGATACTACAATCCTTGCTGTTCACAAAGATCTGGCCACAGCGTCTCGTTTTATTCAAGATTATATCACTCTCTTCGAAACGTGGCTTACATGTTGGAAGATAAAAACAAACGAAACAAAATCAAAGCTCGTCACGTTCACCCTTCGTAGGGAACACAGTCTTCCTGTTTCTATCTTCAATGTTCCGATTCCGAGATCTTAGGACTGTAAATATTGCGTTTTCATCTTGACTGACAACTTACTTGGGCGAAACAAGTCTATATCTAAACGGAAATAGTGGGATCTCAAGTTTAAAACCACGTACTGGTTGATAGGACATAAATCTTGACATTCAGTGGAAAGTAAATTATTGATTTATAAATCAGTTTTGAAGCCTGTTTGGAGTTACAGCCTCGAATTGTGGGGTACGGCGTGCAAGTCCAGTATTGACATACTTGAACACTACCAGACATAAACACTGCAAAAAATGCTACACATACACTGGTACATAAGCAATATTTATTTATAATGATCTTAAGTTGTGACCCGATCGGCAGGAAATCTCTTTGGTCAGCCTACCTTATTAAAATCGTTTGGATCGGCACCCGAATTATTTGGCGGTCAATTTATTGGGTAGCACAGTCAGAAGTTTTTCAAGATTGCTGAGGAACAATATTCTTGGTTTGCCTTATCGTTCCAATTAGTGGCTTTGTGGTATAGCTGTACGGTAGCTCTTCTATTTCGTTTCTTTCGTTTTGTTGTTATCGTTAAGTCACCAGCAGCTGAGCATGTGACTACTTAGTGCTAGTTCAAACAGATCCTATTTACTTATTATTCAGTTATCTTGGTGAACAGATTGTAAAGTTGCTGTCTCATTATAAAAAAAAAAATTATTTAAATATTACATTATGTATTTGTATAGGTTATGTAGATTAAGATTTGTATAGGTTTATGTATTAATTAAGATTTTGGTAGTCTTTTTATCCCAGTTTTTTAAAAATCTTACTATTTTATTCAAGAATATAATCCTTTTATAATTATTATTTTCTACGGTATAAATGTGTTGTAATTTCTTTCACAGAGATTTATTTTCTATCAGTAATTAAAGGAACCCTACTTATGTTTGTCTTCGCCCTTTCCAAAATCTTAGTTGTTAAAAATATAAATATAATTACCGGTTTTACTTCAACGCCCTTCTATTTATCTTTTCTTTTCAGATAAATGTACTAAATAAAGATTAATTACAGGTAGTTTTAATAGTATTATTTTTTAATTAAAATTCATTTGGAAAGTTTCTTTTATTCGGATGATTAATTTCTTTCTTGCGTACTTCCTAATTATTACATTTAGTAGAAATTATTCTACTTCTTATAGCCTAGTTTTCGACAAGCCAAAAATAAGGTAGGATAAAAAAAAGAAACTAATTTGTTAATTTATATCGTCTGTTGCAGTCTTTCTTTTAACTGTGAAACATGAATATTCTGAGGTATAGAAAGCACTATTTAAATTTCCTTTCTTTGAGTGTAATAATATTTTTTATACAGACTCCTGTAATGAACAAAATGAAGGTAGAGCTGAAAATCTGCCACGTAAATTTTAATCAGTTAATATGTTTATATTAAGTTCAATGAAGAACACATCGGGAAAAGTTTTCAGTTTCTTTAGTAAGCCTAAAAGGGAATAATTATTATATTGAATATATATGTATTTTTTTATAAGTTACTAGTTGGCGTTTCAGAACATTACGGTTATGAAAAGTAACAAACACCCATACTTTGCATTAGAAAGTAGCTTATTTTATTTGCAATTGCAGTGAAAGGTAAATTTTATATCGTTTTCGTTATCAGATTTTTAAATTTCTTTATTATCTTTTCACTATTTTATAATATTATTGTATAACTTATTCCTAAAGTTACAAGAAGAAGATAAAAATTTTAGAAATCCGAAAATTTCTGAAATATATGGTTACCTATTTATAATAATGAATAAACATATAAATAAAAACAAGAATAATTAATCAAGAGAGAATAAGGTATCTATGATTTGGAGAGAATTTCACTATTTAATATGAGAATACCAAAGTTGTACTTTATGTTGATTAATTTTATATTGTTCTTACTAATTATTCAATTCAACTTTAACTATACAGTTCCTGTAGTATTTATTAGTAGCCGATCTAAAAACGAACAAAAATATCATTCACAAATATATATCGATTCATTTATGAATAGAACTATAAAATATGTAGACCCACATTATTATATATTATACCTAATATTGCTCGTTTAATCTTAATCAGGCATCATAAAAGCATATAATTTATAATTAGAGAATAAACTTGTTTTATTTAGCCTATATTATATGAATACCTATTATATATAAAATAAACTATTACTAGAGCTTTTAATGTTTAAAATAGTAATAAATACTGCTTTATGTTTTGCAATACGGGTTTGTTTTTAACATTAATTATTACTCATTTCATAGAACCCTAATTTAAACGTAAATATATTAAGAACCACAGAGGGGATATTATTCTCATATCTAATGTGTATTAAGAAAAATGATTATAATATTTTATTAATCTAAAAAAAGATTTATTATTAATTTATTACACGATTTTATTTAAATAACATCTTATTCGTACGATGTACACAAATATATGCACATATAGTACACATAAATGTACACATGTAGAGCAAGTTAAAATTCAAAAAGTATTCCAATTCCGAGGTCCAAAGACTGTAAATATTTGGGTTTTCATCTTGATCGATGACTTGGGCAAAATATATCACTCCTAAGGAGAAATAGTTGGATCTTAATTTTAAACTAATGTACTGGCTGATAGAACATAAATCTTGGCATTCAGTGGAAAGTAAATTATTGATTTATAAATCCGTTTTGAAACCTGTTTGGACTTACGGGCTTGAATTGTGGGTTACAGCCTCCATATTCCTCAGCAACGATTTAGATAGTTTGATTTTTGGAGTGAACGTTCTTAATAATAATATCTATAAATCAATTTCTGATTTTTCCAAAATTCCAACACCAAAGGGGTCAACAACACCAAAGAATCTGTACGCTGAGCAACACACCGACAGATTTTTTTAAATTTCTAGTTTAAAGGGTTAAAATAGAATAAAAATGAAATTTAGTTATTTCTTAATTTCTCTTTGAAATTAAAATTAAAATTAATTCAACCTTGAAAGGGGTAAAGAGAGGTAAAAACGTTTTAAGAATGATAGCAAATTTCCCACATTCCCAAAACTTTCCCAATTTTCTCCATTTCAACTGAATATCTTGATTACTATAGTGGATCAAGATATTCAGTTGATTTGGGCTAGAAAATAGGGTCCGCAGTCAAGCAATTCTTTCCGCAGAGGATGAGATGAGTGTTTTGTAGCGTGTGTGAAAAATGCCATGCCTGACCGGGGTTCGAACCCAGAACCTCCGGATGAAAGTCACTCCCGCCATGGAGGCCGGCTCAGATAAATATCTAAAAATCATTTTCGGTTTTTTTTTAAATTTCTAGTTTTTAAGGGGTGCGACAGTATACGGCGCGGCGGCTCAATCAATACAGTCATATAATCGTCACTGTTATTGTATGTGCGACCGCAATTGGCTGCGTCTGCTTCCGTTTACTTGACTAAAGAGCATAAATAAAAAAAAAAAATTGATCGCAACGAGAAACACAAGTAACCTATATAACTCTGATGAAGCTGCGACGGGTATGCTAGTATATATATATATATATATATATATATATAATTATTCAATAGTTTATGTATAACGTAAATTACATAGATAATAGTAACAAAATTAATAATAAAATTTAATGGAAATTTTTTATAAAACTGTGATACCTTATCCAACTATTTAATGTAACCTACTACTATTTCTAACTACATATGTCAGAAGTATTTAGTTTGCTCCTGAAACGGATTGTATTATGTATATTTTATTTAAGTTTACACAGAATATGTACGTAGAAGTATGTACTCTTGAGTAATAATGATAGAAATCCTACGGTATCCTCTTCATTTGCCATTACCCATTCAACTCTTCAAACCGTAGCGGATTCCAGTACTATGCAGTAGTAGTGTTTGAATAATGTAAAAAAGACGAGCACGCTATTTCAGAATTAAGCGAAAGTAAAAACTAAACTATAGTCTTCTTGCTCTTATAATAATAACTTTTATTATTCTCATAAATATTTCTTCCTTCTTTCATTTTTATTATATATTTTTATACTACCATTTTTATGTTTATTATTTTTTTTTACTACCATTTATATAATGTTTAGTATTTGTGCTTCATTGATATAGATAAGAAGATTAAATATTTAAATATTATGTAGAGAAATATATTTAAAGATGGATTTTTTCCATATTACTGTATTTTTCTAATATATTTATATGATATTTCAACAAATGTAATAGTTATAATCTATTACCTGGAAAAGAACCCTCGGTATCAAAATTCCGGAAAATATTCCTAGAAAAAATCGTTTTAAATTTTTTTACAAGATTTTATTTGATATACCGTATTCAACTAAAATGCTTCCTACAAAAAAAAAAATACGTATATAATATATATATATATATATATATTAATGGTTCTGTAAAATAAGGATTAGAGTCCTCGTATTAATATTTTGATAATGTTTTTGTACACGTTTAAGACGTACTGTATTAAAAATCAACTTTTTTTATTCGTTGTTGAGAAAGTTCTTCTGATAATCCTTATATAAGTTTTTCAAAACGGAATATTTTGGATGGAATATTTTCAACTAAAATATTACTTTCCTTTTACGGACGATATGTTTAATTTTTTTTTTATATTTCTTTTCCTTTTTTTTATGTTTCGTCATCGTTGTATAGTATTGTATTATTACAGCAAAAAGTCTATTTATCAACATAAACCTATATTCTGATACTCAATGAATTTTAAAGTGGAAATTTAAGAAAATTGTAAGGCAAGAGAAAATTAAAAAAAAAATAGACATTTCAAATAGTCTAAGCACACGTAGATAGCTCTGTACATCGTTTTTTCGCACTTTTTCCTAGATTTTTACCAAAATCAGATATAAATATAATACACATTCCGCATTCTGAAGAGATCTAACTCATACTCTGTAGCACTCTATATCATTTCATTATATTACTTTACTTATTTTTATCGCGACGCAGGGTTCTCATCTGTGTTTTGAATATAAAAATAAAACCATTTGTTTTACGGTTAGCGGTTTTTTTTTGTCTATGTATAAGGTAAATAAAATAAACCAAAAAAGTATAACTTAAAAAAAATTACAGTTACTTAAAAAACAGCATTTGAAAATCTTTTTTTCCATTTTTTTCTTAATTTATTAAGTCGGCGTAGAATTATAAACAGAATTAGGGTACTAATTAGAAATTATAGATACTAGTATTTTAATCGAGGTCAAAAACAATCCGTAAAAATTTTATTACTGAAAAACAGTTTTTTAATTTAGGTAGTTTTTAAAGAATGGTTTTATTTTTTCTTTAAAGCCTTTTAATCTTAATTCCTGGTAATTTATTTAAAAAAAAAAAAAAAGAAGAAAAATGCTTGCCACAAAACGAAAATTACACTACTCGTTTTAAAAAATATCAAATATTTGTTTTATCGAAATTTTTTTTGATTTAATCTACTTTAAATTGTTTTGAAACCTTTATCTGTAGTTAAATTCTTATTACAATAAAAGATGAATGGTGGTAGCTATCGTTCAAAAGATAAAAAAAAAAAAAAAAAAAAAAAAAAAAAAAAAAAAAAAAAAAAAAAATATATATATATATATTCTGATTCAGGGGTGAAATGGGAATAATTTGGGAACTGAATCTAGAACTTGAAATAAGTAAAAACGTTCATACAAACACATATGTCCAAAAACGCTGTGTGATCGAGTTATAGCTAGCGTAAAACTTTGCCCAAATTTCAGATACTCCGATGAAATAAGGTCATAATGAAATTTTTAAGGCATTTATAAAGGGTATATTTGACACTTTTTTATTATCTTTGACCTGAAAAACTGAAAAAAACAGAATCAGAGAACTGTATCTCGCGTAATTTGCATGACATCCATCGTAAAACAAACAAATTCGGTGACGAAGAACACGTTTTTTTAGGTTTGACGTGAAATAATTTTGCTAAATAACTAATAAATTCGTAAATTTAAAAAAAAAAACTCGTAGAGAATTTAATTCTGGGAAAATTGGTCTAATAAAGTTTATGAAAACAATAAAAGAATTAACTTTTATTATTAAAAACTAAACGGAACAAAACTTAACGAAAAATGTATGAATTTGTAAAATTTAAAAACAGCTATTTTTAGTACAATAGATTTAGACCTTTGAAAAATTAGATTGATAACCCTAACCGTAAGCTTCGAAATTAATTTGAACACTACCCTTTCTCATAAAATTTTGGTTACGTGTTAATAATAAACTTTAGGCGGCTTAGTTGTTTTTGAAGTAATCTTGATTGTGTAATTATTTTTGAGAATCAAGTTATGTAGTGTTTTTGTGTTTGTCGTAATTAAACTATATTTATCTTTCTCCAATTAACTCTGAATTTAAAAACTTGAAATTCCGTTCTGAATTATTTATTTATTACTTTTTTTAAATGCTACGTCTCCTTATGCAGAATATGATGATATGTTTTTTTTTTTTTTGACGGTTTTTATAATGGAAATGCTCCAACTGTGGTGGAGAAATACCAACGTAGGTATTTTGGAAGAGTAGTTCCAAATCGTAAAGTATTTTGTAGAAATTTTAATAATTTTCGTGAGAATGATACACTTTCCAGTGCTCTTATTTCACATGAACGTCAACCGATACATGGTGATGAAAGGGAAAACATTTTCAGGGTGGTATAGCTAAGTTTCACAATGAGCACGGGAAGAATTTCTACACGACTCGACATTCCACAAATTACAGTATGGAAGACATTACTTGCTTACGGGCTGCGTCAGTTCAGAAAGTTCAATCTTCAGCTTGGTGTCCGTGCCAGACGATTTCACTTTTTTCAATAGGTTAACAATAATTACCACTTAATTCCGTTCATGCTAATTTCGGACGAAGCTACTTTTACCCGTAATGACATAAACAAATCACGAAATTCACATCGGTGGTCTGAAGAAAATTCACATGATGTAGCTGAATCAAATTTCTAGAAAAAATTGTCGGTGGATGCTTGGAGTGCCGTGATCGACAACCAATTATTAGACCCTTTCATACTAGATCAACGAGTTGTGGAGAAAAATTATCTAAAAAATGAATTAATTTGTAGAGTAATTTAAAAAAATTAATTTCTTACAGTGCTAGAACATTTCTCATTGGCAAAACGAATTATAAAATCTACATGATGAAACACATTTTACGAATGATTTAAGACAATTCTTAGATGAAAAAATTACAAGTAGGAAAAATTGATTGAACGTAGGAAGCCGGTAAATTGGCCACCTAGAACACTGAACCTTACTCCCCTAGAGTAAGGATTACTGTTTATTACAGTATAATCATCCAGGGATGGATGTAATGTGAGGTATACAAGGTAAAAGTAAACACATGTGATGAACTGATCGCTCGCAATCTCAAACCTGTCGTCATCATCAAGAAACGCGAATATAACCAACCTATATAACATTAGGTTGGCGAGAGAAAATGTAAGGAATCGAGATGAAAAGTGCATCGATGTCAATGTGAAATTTTCTAACATTTATTGTAAATTAACACAGTATAAACTACAGTAAGTATTTACAAAAAAATAAATAAATAATAAATAAAATTATTTTAATTTTTCAAAGGTCTATTATTAAAAACAACAGGTTTTTATTTCTATAAAAATGTTTCTGCAAGTGATTTATTGTCGAGTTATAGCTAGCGGAAAAATTCATCTTATACATACTTGAAAGGTAAAAATAATGCCATAAAAATCACGTATTATAATTAATTTTTTTGTTTTAAAATTACACAGCAAAATTAATACGTAACCTTGCATATAATTTTATCCGTAAAAAAATGTATTCTACAAACGTATCACCATCGAATTTAGAAAAAGAAAGGTTTTTGTAGTAAAACTCAAAAGAATGGAATCGGAAAATAGATATTTGCAAGTTAGCGAGAGTAAACTATGTTAAATTCCCAATAAATATAAAATATTTCAAGAAAATTTGTACCGAAATAGATTTTGAGATAATGGATAAATAATGTTAATCGAGAAACCAAATCCAACTTTGAGAAATTTGACTTCTTATTTAAAACTGACAAAAACACAAATTTCTTAATTTTAAGCTAACAAAATGTTAATATTACATTTGGATGTTAAAATATCCATTAGTAGAATATTAAACTTACTACAAATTGTAATCTAAAAAAAAAAAAACCATAAACAAATTATTATTATTAAAATTTCATAATTTTTTCTATTCCTAAGATATCAATAAATTATCATAAATAAATATCATAATAAATTACAGTGTACAATGTTTCGTAAACAATTTAAAAATTTTTCATGTCTTGTCATAATACAGTCAATTTATTTTGACTAAAGGGGATTTTTATCTTTACATTTATAAAATTATTTTATATTTTACTAGCTGGGTGGGCTAGCCAAGGTACTCTGATGCGTTCGTTTTCCTCATGGTTATGAGAAGCTTTCGATATGTTTGTGTGTGTGTATATATATATATATATATATATATAAGATATATATATAGAGCTATGAAGAAGGGAAAGTACGGTGATCGGTCAAAATTGAACATACCCAGTTTTCACCGAATCTTGACGAATTGACTCCTACGGACCCCAGAAAACCGAAAAATTACATAGAAATTTTTGCGACAAAATCTGTGTACGTATGTATGTATGAATGTTGGCGTGTAAATCGCCTTATACCTCCAGAACTACTTGATCGATCTTCTCCAAAATTGGCTATAATATTTCTATAGTAGGGGCACTGATGCTACTAAATTTTCAATTCAAAAGGTCAGGTAGTGGGGGGATATAGGGGGAAAACGAAATTGTATAAATTTTTCATAATTAAGGTTATATTATTTTTTTATAATTTTGTGAATATTACAAAACACCCTTAAAAAAAATACTAAATTTCACTCCCATCCCTAAAAATAATTTTAAATTGAAGAGTTACCAAAGTCAGTACAAGGGGTGATTTTCATTGCAGTTTTTTCTATTGGCTTCTCTGTGTGCCAAAAAATTTTCCTTTTAAAAATATGGGCTCTAACCCCCACTTACCGCTCGGTCTCTAAAAACCGCCATTTGGGGTTCGCACTGAAATTTTCAAACATAGTGGTTTGGGATATCGATTTTTTTATAAGCTAATTCGAGAATCAACTACTCGATTCGTTTTTTTAAAGAATGTATACAAACATATTTTAAAACCTAATCATTACTCTTCAAATATTGATATACAAACCATTTAATATTAATCAAATATTTTTACGAATAATCTCAATTTTTATAAATTAACTATTTTAATTTTATAGAACGAAACTAAAAAAAAAATTATGTTACAATGAATCATAAATTTAACATATCACAAATACTAATAATTTTCATACTGGTATGAAATACTTACTCCAAATTCGAACTCCAAGGTTGTATTAAATGATTAAATTACATTAATTCAGAGTGAATATAATATAAATATAATGTAACGAAACGACCAAGCAAACAGATCCTAAATATTAAACAAAATAAGTAACTGCACTTTTAAATTATTATTTTTAATAATATTTAACACTGACCTTAATATAAAATACTCCAAAAGATTAATTTTTTCATGTAGACACAGAAACTAACACAAAATAAAATTAAACTACCATAAAAATGACTAAAAAGTATTACTTAGTTACAACGAATTTATTATTTCTTATACATACGGGCAAGAGAAACTCTAAACGTACAATAAACGAACTGACGTAACATAGCTATGTTTCGTGCCTGTTGTAACATGTCCGCGCAGCAGCAGCAAGCAGGCTGTCACAACAGGCAGTGCACAGCAGCAGGCAGTGCGCAATCGCAGAACTGATACTCTGTATCAGATAGCTGTCTGATGAATATTACGTTCCAATATCAAAACAAGCTGTATATTTAGACAAATTACGTCTTTACTATGTTACCACAGCAATTATATTACTTAGGCCTTAAGCTGAATTGAAATATTATTTGCAGTAAAACGTATAATAAATAATATTTTTTATTTAAGGAAAAAAATTGATATCATATAAAGATTAGAAAGAAATTTTACTTTCCCATTGAATTAACTAGAAAAACTATATTAATCGGGAAAGTATTTTAAGATCATTTCCAAAACAGGATATCGGTTTTTTTTTTACAAATCTTTACGTTTTAGGGTCCCAACTAGTTTATTTATATTTTTTTTTACCTCCGGAGCAATCGATAGGCATTACATCAGTGGATGAGTTGAATGATTTGTAGTATGTGAAAATGCTATGCCTGACCGGGATTCAAACCCGGGACCTCCGGATGAAAGGCCGAGACGTTACCACTCGCGTCACGTAGGCCGGCCCAACTAGTTTATCTAGACAAAAAAAAATACACATATGTATGTGCGTACGTATGTGTGTCATACTGCTTTTGGCCTTATATCTCAGGGTTGACCGAACCGATTTTCTTCAAATTTAGCACATATATCTCTGTATATGGGACAACGATCACATTTTTATTTTAATTAATTCGTAAGAGCGTGAACGGATATCGCGAAAAAAACAATTTCGATATTCTTCACAGGTATTTTGGAGAAAACTTTATTAAAGCAAATTTGTTACTTACTTATTTAATGCGTTTGTAAATAATACAAAAAAATGATTTAAAAAAAAAATAAACCTCCATTATTTTAATAATCTCCCTTTGGTTCAAATATTTTTCAAAAATGCTTTGAAAGTTTATACTTTATTTATAGTACTATCAAGAAATCTGTAAAATTCTTTTTATTTTCCCGTCGAGATAGCGCTATAGTAGAGATATAGCTTTAGAATAAAAAGTATTGTAATCTTTCCAATTTGGGCATATGCGGTTTTCACCGGATTTTGATGTTTTGAGACCTAAGGAACTCAAAAAACTAAAAACCGGGATAGGAATTTTCCGGATGTTCGTACGTACGTGTGTCTGATCGGTGTCGCACTATAAATCACCTTATATTTCCAGAACTATTGGATCGATTTTGACAAAACTTCGTCAGGTTACTTCTGTATATTGGGTATTGATGTAAATTTTCAACTTAAAAGTTCAAGTGGGTGAGGCTGTAGAGCGAGCTCCTCTTCAGAGTCTCGAAATTTCGCCTAAAAAAGGTCATAAAATTCTTAGGAAAATTTGTTAACAATTAAACATTTTTAAAATCGCACCCCCACCCCAAAAAGTGATGCAGTCGTCTGCTATGTTGTGATGTCAAAGTTGAGCGATAGAATCAAAGAAATCAATAATATTTAAAGTGTAAAAAAGTAACCCAGTCTGGCTGGGTATCGAACTCGATTGCCCGGTTGACTCGGTACCTAGTGCGTTAAACCTTGCGGCTACACCGGTCTGCCGACCGTACAAGCGAAATTTGTTTTATGTAAGTTGTGAAATTACATTAGTTTAGTTAGTGCCGATCATTCAGACACATCCGAACGAATTAAATACGATATGCGCGCGCGCGCGCGCTTTAGTTAGAATCATTAATTAAATAAACGAAAAAATATTATATTTAAATAAAATCATAAATATTTTAAATTAAGTCGTTTGTGTATGTGTGTATAAGCCGTGAATCAGAAACAACCCGCAGTTGTAGGACTTTCCCGGAACGCGGCTACTTGCGTGACGGGAAAGTCCTACAACTATGTTGTCAGCTTTTATATATTTACAATGTGTTTATGGAAGTAAATAGCGGACTACAATGAAAAAAAAAAATGAAAAGACTACATGAATATAAGTCGAAGTAAAAGTTTGATTAATTTATTACAAAATATAAACCAAGTTTAACATTAGCTTTATAATACCGATCTTATTTCAGTTCAGAAATTTGAGACAAGCATGATTTAATTCCTGTACTATGCGATAATACAAAATCTGGACAAACAAAATTCTGGACAACACATGACTTCCTTGTATAGCTATTAAATTACATTTACATAATTTCTTTTAAATGAAAAGTACCTAAAATTTTATTTCATTAAAAACTTCTGATATTTTTCATTTTGTTTTGTTATAGTTGAATTATTTTCATCGTAAATATTTTTTTTACAATAAGAGGTTAATAATTATTAAAAAATCAGTATATTTAAAAATAAAAAAAGGAGATGAGGTCTGATTCGAACTCATGTGCCTTCCCCTTGTAAGAACCAGATATTTCAAAAAGATTTTATTTGTCTATAACTCTGGAACCAATGAAATAAGTACAATTTATGATATATCGTTGAAAAGCTCTCAATGAGGGCTTATTACTGCCGTTAATAAAATGTCCGACAATCAAATTCTTTAAATTTTGAGTTTTTTTGGAAACTTTTGGTTGAATCAATTGTAATCAAAAGGATTGGTCCATAACTAGAATGTTACAACAGTCCTTAATCCAAAATTTCAACATCCTACGGCTAATCGTTTTTGAGTTATGCGAGATACATACGTAAGTACGTACTTACATACGTACTTATGTATGATTATGTACATAGATACATACGTACTTATAGACGTCACGCCGAAACTAATCAAAATGGTTTCAGGGATGGTCAGATTGGATATTTCCGTTGATATCTGGAAACCGAAATTTTTCGTTATCAAAATACTTCCTTTACTTGGTACAAGGAAGTAAAAAGGATGAATCAACATACAGTAAAGAGGGAAGTGAAATCTTATACATCACGCGTCAGTATTCATCGGAACTCATTTGTCGTAAGAAGTGTCGGTCAATGTGTCTTTATAACCATCATAGCTGGCTTGCGTAGTTTTCGTATGTTTGTTTGGGTTTTGGTACTGTAAACAAGGGTACTTTCTTATTCTCTTTCCTTACATCAATTTTTATGTGTTTAGTTTTTGATCAATTCGGTTTAGTTTTTATTCAGTTTGGTTAGTTGATTTTACAATGTTTCTGTTCTTTTTTTTAAAAATGTCAAATAGACATTTAAAAACACTGTCATTAGATAATAAAATTACGGTTATAATTGAAGTAGATACGGGAAAAGAGAAAAATACGAGATCGCATCGGAATTCTGTATACCACCCAACACCCTTACAATGATTTACAAAAACCGTGAAAAAGTTTTGAAAGATCGTAGCTTTCGGAATTCAGGCGTTATCAAAAGGGTAAAGTCTGTAAAGTATCCCGATGCTGAAAAAAATCGTTTTAGAGTGGTTTAAAAACAGTCGCGGTCAAAATTTACCAATCAGTGGACCAATTTTACGTGAAAAAGCTGAGTACTTTGCGAGACAGATCAATTGTACAAATTTCAAAGTTAGTGTTTTGAGTTTGCTTAATAAATTTATAAGTTAACCTTTTGAGTTTGCTTAATAAGTTTAGAGATAGGCATAGAGTAATTTTTAAAAACTTTCGGGTGAAAGTGCCAGTGTAAATGAAGTAGTTTGTAATACGCGGATAAACAGTACACTAAAAGAAATTATGACATTTACAACGAATCGTAATTTATTATGACACTAACAACGAATCGGACATTTTTAACGCTGACGAAACTAAATTGTTTTACAAATGTTTACTTGAGAAAATTTTAACTTTTAAAATGATAAATGCCATGGTGGGAAACGAAGTAAAGACCGCGTCACAGTAATTTTAGGTGCGAACATGTCGGGGAAAAGTTGAAACCTCTCTCTCTTAATTGGTAAATCGAAAAAAACGACGTTGTTTTGGTAACATTAAATCTTTGTCTATTCAGTTATTAAGCAAACAGAAATTCTTGGGCTACTAGTGAAATCTTCGAAAAATAGTTATTCAATTTGTACCGTTATTATCATTTGAAAAATAGAATGATTGTTCTATTTATTAACAACTGCCCGGCACATCCAAAATATTTTCCTCTGGAATTTTTACCGATAAAATGCTCTTTATTTCCACCAAATGTTTAATAATAACAACCTTTAAACCTAAACTCCAACCAATGAATCAGAGCATTATAAAAAATGTTAACCAAATGTACAGGAAAAGGATTATAATGAAAACGGTTAAAGATGGTTGAAAGGAAACAAAAACCAGAAATCAATCTTCATTGTCTATGGGAAGTTAAAAAATCTTGAAATGATGTGACTAGGCAAACAATTTTTAACTGTTTTAAAAATCTGAATTTAAAAACCCACAACCCGTTATTTTGTCGGATTGTAAGTAAACTAGCAGCGAAAACCTTTGATCTAGCAACAATAATTGTGTTGATGACGATGATAATGAATGGCAGGCAGTTACCAATGTTTTGCAAGTGCCTAGTGACAACTTTTTAGGATTATGTTTCTATAGACGAAGATTTGGTAGTAGCCGAATACCTTACTGACGAATATATTGTAATCAATACGATTATTGCAAAGTCAAATGAAAATGACGCCATAGAGACTAATTCGGATAACGAAAATGATGAACTACCCCGTGTACCGATTCCAACTTTAATGGAAGTTACAAATAATGTTAAATCTGTTCGACGATTCGTTGACTCAAACGATGATGTACCAGAATCGGTTTTTCCCGCGGGGGCAGATGTAGAAAAATGATTGATACTCTGCATTAGAAAAGAAGTCAGACAACTATCAAAAAGTTTTTTAATCGATTTTAATAAAATTCAGTTTTTTTTACGTAAGAGCCAATTATTCTTCACTTTTAATTTTATTTGTAAAACGCAATCCTTGAATTTAAAATTGAACAGTTTTTTACATACAATGTAACAATGATATTTTTTACTGATCATAAGTATAGTCTTTTGTTTTTTCATTGATTTACGATTTTGTGCAATAAATTATCAGGGAGAAATATTTGATTAACGTACAGTATTTTTGTGTGAGTTTATTAGCCTACATTTTGTTCAGCGTCTTACGCGGTAATAGAACATACTTCAGGTACGTATTATGTTTAACTTATTAATTACATGCATACTACAAATACGTACTACACAATAGTACGTACTGTATACTGAATTTATAATGCTGAATTATGTCGACTTCATTAAGGGCCAAAGTCCGGACCATTGGAATGGAAATTGGGTGGGTTTTTCGAAAAAAAAACAAAAATATTGCTACAACGTTTTTATTTAAGTAAAATATCGAATTCGGTTAAAGTTCCTACGATTCCTTGGATAAGGTTCTAAACTTATCTAAGTCAATTTTTTTTATATAACCAACCACTGGCCCAAAGAATGTAAAAAATGGGGTTTTGAAGATGAAACAAACGATATCTACCTTAGTAGGCTCAGAATCGAATCGGTTTAAAGTAGTCGTTAGTCCTCTAAAGATTATCTAAAACTTTTGTCTGTAACAAATTTTGATATAACCAACCCTTACGACAAGGGATGACCAAAATTTTGCTGGAATTGTAAGAAGGGGCTTGTCGTATGCTAAATATGTGAAACTTTTTTTCACATGCAACCATTGTCGTATTGAATAAATTTTTCTTAATTTTAAAGCTGAAATTTTTTTTTATCTTCTACTTAGCACCGGTGAAATCTAGCTCCGCTTTCCGGTGTGCTAAAAAGGGATTTTTTAACTCGATTTTAATGTTATTAAAAATATCTATTTGATTTCATCTTTTTTCTGTAAATATTGTATTTTAATTTTTTTTCTTTCATCTAATTGGTTTTACTGACAATTTAATTACGTTTAATTTAAAAGAAGGTAATATAATATCCAAACAAAGAACTTGAAAGAATATATCCGAGAAAGAATACGAGATGCGACAATAAAGTAATGAGACTGATTTTTCTTTGCAAGATGTGGTAACCCTGCAGCTTGTGTAGGGACACCACCTTTGACCTTGGTCTATAAGCTACTTCTAGTCCATGCGGCACATTGATGCAACTGCTCAGTCGTGAGTTGTGCTGTAACGTGAAGTGAACACGTGTTTGTGTCTATCGTCACAGAAATGAAACCGCAAAATATTGCGCAACGCTATGCATTTCTTTTTGCGTTAAATTGGGTGAAAACGCGACGACAACTTATGGTAAGCTTCAGAAGGCTTTTGGAGAGGAGGTTATGTCAAGAGCTCAAGTTTTTCGTTGGCAAACAATTTTTAGTGAAGGCAGAACGAATGTTGAAGATGAAGACCGCAGTGGACGACCATAACCTCACGGACAGATGTCAACTTGACCAGGGTGCGTGAAATCGTACGATCTGATCGAAGATTATCCGTGAAAATGATTGCAGAAGAACTTAACATCAATCGAGAAACGGTTCGTCTAATATTAACTGAAGATCTTGGTATGACAAAGATTTGTGCAAAAATGGTCCCCAAAAATCTCACACAACAACAGCGAGAAACATGGAAAAATGTGGCAGCCGATCTTTTAGACCAAACGGAAATCAATCCAGATTTTTTGAGCCGTGTTATCACTGGTGATGGAGGTTGGTTTTTTCAATACGATCCAGAGACAAAACGCCAAAGTTCGCAATGGTGCTCAAAGCGATCACCCAGGCCAAAAAAAGCTCGCATGTCAAAGTCAAAAGTGAAATGCATACTTGTGTGCTTCTTCGAATACAAGGGAAGTGTTCATAAAGAGTGGGTGCCTCTTGGACAAACAGTTAACCAATATTTCTACAAAGAAATTTTAGAAAGACTTCGTAAACGAGTTCTTCGTGTCAGTACCAACATTGCTGATAATTGGATTCTGCATCACGATAATGCGCCATCCCATACTGCTCTGTCAGTACAATAATTTTTAACCTCAAAACAAATTTCAGTACTACCACAGCCACCTTATTCACCAGATTGCGCTCCGTGCGACTTTTATCTATTTCTAAGAGCCAAAATAGCGGTCAAGGGACACCATTTTCAAACAACACAAGATGTCTAAAAAGCTGTGACGAGGGTCTTGAAGGATATTACAGAATATGAGTTCCAGAAATGTTACCATCAATGGCAGAAGCGCTGGAATAAGTGTGTACAATCAAAGGGGAACTACTTTGAAGGAGACAACACTAAACATAACTAAAACGGTAAGCAACATTTTTTTTCACATCAGTCCCATTACTTTATTGTCGCACCTCGTATATCTTTCATAACTTCTATTTGTGAAAATAACGGAAAAAGTTCATATAAATATTGTTCTAAAATGCTTCGTTTGTGAGTTACGGCTTTTTTCTTCCTTTTTCCTATTTAGTCTCCGGGATTTACCGTTCGGGTATTACTTCGGAGGATGAATGTGGATACGTGTGAGTGTAAATGAAGTATAGTTTTGTAGGGTCTCAATTCGACCATTCTTGAGATGTGTGGTTAATTGAAATCAAACCACCAAAGAACACCGATATCCTCGATCTAGTTTTCAAATCCGTGTGAGTTACGGCTAGTGAATGATTTCGGTCGGATTTCAGCAACTCCTGTAAAATGAGGTTGTAGTAAAATTTTTAGAACGTTAATTAAGGAGCAACATTAGTGATTTCTTATGGTTTTTGACGTGGAAAATCGAATAAAATTTGTCCCAGAACCATATGCAGTAGCCTTTGAAAAATCCGGGGTGTAAACCAATAAATTGGGATAAAAAACTTTTTTTTTTATGTTGAAGAATCATTATCTTTGTTAAATAGGCAATAAATACATAAAAACTTTAAATAAAGCATGTAGAAAATTTTATTTTAAACAAAATGCTTAAGGTAATTTAAATAAACGAAAGAAAAGTTAGAAAAATTCGAATTTTATTTAGAAGCAGTACACTGGACAAAAGTGCATTAAACGTACCAGTTTATAATACATGTTCAAAAATGAGCCGTCCAATTTCAACACATTTCTTGGAACGCTTCTGTATTGCTTTTGTTGCTCTTTTTAATTCTTCAGGACTATCCTTGCTGCATCCATAATGAACACCAATAATTCTTCACGAGAATATATTTTTGTTTTGTATCCAATAATTTTCATCCATCCTCAGGCAAAAATATCAAAAAGTGTCAGATCAGGCATCTTGGTGGCTGGCCAGTAATTTGGACCTCTAAAACCTATCCATTCTCAGGGAAATGACGATTTAAGTGAGTGGAAACGGTACAAGGAAAGTGGGGAGCCGCGCCATCATCCTGGAAGAATACTTTACACGCGTCTCAGCGCTATAAGAACATCTTTAAGCAGATCCGGCAATTTTTCACGAGGAAAGTGCAAGTAAATCTCAGTATTTAGACGGCTAGATAATACGAACGGTTCAAACAGCTGATTGTGAAGAAAGCCGCACCATGCATTGATGCTAAATCGGTTTGAAAATTGCTTTCCACTGTTTCATGAGAATTTACTTCTGCCTGTGTTTGCTCATTGCGTAAGTTGTTAACGCAACCTCAAGTTGTTAACGATTTTTTTTTAAATTTATGGTATTTTTGTCATTAATTATTACATTACATACATTATTACCTAAGTAACTTTATTTTATAATTTGTGTAATTATCACTTTTTAAAACATTTTTAACAGCAGTTGTTAATAGTAAATTTTTTTAATAAATTTTTCATATCACCAAAAGAAATTTGTTTTTTGTTAACATTAAATAAGTACATTTCTGACAAATGTAGTAACATACTGTTTATAAATAAAATTCGAATTTTTACAAATTTTCTTTGTTTTATTCAACTATCTTAACCCATTATGTTCAGAATTAAATTCTCAAGTTTTGTTTAAAGCTTTATTTGTTTGTTATCCTTTTAACAAAATTATATAGTACGTCAAACATAAAAACACAGGGTATTTTACTCTAATTTATTGATTTTAATCCCAGATTTTTCAAAAACTAATGCAGATACGGTTTTGGGACATATTTTATTCAATTTTTCAGGCCAAAAACCATAAGAAATCATTAATTCTGTTTCTTATTAACATTCTAAAAATTTCAGTACAACCTCATTTTACCTGGGTAGTAGAAATCATTCACTAGTGAATCTTTTCGCTAGTGAAATCTTTCACAAGCCGTCACTCACAAACAAAACAATTTAGGATATATGGTTTTACTAACTTTTTCCATTATTTTCATGAATAAAAAAAGTTACGAAAAACCCAGGAGAATTTCGTAATACACTGCATATAAATAATTGAAACTGAGTACATTTAAATACAACTGGTTCTATCCATTTGATGAATGAGGTTTTTTATTCCTTAACCTGTTAACATATATTCAATCACCAAATCCATTAACAAAATTACAATGATATCTTATTTTAAAAAGAAAAAATTAAAACCAATTTACCGGTGATTATGAAATTTTTCCCATGTAAAAACTTGTCCGCAACTCTTTACAACTTGTGGTAGATAGATGTAAAGAATAATATAAAAAGTACATTTAAGTTTACATTTAGGCTTTGTGAGTACGTGAAATCTAGTATCAGTCAACAAACCAATACTATTGAAAATTTTTCATTATCAACTCATGAAAGGATTTCTCTGCTCTTCCATGTTTTTTTTTCTTAACAATCAAACGCAATAATTTTCTATACTACTCTTCTTTGGGATAACTGAGGGTTCATCGGTTGAAATTTATGAAAAAACTTTACAAAGGATTAACTACTGGGTAGATATTCGAATATCTACTGATATATCAGTCCCTATACATATGAATTGGCTAATATAAACCAATCGGCTTGAAAGTGAGGCAATAAAACACACAAAAAAAAAACAATTTCAACTATTTTTTCCTCCCATCACTTGGTCAAAAAAAAAGTATCTTTGATTGTGTATTGTGCTGGAGTTACGACAGTTTTCAATTTTTTTTACTTAAGGTTTTGAAATATTAAGCGAAACTGTACGATTAATGATTTTTTACATTTCAAAATATCGCCTTATAAAATATTTGTCCTCACACGCTATACAACGCACACAACAGTAATAAATGATAAAATTGTTTTACTAAAGAGGAAAATTGTATTGCAATTCAAAAAATTAAATTCAATGCTTCTTTAAATGATGATTGTTATATATCTATCAGAGATTAAATGGAGATATCTAGCAGTTTGAATTTAAAAAGGAACGGAAAAATTATTTTTACTCTTTATCTTTTACTCTTTATTTTTACTCTTTATATTTTATGTTATTGTTAATTTTTTTATTATAAAAAATAAATAAAAAATTATTAAATAAAATAAATAATCAGTTTTCTTTTTTTTTAGATATGGGCAGATGTATAAAAAATTACTTACGAAAAAACCCTTCCCAAGAAAGGTAATCGCGAGAAATCATAATTTTTGGGATAAGTAAAAAAAGTAGAATGGTGAGAAATGATATTTAATAATTACTATGGAGTGTGAGCTAAGGCGATCCGGAATATAGAAACTGATATTATTTTTGACTTCAAGTTTTCCAAATAATTTTCTTAAAATTTCATGTGAAAATACACTGAACATCACTATGCTATTATAATCTAATACAAAGGTAAGCAAACAAATTAAAGATGTTGGGAACCACATGTATTTGTCCTTAAAAACAAAAAAAAAATTATCAAAACAGCTTAATTTTATTATTAATGAAATTAATACACATTAATAAAACATAAATTGAATCCCCCTCACACATATTTCTTTTGAAGTTTGTTAAAAACGACTAAAATTATTAATTTTATTTAAAATAAAATGTTTTTGAGTCGGTTAAAACGATGTCTAGAGCAAAATCAATTTTCAAACATGGAACTTTCAGTAAGAAAGACAATTAAGTATCATATGTTTATTAGGGCATACAAAGATAATACTATAGTAGCAATAAAAATATTAACTACTTGTATGTTTATATAATTTTTAGATTTTGTTTATGTCAATCTTTTATATTCTATTAGAAACTTTCCATTATGTTTGGTTTTATTACCAGTAAATGAGAAATTTTAGCTTTTTAGAATAAAATTAAAATTCTGTTTAATCAGAGGACATTGAAGAGAAGAACCTTTTCTTATGATGTGTATATCACTATTGGTTATATTTCTTGATTTTTGTTGTGTAATAATAATAATAATCAGTCGTACATATATCTTTTGCGTAAAATTTAGAATTTTTATTTATGCATATTTAATAATGATAGAAAAAGTAATCATATATATTCAATCGTAAAATTACTCTTAAGCGATATCGGATTACAAAGTAGTTCACATTACTCATATATAGAAACTAGGTGTCATTCGTATAATGCTATTTATTTTGATAAATAAATGTGATAACAAACATAAATGTTATTCATATTAGATTATCAGCATTACTATTAAATAAATTTGTTTTTTTTTTTTTTTTTGATAAGTTGAATTCTCTTTTTCCCAATCTATTAAATAGACAATGTAAATATGAAGTAATCAAAAATGTTAAAAAAATCCCTTACGTAATTTTATATAATTTTAAGTGATGGCATAACTTTTTTTATAAAAAGATAATTAAATTATTTTAATATTTGTTAATCCATTAATATTATGATTTTAATATAAAATATTTAATTTTCACTGGAAACACAGCAATGAGAATCGCAAATTTTAGACTTAAAACAATTAAAAAATCAAAAGGCTTCACAATAAATCTCTCATACAAATGTCGAGATCTTGTTAATATCTCTTAATAATACTAACAAGAGATAAATATTTTTTTATTTTTAATTTTTAAAGAGATAAATATTAAAAAAAGAAGACTATCCAAAAAAAAAAAGAAGCTGATTAACGTTGCTATTTAATGTAGGATAATTACTAATATAGGATAATTAAAGAGGGTGCGGGTGAAAATTCTGTTCATCTTAATCGGTTCAGCCGTTTAACTGCTACGGTGGAACAAACATATATATATATATATATAGACAAACTAATTACGTAAATTAGTATGGTCCATTTCTGAGTATATCATCCTAAATACATTACATTTCTTTTTGAGGAGTCGTGTAAAAGGTGCAAATTTTTTTTCCTCATTTGAAAATAGTAGTTGGCTATTACAACACTACACTATAATTTTGTAAGTGAAATGAATTCTATTCAATATTTTCAGAACTGAGTAGAATGTGATAATATTATGCTGTTAATTATCTGATAATATATTAGATGTTCAGGTGCTGCTGTTATTTTAATAATGTTAGCGTGGATGATATTTTTTTTAAAGGGAAATTTTTAGGAGTTAAATAATCCTGGAAAACTATAAGAAAAAAATTACCAAAGCACAATTAAACTAAAAAAAAATTGGAAAAATAAGTAAAAAGAAAATTGCTATGATTTATCAACAAAAGTACAACCTTACAGAGCAGAAAGGTGAAAAAAAAGAGATTCTTCAAACGGATGAAAAAGAAATACGAATCAACATGGCGTAATAATCCACCTCTCAAAAGAATAGATTAACATGTAACTAATCGTAAAAAAATCAGAAAATATTAAAAGAAACATGTATGTATTCACGCGTATATATATATATATATATATATATATATATATATGTATATATTTACTTATAATACTTATTTATTTATATAAACTACTAGTAACCAAAGTAGGAATTTGAGAATGAAAAAATTTAAGAAGATATTTCCAATTTATAAATTTCTTTTGTACTAAATTAAGAAAAAAAAGCATAACGATTTCAAAAAAAAATTTAAAAGTTTATAATTTCACGAGATGAAGAACGTTCGGGATAACGCGTGTCTTGTGTTAGTGTGCGTTTATTCACTAGAATTTCTAGTGTCCAATTTCTTTTCAATTATCTGACTCGCTTTAACTTGTTAAACTATCAACAGCCAGTAATTGGCATTTCCTTAGTTATAAACAATCCATATTTTTATAAAAGTCAAAGCTTAATAGATTTTCTAATAACATTACGTAATTCTATAATGACAAATTTAACCATAATGTCGATCTGTAATGATTATTTCAAAATTTATAAAGAATTATAAATTTTTTAATATGGAAAATAAGGAAATCAAATATTGAAATTGGTACAACTTCTTTACAAGTATTTTTAATTACTGGAAAGTACAACCTTTATCTGGTTCAGCATAGTTAAATCTGTCTCGAAATTCTCTCATGTTTGTAAATAAAAAATAGCCTGTATCATCATCGTCAATCAAGAATTAACTTAGAAACGAGTAAGCTACTATAAATAATAAAAAATATATTTTCAGTGGCATAATTAGATTACAGGATTATTGTATAAATTAAATTTTCACTTACCAACAATTTAAAAAGTGTAAATCCTAGTTCTTTCGGAACTGTTACTCCATCTTCAGGGTTTTTGTGGGATTTAAATTCAATTCAATAATCGTTTTTAAATTAAACTGTTACGTTTATAATAGTCGGTCGTAATGAATAAAACTAATTCGTACGTCAATAAGACAGTAATGTTTGTAAGATGTTTGCGACTATTATATTGATTATGACGTCTGACTATTATAAAGATAACAGTTTAATTTAAAAACGAAATTATTACAAATAATGATATTTATTTGAATTTAAATTAACATCCCGGAACCTCCCAAAGATGGTGTAACAGCTCCGAAAGTACTAGGATTTACACTTAAAATTGTTGGTAAGTGGAAATTTAATTTATACAATTGTATTAATACCAACGGTGCCAAGTGCTTAGTAAATTAAATCTATACAGGATTATTATTCACTTACATTCTTTCACAAATGCATAAATTCTGGAAATGAGTGAAGATTTTCCAACAGGAAATCTAAGCTCTGTATTTTGGTAATGTGCTTCTCTTACTTTGTGTAAAAGTACTGGAGATCTATTTGGGAAAGCGTGAGTAAAATATATCTGTAATTCATTATCATGTGTTGCGTTCACTTCAGGGTAAATCGTCCTTTCGTATTATATACTCCTATTCCTATACTCATTCAGAATCCTATTGAGTTCTACAGGACTGGATTAGATCGCTTCAGGATTATGAATGTTTAGGATCTGTAGAATCTATATGTCGGGATGGTGGACGGCTGACTATGGGTTAAGCCATTGATTCTGTGCCTGTCTAATAACTACTCGATATGTTTTATATGATAAATTTGTATTCTATTGCCTCTTACAATATACCATTAGAATAAAAAAATGTCTTTACAATGAAAAATATCTAGTAGAGTTTCTAAAAATTTCAAAATGACATTTCGGTAACCCATACGAACTATTTCAAAATTTATTTAATTTAACTGTGGAACAAAGATTTTTTATGTAATTTTAATTACAAAAAGTTGAAAAATTGTTGATTTTTTTAATGGAATCTTATTTAGTAAAAGTATATTTTTTAATGATGTATTTAGAAAAAACCTAAAATCGAAACACCTTAAGAAATGTTTTTGAATTACAAAATGTTATCTGCAAAAGATGTTAAAGCATTACAAAAATACACAGACACCTTTAAAAATAAATATTAATTTAAAAGTGTACAAATTTAAGCTTTTAAAATAACATGTACATATATAAGTATGATTCTATTCTTTTTACTTGTATATATATATAAATTTGTAAATTTATAAATTTTATATAAATTTATACAACTTCCTTTTACAGTGTTTTTAATTCATAAACGTTGGAAACGACTTGTTAAATAAATAAGTAATACATCTATAAGTAAGGATCGAAATGACCTAATTCAGTTTGAAAGGTAATTCCGTTATTATTACCATGGTTATTTATCGTTAGAAGTGTTGGATTGTGTGTATATGGGTGTATGCTTATATTTAAGCGTTGTTCAATACAGTAAATAAATGAGTAAATAAGTGTAATAAAGTTAAACTAGCGGTATTTATGTATGTATATTCAATTATGACGAACAAGCAGGAGATGCAGTTCAAATATATTAAGCAGCAGTTGAAATTATGTTGCGTGCATTACACCAACAGTACTGCTGTTGAGTAGATTTCATTGTCTGACTGGTTGGCTCATTAAACAGTATTTATAATGCATAATTTGGGCAGCGTGCCGCAGAAACGCCCATATATATTAAGAGAAATTTAACAACGCACTGGTGTACAATGCCTGCCTAATCCAATAGCGATCAAAACAGAAATAGGGATAGCAAAAGAGAGCGAAATTGAGAGTGAAAATACGTGTGCGTGTGTATGTGAATATATGTACATAAAAGTGTTCGTGTGTGTGTGTATGTATGTATGTATATATATATATATATATATATGTGTGTGTGTGTGTGTGTGTGTGTGTGTGTGTGTGTGTGTGTGTGTGTGTGTGTGTGTGTGTGCGTGTATGTGAAAATGAAAGGGAAACTTCAATAATTAAACCTTAATAAAATACGATAATCCACCTCTACATATATATTTATTTTTACATAATTGATTTTATTTATTAAATTAATAAACATTTTTTTGTAAAACCATATAATAAATATTACAATTTAATATTTCTATAAATAGAGAAATAAATCTATATTAAAAATAAAAAATAAATACTCTTAATAGAATCGAATTTACACTTTGAAAATATACTTTTTTTGAGGATTCTGAGGTCACAGTGAACCAGTTTGAACCAATAAAAAGAAAGACGAACCGGAGTTTAGTCAACTCCGGTTCGTCTTTCTTTTTATTTTTCTTCTTGATTGCTTCTCAACGCTTCTTTATTCTGTCAGATTTTACTTTTTTGAGTTCTTCTGAAGAAACTCTCGTTGTTGTTTTCTTTTCTTTAATTTTAAATCTAGAGTTTGCTTTCTTCAGTATTTTTATATTGTCAGTTTTGTTTCGTAAATTTTGTATTGTAATTTCTAGTTCTTGTATATCTTGTCTAATTTCAGTGATCGAGGTCGATGTTTTGGACATTTTTCAGTATTTCTCGACCAGTTTCCTGACGAGCCTGTTTGGTTCGGTTCTGTTCTTATTATGGGTCTAAAGAAGGTGATTATTTTCTTTCTAAAGTAGTCTAGAGCTGGTTCTATGTCTTTATGTACCACTTTGTTTGGTATGAGTCTCCATTCTCCTCCATCAGTAAATCGTCTTTTATTTATGCATATTCTTAGAATTCTTCTTTCTATTCTTTGCATCTCTGCTGAGTAGGAAATGTTGGATCTTAGTTTGAAGAGTGTTTCGCTTTCATTTGATATTATAGGTCTGATTTTTAAATGCTTAAAAAAACTAATAATTACTTAATATTTTTTTAAATGTTATGAATATTATTGTTATAGTGTATATTACATTATTGTTTATTGTCCCAGAAGACACAAATTTTCAATTTTAGAAATAAAAAACTATTCTGATATCTTAATTTTATAAAATTATTAGATGTAATCAAGAAGAAGACGGCTAGAAAAGCAAAAAGCTTGAGCCAAATAATGAAGTTCGTATACATGATTTTTGTTTAACTTGACACGTAAATTAACTTCAGAATAACAGTATAAGTAGAAAAAAAAATTATAAACCAATAGAAATTATTACATCATTTAAATACTAACGCAATGGATTCGTATCAGATATTTTATTATCATAGGAATTATTATATCTTACTAAATATTACGTAATATGATAAATAATTGCCTCAGTATCTTAAGATGAACAGTTATAATTTGAAATAAAATTTGGTTTTCACCCAGGTCTTAATTTTTTTTGATTTTTGATTATTTTGTTCTTAAGAAATTTTTACGGAATTTTATTTGTCAACAGACAGCACTGATATATAAACTGACATTAACAAGAAGTTAGCTTTGTAACATCGACATTGTAGGCATTTAAGACTTGTGAACGCATATCATAAGCGATGTTACGAAAAGCAAATATATGTGTATTTCTGTTTACGTACAAAATTGCGATGTTTACGTAAGTTTGTCGTGGGTTTACATTTTAATTTTTTCAAATTAAAAAAATTGAATATTCAAATATGTACATAACCAAACAAACATATCGCAAGATAATTTTTAATTAATAATTTAGTTCTAGATTTGAGTTCTTTGAGTTCTAGATTTTAATTAATTCAATGCGTTATAATTTTTTTTTTAGTTTTATACGTATTTTAAAAGCATTGATTCTAAGAAGAACATTTAAAAACGATTATCATCTTTTAACTGTAACTTTTTTTATAACCGAGTTTGAACTGTTACAATTTGGGGTGCGGCAGTAATCTGGGCGATTTGGCGACACCGTAAATAGTCTATCATTGATAAGTGAGGAGAATAAAATAACGCTACCTGGTAGCTCTTGTTTTACCATCCAGTTACGAAACGAAGTTGTGGGTGGTGGGTATAGTGTTTTTGCCATAAAGCGTGTTAGATAACAGTGACAGTTTTGTGACTGCACGACGAGTTATTTGGAATCATTTTAATATTCTTCGAAATTATCCGATGTCTTCTGCCCAGCAATAAAATATGGATTTAAAACTTCGAGGTAACAAGCTCCACTTGAAAAAAAAGAAATGGAAGCGTTAAAATTGTGTATACGCTAGAAAATTTTGGGAAAGAGAAGAATCTGCGTTACAACAAAGTCCTACTAGGTTGTTAATCGATGACAAACAAATCATTATTCATTTCTGATCGCATTATAAGGAGAAATTTACATCAAGATTTCCAATGCCATCCCTATGAGATTCAAATTGTCCATGCACTGAATGATGTGTTACGCAATATGTTTTCCTTTTTTCATCGATATTGGACATGATAAATGTTAATCTAGACAATTAAACAATCTATTGATGCGTAATGAAACTTATTTCTATCCTTTGGGCTTCGTCAATATGCAAAAAGTTTCCTACTTATAGAGTTTAAATCCTCAAACATTAGACTAAAAGCCGCTCCAAAATGTCAAAATGACAGTGTGGTATATTTCAATAATTTTTTCAAATTATAGGCCAGCATTCCTTTGATGATTATGATGGGTATATAGTTACGGTAAATTCCCAACGTTATGTTAGCATGTTATCCTGAATTAACATGCCTTCCTTCATTCTGAATTAACTTCATCCAGTTAATCAAATTTCGAATAAATGGTACTACGAGCCACACTTCGAGAGTTTCATAATTGCTTACTTAAATCACGTCACGTCAAAGAACGTAGGCATTCTGAGACCGGCACGATCACCTGATCTTTCTGCAAGTGAATTTTTCTTTTGGGCTACTTCAAATCACACATTTTTCCAAATATAACATGTTTAAGTACCTTCCAGGACTTTCTGAGATAAAAGTCGCTCGAATTCATATTGCCATGATGCAAACTGTGATCAATAATCTACAAAAAAGAGGGTAAGAAAGTTGAAATAATTGGTTGTAAACTTCAGATATTTCTTTAAAAATAATTGTAAATAACAGATTTTCATTTTAAATATAATAAAGTGATCAAGCAATACCTTTTTTTTACTATTTTTGGTGAATTTTTAATCGACCAAATTAACTACTACATCCGATATATGTATATTTTTTAAACATTAACTGATGTTCTGTTTTACCTTATCTTTAAAAAATTAGTTTAAATAGCAAGAAATGTATGGTTTATACTTAAAAAAATCTTGGAAAAACAAGTTTTACGTAGAGTACAAATAGACTGTATGTACATATACGTATAATAAAAAAAAGAACTTTCACGTGTCATCTTTAGCTGATAAAAAATATCTTTCGTTTTATAATTAATACACTTTGAAACGCATTTTTTATGGTTATATAAATCATCAATTGTATTAAATGTTATGTAACATAAAATAATTTAAAACGCATGTTAAATATATTTTATTTGTTTATTAATAAAATTGTCAAATTTGATTTTTATGAAAATCTGTTAATTCAGAATATATATAATTTTTTGTGTGGTTTTTTTTGTGAATAACTTTTTATTATCTACAAATTTAGTATATTTTTTAAAAATGTATATTTTGTTAAATATTCTGTTGGTTATTATTTAAAATACTTTTATATATTCGTTTATGATAGCTGAACACTAACATCTTTGAATATTTACTTTTTTATTTTTAAATAATAATAATAATAATCATAAAGACTTACTAAATAATTACTACAATATATTTTTTTAAATATATATTTTACATCAAACCAATAAAAACCAGTAACATAATACTTCTTTTGAAACAATCAAAATTAATAACTTTAAAAATCGGTCTCGTTTGTTCTTGTGTAATGAACTGTAGGTATACTCAACAATTCTAAAACCTATCTGGTCCTGTGGGATCACGCTATGAGGCACCGCAAACAGAAGCAATATCGACATCTTAAAGCGGTTTCAGAATAAGGTAGCGAGATGTATAACAGAGGTACCTTTGTTTACAAGGAACAATGAGATCCAGGATTATTTAGGATTACGGTCAGTAAGGGAGGAGGTACAACGTTTCAATTGAAAGGATGACCAACGGCTATCACACAAATTACTTGGGAGTAAATCTACTAGATAATAGGGATGACATTAGAAGATTGAACCGACTGCATTTTCTAGACATAACTGTCCCTATAGTGTGTCTTATATACGTTTACAGTCAACTCGAATGTGAATATTAGGCATTATCTATTCGATTTTGATTTTAAATTGTTTCACTAATCTATTTTTTTTTCTTCTACTTATTTTATCTTATTTTGCTTTCTGCTACTGTAGTGGTGTTAAGTGACATTTATAACTACTAATTGTATATGCTTGACATAAAAATATTTATTATATCAGTGTGTAATTATTGAGGAATTCGCTGAGGACTCCTCATCATGTGATTTGGAATGTAATAAAAGGTTATTTAATAAAGGTTTTTGTAAATATAACTGATTATAAATAAGATTTAAAACAATGAATAAAAATTACAGAAGCAACAGAATTTTTCCATAGAAACATAGAAAAAGTGTTTTTGAATATAAACTTTTAATTTACAAAAATAGTGCTGACTTTAAATTTAGCAGGTGTAAGAAACAAAACCAGAACAACTAAAATATTTGAATAATGTAGTATAAACAGTCACTGTTACCAAATTAATGTTTTCGAAAAAATAGACACAGCTTTTTATTGAAATTTTTACAGTTATGAAATCGATTATACTCATTTGAAACACAATATATATATATATATATATATATATGTGTGTGTGTGTGTGTGTGTGTGTGTGTGTGTGTGTGTGTGCGTGTGTGTGTGTGTATATATAAGAGTATGAATAATGTTCGCTATGTTTCGTGAATACGGGTGAACTTGCACACACACACACACACACACATATATATATATGTACACATAATTATAATATATTATATACATATGTATAACGTGAAGTTGCTCGATCGATTTTATTTGATATTTAAGATAATTAATTATTTATACAACTGTGAGATACAGAGAATATGTGAGGAAATCGCATGACTAGAAGATTCGTGTTCTAAAATTTCATTAAAAATTAATCAATTCTATTTCAGTACAGCTACTTACACCTAAAATGATAAACTCTCAATTCTCACATACATGATACATTTTACAGCATGTATATTATATTTATTATTATTTAAAATTTTCACCATCTTATTCGATAGAAATATTTATTCAATTAAAAATACATACTCTGATGAAATAGTAATATTTCTTAACTGACAGGAAATTTTAAGCAATTTTTAGTCGACATGATTGTGTGAAATTAAATTCTTATCAAAATAATGAAAGTAAAGAAAACAAATTTACTTTCAATACATTTTGTTATACATTTTGTTATTTTATAAAGTTATATATGATTTTTATTAAAATTAATGAAACACATTATAGTGTTTATTGCGGAGCTTAATTAATTGATTTTTGCTTTTGTTTCTTATTGAAGCTGAAAAAAACCAAATATTTAAATTATGCTGATAATGAATTAGATTGAGTTTAAGTATTTACAACTTATAGCGTACTCATTCAACAGTAAATCCCTGGGAGGTACATGTTATTTTTAATTATACTACGGCGCCCTGTGTTTCCCGAAAACAAGAGCACTTTTTTTGAGCTTGGAAATATTTTAACGAAAGTAAAACTTATATTAGGATTTACACCAACTTATAGGCTTCTATAAATACACAAACGTGCGCGCATCACATTGTATATATAAATACATATTTATTTTTTAAAAGTGTATAATTTTTTTTTTTTATCTCAAATTATATTTAAAATTAATTGGGTTCGTAGATTAGAAACTGTAAGTAAATTTCATCACAATAATGTTATAAAGGAGTTTTCCTTGAAATAACTTAATTAAATACATTCTAGACTTCAACAGTAAATCAAAGGTAGCATAAGCATTGAAAAGTAATAAACTAAAGTAATAAGCTAATAATGAACTGGAAATCATAATAATGTCCAATACTACGAATAAAAACCACAACGTAAAAAAAAATACAATATAGTAACAAAGAAACAATTAACATTAGAGACATAAATGATCATAAACATAAATACTTTGATGATACACAACTTAAGAAGAGAATCCTCGTCCTGAATATCCTTATTAGGTTCCTAGGTTCAATACATGTACCCACTTTAATCGCCTTACGTCTTCTTCATTGTCTAAGAGGTTAAGAGCTAAACAATTTACCTGTTTGTTAAGTCTTATTTTGTATTTAGTTGCAAAACGATCGATTTACTCTCAAAATACTCACTATTCATGTATTTCGTTGTTCCGTACGACATATGATGCCTTTATAATACATCTAGCAAATATATTCTGTAAATGCTGAATAATCTCTATACTGTTAGTACTCGCCGTACTCCAAAGTTGGATTCTGTATGTCCAAACCGGTTTTGGAATCACTTAGTACAAAAGTAACTTGTTGGGTAGGGGTGGTTGCGATTCCCTGCCTAATAACCAGTATAGCTTCTTAAATTTGATATCTAGCTGTTTCCTTTTTCCTTTAATGTGAACCATAGAAATTATACGACGATCTAGGTGATACCTAAATACCAAACGAAATGTAAAAATTACAGAGCGAGACAAAAAGATTAAAAATTTTCAAAATATGTATTCTAAGAAAAAACTTTTTAAAAATATTATGGATTTACTTTTAGCTTAAATTAAAAATACTTTATTTATCGAACAGTTTAATAAAATTTAATTTTTTTTTTTTAACAAGACACTTGCTTTTTATTAATTTAATCAAAGAATCTCAATTAAAATTTCAAAGCGAATGTTTTTCATACAAACATTTTTTTATGAATAGGATGGAAGTAATTTTTTTCATTATTAAAGACAAGATAAAAAAAAAAAATGTTTCTTTTAGAAGAGGGGCTGTTGTACAAAACATATGTTGATAATTGCTATTGTTGTGATCAATATTTTGAGGGAATAATATTAACAATAAAAAAAAGTTCGTGTACTTATGTAAGCAGGTAAGAAGATATACTCTTTGGCGCGAATAAAAAAAAAAAAAATTTTTACACATTCAAACAAAATTGAATTGAGTCAAACGATCGAATCAAACGACATTAAATACCATGAATAAAAGTTTCAATAAATAACATTAAATTAAATTAAATAATATTTTTTGTATACAGCTTTTTTTATGTAGTTTAAAAAGTATTGAAGTATTCGTTGTCATATAAAACAAAGTTCATTGAATACATTTCGATTAGTTTAGTCCCATTAATTCTTCGAATGACGATTGAATAGGCACAAGGTTTATCAGCGGCTTATGACATGAAAAATATGATACAAATAATTTTATTGTATAATACTGTATTTTACCCAAAAATTTGTTTTTGGTAAATTTAAAATTATTTATGCGAAATCAAGAATTTATCTGATGTGTGCTATTTTCTATGTCATTAAAAAATATAATTTTACTCATAAAAAATAATACTTACATAAATATAACCTCAAATCTTAATACACAATTTTCACAAAAAACGCGCGCAACTTCCGTAACTTGCTGAAAATACACTCTGATCAGTTTCTCCTAACGCAACAAATAAAGTATAATTTCTAAAATTAAATATATAATCTTCTCAAAATACATTTAAAAACTTTTTGCAACTATAACTTTTTTATATTCTTAACAATTCTGGTCAGTTCAGTTGGGTTTTTTATAACAGATGATAATTTTTTTGTGGCGTGTAATAAATGTCATATCTGACTGTATTTCACACCCAAAACCTCCTGAATAAAGGGAGAAGACATTACGATTCCGCCACGGAGGTCATTATTATAAGTAATTATAAAAAGATATGAAAATATGAAAAAATAACTAATAACAAATGACAAGAATTAAAAAAGTATATTAATATATGTATGAGAATAGAAAAGTCTTTCCGAATACCAGTGTTTTTTGTTACCCGTCTTTCGTAGAATGCATTCTCTGATAGTAAAATAGAAAATAAAGAGATAAATAAATTCAATAAGCTGTTCACTGTCTGTGGTTAAATGAAATTAAACATATGAATTAAAATATTGCGCTGAATTAAAACATTGGTCACCTCTGTAATATGATTGATTCAGTAACCGATGTATGTACTGAAGATACTGAGTTCGATTGCCAACTGGAACTTAGAAAACATTAGTGACTGCTTTTATATCCCACCGGGTTGGTCTAGTGGTGAACGCGTCTTCCCAAATTAGCTGATTTGGAAAGTCGAGAGTTCCAGCGTTCAAGTCCTAGTAAAGCCAGTTATTTTTACACAGATTTGAATACTAGATCGTGGATACCGGTGTTCTTTGGTGGTTGGGTTTCAATTAACCACACAACAGGAATGGTCGAACTGAGAATCTACAAGACTATCTTCATTTACACTCATACATATCATCCTCATTCATCCTCTGAAGTATTATCTGAATGGTAGTTACCGGAGGCTAAACAGGAAAAAGAGAGAGTGAATGCTTTTATAACCTTTTGCTTCATAATCTATGTACAAACAAAATATTACTGGAGAAATATCACCAGTAAAAAAAGAAATTATTACCGAACAATGCCGAACTTTAGTTACGATGAAATAAGCTATACTATAAATAGAAGTGCAAAGTTACTCAGAGGTTAATGCTTGTTCACTGTCGATAATAATCTGTCTAAAAAAATACAGTAATACTGAAGTAATGAATTGGTTCAACTAGTTCATTATATTTCCATAAATTTTAAAATTACTTTTAAACCGATACTGAGTTAAACCTTTATTTACGTTCAAAGTTAATTAACTTGAATGATCTGAAAAACCTATCGATATCGTATGTTTTGTAAGCTTAATTTTTTTTTATTGAGTGCAGTTAAAATATTTTTATTGCAAAAAAAACAATAATAACAGAAATTTACCAACCGTTTAATGTGTTATACGATTACGTTATGCACTAATCGGTGATAATTCACCTTTAAAAATTACCGTTGGGGGAAAGTGTTGCTTCATAGTTTACAGTAGAAAAGCAACACAAATTAAATTAAAATGCTTATTTTCGAGCTACAACTAGCATAACTATACTAGAGCTGATAACTGAGCTGATAACTATACTAAAAGCAAAATATTGTCGGAAAATTTTTGTAAAGAAAAAGAAAATAAAAAAACTCAAATTCATCGTAAAGTACATTTTTTATTTATTGGAATAATTTATCTTTGTAAATACTAATAAATAAATGCAATTATGCTATAGATTCCATAGAAATTAAATGGTAAAATCTAGGTAGTTTTATTTGTAATTATATTAAAATTAAGTAACCCATTTGAATTATTTCTGAACAATCGAATTTCTAGTGATAGCTACATATGTGCGATGTTAAAAAATGGATTATATTTGTATAAATAATCAAGAAGATCATTTTAAACAGTTTCTAAACACCAATTAAGATTCTTAATTAGTAACGTATGTATTAATATCATAAAATTTTCTGAAATATTTTTGTGGTTTTTTTAAAATGAATAGTCAAATTCTATAAATTGGTACTCATTTCATTAACATATATTTTCTCAGAATTACAAACCCTCTCAGTTCTATTTTATTTACTTTGTGACGAATTTCCAAAATTAATTTAAACCAAACCTAAAAGTTTCTTGCTTAATTCCAATTCTTCACGATTTACATATTTTTTTCAAAAACTTTTAATAATAACATTTTTTAAATCATTTAAAAAAATTTTCCTTATCAAAAGATACATTTAAAATCACTAATTTTATGCTATTATTTGTGTTGGAAACACAAACTTCAATATACCATTAATTATCTTTAAATCAAAATTTGTTGTGAAATATTTTACTAACCATAATTCATAAACGAAGTGTTTTCGTATTCATCAATTTTGTTCCGTCTTATAGTATGACCTGTAGTCATCATGGAATAATACATGCAGTAGAGTGATTCCTTTAAAACGATGTCCTGCTTTGCAGGAACTGTTCCTGTCTGTTTTATGATTCGAAAAAAACACTATAACATGAGGCAAGAGAGGATTTATTCAAATCATTTAACATTTAACAAAAATTATTTTGAGGATTTTTAAAATGTTTAGAACTTTAAATATTAAATATAATATGCCATCAAATTTAAATAGGTGTGAATTAACTCACATTTTTGAATATTACATAATTTTTATTATTGTAACTTTTGGGTTTCTCGACGATTAAATCTCAAAAAATATTTTTCTGTATTAAAGTGGGTTACTGAAAGGTCATTGTGGTTTGTTTTAATATCGATTATTTTTTATTGGTCTTTTACAAAATGTAAGTATTAAAAATTAAATTAACGTTTTTCTTATATAATATTATTTCAGAACATGTCATGATGGTAACTATAACAAAATAGGTGTTAATAAATAAAACTACGTGAAGACTTTCTATACTACGACTATATTACTGGATACTAAACTATTTATTATTTTTTTTAATATAAGAAAATATAAAAGACTTCCATAAGATAATATACTCAACTAGAAATAAAAACTTCAGTTTTTCCAGTACTGTAATCGACGTAAATATTTCCAATGCATTTTTAATAGATTTATAAAGTTTTACTATATTATGATCTTCAGTAAGCTTACGTGAGGGAATAGGATGTGAAAATTGTTTTGATGTGTAAAATATGTCAAGCCTGACCAGAATTCATAAACTGGAACTTATAGAAAAAATACGGCTTACACGCTATCATTGAACCACAAAGGTTAAAAGGAATTGTTATTCCTTTTAACCTTTTAAAAAAAGCAAGCATCGTGATTTGCTTCATTTTAGTAAAACAACTCATCTTATTTCTCATCTTAGTAAAATTTATTTCTCATCTTAGTAAAACAACTTTTATCTAATCCTTTTTTCGTAACACATTTTCTTGTTGATATTTACTTAGGAACATATAATCAATCATTTTTCATCCCAAAAGTAACTCTTTATTACGTTTAATTGATATAGCAAAGGCAAATCTTGTTTTAATACTATTTCGTCGGTTTTATATTTATGTACACAAACATCTTCCAAATTTTACGAAATTTTGAAGGAAGGTTCCTTGTTATGAGCCAGAACAATGTATTTGTAACAGTTTTTCATAAAATTTTCAGTTTTATAATTGTGGCTACTAGAGCTATGGGGAAGAGTTTTGTTACAACTTAT
Organism: Lycorma delicatula; assembly: GCF_047948215.1. Taxonomy (NCBI): domain Eukaryota; kingdom Metazoa; phylum Arthropoda; class Insecta; order Hemiptera; family Fulgoridae; genus Lycorma; species Lycorma delicatula. Next base: position 56,175,873 of record NC_134460.1, on the reverse strand, counting down.
CAGCGACACCCCAGCTGGCGATTGTGTTTTTTTTTTGTAAATATTTACCGAATTGTTTATTCATTAGGTATATTATAATTAAAAAAATTTACCTGGAGATGTAGACCAAATACAATATAATTCATTGATGTCTAGTGTCGTTAGAAACGGTATTGATAAACATGTAGAATAATTTTTTGCACTAACTAAACCTTTTACAATAAATTATGATTGTTGCAAATTATAACTTTAATTTTACAGCTCAACGTTAAAGTCAATACAAGATCCATTGTTAACAGAACTAGTTTTTTTAAAAATTTATTAATTTATTTAAGAAAGATATTGCTCAATTAAATGTTATGATAATGGAAAATAGAAATCTAACAAAAAAAGCAGAAATCAACATTAGATTATCAAACAAAAAAGAAAATATATAAGACATATAGAAAAAACATCTAACAGAAAAATATTTATATGTAATTATTGTTACGTAACGGTGGTATTATTACAACTGATTCTTGTTAACTTTAAAAAAAGTCCTAATATTATGCTTAGTAAAAATAGTTTGTTATTTTTCATTTATTTGTAAATTTACATTTTTACTTTTCCTTTAATGTAGATAAACTATTAAAGGGTAAAGTATGGTGATCATGTCAAAAATGGAATACAAGGTGTTTGCAAATTTTTACGTTTTAGGGTCCAACTTGTTTCTTTAGACAAAAAAAAACATATATATTTTTTGTGCATTTACCTATGAGGGTCACACTGCTCTTTTCCTTTCATCTCAGGATTTACCAAACTGATTTTCTTCATATTTGGCTCAAATATTTCTATATATATATATATGAGGAATTAATAATACTAAATTTTTCTCTTAAAATTCGTTCGTGAGGGAATATCACGAAAAAACAATTTCGATTTTCTTCAGAGGCATTTTAGAGAAAACTTTATTAAAGAAAATTTGTTACAATGCATAAATAAATAATCAAAAAAGAAGTTTTTTTCAATAGTCAACCCTCACCTCTTTAACTTGGAATATATGCTTTTTGTTCATTTGATCTCTTTCCCACCGATTTAAATATTCTTCAAAACGTTTTTGAAAGTTTATAATATATAAACTGAGCTATCAAGAAACCTCTACAATTAGTAAAAAGTTTAGAACCCGGTCGTAAAATTCAAAAAGTTATTTATTTGTAACTTCAATATTATATAATTAATATACATCAGCATACCTGGCATTTTCTTGAGTACATCAAGAGGATTTTGACTATTAAAAGTGCAGAAAAAAATTTTCGTTGTTGCGATCAACACTTGTTTTGTTGGTATGAGAATATTATTTTTAGTATTTAAAATCTCAATCAATAATAATCTAAGTGCATAGTGTGAATTAAATAGTTTTTACGAGAAGCCTTGGGTGGTAGAGGAAGGCGAGGGTATCACGCTTCCGCGAATCGATTAATTTGATAGATGAAAGTTGTAATTTATGGTAGATCATGGTTAGAAAAAGACATACGTAGACAATAGTAAGTTGTGTAAATATAGTGATGGAAATGTCTACCGAGACATTCACATCGGTGCCATCCTGAAAGGGGTCAAACTGATGACTGGAATGTGTTGTCAGGTTTAGTCTACAAGATGATCTGTGGTAAAGCCTATTAGGGCAACTAGAAACGGAATTGGTGGTGTAGCGACCGGGATCTTCACAAGGCGAGCGTCTTCTCCTACGGGAGCAGATATACATTAACAAATCAAATCAACTGAATTTCAGATAATTTACATTACTTAAGCGGCAGCTTCCTTAACTTTAAAATTCTGTATCCAATTAAAGAACAAGCCAATCTAATTTTCTCTAATGGGATGGGTCTGTCTTTTCCATATGTCTGCTGTGTACGAGTACATGAACATACGCAATATTTCTAATTACAAAACGTTTAGAACACACACACACAAAACATACAATAAAAATATGAGCTTAACAGACCTTAACATTCGTGTGTAGTTATTCCCACGTCTATTGTTATGAAATTTATAAAATAATTTTCTGTACACTACATACCGAAGAAAATACTATGGGTATGACAGAGCGTGAAGAAGAATGATTACCGAGAAAGAAAGAAAATACGAAAATGAATGAATAAGATAAAAGAAAAGTGAAATAAAGCATAAATATAGGTTAGGTATGAAGAAAACTAATTTTAATATTACACTAAAACGTCAGAGAGTAATTAAAACTGATGAGTTCCTGGCAAGTTAAGCAGTTTATTACGTTATGCATTAAATTACTAATGTGTATTAAACAAAAAAACAAATAATAATAATAATAAAATTAACAAAAACTTTTGTTATTATTTGCATACATAAATCATTATCTAATTAAAAACTTAATCTAATCTTGTACGCATATTACACTTCGCTTAACACTAATATCTTTGGAAATATTATGATGATTGGATTAATTAGAAATTATCTTTACTGGAGAACATAAAAAATATTAATTGAAATAAAATCTAAATAATACTTAATCTAGAATTGAATTCAAAAAGTATCCAGTAAATGTTTTTTAATAAGATGAAGAAAGTTTTCAGAACCTATTAAATAATTTCTTTTAAATTGTTAAATCTTCTCTTTTACATTCAATTACATTCTGAAATAAAGATCTATTGAATAAAACATGTATTAGGGCTATACTCAAATTTTCCATAATTTTAGACGCTTTTTTATAGGTTTCTATTAGTAATATAGATTATCGTAAAAAAAATCCTATAAAGAGTTAAACTGTTATACACTACGGTAAATATTAATAAACATATTGTTAGTGATTACATTTAATTTTTTCAATATTAAATGGTATTAGAACAATATATTCAGAAGTTGATTATCAAATAAAAATGTTTATTTTTTTTAATTATTAAATTACCAATGAGAAATATTGAAAAGAAGATTTATATAAAAACGAATATATATATATATATATATATATACACAGTTTATATATACAATATATAAACAGGAACGCTTGAGAAGTGACAGGTAAAAATCACTGAAAACGTTCTCGAGATTTGAAGAATTTCTTTATCAGTTAACATGATGGATAAAAGTGCATATATATTTTTAAATAACTCCGGGGGAATAATATACTAAAAGTTAAAATTGGAATTCTTGAAGTTACAAATAACACTAAAGTAAAAAAATATAATTTTTCATAATTAAAATACTAAAAAAAAGGCAGTTCATAAATTCGTATGATTGTTGGTTTTCCCTATTATTAGGAAAAAAGAAAAGACGAGAATTTACAGAAATTTTACAATAAAACTATCGTAATTAAAATAAAACTTACATTGTTTAAATAGAAAATAGGAAAAATTACGTTTTTGGATGATGAAATTTGCTAACCGTGCACCAAATAAAGTATTATAATAATAATAACTGGTCTCGCTTGGTTTTTCGACTTAGTAGCCGGGGCTAATAATCCGCACCAACTGCAGATGTTCCGGATGGCCCCTTTGATCCGGGACTTGGCCCGTGCGGGCAAGTTGAAGGCGGGACAGGTATTAGTGGAAGATTCGTCAACCTGTGCTCTCTCTGGAGATGATGATGGGTGTCAGCTTGATCTTGAGCGTATAGACTACGCCATTGTAATTATTTTGGCGGGGAGGGACCGTATGGTAGCCTGCGCCATCTCTACGTCGGTCCCGCATGTCATGACAGATGAGTAAAATAGGCTGGTTTGCTTCTGTGGTCCAATTGGTAGAGTTGGCTACATATTACGACGTACAGTGGAATATGCCAGCAGTCGAATCGGGAGGAGGTGTTGTGTGCATCTTCTGCGTTCATCGGCAATGCCGCAGGAAAAGAACTCTAAAAAGAAGCGGCCAGTGGATCAACCGACGACTACAGTGGTGGTTAAGGCGGAGGAGAGAATCTATGCTGATCTTCTCCCCTCCGTCAAAGGGGCCGTATCACCGGGTGGAGCCGGGGTTCTCTCCGCCGTAAGGGCTCCAGGGAAGACCTACATATCCGGGTACAAGCTGCTGGTAGTGCCGCAGAGTAACTGCGTCAGGAGATTTCTACAAAGGTTGAAGGCGCCACCACAGTGCTGGCGGGAAGGGGCGGTCGGAGGATCCACATCTTGGTTAAGGATATGGACGTGCTGACGACAAAAGAATTCATTGCGAAATTTTGCAAGGTGATGAGGGAGTCGGATACGGTGGTATCATGTCCATGCGGCCGGTCTATGGGGAAATGCAGGTGGTTACGGTAACGGTGCCGTCAATCCTTGCGGAAAAATTGTTGTCAGATGTGCGGATTCGTATAGGGTAGCCTATAGAGTCACACTGCGCAGCTTAGATGACCTATGTTTCTGGTGCTGGAGTCCGGGCCATAGGACTCAACCTTGTTGCAGCCCGGACAGGAATGACCGCTGCTTTATTTGTGGGGAGGCCGGCCGCTTACAGAAGGACTGCAAGCGGGAAGCTCGCTGTCCTTTTTGCAATTTGAATGGCTATGCAACCGGGTGGGAGGCTTCGGCACCCTATCATCAATGATCTGGCGGGGACTCACTTGCAGCACCTTTGGGGAAAGGTAAGATCGTAGTCCCGGTGGGGGTCTCTTTGGAGTTCCTCATTAGAGGCGAGGCATAATGACCGGAGTCCCGGTAGAGGGACCCTCTGGAGCCCCTCATTAGAGGCATGGAATGACAATAAACAGCCAAGTCCCGGCTGCCTGTGTTGGGCTTTGTTCCCGCCGAGGTAGTTTGAGGCAATGGCACCTTTCGGAGATGAGTTTGTGTTCGATTGCATGTCCGGCTTCGGGAGGGCGGGAAAAATAAAGTTACGACGTAATAAAAAAAAATAAATAATAATTATTATTGTATTATCATTATAAATATAATAAAAATTGAGTGATAAAAATCAGTCCAGTATTTATTTTACTTTAAAAGTTAAATAAATTCTTAATTAAAATTAATGGAATTTGTTACATATTCGCGTGAGAAGGTGTATTAAATAAATCGCTATTTCTTTCTTTCGTTTTTTATCCTGAACAAAAAATTAAAAACCTTAAATAAATAAATTTGGAAATAAAAATGTACAATTATACAATGAAAAAATTTGAATTTTTAAAATCGGTCCATGTATTGAGTTATACACTTTATTAGCAAATAGTTATTTGTCCTAATTTTAGTTGAAGAAAAATCCCTGATTTTATACGTTTTGACTTAGGTTAAATTATTATAGAAATAAAATCAAGATAGAAGTAAAATTATGAAAACTATTAGTAAAAACTGACATAGGCAGAGAGCCAGCCAAAATTAGACGCTAAAAAATTTGTTAATAAAGTCATAAAGATTGATTATAAATGTTTTTCGTAATATTTTCAACCAAGATACGGTAAATAATGTTTGATGAGAAATTAGCACTTGGATCATTAAATATTTAGATAGAATAACATAATCTATAAATTGTTAATAGGTAAACTAAACCAGATTAGTACAAAGGAAATTAATAGATGAAAGCTTCCATATATGCTTCCTGTCAAATTACATTGTAACCTTGTTATTAATAAGTAATCTTCACGCAACATATGTTATAAATAATTAAGAAAAAACATATTTATGACCATTTTAATAAAATTAAAAAGGAAAATTATTATTTTTTCTACGTATCTAAACTAAATACATAATTTGATTAAAAAATTACGAAAATATGTGTAAATATGAAAAAAAATACTGTAAATCATTTTAAAACAAAAAGGTTTAAAAAAAGAGATAAATAATACAGGAAAATATTTTAAAAGCGGTGTAGCGGTGTAGAACTTTAAAAGTGGTATAGCGGTAAAGTTAAGTAAAACATTCTCTTTATATAAATCCGTACTTAAAAACCGTTTTTATTAAATTATTTTTTTAATTCATAAAGCGTTTCACTGATCGATACTGCTTCATAGAAGATCATCACTACTGTTTTCCTCTATCTTTCTTATTTTCTCTCTCTTTCCCTCCCTCTCTTCCTATTCCCTACTCCTATATTTTTGCAGCATTCATTAGTTTTAATAAATATAGATAGAAAACGGGATAAAATGTGAAAAAAATTTCACTCATTTTTCAATATACTTACTGTCTTCAATTAATTTTTAGAGCTACAGTAGTGATAGCTTTATACGTAATATTTATGTACAATAATAATGATTCTCTCCATCATAAACACTCATTTTTTTAAGTAAAAATATACAAAATATAATATTAAAAAATTATATCAATTTAGGAATTAAATTTCATTGCTTAATTAAAACTCAGATAAATAATGTTTTTCAGATTCTTTTAAAGAAAAATATAATCGTTAAGATCAAACAGAAAAGTTAATTTTTTACACAGGATAAGGATAAGGGAAATAAATAATTAATTTTTTTGCTCTACACTTTCTGTTTTACACTTTTTTTTTGCGAGTGAGACACATGTAAAGCATTTTTAGTACAATCGAGAGATTAGACGAGTTTTATTTTGTAAAAGTAATTATTACATTAATTATTCAGGTAGTTCATGAAAACGAGCTACCGCTATGAATTAAACTTTATTATTTTATTTATTTTTATCAAATATACAAACTTTAATTCGATTCTATCTATGAATTTGAATGTATACATTCCTTACCGTGGTATTGGTTAAAGTGGACAGTGTAATTTGGGTTATAATACAGTCTAGAATTTTACTGAAAGTAGATTATTATAGAGTATACAATTTTTTTTTTTTAAAAAAGAAAAACCAAAATAATTTCAGAAAACTGAAGAAAAGAGCAAAAGTATAAATAAATTAGTTCATGTAAGGCCAGTTATTGATGTAAAAAATTAAAATTAATAAATCAAAATATTACGTAAATTTTAGTCAAGAGAAATAAATATTAAAAACAATTTTAAGAGATATGTTTGAACATAAAAATAAAATTAAAAAAAAACGAAGGTAATTCACAAAGTTGTTTACAAAATATTGTATGAGTTCTTTTGTGTAAAACAGTCGATAACATAAAATGAATTGAGCGGAAATTGTCAATTTTTTTTTTTGTTTTGTTTCAATAAGTTTTGATATAGTAAAAGGTTTTACTGATGGTAGAGATTATAAAAAAAACTTGATTAAAAAAATTTTTGTTGAGTTGTGTTTAATTTCAATCGTAAGCCAGAAAGTATATAGAAAAAGGTATAAAAATAATAATGTTAAAAATTTTGATATCCAATTTAGATTCAAGTTATGATAAATTTCACGGGTTTTTTGTTTTTTTTTATTTTCGGCAAACCGAAATCTGTTAATAATTAATCAAATAATTATAAGTAACTTATACATATCTATATATATATATATATATATATATATATATATATATATATGATGTTAATCATTTACTCTTTAATAATGTTATTGAAACACATACATGAAAAAACTTAATATTAAGACGGGTTAATTAAAAAGTAGTTTTTTGAAGAATACAATAAATCAAATACAGTTGAAAATTTTAAACTAAATATAAAACTAATCGAAATAAAATTACTAAGTAATTTAGCGTAGAAAAATAATTAATAATAAAATAAGTTGTATTTTAGCGTTTAAGTAATAAAGCGTGTTAATTACCATTGATTACATGTTTAAAATTTTATGTTCAGAATAAACGAAACAAGAAAATCTTTGTATTATGTAGAGAAATTATGAAAGAATATTTTAAAAATAATCCCATTTTTACCATTTTTTACTTTAGCCCTCCATTCCTTATCAGGCTATTAAATAATTAAACAAGTGAAATTTTTTTTAGGGTATAAAGTAAGCGATCAGTAAAGAATATTAATTAAAAAAATGAAACATAAAGTCTATAAAAAATAATTCATAGAAAAAATTTCATCGCACAAAGTGAAAAAGTAGTTTATGGACAGAACTCAGCCGTGCAATAAACGGATTGTTTGGTCAATGACAAAAATTCATGTTCTGTATAAAAAGAGTTCTACGAATATAGAAGCGTACAACAGATTTAGCTTGTTAATTTAGTTTATAAAAAAAAAATATACAAAATTTTAAAGGTGGCGATTATAATTCTTTAAAACATCAAAAACTGTCAATTTTTTTTTATACCAATTTACGACAGATTTTTTTTAACACACTTATTTTTCAATAAAAGTCGTATCATGGCCATAGCGGTTGTAGGCAAACTGACAAAGTCATTCTCAAAAATTATATATATTCATTTAGAATAATAACCAGCATTCCTTGTTGACTTATTAATTAAATATGAGGAGTGAGGTGGTCTCGCACTGCCTTCTTTATTCAGTCTGATATACTAATGTATATCAATACATTGAGTAAACCGAACTGCGGGTGCCTACAAGTGGTATCTTTCCTCTGTTCAATGCAAAGGCTGGTTGCTTCTTATACCCGCGGTACATTGATTTAATTAGTATTGTATCATTAAAAGCCACTAACTGTGTCTTTGGTTTCTCAGATGAAATTCGTTTTTCATAGCCATAAGAAAGACTGAGACAGATGATACAAAAATTAATGTAAGACTTCCTGTCGTAATAAAACAATTCATAACACAACCTGTCACATTAAATTAAAAAATAAGGAAAATTAAGAAATATAATAATCATTCTTACATTATCGAGATTTATTTTATTTTTTTACTCGTACTAACATTTACAAAATTTAGTCAATAATTTAATAAAAATGTCATAAAATATCGATACTACCCATTTCTTGGCTCCGTGATATAGTATCGAAACAATTATTTTATAATAATAAATAGTTCAATAGAAATTTAAATAAGTAGTTTCATTTGCTGATAACTGAAAATTGCTAGAGGTTTATAGAAATAGGAATTTGTTAACAAACCGTCAATTAATCAGTTTGTTATGCTACAACCGCAAAGCATACCCGCGTAAATGTATCGGCACATATGTTGGCGGAGGGACTGAAAGCTTATGTACTACCATTTTGCATACATTGGTCTGTGTTAAAAGCAAACTAAAAACATTTTCATTTTCTATACGACTTTTGTGGTATGGTAATATATAAAAAACAGGTTTCATAAACATGCTGTAGCGAATATTTTTGTTGAGTTTTATTCTAAATGATATATTGATGTTTTGATCTAGGCCTGCTTCCTGTTGCATAGCAACGAGTAATAATAGAATCATTCATGAATCATACATGACTAATATGCTAGTTGTGAATTGTTGTAAACACAACTAGTAATTTTAAAAATTTCACTTACTTGTTTTTAATCTACTCTAATCATTGCTTTGTGAAGAATCATATGTCATAGGACACTCGTAATTATGTTCTAAAAGTGCTCATTATGGAAACATTTATTGCGGTGTATATTTTACGTAATAAAGTGAATAGCCTCCTCTATGAATCATGAGACCTTGCCGTTGGTGAGGGGCCTTGAGTGCTCAGGGATACAGAGTAGCTGGACCGAAGGTGCAACCATATCGGAGAGGTATCTGTTGAGAGCCAGACAAAGGAATGATTCCTGAAAGAGGGCAGCAGCTCTTTCAGTAGTTGTTAGGGGCGTGAGTCAGGACGACTTAAACGGCCGTATCAACATCACTCAGTCCTCTGAGTACTGCGCAGCTGAAAGCAATGGAAAACTACAGCTGCTTTTTTTCCAAGAAAATGTGGCTCTCTGCATTTTCACATAGCAATAATGGAGGCGCCTTCCTTGGTAAAATATTCCGGAGGTAAAATAGTCCCCCGTTCGGATCTCCGGGTGGGGACTACTAAGGAAGGGGTCACCAGAAAATTAAAAAATAACATTCTACGAGTCGGAGCGTGGAATGTTAGAAGCTTGAAAAAGGTTGGTAGGCTAGAAAATTTAAAAAGGGAAATGGGTAGGACAAATGTGGATATAGTAGGAATTAGTGAGGTTCGGTGGGAAGAGGAAGGCGACTTTTGTTCAGGTGATTTTAGAGTAATTAACTCAGCGTCAAATAATGGGCAGGCAGGAGTAGGTTTCGTGATGAACAAGAAGATAGGGAGGAGAGTGGAGTATTTCAAAACGCATAGCGATAGAATCATTGTAATAAGGATAAAATCAAAACCTAAACCGACAACGATTGTTAACGTCTATATGCCTACAAGCGCCCATGATGATGATGAGGTAGAGTGTGTATACGAAGAGATTGATGAAGCAATTAAACACGTAAAAGGAGATGAAAATTTAATAATAGTTGGAGATTGGAATGCAAGCATTGGAAAAGGCAAGGAAGGAAATATAGTGGGTGAATACGGGCTGGGCAAAAGGAATGAAAGAGGGGACCGACTTATAGAGTTTTGCACGAAGTATAATTTAGTAATTGCCAACACCCAATTTAAAAATCATAATAGAAGAATATACACTTGGAAAAAGCCAGGCGATACTGCAAGGTATCAGATAGATTATATCATGGTTAACCAAAGATTTAGAAATCAACTCGTGGACTGCAAAACTTACCCTGGAGCAGACATTGATAGCGACCATAATTTGGTGATAATGAAATGTAGATTGGGGTTTAAAAACCTGAAGAAAAGGTGTCAGATGAATCGGTGGAATTTAGAGAAGCTTGAGGAAGAGGAGGTAAAGAAGATTTTTGAGGAGGACATCGCTAGAGGTCTGAGTAAAAAAGATAAGATAGAAAATGTAGAAGAAGAATGGGAGAATGTTAAAAAGGAAATTCTTAAATCAGCAGAAGCGAACTTAGGCGGAATAAAGAGAACTGGTAGAAAACCTTGGGTTTCAGACGATATATTGCAGCTGATGGATGAACGTAGAAAATATAAGAATGCTAGTGATGAAGAAAGTAAAAGGAACTATCGGCAATTAAGAAATGCTATAAACAGGAAGTGCAAACTGGCGAAAGAAGAGTGGATTAAAGAAAAGTGTTCAGAAGTGGAAAGAGAAATGAACATTGGTAAAATAGACGGAGCATACAGGAAAGTTAAGGAAAATTTTGGGGTACATAAATTAAAATCTAATAATGTGTTAAACAAAGATGGTACACCTATATATAATACGAAAGGTAAAGTCGATAGATGGGTGGAATATATTGAAGAGTTATACGGAGGAAATGAATTAGAAAATGGTTTTATAGAGGAAGAAGAGGAAGTTGAGGAGGATGAAATGGGAGAAACAATACTGAGATCTGAATTTAAGAGAGCATTAAAAGATTTAAATGGCAGAAAGGCTCCTGGAATAGACGGAATACCTGTAGAATTACTGTGCAGTGCAGGGGAGGAGGCGATTGATAGATTATACAAACTGGTGTGTAATATTTATGAAAAAGGGGAATTTCCGTCAGACTTCAAAAAAAGTGTTATAGTAATGATACCAAAGAAATCAGGGGCAGATAAATGTGAAGAATACAGAACAATTAGTTTAACTAGTCATGCATCAAAAATCTTAACTAGAATTCTATACAGAAGAATTGAGAGGAGAGTGGAGGAAGTGTTAGGAGAAGACCAATTTGGTTTCAGGAAAAGTATAGGGACAAGGGAAGCAATTTTAGGCCTCAGATTAATAGTAGAAGGAAGATTAAAGAAAAACAAACCAACATACTTGGCGTTTATAGACCTAGAAAAGGCATTCGATAACGTAGACTGGAATAAAATGTTCAGCATTTTAAAAAAATTAGGGTTCAAATACAGAGATAGAAGAACAATTGCTAACAAGTACAGGAACCAAACAGCAACAGTAGCAATTGAAGAACATAAGAAAGAAGCCATAATAAGAAAGGGAGTCCGACAAGGATGTTCTCTATCTCAGTTACTTTTTAATCTTTACATGGAACTAGCAGTTAATGATGTTAAAGAACAATTTAGATTCGGAGTAACAGTACAAGGTGAAAAGATAAAGATGCTACGATTTGCTGATGATATAGTAATTCTAGCCGAGAGTAAAAAGGATTTAGAAGAAACAATGAACGGCATAGATGAAGTCCTACGCAAGAACTATCGCATGAAAATAAACAAGAACAAAACAAAAGTAATGAAATGTAGTAGAAATAACAAAGATGGACCGCTGAATGTGAAAATAGGAGGAGAAAAGATTATGGAGGTAGAAGAATTTTGTTATTTGGGAAGTAAAATTACTAAAGATGGACGAAGCAGGAGCGATATAAAATGCCGAATAGCACAAGCTAAACGAGCCTTCAGTAAGAAATATAATTTTTTTACATCAAAAATGAATTTAAATGTCAGGAGAAGATTTTTGAAAGTGTATGTTTGGAGTGTCGCTTTATATGGAAGTGAAACTTGGACAATCGGAGTATCTGAGAAGAAAAGATTAGAAGCTTTTGAAATGTGGTGCTATAGGAGAATGTTAAAAATCAGATGGGTGGATAAAGTGACAAATGAAGAGGTGTTGCGGCAAATAGATGAAGAAAGAAGCATTTGGAAAAATATAGTTAAAAGAAGAGACAGACTTATAGGCCACATACTAAGGTATCCTGGAATAGTCGCTTTAATTTTGGAAGGACAGGTAGAAGGAAAAAATTGTGTAGGCAGGCCGCGTTTGGAATATGTAAAACAAATTGTTAGGGATGTAGGATGTAGAGGGTATACTGAAATGAAACGACTAGCACTAGATAGGGAATCTTGGAGAGCTGCATCAAACCAGTCAAATGACTGAAGACAAAAAAAAAAAAAAAAAAAGTGAATAGCGGTTAGTGATTTATTCTTAATATTTGCACTGTTGTTTTATTTAAGGCTTTGTTATAAATTCAGTCATGTAAATTTCTAATAATTCAATACAGTTGTTTTAAAATGCCCAAGTTAGCAGGAAACGGTACAGTAGTTCATAGATAGACGAGACGAGACGAACTGTAATCAATGATTACAATTTCTTTTTACAAAACAATGCAGGAACCGGAGTAGTGAGGAAAACGTTAGTTTTCCTCACAATAATACTGTCGCTGAACAATACAGTTGTTCAAGCGACAAAAGTATCAAAATGAACGGTCCAAAGAATTATAGCAGAAGGGAAATCAAATGTAACTGAGAAGCCATCCGTGTTTGTTTCGACGAGAAAACGTGTAAATCGACCCAGAACTGCGTGCAATTTAGATTCGTTTGACACGGATGCTTTGAAGCGTTTAATAAATAAAGTTTATGTAACCGAAAAATAAGTTCCCGCTGTGAAGAGAATTATGGAAAAAACCCGCGAAAGTGAAATTAATTTCAAATAGAGTGAAAGACCTTTAAGGATAATATTAAGTAAAATGGGATTTACATTAATGGGAAAAAACAGAAGATAACCTGAAAATACTTATAGAACGGCACGACATTAAAAGGAAAAGAATTTACTACGACAAATTTCCCTGTTTTACAAAGAAGGAAAACCATTTACATACACAGGTGAAATCTATATTTACAATAGACATGCAAACCAATATTGTGGGTAGACATAACAAACCTTAATGAGGGACTGAAAATACAGTATCCAAGGGCTCGCAATTGAAAATTGTTCATGCCGGCTGTAATACAGGATTCATTAGTAATGCTTTACTTACGTATAAGTCAAATAGGAAAGGGGATAATCACAAATCGATGGATTTTAAAAAGTACACGAAATGGTTACGATTGAAGTATATTCCCAACTTGCCACCTCAGTCAGTCATTGTACTAGATAACGCATCGTATCACAACGTTCTACTACAAAAGCAGCCAAATTATAACTTTAAAAAGCGATATGATAAAATGGTTAGCCGAACAACGAATTAACTGTTCTGCTATGATGAAGACTGAATTATATGATATATTTTAAAATTATACAAAGAAAATCAAAAGAAATTTCTAATAGATGACTTTTTCGAAAATTATGGCCATGCAGTTCTATGTTGCCACATTATCACCTTGACTTAAATGCGACTGAAATGATTTGGGTGTCAAGAGAAAGAGAAAGTAGCTAAAAGAAATACAACTGTTAACATGTTTGACATTCTTCAATTACTCTGAAGAGGAATTTCATGAAGTTTCTGAAGCTGAATGAAGTAATTTATGCGAGCATGTTGTCAATGTTGAAAAAAATACATTGAAGATGAACATTTATTTGATTTGCAGATCGAAAATTTTGTGATAAATGTGATTCACAATCGGACACGAGCTCTTCAGAACCTACCGATGACAGCGACTTCGGAATTTGCGAACTACAGCAATAAAGATAGTACAAAACGGAATTATTCAAAGTACTTTAAAATAATAATATTAATTGGGATACTAAACTAGTTTTGATTAAATAGCGTTTATTAATTATAAATATAATCTACATTAAACTAACAATGTTTTTAGTCGGTTTAGTACCGTGCCAAATGTTTTCTAAATGTTAGTAATTTTTTTGTGCCAACTTACGTGCTGATAGTTCTACTGCCGTACTAAAGTACAGATAGTGAATGTTATTCGTACATCTAAATCCATACTCTCCGCAAGAGAAGTACCCTTTCTCGAGATCCAATTACGTTTTTCTCTTCAACTAGTAAAGCTTCAATAGCCTCTAATATTGCCAAGTGGAAGGGAAAATAACTTTAATATCTTCCATCAACCTCCTTCTCTTCACTCTTAATCGTATACATCCATGATTAATAATAACATCTACAAAAAATGACATAACGTTCGTAAGACTCAATCACAAATTTCATCGTAAGGAGATTCCATGACATATTATATTCAAAATCATTGTCCATGTGTCCATGTATTATATACACCCACTGCCATAATAAAAATATTAGAGATAGCTTATTAATATATGAAATAATTTTACACATATTATTAAGCTTCATATTTTACATATATTCTTCATATTATTTACATATTTTACGTAAACTTCATTTTTACGCTTTAAAACATATGCTTAATTAACTTCTATAAAAAAAAAGAAAATATATCCAGCATCTTTAAGAAAATTATTAATGAAAAGTTTCATTGTAAATAATATTATTAAATTTTATTAATGACTATTTTTGAAATCCTGATTAAAAATAATGTTAAAATTTGTTATGATGTGATACGTAAAGACAGAAAGTCTAATTTTCTTTTTTAAAGGATTTTCCGAGTAGAAGAAATAGACGAAACGTAGTGAAATATTGTGAGGATAAAGGTAAAATGCTATATTTTAAGAAATTCTTTGAAGTTATGTCGATGTTATAGAAACTGAAAAACGTATTTTTAAAAATGGTGAAAGTTGTGTGTTTCCTTTTTTTTATAATAATGAAACAAAAAAAATTGTTTGAAATAAACAGTATTTAAGAAGGTACATTAATAATTTCTTATTGTTTTTTTCCTTTTTTTAAAAATTATAACAGCTGTAGGCTTGAGTATTTTTTTTAAATGTAGTGATGCTGATCACTCACTACATTTCTTCAAATTTTCTCCCACCCAACTTGTATGGCTTCTGAATATCTACTAAAAATTTACAAATTAATTAAACAATGATTTTTCCAATGTTGACTTGCAAAAATTATTATTAAGATCTTTATATTCTAATAAAGCGATTTATCCAAAATCTGTTACTTCAAGATAATAATTGACATTTCAGTAGAAATGTAGCTGGTACTTGATTTTATAGCAGAAATCCTAGTAATGTTTACAATCATACTATAAAATAGCATTGGAATAATGTATTTTACAAAGTGGTTACGAAATTTGTGAATAAAAATTAATAAGATTTTATCTGTTTAATTTTTTCCATTCAAGCATATTGTTATAAACTATTGTATTATACAACAGTCATAGTAAATTATTTTAATTTTTTTTTCAAGCAGCTGATAATTATATTATCCATTGTTAATTAAAAACATATTACTTTGATAAATTTTAAGTTTCATAATTTACCCGATAGAAATTTAAAAAAGTAATGTTTTACGGGAAAGTCCTAAATGTATTTCACACAAAATCAGTTCTTATCAAAAATATATAAGATGTTAGGTAATAATTAAATCCACTTAAACAAATCATCGATTTGCTAAAGATTCATGAAATTCGGTATATAATTTCTGCAATAAACGCTGGAAAGTCTAGAGTAAAAGTATGAAGATAGATTTATTTTTTGGATAAAATTTTTGCTATAAAAAAAATTCTGATTTATTCAAGTCTATTAGATTCCAAATTATGATTTTAGAAAAAAAATTACGTTTATTATTATTTTTGTACATTTTATAGATTTGACGGGAAGTTTTACAAAAAAAAAGAATATTTTTAGAATAAAAAGTTTTTTTATGAAAAATAATTTTTCTCGTTTTCAATGTAGCTGTTTTTCATTTTCACACCATACGAGGGGGCGTGATTCTAAATTTCATAGCTCTTTAGTTTTTTTTTTTTTTTTTTTTTTTTTTTTTTTTTTACAGTATTTATTTTTTTAGTATTTATACTAAAATAACATATTATTGATTATTTTACATATTTATAAAATTAGATAGTTAAAAATAATCTTGTTCAGAAAAAACCAAGTGCTCGTCTGAGACGTCTTTAGCAAATCCTCAAAGGAACTCTGTTAGAAGGTAAGACATTTATCTCAGTAAAAGATATACTGATTTATACTGACATAAATAATTTTCACATTTATTATTGGTTGGGGAAATGAAGTAATGTAAAGATGTTTTAAACATGCTACAAGCAATAAAATAAAAATATATATCTTAACGCAATTGGTAGCATCCAAGAATTTTGCTTATTCAAAGAGAGAAACTTCATAGAGTAAATTTAATAAAACTCAAGTGATTAGATTGAAGTGAATTATTCATACAAAAGACAGAATCCATTGCTTCACGGATTAAACCTGTCTCATGTTATTTCAGAGTTTAAATTTAAATTACTGTTGAGTAATTAAAATGTCAGTATAAACGAAACATTTAATAATAATTTGAATACGAAAAAATATTTTTCACAAAACTGGTTTTTTTCTTTGGAACTTTATGGATTAGTGCTCATGAATTTGTAATAAAATTTAATGGTAGCAGAAATTGGAATATATTAAAGTTCTGGGACAAAAAGGAATTAATTTAGATTAAAATTCAATAAGACAAAGAGAATGGGAAAATTGACACGATTAGAATCAATAGATCTGTAAAAAAAAACCCTATTAATATAGTAAAATTACTCAACATCAAGGATAAATGAGGAAGCAAAACTTTGATGGAATGAAATTTTTCCTGATGAACAAGAATATAATAAAATACATTAAATAAGTAGGAAAGAAGAAACTTTCCTACTTATTTTTAAGTTTCTTCTTTCCTACTTATGAAAGAAGAAATTTCTTCTTAATTTCGTCATGAAAATTGTAAACATTACTAGGAGTTCTGCTTAAAATCAAGTACCAGCTAAATTTCTACTGAAATGTCAATTATTATCTTGAAGTAACAGATTTTGGATAAATCGCTTTTTTAGAATATGTAGATCTTAATAATAATTTTTGCAATTCAACACTGGAAAAATCATTGTTTAATTAATTTGTAAATTTTTAGTAGATATTCAGAACCCACAGTTGGGTGGGAGAAAATTTGAAGAAATGTAGTGAGTGATCAGCATCATTACATTTAAATTTCTTCTGTCAAAATTTCTAAATATTTATAAACATTTCTAAATGTTTAGAAAATGTTTATTTTCTTAACATTTTACGCGGCAAATAATTCATACAAAATAAGAGATATGAGTATAAAAAATGTATACCTTGGTTTAATGGACTTTTGCAGATATTTTAATTTTTTGAAGGTCGTGATATACGAAAAAACCATTAATATATGAAAAAAATTACGATAATTCTTTCCGAAAAATAATATTTAACAAAAAAAAAAAAAATTAAAAATACATGTACAGAAACATGGAAAAGTCATGAAATCATTATACTTATTCAAAATTTTTATATTGGAATGTTTTCCATTTTTTCATTTCATTAGAGATTATATGTTGTTTGACCTTGTCCAATAGAAAATGTAATCAAAATTTAATTTTGATAAAAAATAAAGTCGGTCAAGTGATTCTTGAGTTTCTTGCATGCAACGCTAAAAATATACATATGTACTAAACGATTTAAGTCGGTTAATAAGAAATTAAATACAGTGAAATAAATAAATAAATAAATAAATATATATATATTTATAAATAAATAAATATATATATATATTTATAAATAAATAAATATATATATATTTATAAATAAATATGTATATATATTCACTTTATAAAAACTTCTAACGAACTTTCAATCGGTTTAGTTTGTTTTATAGAACATATCAAAGTTGTTTTTTACTTCCTTGTACAAAGTAAAGAAAGAATTATGATCGCAAAAAATTTGGGTTTTGCAGATTTCTACGGAAATATCCATTTTGACCATCCCTGAATCCATTTTGACTAGTTTTGGCGTGAATCTCTGCACGTACGTACATCTCGCATAACTCAAAAACGATTAGCCGTAGAATGTTGAAATTCTGGATTTAGGACTGTTGTAACATTTAGTTGTGCACCTCCCCTTTTGATTGCAATCGACTGTACTGAAAGTGTCCGAAAAAGCCCAAAATACCAAAAAATTGGATTTTGAACTTTTTCTTAACTACAGTAATAAACCCTCATTGAGAGCTTTTTAACAATAAGCGGTACTTATTTTCATTGGTTCCAGAGTTATAGCCAAATGAAATTTTAATTAATAAAATATTCGGATCTTACAAGGGGAAGGCACATCGATTCGAATCCGACTTTATATGCATATATTTGTTTTTAACGTTTTTTTAAATTTAAATATATTGATTTATTAATAATTAATTAACCTCTGATATCGGTAATTAAAACAACTTGTTTTACAATTTTTTTTATTTATAATAATTCAATAATAACAAAAAAAAACAAAAAAATAAAAAATAAATAAAAATATGTATATGAAGTTGGATTCGAACCGATGTGGGCATGGTTACGGCTACGACACGTTCTCACTTGCACCACATAACTACTTCACCGACGTGAGACAGAATTAATATATTATACACTAATATAAAATGATGATATGGACACCACAAAGAAATGTGATACAATGTGGTGTCCACCACAATACAATTGTGTAAGTGTTCACTTTATTAAAGAATTGGAGGATCATATCTCACTTTAAAATTAGATAATTTTAAATGAAGTGCATCAAAAAATGTGTATATGTAATGTAATAGGCGTACAAGGAAGTCATGTGGTGTATACATAAATTTTTTTTATAATATTGAAGTGTAATAACGTATTAAAGAAAAAAGCAAGTAAATAAAAAAATAATAATTATAGGTTTATAATTTAGGCTTTATAAGAATATTAATTATATTTTTAATGTAAAATAATGATCTGTAAAGAATTATATTGGAAAATATATATAGTATCTTATTTACATCTTTAAAAACGTATTACATTGGCTGTGAAAAAGTTAACGAAGAGTTAAGAAAAACAAACAAACACTTCCCAAAAATTATAATATCTTATTTTCTATATCAAAATTTCCTTAATAAAATATAATTGTATAGTAATTTAATAAATAATAAAAGTTTAGTAACGACGTTCAGAAAACAGAACAATATTTTCAGGTTATTCATTCTACAGACCGATATAAATTCGATAGAAGTCTTTGCTATCAATTGTTTCTGCCAGTAAAATAAAATAAAATTACGGTAGTTAAGCTATAGAAAGAAAAAGTTTCTATAGTAAATTTAAACTTTTGAAAAAGAAATAAAAAATTGTGCAAGTTCATGTAAACACGTTCTGTATTCAAACTTCTTTTTTATGTATAAAGGAAATATGTCAGCTTTTTAAGTACATTTTTTCTTACTTTTACTAAACTTTATTCAGAACTGTAAAAAAAATTAAATACGTATGAATCTGATAACGGACTATTAAAAATTTCTTTATAAAGTTTTGAGAAGACAACTGCCATGCAACTGTACACCATGGGGATTAAATATTAATTAGTTTAAATTATCGAACACCTATTTTAACTAGACGTATCTCATGAATAATTTGGTTTACTCCTTAAACATAGGTATATAGTACATGCTAAAATTCATCGATGATATGTCGGATGTCTTAATACAACAAATTTGGTAAGAGTACGTAGATGGATTCATTAATTACTTGCCTAAACAGTCTCAAGTGAATACGTTGTATTTTAGATATGACAAAATACTTTGAGCAACTGTAAATTTCGTTACCATGTACCTGAATGGAGTTTAAAAAGAATTTATATCCCTCAAATTTTAAATATAATCGATATTTGAGTCCTTTGCATCAAGGAATGGAGTCGCTTAAAATTTTAACTTATCGTAGGTTGTATTGTGTTACCTAATAAATACGCCTTACTTTCTGTCAAATAGATAAAAAAAATTGGCAAAGGTTTGCATTACTTTCCTGGTTTTTCCGTTGACAAATTTTTATTTCGAATACGCCTAGGCTTTTATAATATTAATGACTTAATTAATACAAAAGTATTTAAGATACAATTGGGGAAAAGATCAAAATGTTCAGTAAACGAAATTAGGTCCGATTTGACTTCTTTGGTCAAATGAAATTTTTATCATCGAAATTATGCTATAATTAAAGCATAATTGCTAAAATAAAGGGCCATTTGATTCTCTAGCTCAACAGTTACCTCATATAATATCTTGAACATTTTGTTAAAACTTAAAAAACAGATAAAAATTGGAAATTATAAACAATACAAAATATTTTTTAAATTGTTAAGTTATATCAAATAGGAATACTCTTTAAAAAAACTGTTCCAATATCATTTACTTCAATACTAGATAAATTAAATGTTCAATCATAAAAATTAAAAATTTAAATATTATTTTAAATATTGTCTCATTCAGTTCCCCTTTTTGGAGATTTAAAGTTTATTTATTCAGTAATTTTTTTACATCAATATTATTATTAAGGAAATAAGTTACATCTTCCAGAAATTAATGTAAATTTTTTTTTTTGTTTTTTTCGACTAAGGTGTCTTGAAGATCCAAAAAAACCGATCCCCAAAACTTTTTCTGATCGTTGTACTTTCCCTTTGCATCTATGCTGTAGCAGCAGCAATAGAACTATAGCAGAAAAAAGATATAGAGTTTTGATTTACCGCATAATAAATTGTCTCGTAAATACTTTATCAATAACATAGGTTTTATTCTGGCAATTGTGAACTCAAACAAATATATATATATATATATATATATATCACTAATTTTTAATCTAACAGTAGAAACTGAATATAAACTAGTCATAAAAAAATTCACAATTCATAACCCACATGGTCTAATGTTTAAACCTAGTAATCGTCGCAAATCAGTTGTTTAATAGCTGAATTTCGAAGTTCAAAATTGTATGGTTCCAAACCTAGTAAAAGTTAATTGTTTTATATGGATTTTAATCCGGAGATTGTAGATTTTAATCCGTATGTAATCCAATAGTAGATGCTGGTGTACTCGTACTTTGATGGTTGGGGTTCATTTAAAAAAACGGCTCAGGAATGGTCGGCCTGAATCTGTACAAGACTATACACTCGTTTACTGTACATGTCATAAATATTTTTCTAATTTCACTGGATCGTGCGGAGATTGCATATTGTTTCCTAGTTGAACAGATTGCAACATACACATCTGTGCACGAAAAAAATTATATCATTTATTTTATATTATTTATATATTTACACAATAATAACAGGCTTACACCCTCTTATAGATATTAGATGAGTCATAAATGAATCTTGTAGCGTGTGAAAAGCGCCATGACTGACCGGGATTCGAACTCTATATGAAAGGTCGAGAAGCTACCACTCCGCCACTGAGATAAGTAATAATAATCTTAAAATAATGATAATGTTCATAAGTGGTAAAAATATTAATGTAATTATATACATTGTTGGTGTGCGACCCAGAGAAATCGATCGTGGGTCTTGTTTGTAAAATAAACGCTGTGATATTTATACAATGTATTTCTCAGTTTGACCTCAAGCGATAATGATTAAAACAACGAAACAACCGTGTATCGAAAATACTAAAACGTTTATTTAATTAAAACAGATACACTAATTTTCATCACCAGTTGTATAAATTAGTAAAATAAATAATACCATTCTAAATAGTATCTCATTACAAATTATTTACAAAAAGAATCTATAACAACATATTGAATATGTTAACAACATAAAACATTATTTACAGAAAAAAAAAATTAATTATGTTAAAAGAAAATATCTAACATTTACTTACTTTTAAAAGGTAAAATTAATCAATTTTAAAAGAAGACAGATTACCTGTAAAAAAAAGAAAAATATAACAGAATTTATTATCATAGTAAAACATCATAAATAATATATATCATCACTAATCAAGAATTTATTCAAATTGGGAAAAAGTAATTATAAATAATTTTCCAGAATTTGAATACAAAAAAAAAAATAATATTTTTCTCCAGACTTACAAAAAAGGAGATTAACACCAGTAATTTGTAAACTATTTTAAATCTGAAGTAATTTAGATCTTTAAGTGAAATTCCATTAATTTGATTTATTGAGTTCAGAATGTACGGTAGTTCTGTATGATTAATGATTGATTATTAATGAACAGAAAAACAAAAGAATAAATAGGAACATATGCTAGTTAATGCCGTTTTGACTATCGGTACACTTCACATAGCATTTGATGTTCTATGGAAGCCGTGATTTATTTACATCCTAAAACTTTTCTATTCCTTTAAAAATTTCTTGAAAAAAAATATTCACTAATTTTTTATTAACAATTTTGTGAAAAAATGAAATCGCTCTTATATTTCGTCCTCATATAACAGCTGCAGAAGTATAACTAACGTCTTATTAAATTACTTTAAAAAATTTGTTTATCTGTTAACATATTATTTTATGATTTTATTTATAAACTGATCTCCTGTTGACCTTAACAATCATTATGAGTAAAATAATAATTATT
Organism: Lycorma delicatula; assembly: GCF_047948215.1. Classification (NCBI taxonomy): domain Eukaryota; kingdom Metazoa; phylum Arthropoda; class Insecta; order Hemiptera; family Fulgoridae; genus Lycorma; species Lycorma delicatula. The sequence continues at coordinate 56,152,968 of NC_134460.1, read as the reverse complement.
TTACGTGCATGTAATAAAAAAGTAATAAAATTTTGTTGTACTATTTAATATCGGCTTTACTTTTATTTTCCGAACCTAAATCTCCAAATTCTAATTTTATAATGTAGTATACATTAACCACAATGTGAAAGTGTAATAATCGTGGCGAAAATCATCATTCTACATTTATTTTCTATTATTCTTCTTCTTTTTCGTTTCACCGGTACCTTAGATTAATCACTTTCTTCTGTTCAGTACCTTTATTTTAGCTCAGTATTGTTTCATTCTTACAAATTCTTACTTTCTTTTCTTCTTCGGAGAATTGGGTCATACGTATGGTTTTAGTTTTGGCTTGTAACCTCATTTTCTTGTCCTTGGTGATTTTTTTGGAAGTTTTCCCCAGGATCATACGTTCTTTGGAGTGCCACCAGATCTTTTTCTGTTTGGTTGAACCAATTTGGTTTGATTTTTTTGTTGTGGAAATAATCAAAGATTTGTTTGGTTAGTCTGTTCTGAGGATGAGTTCAAAGAATTGATTATTCTATTTACTCTGAAAATGTTTCTGTTTTTTTATATAAGGTTTCGTTTTTGATGTGGATTAGTTTGTTGTTTTGGAATTTGGGGCCTTGGAGTTTTCTTAAGATTTTCCATTTTTTTGATCTCCTGACTTTCGATTGGCTCGTAGTTGATGATGGAAAAACGTTTTGGCTGCATACAGGGCTTCCGGTGTAATTATTATTTTTATATTATTTTTACCAATGAGGTCATGAAACGTCAATAAACGAAAAAAGAAGACGTAATTCTACTCTTTCGTACGTATGATTTTGTTTGTATTGGCGGCTAAATGGATTAATAACACGAGATGGTTGGATAAAAGATTTACAAAATGCGGTTTCGATCTACATATTGAGTATTTTTATGTTTGTAGGCGTAGAATTATTACTCTGTGGGCTTTTGAATAAATATTTTTTCAATCCTTTTTCAAAACAAATAAACGTAAAATGAAAAATATAACGTTTTGCCATCACTGGTGTTTATATAATAATAATTAATTTAAGATTAGCAATGTATTACCAACGTTTATTATTATTATTTTTGCAAGTTCTATTATAAAATGTATTAAAAATCTGTTACTTAATATATTTTTACATGTTGAAATCTATTAAGATTAAATAATAAACGATTTGCGAAGCGAAAATTGTTATGAGAATTTAAAAGCGATGTCAAAATGTATGTCGAAAAATTTAAGATACATGCGGAGTTTGAAATACTCCTAGATAAAGGAAAAATATATGTATGTATATATATATATATATATATATGTATTATTAATTCAAAACTTATTTACAATCGGTTACACTTACATAACTTTGTGATTTTGGGTCACATCTTAATCATACAATAAGGATCCTCCGCAAAACTCCTCAAGATTTACAGACTAGTTTAAAAAAACTTTTGTCGCAAACCACATAGAATTACTAATTATAAATGACATTGATACTAATCTAGTGGTGTTACCTAGAATAACAGGAAGTAAAATGAGATAAAATAAATATAAATAAAAACAAAATGATGAACCATGGAAAAAAATAATATATATATAAAATGATTTGAAAATAAAGGTTGAATAAATAATACTCAATGCTCACATTCGAGTTAACTTTAGACATATTAAAACATAGATCTAGAACGTGCAGTCGGTTCAACCGTCTAACGTCATCCCCATGGTAAAGTAAAGGTTTACTGCCAACAGATTTTTGTGATAATTACTTTGTTCGTAGTTTGAACTAAAACGTATCTTCTCCCGCACGGATCCTAATCCTAGATAATCCTGGATCTCATTGTTCTTTGTACACCGAGATGCACCTCACTTATTGTTATGCAGCTCACTATTCTGAAATCGCTGTAAGAAGTCGACATTGCTTCTGCTCTCGGTGCCCCGTAGTTCGATCCCATAAGTCCAGATAGGTTTTAAAATCGTTGAGTGAACTTAAAGCTTATCAGATAAAGATAACTGACCCATCGAGTTGGTCTAGTGGTGAACGCGTCTTCGCAAATTAGCTGATTTCGAAGTCGAGAGTTCCAACGAACAAATCCTAGTGAAGGCAGTTACGTTTTTACGGATTTGAATACTAGATCGTGTTGTTTGGTGGTTTCAATTATCCACACATCTCAGAAATGGTCGACCTGAGACTACAAAACTATACTTCACTTACACTCATACATATCATTATCATTCATCTTCTGAAGTAATGCTTGAGGGTGATTCCCGCAGGCTACACAGTAAAAAAAAAAAAAAAACATAAAGATTACTGAAAACGTGTCTGAAAAGAACATTTTCTTGAACTTTATCTCAAGTTGGCTTCTCTTCTTTCTTATATGAAATTTCAACGTTAGTTGACAATCGAAATGTAAAAAAGGTTATTACAGTAAAAATATGAATAAACGGAACAGCATTTTACAAAAACATGAACATGTTGTTCTTAGACTCATCTTATCAACCAGACTTCCTGTTTTAGTTCATTTTGGAAATTAGGAGTAATAAAAAAACAGTATAATAAAAACTAGTTAGTCGATGGAAAGTTAATGTATAAGCAGAAGTAATTAGTCTCATTGAAGAGTTCCGTAATTGTTTGTAGGTAGTCAAAATGTTATTATTGGAACTGAAAATGACTTCTGAGGTAAAAAAGTTTGCGATAGATATTGAAGCTGACTGACTCATTATACACCTGATTGCTAAATGTAACACTGTACTGTGAAGTACTGTGAAGAGGAATTAAAAATGTTAACAGAAAAGGGTATCATGTCAAAACAAACTGTTACACATAAAATGTACAATACTAAACACAGGGAGCGATATTAATGATTTGGTACTGTTGGTTGTAGTACCTGGAATTGAAGAGATGAGAAGATACATAAAAAACTATTATAATACGAAATTGCATCTATAATGAGTGCAACATATATCCATATTTGCATCATTTTATTACTTTAATTAAAATCTGAATAGTATATTTATTAAAAAATTTATTTTTAATAATTTAATACATTTTAATCAATTTTAAATTAAATTTTATTTTCAAAAAATGTTTTTCATTAAATTAACTGTTTGTTTTTATATGGTCATCATATTATTAAAAAATTATTATTTTTTTTTTTTTGAGTACATCATTGGTTTATCCCCCCCGCAGAACTGGATTCGCAATTAAGCATTTAATCATCTTCAGGGGGTTCCATCGCTTCAAACTACTTCGTCGGGAACTAGAGTTCCCCCCACATAGCCGGAATCCCGTCTTTTAATTATACGCCATGCCTCTAAGAAGGAGATCCCAAGGGATCCCCCACCGGGTTGCCGGCCTTGACGCCTCGCCTCAAATGGGAAACCCCAAAAGGGATCCCCCACCGGGACTACGGCCTTACTTTGCTCCCCCATATTGAAGACACAAGGTTCCATCACCTCAAACTACCTCGTCGGGAACTAGAGTTCCCCCCACGTAGCCGGAATCCCGTCTTTTAATTATACGCCATGCCTCTAACAAGGAGATCCCAAGGGATCCCCCACCGGGTTGCCGGCCTTGACGCCTCGCCTCAAATGGGAAACCCCAAAAGGGATCCCCCACCGGGACTACGGCCTTACTTTGCTCACCCATATTGAAGACACAAGGAAGTTTCCGTCCAATCAATGAAAGTGAGACGCCTAAGCAGCTCACCTCCCTGGACGGAGCTGTTCCAACCTTAGGCCCTCCACAAGCAAAGGCGATGGGACTTATATTTTACTGCTGGCCTTGCAGCCCCGACTCCCAAGTGTGCCGGCGAGTGTTGCATAGTGAACACTTAGGCTCCGTTTGGTAGTCCTTCCGGAGGTGTATTTGGTTCACAAATAAAACAACGCCACCTTTTGTCGGGCCTCGGCTGGACCGTGCCTGGTGTCCTATGCACCAGAACCGATAGCACCGTTACTTGGCGGACCTCCTCAAAACCCAACAAGAAGTCCAAGAAACCCAATCTACACGAAGTCGGACAACCTTTAGCAGTTCCTCGGCCAGCAGTAGTGGGACCGCCACTGTCGTCATCTTAATTCCCCATAAGACGGCCGCAGGAAGAGGACATAAATAACGACAGAATCCCCAGCAGTCTTCCTCATGTCACGTAACAATTCCTCCTCCGAGGTAAAGACGTCAACGTCCTTTATCAGCAAATGGACCCGCCCAACGCTCTTACCAGCTGTGATAGTGGTACCTTCCACCTTATCCAGGATTTGTTGTCTCATCGTGACAGCAAGTTATCAGTATCTTGAACTCTTATGTGGAGGTCCTCTCCCTGACCCCTACGTGCCGACAGAATGTTGGCCTCTCCCGGTGACACGGTATCCCTCACTGTCCGGAGAAGATCCGCGTATAACCGTCCCGCCGCCTTCACCAAGACCGTCACGATTGGGAGCCCCACCGGCTTCCTCACCGGGTGCCGACTCTCCGTAACAGCTAAAGAAGTCACGTCTATGTGTACCCGGAACATAGTAGAATTCTTCCGAGACATATACTCGGCCACCTTATGAAAGTGGAATCCCACCCTCTCTTGAGGGCCACAAAAACAAACGTTGGGATTCTCGGCCAGAACTAGCCGAGTTGACTCCACCATACGCGTTATTGAGGGAGTCCTCGCCCTCAAAGGAGTCCAGTGTCACCATAAAGTTCATTCCACCTACGTCCATCGCCCTGCCGGCCAGGTCCACGGCCGGTGCCGCTGACCACCACTTGGCCCACCCACAGTGAGCCCGACCGAAGTATAGGGCCCCGCCCATGGTATCTCCTCCAATAATCTCCAGTTGGTCCAACAATCTGCACCCCACGAAAGATCGACCACCCGTGCCAATCCGTCAATTCCACTGACGCCCTCAAGGGCTTACCTTAGGCCACCGTTTGATGACCGGTCGGGGCAGGTCACCATCATCCACACTAGTATCAAGTGCCTGCCGTACATCCATTTGAGATCTTGGGGCCAACGTGACACCAGACGCCGTCTGTGAGGCAACATTAGAAACGATAAAATAGGTCTGGGTGGTCTTTTCCATCACGTTCACAGCCATCATGAGCACTCGCTTAGTTACAACGGGCTGTTCCACTAAGACATCTCGGAATATTTCAACCGTGATCAATCCTTGATCTCAGTCTTTGTGTTCGTATATTTACGAACTAACTCACCCAGTTCTTTTACATGCCTGAGAAGACAGGACACATTGAATGCAAGGCATTTGCTCCACTTCGTCCTCCTGGCCAGTGGATCCTCTTCTGTACTGAAGATCGTCTTTGTTGCCTCCTACATTGGGACTGGTCCACTAGAATGCCGTCCAAGCCTCCCAACTACGGAATAGCTCACAGTTGCTGGTCTAGGCTTCTTTTCCGCAGCCGCCTTTTTTATGTTTTCCCCACCGGTAGAACAATCAATCTTCTCAACAGTAGAAACAAACGATAAAGGAGGAAAGTCAATCTCACACTCATTCAGGGCATCACCATCATCACTAAGTTCCATGTATTGGACACAGGTCGTTTCTGGCATCGCCCAGACACACTCACCTGCACCGTTTTCCTTCTAGCAGCTACTAGATGCCCAGCAACCGACCGCCGATGAACTTCACGGTCGGTGCTAGCCGCATTGTCAATATCACTATCTCCCATTGGGGGGAGATACCCCCACAATCGTCACCATCGGACCTAACGGGATGGATCATAGTTCAAAACAACAGAATAATAAATAACATAAACTATGTAAAATAATTTAACTTCAAACTAATAAGATAGTTCTACTTTAGAACTTCTATACCACAAATGTAAACAACAAAATTAACAGTATAACAACTGTGTTGCTAAGGGAAATTACCTTTAACAACCGTAAGCTAAGTTACAAAAAAAAAAATCAAAAATAAACGCTGTAATTAGCTTAAACAACAATAAATACGTTAGTAAATGCAAACAGAACATGAAATTAATTGAAATAAAACAAAAAAATTAACAGTATATAAAATCACAGGTAACAAAATTAGCTCGCAGGGCAAAGTAACCTAAACGAAACTAAACAAACAAACAAACTAGAACGAAAAACACAAAAAAACCTAAGAAAACTTAATAAAACACGAACGAAACAACTCAAAACAACAAATGAAACATCTACTAACGAAAATAAACATAAAATACATAAAACATGGAAACATAAAATATGGACTCAATGAATATATATGTAAACGCACAGCGCTATCAACACGCCTAGACTCGCTCAGATCTCGACCTCATTCTTAAAAAATTAGTTTACGTTCAACAAATTAGTTGAATTTTTTTTTGTGAATGCGATTTATAAATATTTGTGCTATTAGTTAAGGTTATAAATTTCTAGGTTTTACAGTGTACAACATTATGTAGGCACTATAACCATTAGGGGAATGGGTAGTATACTCTATACTCTCCGTTTTAACATAGACAGCATTCGTAAAGTTACAGGACCGGGACTAAAAAGTTTGTCAGTGAGTATTCAGCGACAAAAGTGATGGTGTAAAAAAATAAGTGGGATAGTCGCTCACCCTTTCTTTTAAAACTAGCGCTAATAGCTAGCAAATTATCCACTGCAATGTAATCCATCATCCCGCACCTAGATCGATCAAACCTAAATTTTTAAAAATGGTCAGATTTTTTAGAAATAAAAACTGTAATTTTTTTATAATTAAAAAATAACATAATCCGAAAATATTACAAAACTAATAAACGTAGATGTGATATAATTCCAAAAGTGTTCGTTTTGTAACCGGTGGTATACATTATATTTCAGTTTTTCGCCATTGATTATGGTAAAGTAGTATTTATTTCTTATTATATATCTTTACGATATAAATAGAACGATCTAGTGATTTATTGGTGTCATACCGTTAATAAAATCCAATTTGTACGCAATTTTATTAGTTACTATTATCACCTTTTCTTTTTCTTTATAATTTTAATTTTTTTAATTAAAAATGTATTATTATGAACTTCAACACATACATTTCTGGTAACGTTTTGAAATAAAATCATAAAGTAGGCCTGAATAAAATTAAATTTATTTCGTATGTACATATAAAAAATACATCAATCAAGTGAAGTTCAATAATTTACTTTAGAAACGTGTTTATAATCTCTAAAACACACTCACCTTTACAAGCTTAAAAAAAAAAATACAAAAATAAACATTAAACTTATCTTATAACTTGTCAAAAAAGACAATTTGTTCACCATTTAATATACAAAATTTTTGTGAAAATAAAAAATTCTTTAATTCTTTTTTATTCAAAAATGTTACCTTATATCTAGTATCTTTCGTTAAAATATTAGAGAACATTGCATTGAAGTACTGCGAAGAGGAATTAAAAATGTAAACAGAAAAGGGCGATCATGTCCAAACAAACTGTTACACATAAAATGTACATGTGTATGTATATAGTCTACATCAGCAGAGAAACATTCCCTTTTGTTGATTTAGGAAACATTGTGCTTGAAATAACATGCAACAAACAAAAACATACAATTCGATGATTAAAATTATTGTACTTGGGAATGTATATATATATATATATATATATATATATATATATAAAAAATGATTTGTGGAAAGTGAGAAAGAGGGATTTATGGTTTGAATCGTTCATATCCTCACACCATACCTCTCTATTCCAAATCGCATTTTCAGTATCATTTAGTTCACCCTCAAGCAGATTTATTCATAATTTTTTTCTCTCTGTATAAACGAACAAAAAGTTGGGTTAGTGTTACAAAAAATGTATTTTTATGTATAGATATATATATATATAGATATATATATATATATATATATATATATATATATATTATAACCGAACACTGATTATAATAGAAATAAAAAAACGCTGATTTATTTTAAATCTTCCAATTCTTTATGAGTTATAATCGTAATAACCATGCATATGAATAACATTATTTTATTCTGTTTTCAATTTTTTTTTTCGTTTTTTCTTAAAAATTATTAAATAAAAAAATTATTACCGGCTAATTTAAAATATATTTTATAAATATTCCTGGGTTTCATATAAGAACAATAAGTATTGACATTATTATACAAGCAAGCATTAAAATATCATGCCAGTCAATATTTATTAGTATTCTGACATCTAATTCAAATACTGTTTGATTCCCAACAAGATCTGGCATCGTTATCATTAATGAATCATCATGGTAACCATAACAAAATCTATTCTTAATAATTGTACCTAATAAAATAGTTAATTAATGATTGAAAAGGTATTTCAAATCAGAAAAAGAGATAATTAATAAAAAATTACATGTACAAAAGAAGAACTAATTTTTATAATCACCTTTAGAGAATGAAGAAAGATTAACTAAAAAAAAAGAATGCATAACTTTTTGAAAATTTGAAAACAGATTAAGGTAAAGGTTGGAAAAGACAAACTAGAAAAGATCTAGAAGAAATAGGAATTAAATATGGTTTAATATTTGAGAGAAACAACTTGAGAAAGAAATTAAAGGAATCCAGGAAAAAATCTAAAGGGAATACTAATGACCAGAAAATAAGAAAAAAAAACTTTTCTGAATGTGTGAGAGACATTGGAGAAAAGTTAAAGAAAACAGAAATAAAAAAAATTATCTTCTCGATGACCATAGCTGGCCGATAACGAAGAAAGATGACATACAGCTTATAATTCTATAATAAATTAAAATTAATGTAAAATTAATTAGGAGTACAAAACAATGCAACTCAACTTTAAAACTATTAAACAAACCTAGGTATGTTTAATACCGTAGCTAAGTATGACTCCTCCATAGTTTTTAATTTAGAGTAACATGTTAAAAAAGCTGACTACAAACTCGTAATCCTTTTCCTGGCGTTGGTTATTTATTCTTATGTAGTGGAATAATAGTTATACATAAAATCATTACCTGAGATTTCTTTTTTTGGGGTTTGGAGGGTGAACTATGATTATTGTAATATTATTAATAAAAGTTTATTTAAATTTAAATAAAAATATTAATTTACACTTTAATATTATTAAAAGTTTAAATAAATCCAAAACAGTTTTGAGAAATAAAAAAAAAAATCGATATTTTAAACTTGATGGGTCCCTCCACCACTCAATATTGCCCCCAAAGTATTTTTTTTTTGGGTCACACTACCACTATTCCTAAGAAGAAATTAAAAAAAATTCGGTTAAAAATAAGTAACAAATAAAAGAGTACCTTTTTTAAATTTTTGCTGAAGGGGAATTTTTTGGATCAAAATATTTTTAAAAATTTTAAGATAAGCATGCACGCATTTTGGGAAAATGAACCTTCAATAAACTCCCTCTCCAATCCTGGAAGTATTGACCCCGAAACTTTACCAACAGATTGCCCAATATACACGAGTCTGTACAAAATTTCATCAAAATTGGTTAATCCAGTTAAAAATTATTAAGTTTCAAACAAGCGACCAAACGTACATATGTAGCTACGCACGAATGTTATCTCTTTTTTTTATTTCACCGAATTTTTGACTGATTATAATTTTATTTTTGCAGCATAGTTCTAGAGCTATTAAAGTAAAATGACTGAAAAAGGTGATGATCCTTTAAAATCCTTTGAGAAAGTTAAATAAGTAACTAAGGAATCTTTTTTTAATATTCCTCTTGAATCATAAGTGTCCATTGAATAGTCCTTTAGGAAAGCAATGTTCAAATCAGGGAATTCCCTTGCCGCACCTGTGTTGAAATAATTTTAATCTGCATTACAGTTGAATTTTTTATTTGTTTATACGAAAGACGCCTTGTGAATAGAAATGACACATCTCTAGGATACAGTCCGTTGATGAAATATGTATTAAAATGACATTTATAAAACATTATTTGAAGTGTGATTGTATATTCTTATCATTAAGACTTCGGTTTAAAATAAAATTCTGATGCAGTAAGAATTTAATTTTCTTTTCGTTCAATATTTTCTGGAATTTTCAACATTTATAATTAAAATTTTACTATGCAGTTAATAATGTACACACATTTATCCAAACACAAATCTTTGTCATCATTCACATAAAATAGTAAGTAACTAACTTTTTTCTAATATCGAAAAACTGTGCCTCCTTCCTCGAAATTATTTTTGTTGGTAGTAGGAACGTTTTTCCGTCAAATTGTTTTAGAATTTTCACCAAAAAAAAAATATATAAATTTTAAATTGTAAATTTTATTTATAAAATGTTACTTCTGTTCGATTCAAATTAGATCTGCTTCTTAAATTGTTTTCAATTTTTCGTTTGCTTCATAGGAAAGATATTTTTACAAATGTTGTATCTTTTTTAAAAGTATAGAGTAAAAGTAGTAACTAAAAATGGATACAGAGAGCTACAGACACTTATGCTAACAATCAGATCAATAAACTACATCTGAATTAGCAAAAACCAAAATGCTAGGAGTATTAAGATATTTATAATTTATGTGCTTAGAGATTAGTTATATCTATTGTGAGTTTGAAAAGATTACGCGATAATTTCGTACAGTGATAATTCTACATACAGAGATATAACAGAAATCACCTTGCTCTATATTCAAACATCTAAAACAAGATCTTTACTTATGATGTGTCATGTATATCTTTAATAGCATTTTGTTATGTAAAACTAGTTATCAACAATGATTTTAATAAAAAAATAACTTTTTAAAGAAATATATAAAAAATAAATAAACCTCTAAGAAATGCTCTAAGAATCAGATTAGGTGTACTAGACAATTTCTCGGTGAGGAATGTTTGCGCTAAGCTATTTTATAAGAATAGTTTTAAATGAATAACTTTTATTTTCATCCTATTTGTGGCTTATTACTTTAATGGGTAATAGATACCTGTAAATAATTAGTAACTGGTAAATTAGTTATTTCAATCATCATTTGATTTTTTTTTTTTTTTTGAAAAAACATTACCTGTTGATAGTTTAAAAGTATTTAACTATGATGGAAATTTTATATATTAATATTTCACAACAACTGTGTGCTCGATATTTTTCAATGGTTAACTTATCCGAATGAAGAGATACGTACATTTTTTTTGAAAAAAAAATTAAAAATAACAAATGATTCACTAAATTAAAGAAATCATTAATTTAAACTCAAATAAAAAAGATTTTAGTAAATAGAAAGCAATGAAAAATAATTGTTATAACAAATAAAACTATATGCTCTCGGAAAACACATAATGCACGCATATTTTTGAAAATTCTTTAATCCTTTTTTATAAGATAACAGTGAAAGGCGTTTTCTGATAATCTTACTTATTAGAAACATAAGCTTAGAATTCATGCAAGACTTTTGAGTTTTTAATTTAATTTTTTAGATTAATATTTTAATTAATTATTCACTGATATCAGTTGAATTAATTATATTAAATATTTAAATTTTAATGGAATTATAAAACAAAAAAAAACCATTTCTATAAATGGATTTTCTTTTGTACATTATATAAGTCATTCCAATAATAGAACTAACAGATTATTTTATTTTTATCGCTTATATTCTTCATGCTGTTGAATTAGCACGTCTTTAGTAGATTTAGTATGATTTTATTCTGTATCTAATTTACTACGAACAGATGTTATGTTAAGGTTACATGTAAATTAAACATAAGAGTATGGGTAAATTAAAACAAAAGAGTGTAGAAAGATATTTGAATTGCTTTTTTTATCTATTTTCTTTAAAGTTTTGAAAACCGAAAAATTTCTTTGAATGTATCATGAAATCCAGTAAAAAGTTTTATAAAACTCTTTTTAAAAAAGGACTCCAACTCATTTATCGGTTACTGATGTAGCTAGTAAATGGTTATATTTCATCGATTAATCATCTTTACAGTATCAGTGTAATACATCATTACAAAAATGTTCATTCCGTCTCAAAACATTTAATTTTAATAACTAAAAATAACTAAACTAAATAGAAATAAAATAATAATTCTCATTTGTAGTGAAATTAAAAAAAAAAAAAAAAACAAGCACCAGGTTAAAGTTGAACTAGAGTGGTTAGTTAACATAGTTTTAGATTTTCTTTTATAACTGATGTTCCAAAATAAGCCAGGAGTGAGTTTCAAATGTGGTAGGCCTAAATCTGGTTCACCGGTATATGTTAACAATAAATGTACATTAAAAAGTAAAAAAAGGAAACTAAATTATATTTTTATTTGGTAAACCTGGTTCCATATTTCAACTGAATGTCTTCCAATGATCTAGGTTTTCCTTCATTTCCTTATTGTGCCTTCTTTGCTTCCATTGATTGCTATCCCAATCCTTCTTCTTCCTTTTATTTTTCTTTCTAGAGGACACTTCTATGTATGTTATGTTCCAAAGAAGATATTTTCCTCTTTCTTATTTTTTAAAATTCTACACTTCTCAATACTTTTTTAGCTGATATCGTTAAAATTAGATTAATAAAAGTCTGTTTCAAATATGATGGATTAAGATTTAAAAATGAAGAAGTTTTAAGGTGAATTGGTGAGAAGAGGTACTGTCAGCGGATTAAGATAAAATTGGTGATTTATAAAGGTTTCAAGGTCAAACAAATCTGGCTTTAGAAGGAAGTGAAGAAATTGAAATCAGTAAATACATTAGAATATACTTGTATTTCTACGAACGGTAAAACTCGCTTATTTTGTACTCAATTATACAAATTGAACTTGTAATGCAATTAAATTAATAATATTAAAATTAAAATAAACTATAAAATTGCGTTGTAAAAGGTATCAGTAGTTCTAAAAACAATTGCTTCGATAGGATTTTTATAAAAAATCTGCCATTTTTTATCGTTATTGTCAATTTATCAGTTGTAAGATCCATACCGGGAAAATTTGTTAGGATATTTCGTCTTTATATACCCATCAACAAATAAAATGAAATATACATCTTTATCAGTTTGTGAATCAGCCAGTTTCAGTTCAAGAATTTTAATTCTGAAACCATCAGAAACATGTTTGTCTTGCCTATTTGGCGAGTTGTAAACGAAGGCTGGACTTTACTACCATATCCATTTTTATGAGTTAATAAATCAACAACCTTATAATAAAACCCTTATTTTTTCAGTCTTTGAGAGAATGTATACTTAGCAGCAGTCATTATGAGCCGAACTTTTAACATATGGATTAACGAATGATCTTTACCACCAATGACCGTTACCACTGAAAATGATTTCAATGGTAATAGAGAGTGGAATAAGGGATATGAAAAAATTAATCTTACCTTATCAGCAGTTTCGTAAGCATTACTGCTAGACACACTGGAAATTAGTTTCTGATGAATGCTGAGGAAATAAAATCTTCTTTATCCACATAATCTTTTTAAAAATATGTATTTTTGATAAGGTAAGGAGAAAAATAAGAAAAAATACATTAATCAAGACACTGAATAATTAATAGTGAATTGAAAAAGACAAAATGGCAATACTGTACTATCGTATTATACTACTGCAGAATGATGAACACTGTGTACTAAGAATATGTGTGTGTAAGGATGAAACGTAAAAGAGTAAAAATGTGATGTGTATCTAATATGTAGCATTTGAGAGAGTCAACCTCAGAATGGTGTATAGCGTCAGGAGTGAAGGTGAACACCATATATTTAGTCTATGCAGCGATAGTTTGGAGACAAAAATTTCCCCTCTGCCCTCCACCGAAGCTCTTGATTACTATCTTTGTACGATCTAAAGCACACGCATAGTTTAGGCGTTCGTTTGAATTGAACAGTTGGAGTATTCCGGTCAGAATGTGAAAACTGGATTGAGGACCGATCTTTGGACTAACAGAATTCCCTCAGTTTCGACGAACGATTCACTAGAAGACAGTTATAATTGTGTTTATAAATGCTTCTCAATTTGTCGACATCATTTATCATACAGTTTTTCTTGCATATCTGGTTAAAATTGAGGTATCGAATTTCTTGAAAGTTTTTAAAAGATGGTTTCTTAAAACAAAGAGAAAAAAGCAAATTCTATCTCCCTACAAAGTTAGAAAAAGTAAAATTTACAGAAGAAAGCCATAAAAAATATAATTGAGGATCGATCTTTAAATATTTACACAATGATCGCTTCAGTCGTAACAGATCCGTTTAGAATGATAGATCGAATGAACCGACTGTGCGTATGTAAGACTGAAGAGGTAAAGTTAACCTTATTTAATGATTAGTTTGGTCAAGCCAACATATAATTTAGGATTCAGTTTATAAAAAGTAAAGTTTTGGTATGCTGAAGTAAGATGATATAGTAGTAATGGAATAAAAATGATTGGAAAACTGCATCAAACCATTAAATAACTGATGAGAAAAGCTGTTTAATAACTGGGAAAAGGGATTTAAATAGCCAACGACTATGTTATTGGTATACGAAAACATCTTAAAGAATAACTTAAGAAGAAAAATTAAAATTGGAATAAAAGTGTTTAATATATAGTTTCAATATATGAATTGTATTTCTTTTTCTTGAAACATATTTATCTTTCAGAAAGAGGATTAATTTCAAAATTGGATTAAAACAGTTTGTTTCACATCACTCTAATTAACTAAAGTAAGTCGATACGGTAATAAATAAAATAAAGTCAATAAAACTTGGGTCTTGACATAACCCTTACTATTTATTTTACAAGCAATACGATTTATATGACGTTAATGTTTACTTAGACATTCATATTAGTAAATATACAGTAAGCATTTATTAAACTTAAATTTATTAATTGTATTTATTTAAATAATGAAAAAATAAAAATAAGAAACCGGCAAAGGATTGCAAAACGTTTCTGGCGCTCCTCTTATGTTCAACAAAATTTTAAAATGGAAATAGCACAATAAAATTAAGTTTTTAAGTAAATTTAAGTATTTTATATATATATATATATATATATATATATGTTATTTAACTTTTACGAATGCAAAAATCAAACAATATTTACTACCCTGAAATTAATAATTTTATTAAATAAAACTGATGAAAATAAATATTTTTTAAACATTTGTTATTAATGATTACAATCATGATTATTATTAATAGTAAAACTGCTATTATATTGATCTGGGTGACCGAGAGCAGATTAGACCAATTGGAAAAAAGCTCAAAATAAAACTGTTTGGTCCTAGTTAACCCGCTTGATCAAAATATATTTTTTATCATCAAACTTATACTGTATCTAGAGTATAATTTCAAAAAAAAAAAGAATAAATAAATAAAAATTTTCAGTTAAAATTTAGGTGTTCAATTATATCTGCTGCACGGCAATTGTCTCATATAACATTTTTAATAACAACCACAACTTGAAAAACAGATAAAATATCAACATTATAAAAATTATAAAACATTTTAAAATTATTAAGTGGAGTCCCTGAGATCCCCTTTAAAAAAAAAAAAATGTCCAAGTCGTTTACATTAATATTTAATCCAGGATTTCAATCCTCAAAATTAAAGTTTAAAAAACTTTTTTTTTTAAGTACGGTTTCCAATTAGTCCTCTAATTTTTTTCTAGCTTCAAAGTTTATTTATTGTAGTAATTATTTATTTCAATAAGTTTACTCAATTTGGTACAGTGTTATTCAACAAGGTTAAAAAATTCTATAGTCTAATAAAAAACATATTGGTAGCGTGATTGCTATGTACTATTGGGTCGAATGTCAGACGAAATCTGAGTTATATATAGCCAAATATTTGTGTAATTTTTTTTTGGTCAAATGATTTTTGAAATTGTGGGAAAATTGTTTAAAAATATTATTGAATATCTCCCATTCCTAAATCTAATTCACATAAAATTTTCATTAAATTAAGTTTAAATGAGCTGATAATTATTTTCATCGTAATATCCTCAATTTTCTTCGAATACTGTACAAAAATTAAAAATGACAAAAATACATTTTCCCTTTTAAAATTTGATCTAAAATTTATGCCATGAATGCCCTTTCATATATTCAAACACTCTTTGAGCGTTTTAGAACTTATGTTGAACCAGTCCGTAGATTTTTTTTTAACCTCCGGATCCACAATTAGGCATTTTCAGAGGATGAGATGAATGATTTGTAGCGTGTGTGAAAATGCAATGCCTGACCGGGACCTCCGGATGAAAGGCCGAAACGCTACCACTCGCGCCCCGGAGGCCGACAGTCCGTAGATATTATTTAAATACAGGTCAACACACGTGCGTACGTGTGTTTTAATATTGTACGTGGATATGATATAATATAAATAAATTCATTACACCGTCCGGAAAATTATATAATCTTTTATGACATTTGAATTAACGGGATTTTGAAACGTTCTCGTCTGCAAAACCTTGAACATACCCTAAATTTTCAACTGACTTTTTATAGCTATCCTATAAAGAGTCTATTGCTGCAATTGCAACAGCCGGAAAATATAAAAGTATAAATTAATATTACAAATTAATTTTTAATTTCAAAAAAAAAATACCTTAACGTAAGCTAAATTTGTACATTTCCGACTCTTCCAATACAAAATACTATAAGAGAAATTGTTGTAATTTGTATAGATTTTGGTTTCCCTTTTTTTTCATTTCTGAGATATGAATACCTGTATTTGACATTCCTATAACTGATTGATCAACGTAATTACCATCTCTTTTCATGTAATTGGTATCTTTTTTAAAATATCAAAAAATAAAGGTTCCTTACACTGAATTGTTAAATTCTTAAGATTTCTAAAATTTAAACGGGACCAAAAAGAATTAGAGCGTAATTATGTATGTGTGTGTTTATGTAAATTTAATGTTTCTGTAGAAAATAATTATTTGTCATGCATAAATTCTATTAAAGAAAATAATTACTTTAGAGAAAAGCATAATCATAATTTTTCCATGGTGATTAACATATTGTTTTTAAATTTATGAGGTAATTAAAAGAATTTTTGCTGATAAAAACTTTACATCATACAACACTAAAAAGGAAAATAAACAACGAAAGTTATAATTAAAAGTTTTAGATTTTTATCACCCTCATAATTATGTTTACAATAAAAACACATAATTAGGATGTATAAATCATAATTAATTATCGCACACCAAAAATATTTTTTGCCTTATCGAAAAAACACGATTTGAAATACTCATGTAGAATTATAGTTTATTAAATACTTATTTTTTTCCGGGAAATAATCTATTTTTGTATACCTTATTTAAAACACACGTACACACATTCTTATCAAATTATATAAATAAACAATTATATATATACTGTAGTTAGCATCCCAATAAATTACAGTTGAAATAATAAAATATTAGACAATAAAATTCCTGGTTGTATGTTCTATATATAAATTAATTTTTCTTTTACGTATTTTAAAAAAAATAATTTTCCCTATAATTTCCTTGAATAAGTAATACGGTTAAGGAAGGCTCCTTTTCAATTTATTCAGTAAGCCAGGAAGCCGAAGGTTTTTCCTAGGTGAAGTACAGTTAAGACTTGTCTGTATTCTTTAATAAGGAGGGATAACGTACGTTTACAATGAGAAGTATAACTGCCCACGAGTTCAACTTAATGGCGTCTTTATCCTGCACGCTACCATTGTGCCGATACCTAGAACTACATCTGGGTCACCGTCTGACGTAGAGGATTTATATCAGGGAGAAAAGGACGCAACTAAACATTGAGTTCAGGCTGATGAACTGGATATTAGGCAGGGGATCGCAAACTATCATTATCTAACAGGCAATTACTGTACTCAGCCGTCCTGAAACCGATTTGAACCTACAAAATCCAACTGTTTACGAAAAGCAAGAGCAATATTGAAATCGTACACGATTCCAGAACAAATTATTGAGAAACATAACAAATGCGCCGTAGTTTGCGAAAAACCACTGAAGTACACGATAATAAGGCATTGCCAACGGTTCGAGAGGAGATACGGCCAATTGTTACAAAATGAAACTAAACAAACAGGTGGCTTACGGTTAACCTCCTGGATAATAGCGAGGATATTAGGCGCGAAAAGCGATTGCATTTATATTAGATCTGTAAGTTTTCCGTGATTTGAGGTGAATCAGCTACCCTACGATGTTTTGCGGCGTCAAACTTTTTCATTTCGTTTCGCCATTTTTTTGGTTTTTTGATTTGTTTCACTGCTTCTTTATTTGATAAGTTAGACAATTTTTTGGTGTTTTCTTATTTTTTTTTTGTTCTGAACTCGATCAATGTTATTTGGTCTCATCTCTGTATGTCCTTATTTATATTTATATTTATTGTGTATTTATGTATAAATATATTTTTTGAATGAATTCAACAGAAACAACTCTCTGCATTTCATTTTTATGTATTAAAATTTACTAATTGTTCGGGTAAATTAGAACTGATTGTAAATGAAATAATTCGGTTGAAATTATCCTTGAATCAAACTTAGACGTCTGAAATTACTTAATTTACGTTTGGAACAACTCTGTTCTAAATTTCTATATTTTTATAACAAACCTTGATTTTTACCTACAGTAACGTATAAAACTATGCATTTAAGAAAATTTATCCCTTAAAAATTGTTTTATTGAGATTTTATGATTAAGACTTGGTAATAAAAAATTAAAATTTCCGGTTATTAATTGAGTTGTGATTTATTTTTTTGTATGGAAGGAAGTAAAATTATTAAGTAAACTCCTTTTTAATTAAAAATAATAAATAAAAAATCAACATGGAAAACTGAAAAAGAAAATACAAGAAAAAAAGGTAACATTTTACGAGCGCTTAAGAGAAGGTAAGCGGGAAAAATTGTTGTGTAAGGGATTCAAACTTATCAAAACACTATATGAAGACAAAATTTTTTAAAAGTATGCCATAAGTAGTTTGCCTAAACAATTCTAAAAATATTAAGTAAATAAACAATTAGGCTGGCTAAGGTGTAGTGGTTAAAACACTTCAAACTACACTTGAGTCACGGATGATTTTATCAAGGAGAATGAAAAATCCTTTGAGAGATAAAATAAATAATTCTGAAAAAATACAGAAATTTTTCCAAGTTCTCTCAGCAACTCGTAGTCCAAACACACGAGAAAGTAGTAAAGAAGAGGATATAGAAAAATCAACTTCAGGAATTTTTTAATTTATTCATTTTTTATATTTTAAAATGAAATAAAAAAAAATACACAACAAAACCAACAAATATCAATTGAATATAAAATAAATATCGGTAATTTGGTTAAAAATAAAATTAATTTTATCTACTTCGTTAGCTTAATTACTAAGGAAAATATTGCTAAAATAAATTCAATATTAAAAACACGGGCATACTTGTTAGTAAAATAATAATTAAAAAAAAAATTGAAAATACATTTATTAAGAGATTTTTCAAGTTAGTTTTTAATAATTTTTGAATTACGAAGAGGAAACTGTTAATGAAGGTGTAAATTATAAACAAGACTTATTTGATTTATTTTGAACTGAATTGTATGCCCTTATTACTACAACATAAAGATGCATAGATGATGAAAAAAAATTACCCTATTAGTTTTACTGTTGTTAATATAATGGTTTTTTCTTGAGATGACGGGAATCCACTGCTTTGGTCAATTTGCCCTATGAGAATGTAAACTTGTAGCGCATGAAAAATGTCATGCCTGACCAGAATTCTAACACAGAATCTCGGGATGAAAAGCTGAGATGCAACCACTCCGTCACGGAGATTGGAAAAATGTTATTATACATGAAATGGATGTCATAGTAAATGAATCAATCTATTTCATTTTGTTATTTAGCGAAAGAAAATTAAATATAGGAATTTTATACATATATATATATATATATATATATATATATATATATATATATATATATATAAACCATTATGTATTACAGGATATTGTACAATAATATGCACGAAAACCTTTACAAATAATTTTTTCCAAATATTTTATGTGATATTGATAGAATAATATCGAAAAATATATTCAGGGATCACCACGAAGATATCTTTTTTTTGATTAATTTTACAAATTTAATCGATTAAGATTTTAACCTTAATTACTAACATTTTTATGATAATTCCAACTTTTTTTATGAATGAACTACATTTTCTGGGCACTACAAAAAACTTGTGAGTACGAAATCCATTCAAGAAATGAGTGGGAGTCAAATATCAACTAAATCTGGCCAAATATTTTTTTGAGTTACTGCGTAACTATATAAAAGCGTATTGGGGAAAAAATAAATCGTTGAATAAGTCATATTGTAATTCAATTTTACTGCAAAATTACGGATATTTTTTTTAAGTAAGACCCGATTGGCTGTAACTATGAAAATATTGCGCATGCGCCCCGGCTCCCGCATGCCTTACGAAAATGCAGATGCCATGTGCAGTCGTATCGTCATTGTGTACGGGTTATATTGTAAAAATGAAATGTTTCAAATAAGTGAGCTGTCCCCGATTGTGAAATACGGTGTATGATTCGATTTTTGACCACAAGGAACGTGTCAGCAACGGACATTTATTGCAAGATATGTGAGCTCTACGGGGCTAATTCAATGAGAAACAGCTGAAATGGAAGTGCTGAAATGGATAAGACTGTTCAAGGACGAGCGGGACAATTTCCATGATGAAAACCGATAGGGCCGACCTTCTGTAATTATAGACGATTTGGTGGGCAATGTTGACGTAAAAATTCATGAAGACCGGCGATTCACGATTTTCACTTTGTCAGTGTTACATTCACAAGTTTCAAGATCAGTCCTATGTAACATCGTTTCTGAAATCTTGAGGTTTAAAAAAACTGTGCTAGCGATGGGTTCATAAACTGCTTTCTCAAAAACACCAATAAAAGAGAATGGCTAGTGCTTTTTGACCCGATTTAGTGAGAAAGGAGATGAACTTTCTGACTACATTATCACAGACAACAAAACACGGGTTTCTCACATCACTCCAGTATCAAAGTGACAGTCAATAGAGTTGCGAAACACAACTTCTCCAGTCAATGTGAAAGCATTATCTATCAATCTTCTCCAGACAGATAATGTCAACACGCAAGATTATAGCAACTGTGTTTTGGAATAAACATGGTGTCCTGTTAGTCGATTTTATGCCAAAAGGCACAACAATAAAATCAGCTACGTACTGCGAGACCTTGACGTAGCTTCGGCGTGTCATGCAGAATAAGTGTCGTGGCCTACTGTCATCTGGAGTTTTGTTGCTGCATGACAATACACGACCTTATTCTGCTGCTCAAACTAGAGTTAATCAAATCTTTTTGATAGGAGCAAATGGACCACCCACCGTACAGCCCGTATCTTACGCCGAGCGATTACACGGTTGAAGATTGGTTGTCTTCATAGGCGGCTGATTTCTACAACGTGGGCAAAAACAGTTTAGTAAAACGCTATGATAAATGTTTAAACAAACAAAGTAACTATATAGAAAAGTAGCTTAATATGTAAAGAATCAATTAAAAAAAGTTTTTGACAATATCGTTCCTAGTTTTTTTTTTTGTATTGAAAAACGGATCTTAATTACGAAATAGCCCTATTTTGAATTTTTAAGAAACATTTCTTCCACTTTAATCGGTATTCAAAGAAAGTTAGATGTAATATTTAAATAAAATTTTCGAACAGCGTTATGTACCGTAATAAAGGTTAAAACTAATGAGTTTATAATAATGTATAATTTTAACAACTTTTCCAAATTGTAGCCGGTTCCTTTTCATAATAGGTAGTACATTTTACCTACAAATAATCTCCCCCATTCGTTTATCCTTTCATAAATCTTAGTTGCTTTCCAGTATTGTTTTTAATCTAAATTTATTTCAATCATTTAAGTATGATTTATCATCTGCCACTAACTAGTTAATAGTATGTAACACACTGGAGGGTTAGTACCGATAGAAATATTAATTTACTCGCTGCACGCTGAAATAAGCATAAGTGAATCATAATAAATCTATAATGCATCCTTTCAGCTATTGGGTACTCATTACCAGTAATGGTGTATATATACGTGGATTTGTGGCAGTATATAATTTCTATGTATAAGTCTATGCATGTACGTGGTTAGAACAATAATTGAAACTATCAACTGTGTTTACATTACAGCAAATATTAACTCACTACATACAACATGTTATTGTTCGTTTTAACTTAATAGCATAGAAAATATTTGATGTTTTCATATTGTCAGATTGGATATATAGTTTAAATAATTAAACTAAATTATACATACTGATATTAGTTGCATTTTTTGACAAACATAGCTATTTAAAAAGTGTTCTTTGATTTTCAAAATATAATTAATTTATATAAGCAAATTTTAAACCGTTCTGTTTCTTCATGGTGTGTAGGGTTATATTATATTTCATACTGTTTAAATATAATATACTGTTCAAAAGAGCTACTTTTTTAATAACAGGCTGAAAAAAGTATCATGGGTAAGAAATATCAAAATGACTGCCACTGATTGTTCATATATATATATTTATTTTTGTGACTCGCTTTATGGTAATATTTCTCAAACATCTATGAGTGGTGGCTGCCACTGCCACTGCCACTGCCACTGATTGTTCATATATATATATATTTATTTTTGTGACTCGCTTTATGGTAATATTTCTCAAACATCTATGAGTGGTGGCTCCTTTAATCTATTTACTTTCAGCGTCAAAATTTTAGTAACAATTCTGGACATAAAAAGTTCCAATTCATGTGAATTTAGTAATATAAAAAATTATTTATTTAACAAAATTTTAAAAACAATTGTTTTATTAATATTTCACACTGCTCACGCCCATAACTTTTAAATCATTTTCTTGTTATATATTTTATGCACCTTATTTGTGGAGTATTGCAAAGAAACATAAACTGAAAAAATTATTACTATCTATTTAAGTTTTTAGAATATTTACTTCCTTGTACGAAGTAAAGGAAGTATTGTGATCGCAAAAAATTTCGGTTTTCAGGTTTCAACGGAAATATCCATTTTGAACATCCCTAAATCCATTTTGACTAGTTTCGACGTGAAGTCTATATGTACGTATCTCACATAACTCAAAACGATTACCCGTAGGATTTTGAAATTTTGGATTTAGGATTGTTGTAACATCTAGTTGTACACCTCCCCTTTTGATTGCAATTGACTGGACCAAAAGTGTCCAAAAAATCCAAAATCCCAAAAAATTGGATTTTTTATTTTTTCTTAACTACAGTAATAAGCCCTCACTGAGAGTTTTTCAACGATATATCACAAATGGTACTTGTTTTCATTAGTTCCTGAATTATAACTAAATGAAATTTTAATTAATTAAATATGTGGATCTTACAAGGGGAAGGCACATCGGCGAGAATCCGCTTCATTTCCTTTTTTTTAATGAAATGAAAAAAATCAGAAGTTATTAGTAAAATAAAATTTTATGTACTTTTCATTTTTTTTAAAAAAGTGTATATCTAATTTAATTGGTGTACAAGGAAGTCATGTGATGTCCACATCAGATTATTTTTAAAGGAGTGTAGTTATAAGAAGTCTATATGATACACATTATGATTTACAGTTACGTAAAAAATTGTTTCAGTTGTTTCTAATTATTAAATATTGTTTAAAATTTATAGACTCTAAATTATTTACTAGCCGATTTCCGTAGAGGACTGCTATCGTTTTTACTTTTAATCCGAAGGTTCTGGACTCAAATCTCGATGCTGTATGGATTTTTTTTGTACGCTACAAAAAATTAATCTAATTTTCAGTTAGCAGCTGTTACAAGGTGCCAGCCTAAATGAATAGAATTTAGATGAGTGAATTGGCGTTGGTCTTTTTCTCCATCAAATCAGTTATAAAACATTCAAAATTCATTTTTTTTTTGGAGGGATTTGATTGTTGATATTTAATTATGTTAAATGAACATATGTATTTACTAAAACAGTTTTTTTTTTTTGGTTTAGGTTAAATGCGTTTGTTATTATTAATTTTTATACGTCGAACGAATAAGGTTTCTTTTAAAACTACACATTTTGAGCTTTTTTGTTCACACAATATGTATTTGTTATAGTATCTGTGCTATGCTATACGAGTTGCTAAAGCTATGCCGAGGTATTTAGATTCAATTATCTAGATGCTCTCAAAACATCTATTCATGTTTTAGATGAACAACTTTAATTTTTTTAAGTTAGATTACTTATGTAAGTTTTTATTTTCAAAGTTATTAAAAAATGAAATGAAATTTCCGAATGTTTTAGAAAATTTGAAATATAGAACAGCAAGAGTGTCTCAAGACATTTTGTAATTGGATAACACGGAACATATTGCGTTGGCTGCTATTCATTACAAATGACGTTCTGCACTAATCATTTATATAAACATAACCAAAAGGAATAATCAAAAGAACAAAACATTTTGACTCATAACAGGAAAAAAATGCGGTAGGTTTTGACAAATACTTCAAGTTTATTTTTAAATCAATCTGTTCAAAATATATCATGAAACTATATAGCTTCGGCGTTCCTGACTATTTTGGAAGATTTCACAAAATTTTGCAACCACTGCATTATAGTGAACATCAAGAAAGTAGTAAAGGTATTAGAAAGGACAATTATATCTGATATATTATGAAATGAAGGGAATGAATCAAGGTAATAAAGTATACTGCAAAATGTAAAAAAATATTTTATTTATTTGTTATAGCATTCTAAGACTTTAGTATTCGAACATTGAAGGAAACAGATTTTATAACGCGCGGAAATTTTGGATAAGATCAATGTAGGAAGAAAGCAATTATTGAAAATTAAAGGAAAATATGTGATGTGAATAAATAAAAAAATGTTGACTTGTAGAGGATAGTAAAATATAGGAAGAAGTATTAGTCAGACAAAGAAATTGATCATAAAAACAGCGATAAGAAGTTGGCCATTATTTTCACGGAAATTATGGACGTAAAATAGTACTTTTCAGCCGCTTTCACATAAAACTGTTTATTTTCTCGAACATTCTTTATAAGCAATTCATGAGTGCCTTGTGGGTTGGTTATTACATAATATTATTCGTTTTCTACGAGTATATTATTTAAAAAGCTTAGACAATGTTACTTCATAACGTCTGTAAATCAAAAGCAAAATTGTGGTAGGGAACAATAAAAGAAATGAGTATGGATGAAAAAGAAGAAATCATGACAATGCAATAACAGTAAGCATACTAAAGTGTTAATAATCCATCACTATTTGCTCAAAAAGCTTACCCTGTCGAAATCTGGAACGCACTTTTATTAATTATTCTGTGTGTGTGTGTGTGTGTGTGTATATATTATATATATATATATATATATATATATATTTATTTATTATTATTATTATTTATACAAATAAAAATGTAAATGTTCGTTTGTTCAAAATTTTAAAAATCCGAAAGTTCTTCACCGATTGCTTTGAAATTTTGACACAACGTTGAATTCGAATACGCATGTGTTTTTATATAACTAAAATTTCACACCTGTAACAGGTAAAAACATGCTTTCTTTGAAGAACAGCGCGATCTGTTGGACGTAAAAACAACACATGCTATAATAATTTTTTTACGATTCTATTTCCATGTTTCCAATATGTGTGTCCGCTGTAGACTAAAAAACTACTTGACCGATTTACGCGCGGGAAAAAAGGGAGAAAGGATAAAATCGTAAAAGGTATAAAGGTAAACGGAGAAAGAGTAAGGGTGAATGAGGGAAGGAAATAAAAATTATGAGGAATGGGAAAATGAGTGAAGGAAAGGGGAAATGGTGGAAAGGGAAAGGGAACATAGTAAAAATGGAAATGGGGAAAATGAAAAAAGGGGAAAAGGAAAGGAGGAAAGGAAATAGGGAGAAAGAATAAAAGGGTAAGGTTAAATATTGTGAAGTTCCGCAATGTTTATTTTGATAATGTTTTATCAAACTTGCAATTGTATTCATTTAATCTCTAGACATACTCAAATCTAGCAATAGCGAAGCATTGCTAGATCTGCTAGTGTAAAATAAAAAAGTCTTTAAAAATTATAGTAATTGTAAGATAACGTTATCAAGTTTAATTTTGGTTAATTTTAATACGTTTATATGCACAAGAACGCAAGATGAAATTAGCGGAATTGCCGTTATATACGCTATTTAAAAATAAGTATAGAATTTGGTAAGAGATTAAGTTTAATGTAGAAAATGGATTATCTAGGTATTTCATAACAGTTCAAAATCAAAAATGTAATAAATCTGGAATAAAAATAAGCCGATAAAAACATTAAGACATTTCAAAATATTTTGTAGCAGTTTTCGAGCTTGTAGTAACAGATTTAATAAGATATGGTCTAACAAAAAATATTAGGATGATAATTTAATTAGACAAATTGTATTTCATAAAAATATTTGTCGATTCGTAGTTAATTAAATACTGCGTAGAAAACAAACAAAAAATCATTTACCGCTAATAAATTTTTATCTTCGCAAAATAAAATCAAGTTTTCGAAGTCAAACAGCCTGGTTACCGGTACATTTACACTTAGGTTACAATACATCTGTAGCTACGTCAGGCCTGGAAAGTCGGTAGCGGTAATTGCCTACAAACACACACCCAGACCCGGCAGAAGCTGGAAAACTGGTTTGAGATAACAACAAATATAAAACAATAAATGTATCCATTAGTAATAAACGTAGTAGTATGATTCGTCAGTTAGGATATAACTTAAGTGGTAGACTACATAGACAATGATCAACTGCTATATAAATTACATATAATTAGAGTACGTGAAAAGGCATGTACACATAATTGAATTAAAAGTTAATTTCATGTACAGAGGCTGTTTGAATCTGTTTGTGGAGCGTATACGACAAATTTCCTGTTTGGTACGATTCAAGTAGTATATTGGGCCCAGTACTATTTTTAATTTACATTAAGAACTTAACATAATAAAGTAAAATGTACATACAAAGAATAATTTAAGCTTTCAGATGATGTATCAGTTTTGTATAACAAGGCTTAAAGAGATCTAACTATAATAAAAATTTGTTATAAGCACATATCTCTTAATAAAAATTTACATCGACAGACCATCGTAATATAACAGAATTTGTCCAAACAATTTTAAAGTTTGTTCATAAATCTAAGTATTTATAATTTATTTCTCATATCTAAATGAACTGGTACGACATTAAGGATATAAAACCCGTAAAACCAAAAAGATTATATATATTTTTAAATATATAGATTATAAATGTTAAAAAAAAATATTATTTTATGTATGTTTATTCTAATACGTGGGCATTTTTCTCACACGCTACAAAACACTCATCTCACTCTCTCTGCGGAAAGAATTGCTTGACTGCGGACCCGGAGATTAAAAAAAAAAAAAAAAAAAGGCTGAAAAAACAGATCGGAATTACCATTTCTATTTTCGAAAACTTAAAGAAAATAAAGGTGATGATAGAAAAAGGAAGGTATATAAGAAATGGGGGAAGAAGAAGTGAAAGAAAAAAATAATATTATCGATGGTAAATCACAACAAATGCTTACACACGAAAAAAAAAACCGTCAGACGTGATTGACAGTGGGGATTAATCAGTAGATAATGACCAATTTACACCAGAGTACAAAGATATAACAATAAAAAATTTTTAGTAAATAATAGACGCATACGTATACTTTTAAATGATACATAAAAAAATTTTTTCTAGTAACTTATAAACGGTCTATTTTCTTAGTTTAAATATTAAAAAAATTTTCAATAAATTCTACTTACTGTAGAAATGTAAAATGAATAAAACATAATTTACGATTACAATATATTAACTGATTAAGCATATTACATAAATACGAAAAATATTACACTTTATGATCAAGTGAAATAAAATCGCAAAATCGTAGATTTAAAGAGGCAATGAAATCGACCAAACTCAGTAACCTCTGGACAATATATAACTTATCGAAAATTGTCGTTCAATGTACCGGAAAAGATAGAAAGAGAGAAAAAAGAAAAAAAAGAGGTGAACCGATTAAGTGATTTTCTTGATCTTTAGTTTGTAGTTGATACCAGTTAGTTCCCCGATGTTATTTACTTGAAATAAAATGTGTATTTTATCAGTGAAACTTTTACTAATTTACCAAGGTTAAATAATTCGATAATTTTTTAAAGAAAATTGTTCTAACAATATTTAATATTAATTACCAACAGAGCCAATGCTTCGTTATTGCTAGATTTGAGTATATATTTAGATTAAATTAACACAATTGAAAGTTTGATAAAACATTAACAAAATGAACATTAGGAATTACACAAAATTTAACCTTTCCCTTTTTCCCTTTTACCCTTTCTCCCTTTTTCCTTTCCCCCTTTTCTCATTTCCCCTTTCCCATCTTCATTTTAACATTATTCCATTTCCTTTCCCCCCGTTTTCCCGTTTCCACCCATTCCCCTCTCCATCCTTTTCTACTCGCCTTATTTCCCCTTCTCCTCTTCTCTTTCTTCTTTTCCCTTCTTCCTTTTTACCTTTTCCCTTTTCCGAATTTTCCCTTTCTCCCTTTTTCCCGAGCGTAAATCGGTTCAGTAGTGTTTTAGTCTATAGCAGACACACATATCGGAAACACTGAAATGGAATTGTAACATATTTAGTATAGTGTGTGTTGCTTTTACGTCTACCAGATAGCGCTGTTTTAAAAATAAAGCATGTTTTACGTGTTACAGGTATGACATCTTAGGTGTATAAATAGTAGGCATATAAAAACACAAGCGTGTTCGAATGCAACGTTGTGTCAAATTTCAAAGCAATCGGTGAAGAACATTCGGAGATTTAAGATATTGAACAAATATTTACATTTTTATTTATATCGATTATGTATTATGTGCTAATTCAAAATATTCAAAACAGGTTTCATTTCATGTTATTAATTTAAAAAACAAAAAAAAATTGGAATTGGAAAAAAATATATGTAAACTTTTACTTTAATACCAATTAATTTATTATTATTATTTTTAAATCTGTGTACTTATTTTGAACTGAATATTTAATTAATTCTTATTGATTTGTAATCGTGTAATAATTTCCTTTCAATTAGCTGAACTACGCTTCAAGGAGATTAACATTACTGTATATACCATGTGCAAAAGCCAACCGATTGATGTTTATTTACATCTGTTGCCATCAATAAAATAGCTTCTTTTGATAAATAAACCACTAAAATTTAATTTTTACTTTATGTTTTCCAATAATAATCTGTTATTTCTAATTTAGTTATTTTTTAAGTAACATTTATTACTATTTATTTGTAAAAACACTTCGTTTTAATTACATTACATAAATTACTATTTTTTATTTAGAAATTTTATAATTTTAATGTTTTGAAATCGTTCTACTTCCATTAAAATTTATTGTAATTATTACGAAATAGTAGCCGGTTAAAATTTATTTATTGTCACTTCATCTAAATAAATATTTTAGGGAGGCACATAAATCGATTTTAAGGAAAAATAACGATTTTATTTATAGAAATAATTATGTTTGGTGAATAGGGAATATACCTTAATAGTAAACATGCAGTAAAAATTACTGTACCATCTTTTATAACACTATTTCTCTGTAGAAAGATGTAAGAGAACAAATTCTGCTATCTCATCTGTGTAAAAATTACGATTTTTTATTTTGTTGTTTTATCAAATCATCACTGTACTTATTAACGCTCGCTATAAGTACTAGAAAATCTAAGAAATTCCAATTAGGTCATATATTTTACGAAGGGAAAATCCTGAAATTCAGCTACCCGTAGTAGAGAGGCAACGATTGTATGTATTAAAGTTGTTTGGTATATACTTGTACAAGCGGCTGACGAATGAAGAGACCGAACAACTCCCAGGATAAGTGCCGACGGCGTTTTCGGATAGCGGATAAGCGGTAGGGGTTTAGAGCACTGTGTTGCGTAGAGGGGGGTGAGAAATCGCTCCCAAAGGGAAAAGAAACTTCAATATGAAGTGTTACAGGAAGTCAAGTAGTATTAGGATATTAAAGGCGGCGGAATTCCAATGTATTACTTTTTCTTGGTAAGTACGATGATGATATCTATTAAATATTCCGGAAGTAAAATGACTTTCCATTCGGATCTCCAGGGGAAGCAGCAGAAGGAGTGTCAGCAGAACAGACAAAGCAGTGAGAATAGGTGCATGGAATATGAAAAGGCTGAACTTAATAAAAGACAAAGTATACTGAAGGTTATCATGAGACGAAAAGAAAAGCATGGAACAAAGACAGCAATAGTGCCAGGAACCTGCCCGTAGGCAGAATACCACATGATGATGTTATTATGATGATATGTATTAACGATAAATAAATAAATTATAATATAGAAAAGAAGTACAAAGTAAGTATCAGCTTAAAGACAGAAACCAGTTTTATATTTTTTTTTCTGAAAGACTTCTTTATACTAATAAAGAAGCCTTTCAGAAATTACATTTTTATATAGGAATTTTATCTCAATTTCGGCTAAACAAATCACATTTATATTTGGTAAGCGTCTTAGTAATAAAATTTTAAAATTGGCAAAAAATCATGGCTTAAATACCTTCAAAAATAAAAAAATGGCAGCCATGTTTATTTTTCGATCCATTTTATTTCCATAAATATCAGTTTTATCAAAATTTAATGTTATTTACCAAAATATTAAGCCTTTTATTTTGAAAAACAATTACATTTTATTTTTGAAATCGACGTTCAATTCGATGAAATATTAAATGCTTTTATTTATTGTTAATTCTAGTATTGTAAATTAGTATCAAATTAAGTAATAATTTTCTCACAATAATAGACCTAATAATTATGATACAAAATTACAACATAAATTTTATCCCATAACTTGACTATTTGTTAACCGATTTTCAAAAATAAAATGTCATTTTGTTTAAACTAAAAGGCTTAATATTTTATTTTAGCCAAAAAATATTTTTTATAAAACTAATATTTATGGAGATGATATACTTATATATATATATATATATATGTGTGCGTGTGAGTGTGTGTGTGTGTTTGTATGTAAGTGTGTATGTGTGTGTGTGTGTGTATATATATATATATATATTAACTTTTGAACTGACGGTGATTTTGAGGTCTGGGGGATGTGAAACGCTAAAATATATCGAAATTTTCCGGGAATCGAATCATGTAAAATATGTAGCTTTCTTATGAAATCTAACTAAAACGGTCTATATCTTTCTGTTAGTTAATAATCGATTGATAGTAAATAAAAACTAACTTATATCATTAAAAACTAACTTAATATTATATTTAGATAGTTTTATATAATTTGTTATAGCTGGCAGTTATTTACTAGTTATGTTACAGCATTGCTAATAATTTGTAGGAGGTTTTATTTTCTTCCTTTTAAAATACCTTTTTAATATGAGAATGTATGTAATAATTGTTTTTATAATATACTCTAAATATTTAATTTCTTTTCTTGACCGGAAATACGAGTAAATATCCCCTTCTTTTCAAAAGTTCAACAATTTCAACTGATTTTTTTTTGTCGAGTACTTGCGAAATTGGATCTCGTCTCATTCAAATATTCTTATTTCAATTATCGATATATCACAAATTTATTGTATCACTTCTCTACTGGTAAACCCATCTCTGTAAACAAATCAGTATTCTCCAGCACTATAGATAGTGCTAGCACCAACTTGAAAACTCTTTCGGATCAAACTATGCATCTCTACATAAGATTTATTTTTTAAACGATACGCTGCAGATATCAGGTAGAGTTTCAATTGTAGTACTTTAAATAAAAACATATTAAACAAAAAATGACAATAACTTGGTTTTATACTTGATATCTATTATATTCTTAATATATATATATAAAACACCTGCTACATTTTTAAAACAAAACCATCAGACAGATTAATTCAGTCGCATCTACATGCATCTATGTAGTTATTATGAGATCATTACCCCACATCAACAACCAAAATTCGCAGTATTGAAAGATAATAGAAAAAATTTGAAATTAATCAAAAATATGTTTTATAATTATTTGTGTTACGTGAATATCTTTTTTAATAATTCAAAAAATATCGGTAACTATACATATTTTTATGTTATTTTTTTTATAAATCAACATTAAAATGACAGATAAAGGTTATATTTTCTATTTTTCTCAGCCAATGTTACTTTTATTACTGACCAGATAATAGTTAAAAATTTCATATAATACACATAAATAAATATTACATTCCAATTTTACTTCCATTGTATCTCAATAGAATTTTTTAAAACCAAAGATGATAACTTCATTAAACTGTACGTTTTGGTATGTAGTTCCATTTTCTTTATGTATTAAATTGGATATCAAATTTCACTTGTACTGATTTTTTTTTTCATTGTACTGACTAGAAAATATTTCGTCATGGTAGAAGAATAAAAAGAATGCATGATAGACAATATGACAAGAACATTAAAGGTTCACATAAGATAAAAACGAAAATTTTTATTTCTTACTGTTGTTTTATTTATTTCTATTTTTATTAAAATATTTATACTTGCTGTCACATATATACATTTAACAAAGAATATGATATGGATAAAACTATATTTGAAAGACTCGAACTTGAGACAGCTTGATTTAAAATCCATTATTATATTTATTGCTGTAACTTTTCCGGTTACGTTTACTTATTGATGATTTAAATAATATCATATGAAAAACTGGATAAAAAAAATGGTTAATTGATTTTAAAGAGAAATGACAGAAAAATAAATGAAATCATCGCTAGTAGAAATTCAGATAGTGACAGTCGAACGTGTCACTTTCGTATACGCATCATGAAATATAAATTCACTAGACATGTAGGAAGAGTACCTATGTAGCCTGTTATTTATTCTATGACACTAGAGTGCAACGTAGAAATTTATTTATAGCACTTTTTTCATTGTAATAAAACTTTATTTATAAAAAAAGTGCATCAAATTTTACAATAATAATAATAATAATAATAATAATTATGAAAGTATTTTGCACTTTGGTGTTGATTTATTAAAAAATTTATTACAACAAGAAACGGTTTCTTAATAACCGATTTTATTTAGTGTAATAAGAAAATAATAAAACAAGATAAATAAATTAAAATAAAAAGAAAAATAGATAAAGAATAAGAAATTACGTTTAACTTTAGTATATGCAGAGTAACTAACTGCCAATTGAGGAAATTGGGTTCAAATCCCAAGAGAGAAGTCTAAAGTTTGTGACTGGTGTATACCAACAATAGTAAGTGAAAGAAGAACAAGGAAAAGAGAAGGGGCTATGTTGTAGACTACTGTTGTACTGGAATATAGGCAAAGCAAGGAGGACATCCTCTTAAGGGATTTCAAGCTAGCTGTAACTGTTATGGGGGTCCAGTAATATTTTAACTCTCCTTATACCAGTTATAACTATGAATTTTTATAATATCAGTTCTATTTCTATTATTCTACTGTAAAAACAGATATCCAACAGTAAGATATCAATAATTTAACTTATAAATTCGTAACAACTTTTTTCCATTTTTACGTGCATTAATTTTTGTGAAATATATTTTATAAATATTTTTTTTTTATAAAAATGAAAAGGAATTCAAATCCAGTAGGGAAATTCAGACCAAAATAATGTCAATTAAAAAGACTGCAGTAAAAGATTGTACTCCTTCGACATTTACTTTCTAAACTTTTAAAGTTTACGCAAAACATTTACCTTACTTAAAATAGAAGAAAAACTTTACATATAACAATGTAAAAAATTAAAACTTTACCATATTAACTTTATTATTACGTAACTGTTTTGCGCAAATTTAAAAATTAAATACTGAATACTGAAAGACTGCTTAGGCCTATTATTTGTTCCAATTTTTACTCTGTAAACAGAATGTAACACGAATGAATCCCATAACTTCCGAAGGTGATTAGGAGCATTAAAATAAGTAAAAAAATGTATAAAGTTATTTTCGAAAATGTTATATGTTTCTTCTATCTCCCTCGTTTTTTTTACGTTTTTTTAAATAAAAATTAATATCTCATGAACATATTAAAATATTTTATTATAATTCGGTACTTGCCATTTAGTAAAGCTATAGGACAATTAGAGTGTTTACGGTAGGATTCATGCAACTGATTCTAAATCCAACTAAAATTTTTTTGAAATTTTAAAACATTCACTAACCATAAGTCATCGTCAATATTTAAAAAAAAATTATTATAATATTATTTTTATACAATATTTAAAATTAAGTAATTTCTGCCGTATAGGTATTACCTTATTTTAATGTCTTCTATGAAAAAAAAAAAGTTTAGTGCGCCATGGTACAAATAATTCTAACATAAAAAGTATCAAAAAAGGAGTCCCACAAGGATCTGTAAATTACCTAGACTTATTACACTTCGGACTTTTCTATTGCTCAGAACGTAATAACAAAATTTTAGGATGATAATATTTCACATTTTAGGATGCAACAGTATTCAGAAATATCTATCTTAGCACTGGTAAAACATGAAGTAGAAAATGGCATAATCATTGAAAAATAAAAATTAATATAACAAAGTTTGCAGGTATTGCATTTACTTGCAGACTGAAAAAATTCATAATAATAATAACTGAATTTTTGGAATTTTTTTTGTGACGATATTGAGTGCTTTTCTGTAGATTTGAAATATTTTCTGTAACTTAATTTGTTTAATCAATATAATTTCCATTTTTATATATTAATGATGAAAAAAATAATTAAACTAAGTTACACAAATGAAAAATATAATAATAATAACAACACTAATCGATAAAGTCAAGAATTACAAGTGAATAAATGAAATTGATTGAATAAATGCAATTAAAGCCAGAGTGAAAAATCAGTTAGACGGTCAATGATACAGAAAGATAAAGAAAGGGGCCCATCTTCTTATACAAAGAAAGAAGTCCTCCTCTGTTGCC
The DNA here is from genome assembly GCF_047948215.1 of Lycorma delicatula. NCBI lineage: Eukaryota > Metazoa > Arthropoda > Insecta > Hemiptera > Fulgoridae > Lycorma > Lycorma delicatula. The sequence goes on along the minus strand of NC_134460.1, from coordinate 56,118,081 downwards.
ATGCTGGTAGAGATATATTTTGTTATACAACAATACAATTTAATGCCTTTACAAGGTTATTAAAGCTATATCTATGTCGGATAATCGAAAATTGAGATAGAAATTACATAAAAAAAATACATTATTGGTTGTTCGAATTGTAAATTAATCCGTATATATCTCACTAATTAATGTATGTTAATTAATGATTGCATATCAATTATAGTTATTATCATGTTAATTACGTGAAAGGGGGACTACTGGAAATATTGATTTTATTATGTAGGGTATTTACTTTCAGTAATGTAATTTGTATCTTTATTGCATAAAAAAAGAAGTTAAAAAAAAAACTCAAATTTAATTGCAAAAACATTAAAAAAAACCAACATAATTAAGCGCTGGCAATATTGAAATATGCTGACATTTAGAATAGCTGATTTCAAGATAGATTCGTGATAAATGTCTGAAATTTTTCTGGCATAATTTCATCTTTGTTAGTAAATACGTGTAAAATATGTCTGAAATATTAATAATAATAAAAATAATCATTTGAATATAAGAGAAAGACGTTAATTTTACAATTGGTTAAAATTTTAATCAAGTTTTTCTTTAAAAAAAATTTTCTCTTAGTAATTTTTAAAATGTTTAATGAAATGTTCTGAAACTTTTCAAAACCACCAACTTAAGGAAAATAACGACATTTTTTGATAAATATAAATTTAGGTCATAAGTTAAAAAAAATCTATTGCACAATTCTGCGCAAGAAAACTGACTTTTCGTTTCCGACGACCTTAATATTTCACAGTCAGAAACGCATTGATTTTTAGAGTACAACGCACTACATACGTTTGATTAACAAGTAGACCGTACACACAAGCATCAAGTTTCAATTTGCTCACCACTATGACTCACTGCTTAAGCGCATTTGAAAAATACACCACTACAAGCCAACATTTGAGGTTATATTGTCTGTTGTCGAGACCTTTAACTTGACCTAACTCAAGAACAAGTTAACTGATCATCAAATTGTCACATGGATAACTTCAGATACACTACTACAAAAATTTCAATGAACTGATCGATAATAGTTTTGCCCCGCAAAACTTTATACATAAGAATATAAAACGAAATCAAAATTTAAGTGAATGGAATTTTTTACTCCTCATAACTCAAAACGTAAGGACAATTCATTTTTATCCCCCCTCCACCAATGAGACCGAAAGTAATATCGTATTTTTCCTCGAAAACTAGGTAAAAAACCCTGTTTCATTCAGAAAGGTCTAAGACAGGTCTACAGATCTTGATTTGTTCAAATACAGTTTTTTAAAGTACTAATTATTAATAATCAGGTAAATGATGCAAGTTTAATCAAATAAATGTGTGTATTGGCAAAAAAATTGTTATTTATAATCTTTGTTCTTATATTGATAATATTTTATCATTTTACTCAATTTAAATCAGCTTGTTCCAATAATTAAAGATCATAATATCAAGGAAGAAAAAGCCAGAAATAAAAATATGAAAACAATATTATTGGTATGAATATCCAATGATAATTTTAATATATTTTAAAGTCTATTAGTTCAATATTTTTTAACGCTCATTAAAATATTTTCTCTTTCACATAATCTGGATAAATTATAAGAAATAACCAAAAAAAAAAAATACAAAGTGTAATTTTTACGCTAATTTACAGAAAAGTTTTTTAACATCGGTAATTTAGTATATTAATAAAACTGAAGAATCAGTTAGCGCTTGTCAAATGTTAAAAAAAGGAAAATATATTCCTGAAAGAAAAATCTTTACAAAATATCATAAAAAAAATAAAGAAAGATCTTAAAGAAAGTATCTTGACATATGTGATGTAGATACATGTCTCAATTGTAGGAAGTATATTCGATGCATGAAATGAAATCAAATTCGTATGAAGCTTAGTTATTTATTTTTAGTAATTGACAATACATTCCTACTCTTATTAGAAAATAAAATTATAATGCACTGTTTAACTGTACTGAATGTAGATTTAGGGGATGGCTTTTTCATCTAAGCTTGAAATACTTCAAATAATTTCATTTAAAATGTTTAATACTTTTCGTTGATAACTCTTTGTATATATCTAATAAAACATTGTAAAAGGATCGTAAAATCCCACCAATAAAAAAAGTTGTTCTTTACATTAATCTATACTTGCTCTTTAAAAAATCTATAAATTGTTATTTGTTAGCATTAAATTTCAATGGATTTTTTATTTAATATTTTCATTTGACCATTGGATATGTCTTAACTTCTGAGCAAGATATCCTGATTAAAATCTGTCAAAATGACTTACCGTACAGGACTAATCACGTTATTAAATTAATTATAAATAAACATATAATGTTTAAGTAATTCAAGAAGTGTCTATTTAAGTATTTTCATATTCATTTTACTTCTGAAGTACACTAATTGGTTTTGTCTAGAAAAGAATTTATTTAATTTTCAAAAAGTATTTGTACAAAATGCAATTGAAAAAAAAAAACGTAATAGCATGTACAATATGCTTTTTAGATTTATTTAAAAGAATGCATTTATTACACATATACATATACGTTTTCAATCTTCTGCAACCGTTTATTGTACATAATATTTATACCGGATCTAACTCGTCTGCCGGTGGTCTGTAGAGGTGGAAACATTTAAAAAAACAGTACATAAGGTAACACCTGGTAATGCCACCTAATAACGTAATAGGCCAACATTGTTCATAACTTAAGGAATGAATACTTGTTAATGAATGTAAACAAATTTTTTTTTATTTTCTTTGTTTTTGTCACAAAATATTTTGTTTTAACTTTTTTCCTCCATCTGTTCTTGTATTGTATTGTGTTGTTCTTTTAATATTTTCTTTATCTATTCCAACAACCCTTATTTTATTCCCAAGTAAAAAAAAAACAAAACAGAGGATATGTTCTACGTAATTAAAAAAATCTTTATAACAACAGATTTTTTCAAATTCATTAAAATATTATGTAAAATTATTTTTTTTTATTAATATTACATGCTAAATATATATATATATATATATATATATATTCTATTCTCTCTCTCTCTCTCTATGTATATATATAGACAGAGAAAGAGAGAAAGAAGTGTATGAGTGTGTATGTGTGTGTGTGTATGGGGGGGTTGTGTTTGTGCAGACTCAAGAAAGTATGTTTATAAGTGTAATAATAATAATAATAATAATACAATTAATTTTAATTAAAAATTCATCATATAAGTTCGAAGCTTGTACGATGGAGTATAGGATTAAAATTTTAAAGCACATGAAAAATGCCACACTTGACTAGAATTCAGACCCAGGATTTTCCTATATTTTTTTTAACGTGAAAATATAGTACACGAATGTGTTTGCAGTATGATATTGCTAAAATATATACAGGAGAAGCAATATTTTTTCTAAATAAGAAATAAAAGAAGTACTGAAATAAAACTCTTCCGAAAAAATTCCTCATGCAAGGATAATTTCACACTCTGAATGTAACACTTTAACAAGGTCAATTAGAGTACAAACGATATAAATTTTAAAACCGACAAAATTAAATCTTCTATTTCTTTTTATAAAAAATAAATTATAAAGCTAATCGCCGGGAATCAAGTTAAAACTTTAAAATTTTAATTGGTATAATAAAAATAAAATATTTTTAATATTATGTAAACATATTGTAATTTTTGCTTAAAAAGTAAATACAAAACAGATAATACAATAGATTTTCATTTACCGTAATTGTTACTTTACAAAATAAATTGTTTCTTATATCTCTTAACAGTATGGTTTAATGAATATTAAGGGTTAATATTTGGTTGTGTGTACATAGATAAATATGTTTATATATATATATATATATATATATATATATATATTAAATAATCTTTATCATTTCACACACACACACACACACACACACACACACACACACACACACACACACACACACACACACACACACACACAAAACAGAGTTTTACGCAAATTTTATTCATGTATATATATGTGCGTAAAACTCTGTTTTGTGTGTGTGTGAAATGATAAATAAAAGATGAAAATGATAAATAAAAATGATAAAAGATTATTTAATCTTTATCATTTCACAGATAAAACCTACTGAAGTTTCTTTTTCGAATTTCATCTTTTCAAGTAGGTGCCACATTAATTGTTCGTAAGTTTTGGTAATTTTTTCTGTATGGCATTGACTTTTAGTTGAAATTTAAACAAACATCTTTTTATTTTTAAAAGATTGAAAAGAAAATTGCTTTTATTAATTAAAATTAAAGGTACATGTTTTATTGAGTTAATTAGGCTAAATATCAACACAAAATATTGAAAAAAATTTAAAAGTGAAAATTGTTTTTAATTATAAAATTACAGGTGCTTTAATTTTACGTGTATACAATAACTAATAATACTCATCTTGAGTATTTGTCAAAGGTGGCTTATTAATTATGAAATTTTATACTCGACAAATAACTTTCATGTTGGTTCATTCTATACTACAATTAATTAGTATTACACTTTGTGACTAGGTACAATATAGTTAAACTATTACATTAATGAAAATCGATTTATTAATTAAAAAATTAAAAAAAATTAATTTGATTATAATGAAATTAAAAACACACATTAAAATATAAACGCGAATATAATTAATGTAATTGTAGTAAACAATGAAAAAGAAGTATAATATAACACGAATAAAAAAAAAAACTTAATACCGATAAATGTTCTGTGTTAGTATAAAGTAAAATAAAAGGAGTTTGTATTTTAGATTATAAAAGTTAGGAAAAGTTCAATTCACAATCAGTGGCTCTTTACCATCTGTAAAATAAATGAAAAAACAAAGTTAATCTTCAGAGAAGAGGGACGCTCACGGTAAGTCAACAATCACGAAAGGAGTTAGTAGGAATGATCAGCCCACATTTTAGTTTGTAAAAACTGAAGTGCAGAGCAAATATAACCCGGTCCATTGATTGAATAGACGTAGCGGAGTGGTAGAACAAACGCAGCAGTGTTATATATAGGTATATGTTACCCAGTTACTATACTTGGAAGCTACGACGTCTAACAGCTGGCCCAGAAGCAATTTTCTGCAAGAGCGTGCTCTCTCGCCACAATATGGCGAGTGTGGCTAGACATCTGCCGGTTTCCACCTGGACAATTGACCGCTCGCACGAGTGCGTAAATCTTCCTACATACATATATATAAATATACGTGCTACAACCCTAACATAGTTCGCCGACCTTTAACACGTATCGCTTGATTCTCGTTGTATTTGGTACACTCTGTACCAGGTGCAGTATATAATGACCAAGGCTAACTGACGACTGGCCTCTCATTTGACAATACTATAGTAAGGTATACCGTGGTATAGTGTACGTTTTTGTGCGTGAGTGGTATGGTAACATGATTTAGGATTTAACCCCTGTTTAATTGATAAATTACCCTGACGAGATAATTTCCTACATTTGTAATAAATATATTAAATCCAACTTAGTTATTGCGTGTAATAGGGTGTGATATTGATTATTAATAAATAAAAAGTATATATATCTAAAGTATATATATATCAATCAATAAAATCGACCTTTAAAAAAAAAACTGACTTAAAACCTATATAAATTAAAAAAATTAAAAATTTAATTATTATTAATATTTTTTAAGATAATTTTATTATTTTTATTTAAAATATAGAAAAAACTGTAAACAAGAAGTGCAAAGGTGAGAAACTAGGACATGATAAAATAAAAAACCGTGCTGAAAAGTATTGTTAAAGAATAATATAAAACAAATTGATAATATAATACCCTTCTTGTAAAAGACGAGCATGATAATACCAAAGATTACAAAAAACCTATCTTCAAATAACATAAATAAATTTAAGAAAATAAAAAAATAAAACGCGAAACATTCTATCTTAAAAAAACAAAAAAAAAAAAAAAACAATGAAATCGGTTAATTTGGTGAGTATAAAAAAATGTAATATAAAATAAATATAAATAAAACATAAGCGTATCGAATTCAGAATCTCATTTTTTAATTTGGTTAAACAAAAATTTCACTGGATCAGCTCAAACCGTAAAATTAATCTATAAAACAATTTAAACAATTCGACCATACTTATTTGTATTAGAATAAAACAAACTGTATTAAAGTAAAGAATGTACAACAGATAAACAACACAAGAAATAAAAACTTAACAAATTATGGCACGAAAGTTTGGCTAACAATGTTTATCTTTTTAAACAAATGATAATTGTAAAAGTTAATAAAACTTGGTCAATGAGTCTTCTTAAATTACTTACTTCTTTTATACAGGAATTTCCCATTCTCCTTATGGGGATATAAAGGACATTAGACGATATTCTTTTACTGATAAACAATTTATAATAATGAAGATATATATAATTTTATATTTATTTCATCATTACGTACAAATTTCCTTTTATATTTAAACTTGAAATCAAGAATCCTAGTATAATAACAACGTTATTATTTAATGTAAATTTGAGAAATTCTTGAATCTTATTAGTAAAATTCAATTTTTAGTGTTTCTCAATGTATCCCTAAAATCAACACTATGGAAGAAATGAAAATCAATGTTTGTTTTAATTAAACCCGCTGTGAAAGCAATAGTATTACAAATAATAAATCATAAAAACGATATAGCAACGTCTAATATATATCTATTTTTGTATATATTTATATATATATAAATATTTTCTCAATAGAATACATATGCGTAATCCACAATTAAAAAAATAAATAATAATAAATATAGAAAGATAGGATCCAAAACCGAAATATCAAAATAAGTTGCCTAGCCTTTACTGAGGACCTAGCTCTTTTAATTGAATCGAAGGAAGACACAGAAGCAAAACTAGAAAAGTTAACAGGAATAACCAAAAAAACAGACTCTTGATATCCTTTACCACAACGGAAATCATAAAGAACATAAAATCAATCAACAAACGACAATAGGGACTAAATACGGTAGCTAAATGTCACCAATCACTTTAAGTACCTTGGAGAGATTATAAGCAGAACAGGAATAAATACAGCATCAATTGAAAATAAAATATTAAAAGTAGAGAAGCTTAGATTTATCAGCAAATACGTCTACAATAAGAAGAATCTCTCTAAGATTGAAAAATTAAGATATAAGACCAGTAATCTTTCATGGCTCTGTACTATTATACCTAACCAAACTCGAAAAATTGATCAAGGTCGAAAGAAACGTACTAAGAAAATCCATGGTCCAAAAGTAAGAGAGAAAGGATACAAACTGAAATCTAACAAGAATCTACCAAAATCAAGAAAATTTAGAAACAGCGATAAGGAAACGCAGGTTAAATTTCTTGGGGAAAATGATCAGAATTGACCCAAGAGATTAAATAAATAAATCTTTGACAAGCTGCGGAACATTAAAAGCCAATTAGAAGTACCTGAAACAAGAAAAAGGACCTCCTTAGGAGCTTGAAAGAAGATGACTGTTATGATAGAGGCAAATTCCGAAAAATAATTTACAATAAAATTTATTGTAATAAATTTACAATATAATAGTTAATTTACAAGTGTTTTTGTGGTAGAAAAAAAGAAGGATAGGGAGAGAATGGATAGATGACAAAAAACGAAGCCTTGCTGAAAAAAAATTAGAAAAGAATGGAAGAAGAGAAAAAGAAGTGAGTGATTTTTGCTTGGTTCTAAGTTGACCTTTTCGCAAAAAAAAATATATATATGTATATATATCTGGTTGTATATTATGAATGCGGCATAAAATACAAAGGTATTTAAACTGAATACTTTGAATTTGTTTAACATTAAAAATTGTTTAACATTGAATATTAGTTTTCTTCTAAATACGTATTTAAATTTTTAGCTTAAATTAAAATTTTATGTTTATAAAAAGAATTAAATTTTTAAAATAAAATATTTTAATTATTATTAAAAACATATAGATTTTTGCAAAGATCTTCATAATTTTTATATTAAGTAAATTATCTACCTTTCTTAGCTTCGACGTAATTGAATTACATGTTGATACATTTCGAGTACAGCGAGTTTTGAAAATGGAATATATCCGAAAAGTGTCAATATGTCATTTAATTTCGACGAAGCTAAGGATACTCAATAAAAACAATTACAAAATTATCATTTCATTCAAAATGTTTTTTATTTGTTAATTAAAGATCACAGTGGTTAATTATTTATAAATTTTTCAATAAAACCAAAAAAATGTTAAAAACCAATAATGGTAATGATTAAAGATTTATATGGTAAGTTACAGTATAAGAAATGTAGTCTATTATTTCGGAGTTCACCAGGCTGGTCTAGCAGTTAATTCGCCGTCGTAAATCAGTTGTTTAACAGCTGATTTTCGAAGTCGAAGGTTTAAATTCTAATAAATGTAAGTTGCTCTAATACGGATTTGAACACTAGACATTGGATACCGGTGTACTTTGGTGGTTGGGGTTCAGTTAACCAAACGTCTAAAGAATGGTAAGCAGACTCTATACAAAGCTATATTTCATTTAATTGTCACACATACCAATCTCATTTCATTGGACCGAAGGGGGAGGGGGTTGCTTATTGTTAACTAGTTAAACAGATTGCGGGGGGTTTCCGAGGCGTCAATATTGGGCCCCCTACCTTAGAACGTGATTTAAGACGGCCTATTGAGAATGGATTTGACAACCGGTGAATATGGTAGCGTATGCGGATGACCTCGGCGTTGTAGTGACGGCGAGGAGTCTTCAAGAGATGACGCTACTGGTTAACAATACATTAAAACGTATTGTGGCTGGCGGACAGAGGACCAAAAGACCGGTTTCTGCCCAAAAGACCGACATGATTTTGATGACTGGTAGGCGACGAATCTCTAGGTTCTCTATAAGAATGAATAGCGCCGCTTTGACTCCCTCGAGAAGAGCCAAATACCTGTGTGTGTGTGTGTGTGTGTGTGTGTTTTGGTGGGTGGGTGGTTGGAAAGGTCGAGGGGGTTCATGGCTCACATTGAAGAAACACTCAAGAAGACAGAAAGGTTAACATCGGCGGTCACTAGACTCATGGCCAATGCCGCTGGACCTAGAGCTTCAAAAAGGAGCGTAATAGCTTCGACGGTGACCTCCATTATTCTCCATGCGGCACCGGTATGGGGTCGGTCTAGACATCTTAAGGAATAAGATGAGAGCCAGTAGAATATACCGGAGATTGGCACTGAGGGTAATTCAAGCAACCGTACTGTCTCGGAGAGGCAGTGCTGATTATTGCTGGAATTCCACCAGTAGATCTCCAGACAGAGGAGAAATTTGAAAGGTAACAGGGCACGGACAGGTCTGTGGCTAGGGGCTCTCTAATGGGCCGTTAGCAGGAGAGATGGTGTAGTGTCCTAACAGGCAGATGAACTTTCAAAAGTTCTTCAGCCCTTTATTGAGAAATAATATCAGCCCAATATTGAGAAATGGATCTCTAGGAAGTATGGCGAGATAGATTTTTTGACGGTCCAGTGGCTGTCTGGCCATGTATCGTTCAACACATACTTACATGTAAGAGGGAGACGGGTGTTACCGGGGTACCTGTATTGTGGTCTTGAAGAAGATGCAGAGCACACCTTCCTACGGTGCCGAAGATGGGCTCCGAATAGACCGTTTGGGGGAGAGATCTCCCCGGAGGAAATTATGCTTAGCTCCAAGGACGGTTGGAGTCGTTTTTCTCGCTGTTTTCATGAAGTACTATCCAAGAAATGGAAGAAGAGGAACCAAGTAGGGTGGTGTTTAGTCCGAAAGTGGTGGTGGAGGGCCCGCCCTCGGGGGTGGGTAGCGGGGTTCCTACAGGATCGTCGCTACTGGGTGCCTTCGTGGGACGCTTGAAGCCGCTGCTTATGGACGACACAGGTTGAACCCGGGACACTCGTGGGGATAGTATGTGCCTGCTTACGCTATCCCATCCACATGATGTGTGTGGGGGAGGGTTTTTAGTGGGTCCCTGCTTCGACAGGAAACCCCGCACACCCAGTAGTACGGACTGTTGGGCGTCTGGTTGCAGATTTTCCCTCCTCCAACGTAAAAAAAAAGTAAAAAATAAACTGATTGCAGCATGCACATAGGAAAAAAATTGTTTCGAAGTATGCTTATGAAGAAAAACCTATAACATACGAAACACTCTTGTTTTGTTATTAAATATAATTCTTTTCTTCTCAATCAAACGCATCAAACGCAGTTATTTGTTTTCTAAGATAAATAAATATTTTTTCTTAACGGTTCATAGTAATAACTTATGTAATTGGGTAAATTTTTTAGTTACAGAAAATTTTTTTTTATTTAAAAATTAAATGCGATTTAAATTCATATTAATTGTTTAAAATAGAATTACAAGAAATTATATTAACGTAAATATATGAAGATACTATAGATAAAAATTAACAATAAAGTAAATTAGTCGAAAATGATTTCAAGATCATTATTTCTTAATTTCTAGTACAATTATTAATGTTTAACAGTCTCTTACTCTAATAAAACAATTAATCACATCATTTGTGAAATTATATTTCTTTAGATTCTATTTCTGTAGATAATAATAATATTTCAGTTTATTTTCATCTCGTCATATTTTTATAATTCTTCACTGAAAAACCTTTCATATAAAAAATGAACGATATTCTCAAAAATAATTTCTCTAAAAACGCGCAAATTTGATGAGGAGAATCTAAAAATATTAGCTGTAAGAGAATTTTTATAGCATATTTTTTAAAATACGTTATTTAACTACGATTCCTAGTGACGTAAATTCGTATTAAGTTAAAATTTATCCAATATAAAACAACACTTTTATTTAGTTATTCTTAAGTAATTTTTTGTTTTAAGACAAACTTCATTAACGTAATGAAATTACATAGAGTAAGATAAAACAGAATAGGGAATGAATTAAGATCATTCTTGAGCATTTATTTTTAGTATTAAGCATAAATCTTTGAACTCATTGGTAAAAATGTAGCCAGATTAAATAGTACTAGTTGTTACGCACTCCTATAATTGTAGTAAACTAACATTTCTATAATATAAATCAATCGATAGTAAGTAACATACTCATACGTAATACTTACAGTGTTATGAGGTAATAAAATATGAGTTACGCTACGGATTTCAATTCATCAGTTGTACTAAAAAACTAATTTATAGTTTAGAGTTCATTAAATTTAGATTGTTTCAATATTAATTTAGTTAAGTACTTCTTCAACTTAATAAACTGTTATTATCGTACCCACTTGAATAAACATTTGTTTATCTAAACAGCTCCAACTTCTGCTGATACAAATTAACTTGCCCGCTTATACACGCACAAGCCCGCGCGCACACACTTGCATACACTCACTAGCACACCCTTTCTGACATCAAAAATGTCATATAGAGTATGACGTTTTCGATCGATTGGATATTTTCAAGATTGATTAAATATTGGGAAAAATATTTAAATATTGTCTCCAATAATCAAATATCTCTGAAAAGTTGGAGCTAAATAAAATGAATTTTACTTTTTGTAGTAAAATAAGAAAACAGCTAAAATTTATTTTTAATATGTTCTTTACATTTAAAATGACCATGAAATATCGTATAAAGGTGAAATAATATAGTATTATCTACATTTTTTTTATAAAACAATTACGTAACAAATATTATCTTACTAATGTATTGTTTGGAAATGTAAATTCGTAAAACGTATTTGGTTGAATTCCATAGAAAAAATGAATTATTATTTCATTCTAATTAGAAATATTTTTTTTTAAATTAAAATTTAAAAAAATTATTAAAAATCACGGTAACTGGAGAATTTAAGATTAAATTTTAGTATAAATTAGCATTTATTTTTATCATAAATAGTCACAATATAAAATACATATATTTACAACAATAACTTGATTTATATGAAAGTGCTACAAAAGTAATTTATAAAAATATAAAAACATTTTATTTGATAAATAAATATTATATACAGAATTGATAGTTAACGGATGAAAAATATTTTCGGAGGCGTAAAATTAAGTTAATAATTTAATTATTATAAAAAAATAATTTTACAGTTGAATTCCAGTTAATATAATATGAATAAAACACACCATGCTCGTATTTATGCTCGAGCTGTTAAATGTTTGAAATTATTAGCTTATTCATCTGTATTTATAAGATTATATTTGAGAATAATATCAAATTAATAACAATAAAATTATGTATAATTTTTCCTCTACGTATTATATTTATTATTTAAATAACATAGGTGTATATTTAAAGTAACATATGTATGATTAAAATAAAAAAAAGAAATGCAAATAATTTTTAGAAGACACATAAATAAGATAATATTATGTCATGTATTTTTAATTTAATTGCAGATATATGATATTTTCATCAATTTATGATTACTATTATCTGTACAACATAATATATTAATATATTATATAATAATATACATAATTCTCACTTCAGTGTGTAAAATTTGAAGTGCCTCTCACATAAGTGTTTTAGGTTCCTTGCGTTTCTTATTGTGTATTAATGGCTGCCTCAAAATAACTTGAGCCAATCATTTTAAACCACTTCAAAGACGATACAACTGTCTAAACTGTCGAAGGTAATTATTTAAAAAGGTATTGAAAATTCTAAAAGAAGAGTTTAAAACATTATTCCTGGATGGATTGTAACGATCTAACTTTATATGAATATAATATTGTAATATCTAACTTATATATGAATACGTTGCGATGTTCTTCTCCGGTAGGCGTAACATTACTGATCGCTTGGACTGATTTTTCATAAATAATAACAATACGTATTTTTGTTGCTCATTAATCGAGATTTCTGGTTGTATTTTATCAGATGATAATTTTTTCTTGGGATGATAAATTGATTTTTTTTCTAAAAAAAAAAATCAAACCGTACTGTATTGCTTTGAATCATCTTAGTACATCATACAAGGCATCTGAATTTTTATAAGCTTGTCACTGTTATTAATTATTTATTATGCTTACATATATTTTCGTCTAATCTGCAATTTAATCTTTTAAGGCTTTCTCAAAAAGTAAAAATGAGTTTTTAAGATTAAAAACTGGGCGTCGGTATATGATCTGGGCTGTCAGATCATTATTTGGCGCTTATAAGTATGAATCATGCAGAATTAGATTTAGAAGATTAGATTTGTTAACGTATGATTGTGTTTATATTTATGAATAAATAATCTTTGCTAAAAAAAATTATAATTTATTTTTAAAGAATTAAGACTATTCACGTCTATCAAACACCGGAATACCGGACACCGGAACTCTTTTCATATAATTCAACACAATACCTCTGCTTAAAAGAAAGGTTTTATTATTATTCAATTGCCATTTTTCATAAACTGTCGATCTATTTGAAAAAATTATTTAAAATACTATTAAAAGATTTTATTTTACGGAAAATTTTATTACTCTCTCAATGAATTAATTTTTAAAAAATCCAAGATTTTTCTACATCCGTTCAACGCGTACGTAGATATGTGCTCAAAATAATTTTCAATAACGCCATCTAAAATGTGAATAATTTTTTTGTAATTGTGTTTGTTTATTGAAACTATACCTTAACAGTATTCGTATGTTTATATTTCAATAATTAACGTGAGCTTTAATCATATCATATTTTGTATCTTATAATTTATGTTTTCATAGTTACAATTATTTGATAATACTGATTTTTATAATTTATTATTATGTACCGATCAGAATGGAATAATTATTTATTTAAATGACTCACAAGATCCGTAGAATCTACATAGAATATATAAGCACGACGTTTAATTTTTAAAAAAAGAAAAAATAGGATAAAAAATTAATTTTATAATTGTCACTGGCAAAAATCTTATAATTTGAAATTAAACAATATATTTTTACTAGAAAATAATCCAATAAGATGGTAGTGAAAAAATAAACACAATGAAAGGATCAAATATCATTCTTAGAAACAGTAGCCAGATTTTCTTAGAAGATTACCTTACTTCTTTCTAAAATAACCGTACATTGTTTCTTTGAATTTTTTTCGGCTATGAGGTAAAAAAAAGCAAACTCGAAATGCTAAACTTATCAGGTTACTTATAAAAATTAGTAAGTTCCATCAACAACAATGAGTGTAATAGAATTAAAAACTCATAAAAATCTATTTGTATTTATTTTGAAATAGATTGTTTTCAAAACAAATTTGTTGAAGAACGAAAGATTTATCGCTACTAAGAATCAGTAACTTACAGCTTTTAAATATTTCTCAATTTAACGATTTTTACAAATTTGTAATAGATATATTTTTAAATTAAGAAACGAAAAAGAAATTGAAATTGATTACATTCTATATAAGAAACAAATCAAATTGTAGTAGTATTTCAGCAGTAAAAACAAATCCTTCAATGAATGTACTAATTAACTTTAAATCTGGATAAACTTTAAATTTAGACTCGGCATGGTATTTAGATTGCTGTACTAGTATATCTATTACCACTGTATGAATTTTAAAATTCGTATTTGAAAAAATTTGATATTTTTTCTTTACTGCTGCGCTACCGACTTCATAAAAATGTTTACTTCACAGAACATGAACTTTAGCTCTTTATAGCCAAAATGAAACATAAAAATTATATAAATGATTATCGCAAAATAATTTACTAAGAGTAAAGGTATTTTTAACATTATTTGAATATTGCTATGTTTTGTTACTAGATTACAATGAGAATGAATACTATTTGGTAAAATGTATTTTATTTACGTATTTATAGACTACAATACCTTAGACTGCTTGAATTGCAGTATGTGAAAGTATTATAGCTGTATTTTTAGCACATGAATACTGAATGTAACTCAATACGTAACGAAATAGAAACAATGTGTTGACATTTTTATAGGGAGTCGTATTTAGATAACAAACCCCTCATATCACATTCCACATTTTACCTCCGTCACATTTCATAATTTTACTTTTATTTTATTTATTTATGTTTTCCTTTTATTATTGCATAAAACTGAATCAATATCTCAATATTTTCCACATATGAAAATATTTATGGTCATAAATACACGGCCTAAAAAAATGAAAATATCTTTATGTATCTTTTTTGAAAAGTCATTCTTCTAGTTTAAATAAAATCAGAAATTAAAACTGGACTACATTTTGTTGTTCTTTTATTTATGCACTAATGCAGAATATAAAAAGACAAACAAAATTATTTATTCATGTAGTTTTAAATAAATAAAAAAATACATATATAAAAAATCTAGTGTAATTTGAGAGTTTTTACTCTTTCATGCAAACATTTCTCAACCGGTTGAGCTAAAATTTTCCATATAGTTTGTATATCTGGAAAAAATATACCATTATTGTCGTTACGAATTACCTCACTGTTTCAAGATGTTGGCCATTTTAATGGTTTGTAATAACAAGCGTCTTCCCTTTTTTTAGAGTTCAATAGTTTTTATTCCCCTCCTGGAACCAGACCCGAAACAAAGCATGAACACAATTCCAGGATTCCAGGGCGTGCCATCGCCTCAAACAGCCTAATCGAGAAATGACGTTCCCCCCCCCCCACCAGACAGCCGGGACTCGGCCTTTTATTAGTTCCCACGCCTCAAATGAGGAATCCCAGAGGGGATTCTCCACCGGGACAACGGTCTTACTTTGCCCCCCCCCCTCATCGAAGTCCGATCGGACCACCAAGCGGCTTCCCTGGAGATATTAAACTTTACTATGGCCAAGCCGTTAGTCATATAAAATTATAAAACCACTTGTAGTATTTGAAATTAAACTTTCTATAAAAACGTTTCTATCTTTTTCGATATAATTTTCGGTTATCGAGTAAAATAGCTTTAAACCTGTGTTTAAACGCTGTGTTTAAAGCTGTGTTAGCTTTAAACGGTGTTTGGTGGGTGGTTCAACCAACACAGAAACTGCAACTGCTGCTGTGTGTGCGACATAACTGGCTTCACCTGCCTCCGGTATCTTGACTAAAAAACCATAAAGTAAAACAAAAAATAAATAAAAAATTAGAAACGAAATACAGTCACCTACTCGTTGTTATTATCCGGTAACGCTAAGAACCTTGCAATATATTTATTTATCCGTAAGAAGGATGGATAAACATCAATAACTACTATTTTTAAGATAGAGACTCTGAAACAAGTATACTTCAGATACACAAAGTTTCGAGTCCTGTGCTTACCAAATTTTTGCTCTGAAGAAATTACAACAAACTGATAATTTTTATAAATTGATCAGGCTTTAATTATCATTATTGTTTCACAATCATGAAGATTAAGATTAACACAGAGGGGGTCCTAGCTATTTGGAAAGGGCGAGCGAAGCGAGTCCTACCAATATATATCTTATAGTAAATTTAATTAATCCCTTGATTATGCATAATCACCGGTGAATTTGATTAATCGCCTCCAATGTTGGAGAATAACATATATAATTTATACATTTAACGTTAACTTTACATTAGACAAGGTTAGCGAGCAGGCAGTTATGTCTGATAGCAGTGGTAGTAAGAGTATTGAAGAAATGGTTATAGCAGAGATTCGGCGTGCCAATCGCTTGCTTTCAAGAAGTAGGTTCAATGCCAGAAGAGGGCTCAATGCCAGAAGAGGGTTGTTGGCTCGTCTAGTTCATTCGCTAAGGATTATGAAATAGATTTTCCATCTCTCCCGACCTGATCGGGTGACGACCAGGAAGATGGACAGAGGTCGATTAAGCATGGAGGGAAGCGTAGACTATGTTCTCCTCCGGCCTCTGAGGGGAAGAAGAAGTGTCGGGCCGGTTGGAATTCCCTACATTTGGCGGAGGAGGCCTCTGACTTCAAGAGATACGAGTCGTCGGTGGACGTTTTCGGTATGGGAGGAAAAGGATCTGCTGGACAGCGGCATGTAGTAAGTGCAAAGTCGGCTCTTGTGAAACAGAAGGAGTACTTTGCTCACAATATGAGGCTTCTCTTTCGTAGTGTGAGGGGGGAGCTGAATGTGTTGGTTCGACAACACTCGACAAGTAAGATTGCGATTAAGTAGTGCTCCGGAGACATAGACGGAAGCGTTTGTATGATGGAGTTTTTTGAGGAAGTTTTAGACCGACTAGAAGAGAGACTTCAGGGACGACAACATGTTTAGTCAAGTATGAAGGACGAAGCCACACAGACTTACAAAATTGTCTCTGATGAGGCAACTCAAACTCCGGATGGGGAAATGGGACGAGCTACGACTTGGTCGCTTGGGCGCAAGGACGGGTAGGACAGGTCTTATAGCGGTCCGTGGAGTACGCAGAGAGAAGGATGGAGAAGCGCCTTCTCGTCCATCTGACTCGGGCATCACCATCATCGATGCTGACTAATAAGAAGCGACCCGTGGCTCCACTGACTACTACAGTTGTGGTCAAGGCAGTTTAATGTGGTTAAGGTTAATTAAAAATTAATCTTAATGATAAGTTTTTGGATATTTGATACACAGGCTTCTTTATTAGAATCTTCTGACAATTGTCAAAAAAAAACTGATAAGTAGCTGCCGAACATATTCTTCCATGGGGAAAATTTTTTCAGATTTCCTGTGTTGTGTCTTAACTTGTTCCACAGTTTTTTCTATTGTTTAGGCATTATTTCTTCAATAACTTTGGATTAAATTTATAAATGGTATTTTGGTATTTTTCACTGAATCCTGTATGTATAATATTACTCAGTAATAACTAGTTAGGTAATAATCGCTACGAAATGAATCAAATAATGTAAGGAAGTAATTAGAAATATTTTGAGAAAAACAAATTGTAGTAACATTAAAAGAAAATAAAATTAAGCTATCACACGGAAAAGTCTGAAAGAATATTTTTCCCATGGAAGAATACGTACTGCAGCTAGTTATCTTTTTTTTTAATTGTTGGGTGACTGTAACAAAGAAGGTTGCCTATTAGAAAATCATGAAGTTATTTATAAGATAAATTTTTTTGTTATTGCTTTTCATATTTTACTTTTTTCAAATAAAAATTCATCTAAAATTTTAAATTGTAATAATTATCAAAAGATAAATGATACTTAATGTAGGACACCCTATTAATGTAGGATCGAGACGCCGTTGATTTTATAAGTTGGTAGTGCTGTACTTTGTATTCATGCTGCTGTAAGTGGAAGAGTTAATAATTCGTTTTTTCTCATTTGATATTGAATTAGTTGCGCAGTATAACAATTGAACTACACCAACTCAACTGCACCCGTACTATTATTTAAAGATCAATCAATCCATTGAGCAAAATTGGCAACTGTACAAATTTTTTTTCAAATATGAATGCACGCGCACGTATAAGTGGGTTTAGTAGTAAAAAAATTTATTCAATTAAGGTAAACCTTAAAAAATTATATTTTGAAGAATGAATTTACTTTTAATATAAAATAAAATCTGAAAACCAAATTGTAATACATTCTGAAACTAAGATTTCCTTTTGGGGTTGAGGTAATTTATGATGAAGTTTTATTGTAAAATTATTATTGTGTTTTTAAATAAATCTTTCTAAGAAATCTTTTTTGAGTTTTTTTACTTTTACTATGTTAGATGGAAGAGCTAAAAAAAAATTTCCCTGTAAAATGTACAATCTATAAAAACTTACCTGAGATTTATTTTTATGGGGATGGTGGGCGAATTTTGTTGTAATATTATTTCTAAATTTTAAATAGATCCAAAAAAAGTTTTTAAAAATTAAAAAAATCTATATTTTTAAATTTTGATTGGCTCCCCCACCCAAAATATTTTTAGTACAGTTTTTTTTTTTTAAGATAGTAAAATAACCAATCTCGCATGTACTGAGCTTAATATTAATTGGGGTTACGATTGCAAATTTTTAAGAAAATTGACCCCAACAAATTTTATTATTTAGATTCAGTGAATATTTTTGTAAGATACATATCCCAATACTACATTATGTAGGGAGAGCGGTTTAGCAATTATTGATGCAATGGTTTTGTTTTGAAACAGAAACAAAATTTTTTTTTTTGTTTTTTTTTTTTATATATTTACTAACATATATTAAATATTTAGTATCGTGTTTTGAAAACTACATTTTGTTTATTATATGTTACATATTAGTCGTTATGAAAACTATTTTTAACTGTTTCCAACTAATCGGCAACCGAATGATATTCCAACAACCAATCGGTAAACAATGTAGATTAGATCAATAACTGGTTTACGGCTTTCTCCTTTATTCTTTAATTGGTAAAAAAAAAAATATTGAAATAAATGGATGATTCAGACTGATAGGTTGTAATAAAAAAAAACAAAAAAAATAATTTAAAATCGTATTTATATAAAATGTTAAATGAAAATATTTCAATAATTACTTGAATTTATTTTGTATACGAGTATAGTATATCACGTATAAAAATTATCAAAAATTGAAAGAGTTTTGTAATAATAATCTATTACTAATTAAGATTTACCCAGAAAGTTCTTACAAATTTGTAATTTGAATTCAAATTTAATTATTTATAAAAAAATATTACTTTTTCATCCTACATTTCTATAAATTGTAGTTTTCTACAAATTAATTTACTAAAATTATGCATAATTAATATTTTGAGTACAATCTAAATATATAAATTCAGTTTAAAATAATGGTAAATAAAAATTACAAATTTTCATTATATTTTGGTAAAAAAAACTGCATAACTCTTTTTGCATGATTCTTCATTTTTTTAATTATTTATATAAAAATAAAAAAAAAATATTTGTAAACTGTATTTTAGTTCATAAGAAAAAATTAAGGGTAGCTATATTATGTTGCATTTATAACCAGGAAATTATAAAACCTCAAATACATAAATAAAAAGAATACAGGATATATGTATTATATATACTAAAGAATCCTACATCCTGCAAAGGCCTGTATTAGTAATTTTGAAGGGAATATCAGTAAAACATCATACTAGACAGAATCAATATCTTGCCGCCAGGTATATATTCTGAATATCATAAATTTTTATACAGGTCAAATAAAAATAATTCATGTGAGTAAAAAATTGTATAAATTTGGAGCAAAAATGGATGCTCATGGTTTAAACATGAGGTAGTATTGATTTAAATTCGATATAAATAAAATAATACTGATATTAATGTATAAAAATAAATACAAAAATGCTGAATGTGTTAAAAATAATTTGAAAATAATTATATTGGCCTTCCAGTTAAATGACTTAATTTATGTTAAAACTGTTAAAACAAACAGAAAAAAGTAATATATTCTAGTAAGTAATCGTGAATATACTGGAAAAAAGCATTGCAAAGAAAGAATCTGTATTCCTTACACGCAAAAAAGTTACCCACACATTAACAAAAATAATATTTCTAATAGAGCAATAATTCTAGAACTGCTTATGTTTTAAGGTGAATAATAAGCTGAATAATAAGCATAGCCCATTTCCGTTTAGAAACAAAAGTTTATTAAAATACTTAATGAAAAAAATATACACACACACACACATATATATATTTCTTTTTTTGTCTTCAGTCATTTAACTGATTTGATGCAGATCTCCAAGATTCCCTATCTAGTGCTAGTCGTTTCATTTAAGTATAAAAAATAATTTAATATATATTGTGATAGAAACATGTGGTGCTATTACAGATTTCACTGAATAATTCCCTATGAAATTGAATTCGTTTAGGGTAGTTGAATACACCATCTCATTGATGATATTACCTCGCTTTAGTGAAACAATCCTTAATATATTATCTCAAAGGTGCTTTTATCTCGTTTAATTGCAGTTTTTGGGCTAGAAATATAGACTTCAGAGGAAAAGATCTTTATTTCATGAGAAATTGCAAGTAAATCCATTAAATCCACCACGTTATGAAGGACATGAAACTGCGTCATTTTTTGATCATTATTTTGTTAACCTGTCCGTTTAAACGCAATCTTATTGGAGACATCCACACCACAATTCTCATGGATATTATTACATCAGAATGGAGTAGCCGTGCACTTAATTTTCTGTCAAGCGTTTCAAAATTAAAAATTCCTAGGCCTTCCAGATTGACTTTACCATGGACTCCAAAACTTCAATTTAACTCATTATGTTATATTTTTAAGACATACAATGTTACATTCCTGTCAAGGAACTGTATCATGATGTGGAAGAAGCCTTCCTCATAATCACAGCAATGTAAAATTTAGGAAACTTATTAAATACAGATAAGCACTTCACGTGGAGACAGTCAGAATTTTATGTGCATCAGGTACATGAACACCAAAGAACACCAGATCGTGGATACCGTTGTTCTTTGGCGGTTGGGTTTAAGTTAACCACACATCTCAGGAATGGTCAAACTGAGACTCTACAAGACTACTCTTCATTTAAACTCATACATATCCTCTGAAGTAATACCTGAACGGTAATTCGCGGAGGCTGAACTGGAAAAAGAAAGACACGTCATGGTATATACAAACCCATTAGAATAAATTTCCTCAACTTGGAATTCGCGGTGATATAAAAGGTGGTCGCAAAATTAGGTTACAACTTTAAACGTAAACAATAATGAAATCATTTTATGAGAAAAAATCTTTTATTCTAAATATTTTACTTAATTTTAGTACACAAAGAAAGTACAGTAAAGAACATAAATTAGGAGATGGTTGAGTTTATTTTTCATTTAAAAATTTATACATACGTGAATCTATGTTAGAAACTCAGGAAAGCAATTATTTTCATGTAATAAAAGTCGATTTCTGTATTTACCGCAACAATTGGCGAAAAACTCTTTTCACAGAGATAAGATGTGGCGAAAGGGATTAATATTTTCATTGCTTCTGTGACTAAATTTCCAAATTCACTTCGACGAGCAAGTCAAAACGTAACTAAATCTTCAGCATGATTGTAGTCGTAACGTTTTATCAGCAGAAATTTCGATGAATCTCAACTGGTAAATTAGCAGCTGAACAACGTTTTTACTAAATGGATTCATACACATCTCTTCGAGAAATCATTTTTACTCTCTGGTAAATATTTCGCCAACTGAATTTTTAGTTACACAAATGCATTTCATGCTAATTAAACCGTGGTGAAAAATAGTGTCTTCTTCATCCAAACGTTTCTCAATAAAATCGAAAGTGAGTGGAAACATATTAAACTTTTTCCTTTGAAGGCGAATAATCCAGATATCAAGCTTCTTGTCTATTATTAATAAAATATTTTTATCACGTCCTTGTAAATTCACATTCAAGTTGTTTAAATGCAAAAATACATTAGCTAAGTAAACCAACAACAATATTATATAAAAACACTGTTTTCCTGAAAAAAAAAAATTATTAATTCATCTCGCAACTCCAGTAACCGGGTTAACACTTTCCCCTGCGTTAACTATCAGACTTCCGTATGGAAAAGAAGGGATTTTTTTCTTTTTGCTCATTTCAACGCATATTTTATCAAACAGTCTATTCTGTAATGGTAAACCATTAACAAAATTAACCATTTTTACAGCTTTACCAAGAATTTGTTTGAGATTTTCCGGTATATCATTTGTAGCAAGAGCATGTCTGTGAACGAAGCAGTGTATCAGAAATCCTCTGTTCTTTCTTGATGCAAGCAATAGCTTGCATCTTTATTATCAGAGTTTACATGTTTTTATTTAGACTTAAACGACCATTGTTTTTCTTTTATACTGTGTACAGGCGCAAATCTTGATGGCTGGTGCTACGGCAGTGACGATTGCAATTTTAATCATTCTACTATCCTTTTAGCATAACATTTGCTTCATAATCTAACAGCTAATAGGCCTTCCTAAGATACTCGTGTATTGTGGTGTTAGTATTGGATCACAGAATATAATTTTTTGAAATTTTAATCACCTCAATGTATAGCTAATATTTTGAACACTATTATTATATTTATAATTTTAATCTAAATTTAACATTTTATGTAATATATATATATTTATATTTAAAAAGTCAACCCTAAGTACAGAACCATTGAAATAGGATGATTTACCTTATTTCATTACATAACAGAAGCGCTTTCGCGAACTTGATTCGCATCGTCAGCTGCATACATTTTATATATATATATATATATATATATATATATTTATTTATTTATATTACAAAACCATCAAAAACTTGCAATCCACGATAACATACCACCCATTCACTTGTAATTTTATGTTAAAAACTTTTTATGTTATGGATTGAAAGTTTTTGATGGTTTTGTAGTATATATATATATATATATATATATACATATATGAAGTTATGTAAAATAAAATTGCAGTTAGTTAAATATTAGCAAACAATATATTTTTTATCGTAACTCACTTGGTAGTTCGATTTATCTTTTCACTCATTTATATTCTATGGGTTTCTTTAATATTACTCGTGTAAAGTATGATTAATCAAAAATTGATGTAAAATGGCTGTTAATTAAAGACACCCTACTGTCGTTATTTATACAGTTTTACATCAAATATTGTTCTTAATATAATAACATGTAAGGGTGAGAGATAATTTAGATATGATCAATCAGATCTAATAATAATAAGATCTGAAACATTATTATTTACTAATAATAATTGTTATCATGTGATAATGATAATAATTATTATTAATAAAATATAATGTATATTTTGTTTTATTAAATAAAATGTGTAACTTTTAAGTAACTTGTTTCTTTACATATTTTTGGTTTTCTTTTGCTTATCATCGCTACCAATGATGAAATTGTTTAGTATTTAGATATTTAATTAAGTAGAATGTCTACTTAATAAGAATTCCGGAATGTGTTTTTTTAAATCAGAACAGAGTTTTTTATTTTATTTATTCTGATGCAACCGTTGTTTTTTTTCATATGTAAATTTGTCGTAATTCACTTGGTTGGTTTGATTCATTCCTTTATATTCTGTGGCAACCTTTAACCTTCTCCATATACTTTTCCAATACAGTACATCTTATTTCTGTTGTATCT
The DNA here is from genome assembly GCF_047948215.1 of Lycorma delicatula. Taxonomy (NCBI): domain Eukaryota; kingdom Metazoa; phylum Arthropoda; class Insecta; order Hemiptera; family Fulgoridae; genus Lycorma; species Lycorma delicatula. Next base: position 56,094,082 of record NC_134460.1, on the reverse strand, counting down.
GTTTTATTTATTGTAATATTTTCTCTTCTGTTTCCTTAGTCGTTCTTACTACCTAAACTTCAAACTTTTCATTTTCTTTTCAAAATTTATTATTTAATATCTTTTAAACATTAGTTATCCGAAGACTAAACTTTAAGAATTTTTTTTGTACTTTTTAACTTCTATTTCGTTAAAATCGGATTCGCATATAGAAAGTCATTTATACGTATTTATTAAATATAACAATCTTTGCTATAGAAAACCTATGAATTTAATTGGCACACATCTTCCACTTTCTATCATTGTAACTCAGCAACTATATATTTAATTTGATGTTTACGTTTCTATATACCATTTACAACTTATTTTACAGGTAGAAACAACCTTAATGTGTATACAGCTTACATATAATAACTATTCTAAATTTTACATCGGACAAACAAGTAGATCACTGCTTAAACGTTTCAGTTACATTCAAAAAACGTATACGAGTTATCATAAAACACAATTTAATACGTTAATGTAAATTATAATATAGAATTTTAGTTTAACGATTGGTGTTCATAAATTTCAAGGTTTATCTTTAATACTCTCTAATTGAAAATGAAATAAGTATTTTTCTAACCAAATACTGTAGCCTGTTTGCTATGGAATACTTGTTTCATTATTTGTTTCGTACGATGCCGTTACTGAACACATACACCTGTCATTGACCGCTCGTCAATTTAAAAATTCTTGTATCGGAACGGAACACAAGGATATCGGGGGATATTTTATACCCCTATTAATCGCAGACCCCGGACATCGGTCCATTGTTACTGGGTCTTCTAATTACTGGACGATTTTCTAATTATTGGTTCCGGTCCTTTTTAGATTGGTTTTTGAACTGTTATTTTTACTTCGGATATTCCTTGGGGGATTAGCAAGATATCTCCACCTTTCTCCTGACGCGGTTTCCCTTCGGTTCGTCTACTGAAGACCTTTAGTTGCTAGTGAATTTCGGTCTAGGAATGGGTCCTAGATTTTGGGGGATGCAGTAGGACCTTCGCGGAGAGAGTCGCATGTTGTATCTGTAGGTGGTTGCCTGACTAATAATTGTAAGATGAAGGAAGGATAGTGAAACAAGGTTTTGTAGATTCTTTTTCTTCTTCTTTTAACATAGGCTGAGTCAGATCTGGGCTGAATTGACTGTCCTGGAATGTTTTTCTTACTTCTGGCTTCCATTTATTTGATAAAAATCCGGGTTTGTTGATTGTAAATATTACGAGGTCTGTCCGCCTCTCCCTGGTAGACCAGATCGGAGTCCACAAATGAAACTAAGTCAGGAGTATGAACTGAAAGTTAGGTTCACTAAGGGAACTAGGTCTAAATTTCGTTGTTGCGAATAACGACATTTTTTGGTGGTATGTTATTACTCTATTGCCTCGATTATTATGAGACATTTACAAAATTGGCTCTGTATAATGTATAAAGTCTTGGGTTCGTGCTTCCGTGAACTAGGTTAGCTAGCTCAGAGAGAAACGATGTAGGACATTCAAAATGTACGGATGAGGCCTACAGCGAAGACAAAAGCTGAGTTTAAAAATCACCGTTGCAAATGTCAACCGAGGCATTTACAGCGTTGGCATCCCAAGGAAGCCCGGCTTGTTATTATGAGATGTAAAAAGTTAGAGAGCGAAAGACAACTCCCATTAAGATTCATCAGGGCTAGGTGGTGTGTCGACCGATAGCGTTACAAGACAGGTGTCTTTTCCTACGGGGTTGAGATGATGGTAAATAATTACACCCATAACCATAGAAATAACTGTGAGCTCTGAAAAGGGTATCCCAGTAAAGAATGCAGGACTCTTCGTTCTCTCCGACGTACGGCTGTTGGGTTTTTTCTTCATTTGTCGCTCCCTTACGGCAGCCTTCATTTTCTTCTCCGTTGGTAGAATAAAAAATTGCAGTATCATCTCTTCCATGCGTCTCTTTTCTTTATATCAATACCATGACATTCTACGAATCATTTCCAACTTAAATCAATAAGAAAAATCCTACAAATAAAATTTATTCTATTCATCTTAATTTTATTGTATTACCATCATGGGTAGAGTAACACTAATTGTTAAGAACCAAAAAAAAATCTATCAAATAGAAATTATTTTATTAAATAATATTATAAAATAAATAATATTAAGGTACAACACAAAAAGTTAAAAAAAAAGTAAAAATTTATTCTTTAAAGAAGTAAAAAATATGTTGTGTTTCTCTTTATTTAATTAGGAATAATATAAAAAAAGGGGAATAATTCTTTTAAAAATCTTTAATGGTGAAACGACGAAACCAGATTAAACAAAATAATGCTTTGAAAATCTTTTTACACGTTATTTTACATTTCACTGAAAAAATAATATCGTTTAGAAAACACATTTTTATCTTCATTACTGAATGTTAAAGAGATTTGTAACATTTTTGTTTACTTAAAATATTAATAAAAGAATATGTTTCTAAAAAGAAGAAAATACGTTTTATCAAAGTTTAAGGCATTAAACGTACTTAAAAAATAAAAATAAAAACAGAAGATTCGTAGAAATATATACAAAAAAGGATTTCGTACAACAGAGACAGTTTTAGTGACTAGGTTTCAGAAATATCTTTTAAGATCAACAACATAAAAAAGATGAAGAAGTAATATTTAAACAAAAAAATGTGAGCTAATTGAAAATGAATTATCACCTTCTTTTTATTAAAAGAAGTAATAATCAGTAAAAATTTAAATTTACTGTAGTAATGAATTAATGATATCTTGTAACTTTACACATAATAATTGGTATGGAATCCAAAATTATAAAAAAAAATAGCATCTTGATACGAAAATTTGCTTATCGTAAATAAAATTGTCTTAAGGTATTCAAATAATATAATTTTATTAATGATAGTTTAACCTCTTCTCAAGTAAGCATATTTTTTGTTATTAAACATAAGTACATCTTTTCTAAAATCCAATAAAATCTTCCAGATTTTTTAATGAAGTCCAAAGAAAGGCATGGCCATTTTGCTAGTTTAGTGATATGAAAATGTGGTATACGTTACCAAAGAATTAATTAATTTAGAATATCACATAATTATATGTTATTAATGCTACATTTTCTTTAAATTATATTTAATTTTACCTCTAGTTATTACCTTTAAAATTTTATTAGATATTATATAAGTTAATAATTTAGATTTAATTTAAATAATGGCTGTAATTATGTTATGTGCAACCAAATTACGTTTTTCACGTCGATTGTTAAAAATAAATACGGCACTGAAATATTGTGAGGTACAAAGAATCAAAATAATTAATTTAAAAATGTAATAGAGTAATATTTTCCTATTTTACTTTGATAATAAAATAAAATTCAAAAAAAAAATACTATCTTCTTCACAGGAAAAAATAATAAAAAATAATTATAGTGAAAAATTCATCAGACTAGTGAAAAAGAAGCAACAATAAACTGAAGTTGCTAGAGAAAAATATAGAGCATAAGTGTTCATTTTATTTGAAAAATAAGAACAAGTTGCTAATTACTTTGAGAATGCACCATGCTAAAAAGCAGAGGAATCTAAGCAAGATTTGCTTAGAAACAATTTTGTTATGAAGATTCCTTTGCTCATTGTTCCGCTCCCAAGTAACGTACAATTTTAATTTTTTTTACTTTTAAGTAGGTTAATTACACGAGTGTATTCACATGCTTAATCCTTCTGAAATAAAGTACCAAATATCTAACTAATAAGACGGGGTGGTTAAAAAAAAAAGACTAATCTTTTAGTTGAAATAATGTTAAGAGTTATTTTTTTTTCTAAATGTAGAAATGAGATTATAAACTTGAAAAGAGATACTACAATATCTTCTTTTTTTTGTAAAAATAAAGTAGAACCATCGCTGTAGTAATCATTTGATTAAACAATCCTAAAAATTCTGAAATAATACAAGCTTACAATTTAACAATAGGATATTAAAATTAATAAATCTTATGAATGTAATTAATATTGCAATCGAGCTACACAAATTTTATTTTACCAAAAACTTAATATATCTTCTAATAAAACATTATATTTAAAAACATAACGGTTATAGCCGACCTGACTTAAGACACAAGCACTCATAAAAATGAAATATCGATCTTTAACAATAACATTCATTTCGCACCAGGTTTACAAGTAAAACCGAGAAGTAATTTTTTTTCTTTCTTTGTTGAATGAAATAACAAGGTTTCTCACTGAAATTCAGGTTTTATCAGTATTGTAAGTGGTACCATCTACATCCATCACACTGTTTGGCTGTATAAATAACATCATTACTTTCACAGAAAGTAACCATGACTGATATCATTTGTACCCCAGATATAAAACCATGTTAATCAACAAATTAATGATTTACTTCCTTTAGCGAAACAATGCGTCATATTCATTATTTTAACTCAACAGGGTAAATTAAAAAAGTATATTTTATTTAAATAAATTTGCTGATTGTTATTAACATATATTTTTCCCGTTTTTTATATAAATTTTATTGTGTGTACAATGTAATAATACACTCGTGAAAATAATTCTATTAATTTTTTACGTTACACATTTCTCAAATCATTTTTAAAGATGATTACGTATGTAAAGGTTCTGAGATATGAGTGAAAATAGTCTGAGTTTCCGCTGTGATTAATTTCTCTGAGAGAAATGATGACCATTGGTAAACCAGTCAGTCCCTGTAGTAAAGAGAATTTTGTCGTAAATTGAGCTGAATAGCATATTAGATAGATTTCATAAGAAAGCTACCTATTGTAATAGGTACCATGATTCGACTTCCGGAAAATTTCGACATATCATTGCGTTTCACATTCCCCTGTCCCAAAACCATCATTAGCTCAAAAGTTTATATATGCATTTCACTTTCTTGTGGACACGATAACTACCGTAATTTTGCGCCTATCAGTTTCAAATTGTTTCTTAAAAACAATTTGTTCTAAAATCTCGGTCGAGTTCGTTAACGGCCAAAATCGGACCATGAAGGTGGAAATGGGGGAGGGCTTTTTAGAAAAAAACAAAAATATCGCTATAACTTTCTTATTAAGTAAAATATCGAATTAGTTTAAATTCTTTGGATAAGGGCCTAAAACTTATCTAAGTAAAGTTTTTTTATATCACCAACCACTGGCTCACCGGGTTGAAAAAATTGGGTTTCGAAGACAAAAAAGAATCATACCTCCCTTAATAGGCACAGTATCGAACCGGTTTAAAGTGGTCGTTAGTCCTTTATACATTATTTAAAACTTTTGTCTGAAATAATTTTTGATATGACCAAATCTTATTGAAAGGGAATGATATCTTATTACAAGATAGGGCTTGTCGATATGCTAAATATGTTAATCTTTTTCACATGCAATCATTGTCGTTTTGAGTAAATTTGAACTTTTTCTTAACTTTAAGCTGGAAATCTTTAATCTCTAATCCCTACTTAGCACCGGTGAAATCTACTTTTGACACGCCTTCCGACGTGCCAAAAGGGATTTTTCTTATGAGCTTTTTAGTACGAATAGTTATTTGGTTTACTGAAAGAGGCAATGAAAAAATAAACCGCTTCACTCCTTGATTCTCTACTGAGTATGCGTGAAGTAATTGCTAGGAATCTGTGATATTTTTGAGACTGCTAGGTCACTTAAAGAAGTTGATTGTGGCATTTAATATGTATAAATTAAATAAATATAATATTTTTACAATAAAAAAAAAGTTTTTTTAATCCCCGTTTTTACTAAATGTCAGTCAGGATAAATAATTTGATTGTAATAAATTTCTATTTTTCTCATACCATTTATTTATTTTAGTTATAAAAATGCTTTTTGTACTTCTATCAACACAAAATTAAAAGGAAAACTTACATCTATTTAATTTAAATTTATTCAGGAAGACAACTTTTTCAACTAAATGATAATTTTTAAAACTTTTTTATATATATGTATATATAAAAGTTTTAATATATGTAAATATTGTATTTTATTTGAATAAAATTATTATTTATCATATTCAATTGATTGTTTTTATTACTTCTTTAATTATCTAAAAAAAATCTGTTATGAAAAATAATTTTTTTATAATTATTTTTAAATATGTATTTAAAAAAGTACTAGTACCTATAGTAGTATATATTTTTTTTTTTCATGTACGATTGATAAGTTCCAAATATTTCCAGCTTTTTTTTATACTTGGGTGGACTAGATATGGCAATTTTTCCGTACCATTTTGGATTGTCAAATCTCTTTTATTCGTTATATTGACCAGCCACAATATAACGAATAAAAGAGATTTGTTCTGCTGGTACCCCTACTATTAAAACGGTTTTTTTAATAAAGATCTTAGGAAAAGCTACACAGTGATTATAATGTCTCTAATATATACATGTGTGTAAAAAATTATTAAACGCAATGCTCTTTTCCCGCTATCTGTTAAGGAAAACTCCAAAAAGTAAATTTAAAAAAATGTTCACAATATTTTACTAAATACACCGAAAAAAAAACAACATAGAAAATGTTCATAAAATGATAAAATTACGTCTATATTTGTTTTAAAGAATATTAAGTTTTGCGCTACAAAACGATAAAAGTACTTATCACTGTATAAGTACACTGATTGAAATTTTTTTACTATTAATGAAAAGAACATTATTATCTAATGAGGTTGGAGTTTACGTAAGATATGTTGCAATTATTTGATCAATAAAGAACATATAATTGTGGCAAAAATCTATGAACTTAAAATAAAAAAAAAAATTTCACATCTTGACAAGTTTTACTCTTTAATTGGTTTTTGATTAATTTTTCATTTCTTTAATATTTTATGTAACTAATGTTGTAGATTAGTTATATATTATTTAGATATTTCTGTTTTATATGGATTTTCAATCTTGAGCAATATTTGATCCTCATTTAAATATTCTGTGTGAACTTGATGAAGAATAAATAAAATATATATACGACTCAGAATTACACGACAATATTTCGGAACCTGATTTGGAATGCTAACATTAGAAATACAGCAAAAAAGTACTTTCAGAAATGTTTTGTTTTTCGAGATACACTTAGCGAAATATTTTTGAATCTAAGGTAAAATGAAGCCATTGAAAAATTCTTGGGATCTAAACTTAAGGGCAAATTTAATTATTTTATACGTAATCTGACTGGAAAAAAAACAGGTCCCAAAAATATTTTCCTTGAAAAGGACAAAGGTGGAATGATAGCGTCTGTACATTTCAATAGGAAGATTCTGAATTTGGATCCTGCTGAGGTTTGGTGTTTTACTTTAGCTAGAAAATTTAACCAACAAGAAGAAGCTTTAATTGGTCGTCAAACGGCTGCCAATGGAATAAATAATTTATTTTCTATTTAACTTTTATGTTTCAGATTTAAAGAATTTTATTTTGTTAATATCTATCTCCATTCACTACACAGTTAGCTGTTAATTAATGCTAAAATGTGTATCTTAATTTGTTTGTGAAGACATGCAATTTTTTATATAAAAAATGTTCCTCTCACGTTATAGAAAAAAATTACAACGAAAGAATGGAATTTCTTTTACAAAAAAATAGAATTACTATAATCCGGTTCATTTGATGAAAAAGAAAAACTTAACCTTGTATGAAATCAAATAATTATAAGTTTTTGTTTGTAGTTTAAAAAATAAAGTTATATAATGGGGGAAAAATGCCCAATTTCTTTTAGAAAAGAAAGGTCTTCTTTTGCTCACGAATAGTAATAAATTACCTTATTTCATAACACGTACGATATACGCTTAAATTTTATGAGTTATTTTACAATAAGGTAACTTTAAATTAGTTTTATCTTAATGCACGTGTAAGGACATTTGTCTTTAAGTAAAGGATATTATATTAATAAATTAAACAAATAAAATGAGCAATAAATAATTAATCCCAATATGCGAAATAGTCTAAATTTAAAACAATGAAAAATAAGTTAAAGAACGTAAAATAATTATAATTAAGATTTTATGTCAAAAAAAAACTGGTCTGTAAATATTTTTTTACTAAAATATTAAGAAAAACCCATTTTATCTTCTATACTAATTTATCTTAATTTTAGCACAGGTAAAATTCAAATTATAGTTAGGAATTACTGCGTCATATTTTACTGCGTACATAAAATATTGTTATAAATTAATAACAATTTTAGGCTTATAATAAAGTAAGACCATACATATCATGATATTTTAAAATTTATAATTAACTAATATATAACAAAAATAGATGATTTTTGTATAGGTAGACACTTTACAAATACTTGTATACATTATAAACTACGATAACCAGATAAACAGGTTAATATTTTCATTATCACTTAAGTCATCTTGCATTACTATTTTAATAAATCGTTAAAGTATTGTTTTATTGATTTGAAAATATTTTATATTAAGGGTAAGTTTTAAGAAAAATTATAATTTATTCCTAAACTTTAGTAGCACACCTGTATAACTAGACTCTTAATACTGGAGACTGAAAAATTAGTGTTTGTATTTTGTTTTTCATTTTAGATTGCTTTGTATCATACCAATAATATCTGTAACAGGCTAAAAGTACTCTCATTATACGAAAAAAGGATTTAAATAAAAAAAGCTGCACTAGATAACTAGAAACTCGCAATGAATAAAAATGAAAACAGAATCAACAAGAAAATTATTTTAAATCTAAAATGTCATCACATTTATATTTAAAAAAAACGTTTAAATGAATTACTTTAAAAAGTGTCTGTAAACTCCCGCTCTAAGAAGTAAATTCATTCGGTATAATGTTTGTTTAAGTTTATATATTCATAATAAATTTAGTAAAACATTTTCTTGACCGGATGATATTTACTCAAATGAAAATCAAGACATACGATTTTAGTACTTCTTTAAATTTATTTCTTTAAGTTACTAAAGAATCAAAACAGAATTTAAAAATCAAGACGAACATATCTACACACAAAAATTGAAATTATATAAAAAAAAATAAAGTCACAAATAAGAACACAAAAAATTAGACCACCGAAGCTGATATAAAAAAAGTAATAATCTTTACAGATTTCCATAGCACAATAACAGCAATAAATAAAAAATTAACGGATAACGCCATAATCCAAAAAATAAAGAAAACTTACACCTAATCGAAGCCAAAAGACTTTCTGCAAATATCAAATTCAGCTGGATATCATCCCATTTAAAAATTAAACCGATTCAAGAACCAGACAAGTTGGCTAAACAAGCTGTTGAATCTTATGAACATTCAGTGCAATTGAGCATTTTTCCAACGCTCAAAGATCAAAGACTATCTAAAAAGAAAGTAATCAAATAGCTGGAACAGAAAATGGTAACAGATCAAATCTCAAAAACTCCATCAAATTCGAAAAAAATATTTATGAAGAAAATTCTGCATGCTCATTTCTCAGTTTACAACAAGACATCACAACTCGATTGAGAATAGTACACGATAACTTCATCCAAGTGAATCTCTCATTGAAAAGGAACAAATCTACATGAATAAGGTCAGGATTATCTATTAGTAAAACCCATTATTACCAATTGTCTACACTATCACACGGAAAGAATGAAATACAAGATACATCAAGATCTGTAAAAGTTCTTAAATAATAAGATAAACTGTTAGAAAACTCTTAATTATCAGCAGGATATATATTATAGCATTTTTATTAGTCTAAATTATAAGTAATAAATTCGAATTAGACATGTGTCTTCTAAATCTATGTTAAATCCCCGAATTGTTCTTACTCCCACAAGTATCATTCTGTACTTTAATACTGTATATATGCGATCAACTACGTGTCGTTAATGCCCAATACGGTTGATGCAACGTTAAAAAAAAACAAACAAAATATTAGGCTAATATTTCTCGAAGTTTCACATAAAATCCGAAGACCTTATTTAAAAATTAAAATCATGAAATCTTGGCGACCAAACAATATTGTCGGCGACAATATGTTATGATAACAACACAGTTAAAACAAACAAACGAAGAAGTGTAAGGTGTGAGGAGATGATGATGATATTATTATTATTACAGTGGCGGTGACCAGACTTAGAATCGGTCACACGAGAATAACAAATTAATATTTGTTAACCCTGAAGAAAGACCAATGTTCGGTGTTTGTAATAAAGCACTTACAGTCAAGCATCTAATGAAAAAGTGTACCATATATAAGGGCTTCAGAAAGAGGTTCGGACTAAGAAATAGTATTGCTGCTGATTTGGAAAATGGAAATGAAGACAAAATAGGTGCTTATCTAAACACCAGCTGACTGCTAAAAAGTCTATAATAAATTGTAGCTGGGTTAAAGAATCTCTAAGGGAGTAGTCTAATTCTATTTATACAAGGGGAGTTTTGAAGCGTGGCCCGGGCTCGCCTGCACGCAAGAGTAAGGGAGTCGGGGCGTATCCGATGATGTCATGGGGGACCCTCGAGGGTGACGAGTGCGCGGGGCAAAGGGTATGCTCAAGGCATGCCTGGAGCCAGGTAGGTTAGGACCGGGAAGGGCAACCTCCCCGCCGAGGGGTTTTTTGACCGTCCTGAATAGGTGGTCGAATTACTCCTATTTCGCGGGGGGGGGGGGACCCCGTTGGGTTAAGACCTACGTGACATTTTATACGGAGACAGTCAACTGCCATGGCATACTGGGACGGTTAATGTGTTGCTTAATGCGGTTTTGGCTGTCTCGGGGGTGCTTAAAAACAAGGAAAATAAAAAATTCAATGGATATTAACTCTCTGGATGTGGATTATATGGATATGAATAATGTTGGTTCTGTTAAAACAATTTTTTTTTTGCTTAGTGTTTTATTTATTTATTATTTTTTTGCAATATCATGGCCCTTTACGCCTGTAAGTGTTCTCAGTGTTTGTATTTAAATATTTCTGTGTTGATAATTTTGGTTTTTTTAAATAAAATGTAAGGGCCCTTTACACCCTTACATATGACGAACCTTTTGGTGATTCAATATATACAAACATATTTTTAAAGAATGTAAAGAGGGCTAATGACCGCAGAAGTCGATGCCCATATCACAATTAAAAAAAAAAAATTAAAAAATTTTATTTTGTTTTTTTAGTTGGAGATGTATGAGTAAATTACTAACACTTTTTCTTAAGCTTGTCTTACGACATATAAATCGGTTAAAAAATTATACATAAGAAACAAATTAAGTAAAAACCAAGAGCTAGTCCAGAAATGAAGGCTTGAATCACGTTATTCTACCGGTTAGATAATTTTTTAAATGAGGTTTACAAGCAATCTCTTTCTTTATTTCTTATAACTTAATAAAACATTCCACGTTGAACTCACAGCGTGATATAAGAATCACCATATTTATCTATTCATTTATATTTACTTTTAAAATTACCTTAATTGCTAAAAAAAATTGATGTTTTAATGGTAACAGATTATGAGGAGATTAAAGAATTAGCATTTCATTGGTATAAAAATCTACGCGTAACTTTGTTTTTGGTTTGCAATGTTGTTCAATCATTGGCTATTCAATGCTGTAACCATGCCGTTTCTTTATATATGGAGGGGGTATTTATTTAAAAACTCTTCACGAAACACATTTAAAGACTTCTGGCTTTAAATTTTTTTTTTAGAAGTATTTATAATTCTACTTGTTCGGAATGATAGGATGAAAAGTATCATGTTCAGAAAGAGTTACTTGACGTGTAATATTATTTCAAAAATTGTATTTAAAAAAGCTATATAAAAAAATGTTATGAAATAAAATTAAAAAAAAATATGTTAGAGTATCAAACGATATAAAACTCAAAGACAAAATAACTGAGCAAAAATTACAACAATTAACGATATCCGTGAACAAATGTTACAAAATTTCGTATTCAAAAATTCTACACAAATTTCAATGTAACAAACATTGTTTGTGAAAGGGGTTTGTTTTAAATGCTTTTGTCTGGATTTGCTTTTATTAAGCTAAAATGGAAAATTTTCTAAATTTCCCTAGTAGTACACTAAAAATGTTTTTATATACCGTAGCCTGTTTCATACCTAATTCAACTCGTCTCTATTGTATTAAACATGTAAATAAAGCTTACTCACAAACGCGCGTTCATGAGTACGCTAATGCAATTACACACGTAAGTGCTCGTTTATTAAGGATTTAATTCAAATTATTTATCTCGTAATGATTACAAAAAATTACATTCATCTCATCCAGTAATATAATCTAAAAAAATCTATTCCAGTTAACAATTATAAATGTAAATCAAGTTTATAAATGACTAAACGCTGAAGCCGTTCTTCACACGGACAAACGATGAATTTTTATGTCTGCCTTTTCAAGCACAGAATACAATTTCTACAAGACAATTTATAAATCAAGTCAATTTAAAATTCGATTTAGGGACGGAATGTATTAACGGGTGTTTGATTTTAAGAAGCTTTTACAATTACGTGATACGAAGAAAATCGTATGTTAAAAATTCTTGCACTTCAAAAAAAGAGCTGGAAGTATGAAACTCATTTATTCAGTTTCACCTTTTTATGGGATTATGTTTACACAATATTTCGTAATTAGCATCCATACCAAATCTTAGATCCGATAAAACATGTTACATGAATTAAGAGTCATGTGTTATCGTTTTAAATGTAAGATGTGTTTAAAAGAAAACTCAAGTTATTTTCTACAGATTTTACTGGGATTACAGATCAAAGTTTGAGCTTTTATCACAATTTAATCCCGAGTTCTAATCATTATTACATAGTCTGTGGATATGCGAGCGCGCGTGTGTTAATCCTCTTTCTGATTCTGTCGTACAGTGAATAATAAATAATTCTGTAATAAAATTAATTTTTGAATACAAGGAAATTTTGTAACCTAGATTTTCTACGTCTTTATAATTTCTGTTAAAAAAATATATTTTTAATATACCATTCTAATACATAAAAAATAAATTAAAAAAAGAAATATATATTTTGTAAGATAACTAAATGGAAGCTAAATAGATAAATAAATGGAAGATAAATGAAATGTGCATTTAAACTCCATAAAAAATGAACATGTATTTATTTACTTTTAAATGTTAATTTGAAAATTATTTTTGTAGACAGTATAAAAATAATTGTTTATAATTGACTAATTTATATAATTGACTGAATTTATACGAAAATATAAACTTTTAAACATAAATCTTTGAATAGTTATTACATCATTTTATCATAAAACAGTTAAATTTTTTGGATACTTAAACAAAAAAACATTTATTTTATAGGTAATTCAATGAATTTCAACAAATATATATATATGTATGGTACACTCCTTTTTGCTTAGCCCCCTCACTGGTTTAAAAAATTTAAGTCCAAAGATTTTTGAAAAAAATAATGATATTACACACAAAATTATTTTGTTCAATGATATATAAAATTGATCGAAATTTTCAGTAAAAATTTAGCTGCAAATAGAAGACAAATGATAGGAATATATACGAACTGCCGAATCGTCCATCGCGGCTGTGACCGTGCAATATTCGTAAAGAGAATTTCAAAAGTTGGAAATAGTTTTTTTAATAATTATTTGTTTGTAGGTTGTTGCTCTTTGAGTTTTTGCTACCCATAATTTACGTGATAGAATAGATTAATTTGGATGAATAATATCTTTTTAGTTATTAAATACGTAAAATGGTGGGCATTCCCTTTAATTTTACTATTAAACAAATCTCTTTTTTACATATATTACGACAATAATACAAATTGATCTTTTACTGACATTGACAATTTATTTAAATCACATAACAACTGTCTGAAAAAGTCGATATTGACATAGGTAATGATCGATCCAGAAAATATCAATATAGACAATGATATTAAATTTACTAAAATAAGTTTTAGGTTATCCTACCTTACTAAAAGGCATTTGTATGTGTGTTTGTTTGTGTATGTCCCCCTTAGCTTTGCAAGGGAATGTACCGATTACATACATTAATCGGGAAAATTCCGATTCGTCTCGTAGTGGTCAGGTGTATTCTTGTTATATTATTATATATATATACATATATGTGTGAAATATGTATTAATAAGATACTATTTACCACTTTTATGTTAACTCGCTCTTGGACAATGTATGTGAGATGGACTAAGCTGCTAAGTGAAAAAAATTCCCCTTCTTCGCAGCCTTGTTTACATTCATATTTTCTTAATAAAAGAACTTTTCTTAGTGAAGGATAATCTAGTCTGTTTCGGTGAGTTTGGTTCTAAAAATCGAACACGTTTGAAATACATAATTTTACCAAAACGTAAGACTCTACCTACTACAACAACCGACTGGAGCTAAATGATAACGCTATTAATTTTACAAATAAGAGAGATACATATTAGGGTATGTATTAACAGAAATCCAGTACAGTAGCGACCGAAGTTTTAGGAAAATTTAGTGCTTTTTAACTGGATTCAAATTCATTTTAAATGCATTAAAATGTAAAATATAATTTTAGGACGGTATCTCAGAATATATTTGACAACAAGCTTTGATGGTGATATATAAGATTATGTAAGGATATATAAAAGATCGAAAATCTCCATAACAACTTGATCAATTTCATTAAAGTTTAGATATGTGGTAGTAATTTATCTGATGTTGTGAATGTGAAAATTTGATAAAGATTGGTTGAGTTGTTTTTCAGTTAATTTATGGTCGACATCAGACAAAATAAACTCAATTTGAGGTTATGTTGACTGTATTTGTGTAATTTTCAAACGCGGTTATGCAGTGAATCACAGTAGTGAGCGAGTTTATATTTTATACTTGTATACGGGGTTTATTCGTTCGTTTATTTAATTAAATTACGTATATAATAATTAATTTTTTTTTTATAAATAGGAAATATATTTTAATATTAAATGGGAAAAAAATATTCCTCTTTTATTCGTAGTTTTTAATTTTATTTTTGTTTGTATATTTCTTGCACAAAAAAATTGTACAAAATAATTAAACAAAAAAATATTATGCAATATAAAATAATGAAAAGTTGGTCTTCTTGTGCAGAATTGCGTAGTAATTCTTATATTTATGATTGTCTGTAGTAGTGAGATTAGTGTGATTGGAACCGTGGTAAATATTAGGGGAGTCATAAGAAAGAAGCTACAGTTAAAATTTCATAATGATTGGTTCAGTAGTTTTCGTTCTTTATCTGCAATAAACGATAAAGACGTTGTTTCTTTGTAAAATAGTGAGATGAAAATTACGTTTTGATTGTATTATTATAAATTGGGATTTTAACCTGGAATTATTTTAAGAAGTGCATTCAGTTACAATACATTACACCGATATAGATTCGGATTGGAATAAGAAGTTTATTTGTATTTATTCATTTGATAAGAGAAATTCAAATGCACAAATATGTATATTTCTTATTTAAACATAAACAGAGATAAACTGATAAAACATTGAGCAGATAAATGCCTAAAAGCTAAATATTGTATGATTCTGTTATGCTACAGTACATTTTAAAGAATTATAAAATAACAAATAATTTTACTTTTTTTTTACATATGAAATTCTTATAAAACTTTTGTAACTACTTTTAATTGAAATTAAATTCTTCAGTTTTTATTAACTTCGGAGTAAATGTTTAAAATTATTTAAGTTCATCTTCTTGTTCAATCGCTTATAGAAGTGTTAATGGATATTACTAAAAAATATTTATCTTAAGGTAATAGAAAAATGTAAAATTTTTTATAAAATATTTTGTCATCTCTAAAAACGTAGGAAGAGAAAAATAATGCAGCGGTAGAATTTTTTTTACCATTAAACACATCTTTAATCAAATTATCATTATATAGTTAATTTTTAAAATAATGTTACATAATCCATGTAAAAAAATATGTGCGCGCACGCGTATGTGTGATGAGCGCGTGCACGCACAACAGTCTGAGTTCATATAGTGTATTAAATTTACCTTGCGACATGATGACTTTTTTATTACATGTGAACAAAACTCATTTCCTTATTTTTAGATTAAATTTTAATAGTACATATCCGTTTAATGATAAAACAATAGAAATAATGTTATTTTATGGATCAGTCATAAAAAAGCGGTTTCGTTTTTAATTTTTATATTAACCGGGAATAACTCATTGTATTTTAATCTAAAAAAAAACTTTACAGGAAATGTACCAGTCTGAATAAAAAATGTCTATTTACACGTGATTATCAACTTATTACTGCAGCATATTTGTATAGTTTGACCTAAAATACATACGTATAATAAAACATAAGCCTTTACACATTAATTAAATTTATTATGATTTTTATTTTAAATTATTATACCGACATACAACAGGATGTACATATTGAACATAAAAAAAGTCAATTATGAATTTAATCACCTACACTATAAGCTAAAGTAATTAAATTATAATGCAAAACTCAACATTTTATGTTTAAATTTTTTTAAACATAAAATGTTTAAATATTTAAATGTTTAAATAGCTGGGAATAAAAGAAGATATTTATTAAAAAATGTTCTTATAAATATTTGCGCAGTGCTGTGCAGAAAAGACCAAATTTTCGTAATTTTATTTTGTTTGGAAAGGTTTGGAAAATCAAATATACAAAGATGAGTAAACTGAAAGATAAAATTTTTTTTTAATATTAAATTATATTCTTTGTTTACAACAAAGTTGAGTTATTATAACCAAAATTTATAGAAACAATTTAAAAAAAATTATTTTATTTTCTTATATTAAATAAATACGATGTTTAAAATGTATAATTCATTATTTTATTTATTTAAAAAATATAAATTCATATATTTATGTTTAAAATTTTCCTTTTACAAATTAACAATTTTGTGCTACTATCTATTGTTAAATAGTTAAATAATTCATAAAAAAAACGTCATTGTTCAAACTTGCAACATTATAACGAACTACGCTTCTAACTTGCTCCTCTCAAACTTTTTCAACCTTAAATTGAGCGTAACTCAAGAACGACTCAACTAATTTTCAGAAAATTTTCACATGCGCAATTTCAAGTACAACATACATAAATTTCAAGGAAATTGATTAGTAGTTTTAAAGCTTATTGTGCCACTAAATTTTATATATAGGTCTAATGTATATATATATATATATATATATATATATATATATATAAGGAGATTCCGATTTAAGGAAATGGTATTTTCGTACTCCTCATACATCAAAACGCAAAGAAAATTCATTTTCACCCTCCATTTCCGCCATGCAACAGAAAATAATATCGTACTTTTCTTTGTAAAAGTCGACAAAAAAAATCAAATGCCGTTATGTGGTTTTTTGCAAGACGATAAAAAAAAACCCTAATTTATAAAATTAAGATGAATGTCTGCAGAGGATGCTAACGTATAACAGAACAAGTATTGTTAAATAGATATCTCCAAATAAGTAGGTTAGATCAGTCTTTCCTTAATTTCTTAAGTTTTATAATTAAAACTTAATAAACCATCTCGCGATTCCAGCTAAATATTTGGTTTTTGTTTTGAAGTTGGTAAAAGATGAAACTTTATTGTTAATAGTAACCTAAGGCTTTTTTAAAGAAAGTATTAAATGTAAAACCATTTGATGAAAGAGCCAGAAAAAGGTTGTATTTTAAATAAAAGTAATGGTAAAACATCAAAATGGTTCTTGATTCGTTTTTTAAAACAGAATATACCTACGAGTAGAAGTAAAAAGAAAACCAAAATTAAGATTAAACCAAAGAAAACCATGATTAAATCTGTCACGAATGTGATATAAATACTGATGTAAGTTGAATACGAATTACAGTAAATCGGGAATATTTGTGGAAAAATATCTATAAAATTATTTTACAATATCCCCTTAACCACTATTTACAATTCAACTTAACATTTAGTGATCCTTTTTACCATGTTTCAAAAAAAACGTATTCCAATATACTTATGTACATTTTTAACCTGTTTTCTGAATAAACATTGTAAAATGAAGAAAGTCTTTGTTGATTAACAGATATTTTTTTTTTAGTTTGTCATCCACTAATTAATTATGAAATTGATTTAATTATATATTTTATTTAATCACTAAATAACCGAATTTAAAGTTTGTTAAAAATATAATCAATGAAAAAAATATAATATCTAAATCTAATATCTATCTATCTAATATTATATATAATATATATATATATATATATATATATATATATATATATATCTAATATCTTAAAAATATAATTAATGAAAATTAATTTTTCCCCAACTCATTTTCTTAATATTACGTTTCACATTTAATTGTTATTTTCATAATATATTACAATGCATGTTTAATAAAATATATCCATAGTGAGGGAAAATTACTATGAAATTTCAAATGAAGTATCCAGAATAATTACAATTATATATATATTAACAAAATTATCTTTACAAAATTTAATCAAGAGATATAAATTCTGTAAAAATCTTTAGAACAAAACGATAATGATCTTTTAAGTACAGAAAAAAACTTTCTTTAAAAAAACTAATATAATTTAATTTTATAAATAAACTAAAACCTACGATTTTAATTATAATTAAATTTTATACTCGACCTTTCAAATTTACTTAACCTAAAAAATGTTATCTAAAAATAGAAGTTTTTATTAAAGAATTGTAGTAAATGAAATAAACTAAAAAAATTAAATTAGCATTAAAGAAACACAAAAAATACCACTTTCTAGATTCTTGAAACTCCGACTTTTTGAAAACTGTGACAAATTCAAAAGTTAGAATTATTACAGTCTAACTATAGTTTTTTTGCTTGATATCGCCACATAAGCTTGAAGCTTGTGCGTGGAATATGGAAATGGAATTTCTGTAGCGTACGAAAAATGCCTTAATCGTTATTAAAAAAATCAAAACTTAAGAATTAATGAAATATTATATTATACTTCATTTTTTTTAAATTTGGTTTTACATATTTATTTATTAACTTAAATTAATTATTTAACTTAAATCGTTTTATTTAAAATGTGCTCATAGACCTAAAACAAAACCTCTACTTGTTTGAAAAATAATGCCATTTGCATGAAATGAAAAGGTGAGAAGCTGTTTTTTTTTGGAAAAAATTATGAAAACGATCAAGATAATTGATGGAAGTTATTACTACCTAGCGTTAGGTGAAACACATCTGAAAAGCTGAAATAAAGATTACCTGGTATCTCAAGTTTTCTCGACTTTTTTGAAGTTACCCATGAGAAAATTTGAGTACCACACTAATATGAAATATTAATTTATAATAAGGGATTAAAACGAAGAAAATTATTTCGAAAACGTTTATTATGAACTGATAATAAATAAATAAATAAAATTATGAACTTTGTCCTTTTAATAGGTTACAATGATCAAAAGGATAATAAGTCAAAGTCAGACAGTGGAAACAAATGAATCGAGTAAAACATTGAACGTCAAAATAAAGGTAAACAGGTTGTTAATATTTCATAGAAACAAAATAAACATACCATACTTTAACATTAATTTGGAGAAAATTAAAAAAACAAATAAACAGAATTGCACCTAACTGTTTAAAATTCAATCAGTTCAATACAACGTCGATTTGAATATTTATTAAAAACTAATAGAACTTTAAATTTCCATATAAAATTCATTTATTTGTAATTCTTATGATTTGTTTTTTTATTCATTAGTATTTATATTCATTTTTTGAAATAATGGACAAGAAATTAAACACATGCAGCTTCCAAATTTATGAACTCAGAATTAAAAAAACATGTGACAAATTGAATAAAAAATATCTCTTACGGATCGCCGGAAGGCTGGGGTAATTTCCTCGGTTATAAGTAGGGGATAGAAAAGATTTCCACCTTAAAGTTCAGTAAAATTTCACATTTACTCAATACTACAATGGTTGCATGTGAAAAAAGTTTCACATGATTAACATACGACAGGCCCCATCTTCTTACAATTCCATCAATATTTTGGCCATCCTTTGTCGTAAGAGTTGATCATATCAAAAGTTTTTTCAGACAAAAATTTTAGGTAATGTTTAGAGGACTAAAGACCACTTTAAACCGGTTCAATACTGTGACTATTAAAAGGGAGGTATGATATTTTTTTGTCTTCGAAACCCCATTTTTTCCACGCCCCGGGAAAGTGGTTGGTGATATCAAAAAACTTTACTTACATATGTTTTAGGCCCTTATCCAAAGAATAGTAAGAACATTAAACGAATTCGATATTTTACTTAATAAGAGTGTTACAGCGATATTTTGTTTTTGTTTTAACGAAAAATCCCCCCCCGCACAATTTCAACCTCTATAATCCGATTTTGCCCATTAACAAACTCGACTGAGATTTTTGGATTGTTATATTTGGATATGTTCAATTTGAAAGTGTTAGGCGCAAAATTACGGCAGTTATCGTGTCCACAAAACTGGAAATACAAGTACACTATTACACAATATCTGTCGTAATTTTACGCCAATCACTTTCAAATTGATACATAAAATATAACAACCCAATAATCTCGGTAGAATTCGTTAATGGGCAAAATCGGATTATATGAGTGAAAAAGGGGGGCCTTTTTTGAAAAAAAAAATATTGCTATAACTTTCTTATTAAGTAAAATATCGAATTCGTTTAAAGTTAGTACTATTCTTTGGATAAGGGCCTAAAACTTATGTGAGTAAAATTTTTTAAAACCACAAACCATTTGCCCAGGGGGTGGAAAAAATAGGGTTTCGAATACAAAAAAATATATATATATTTAAAAAAAAAAAAAAAATATATATAAACTGACGGTGGTTTTGGGGTCTGGGGGATGTGAAACGCAAAGATATGTTTAAATTTCCCGGAAGTCAAATCATGGTACCCATTACGATAGGTAGCTTTCTTATGAATACCTAACTATACACAAGACGTATATTGAGTTAGCACTATATTTCTAATGGTCGTTATTTCAACTACTGATTTTCTTCTCTTATTTTCATTAAGGTATTTACAACATTTGGCACTGACATATTTTTTACCTTATTTATAGATAATTAAGAGTGATACAGTTTATTGTAAAAAAAAAAAATTATGTCAACATCATTTATTTATTTTACAAAATTAATTTAGAATTATGTAACTTTTTGTGTTATTTTAGTATATTTTTAAGCTATGTATTTTTTTTTACAGTTTAGTTTTATTAAAAAGGTTATTCATATAACATTGCTTTTCGCCATAAAGGATTTTCTAACGTATTAAAAAATGTAAGTTGTTCTTTACTAAATGAACCTTAAAGCTATTTTTTGTTATATGAAACAGTGTATTAAGGTATAAATTTCATAGAAACATAATTTTTTTTTATTTCTTATATTGAACTTAACATTCAAAACTTAACCTTAAATTTATTTTTTAAACGTTACGTAATCACAATTTATTTTAGATGATAACAATTTTTTTTGAATTTTAGTAAAAATTTTTGTAAAATATTAACACACTATAAAACTTTCACAGTTGCTATTTCAATGTTTTACCATTTCAAAGAGTATTATCATTGTTGAACTTCGTGGTTAGCGAGAAAATATTTTCTAGAAGCGTAATTGCTTTTATTCAAATCAGCCAAGTTTTTATTGTTTTGCTATGTTTTATACTTGAAATAAACTGACTCAAAGTTCAAAAGAAGAAACCTAGAGTAGTCGACGGACCTTTTAAACTTTGTTACAAGTTGGTAAGTTTCAAGAAAAGTAATATGGTAGGTGGGAGGACGAGATGAAAGGAAGAAAAATAAAAAGGAAAGAAAACATAGAAAAATATTCTTCTTGATTTTCTTATTTTTTTCTAAAATAAAGTGCACTTAAAAAATAAAAGAAGAAAGATAAGGGAAGTAAACTGGTAAAAAGCAGAACGAGATGCTTATATCTAAACTCTTAGTTTTAAGAGACTC
Organism: Lycorma delicatula; assembly: GCF_047948215.1. Classification (NCBI taxonomy): domain Eukaryota; kingdom Metazoa; phylum Arthropoda; class Insecta; order Hemiptera; family Fulgoridae; genus Lycorma; species Lycorma delicatula. The sequence continues at coordinate 56,072,163 of NC_134460.1, read as the reverse complement.
GTTTATAAGTATATAGTACAAACAAATAAGGAATATTTGAGAAAGTGGCAAATATGTCGCAAAAACTTCACTTGTTTCTTGAGTTTTCTTATTGCTTCTAGATTACTCCAGGTTATAGCTTAACACGAAGGAAACATTAACTGGTAAGAAGAATGGTGATAATTCTTTAACCGTTCATTCAATAGCTTCATTCGTTAATATTGCTCCTTTCTTCATGATAGATCTATATATGTATTATTTTAAAGTGTCGTAATGAACAAATTAGGTATATTAATAGATCGGATAAAGTGAAAGTGACGATGAATATTAGGGGTTTGCGTGAAGCAACATTACCGTCTGTCGCGTCCCGACCACCTGGCATATGGGTTACTACCTAGTGAACTACCCCACACCCGTTATTCAATTTGGTCATCCTGTTCATTAAAAGCTTTTGATTAAATTACGTATATACCTATTCACCCTCTGTCCTTTGGTTCATTTTAATATATATCTACATTAATTCCGTGATCATTTACCGTATAGGCATTGCATAACCAGCCAAGTTTTAATCCGTTTTTAATATAACATTCCATTTAGGATTATATGATTCATTCCTAAACCGTAGTCTATCATATATTCATACAGTTTTTTTTTTAAAACTCGCTCATATCTCATGAACAAATTTTATATTTAACACTGTAAGTCTGCTTATAATTTTTTCCTAGTAGGTAAAAATTATGTTATATAAAATTAAAATCACTTTTACTTTGAAACAAAGTTATGCATAAAAAAAAGGTTAAGAGTAACTGAATAATAACTCTCTTAAATCTTGTTGTATAAAAATTAATAAAATGATAGTCTGACTATGCGAAATAACGTTGAATTTCCGTTGAGAGCTGAAGTTAATGTCGAAATTGGCTTGGCTAGTTCATTATATAAACTACCAACTCCCAGTTGTATCACAGTCGCCAACCTCCAAGTTACTAATTAAGCATATTAATTTTTTTTAACGACCTTTATAAACCCAATAAAAAATATTACTAAGCTGACCCCCTTACAGCTGTACATTATTCCCTTCTACATCACCCTTCTGTACTTCCCTTTTTTATAACAACCCGTACATGTTAAAAACTAAACTGAGTTAATGCATATAGTAAAATTTAAATTATAATTAAATAATTAAAAGAAAACTGGAAATATAATTCATGCTATCATCTTAAATTTTCCTTATTCCGTAAACCTGATCCGAACAATAGATACATGGTATTAAATCCAGAATTTATATTCAAAATAATAATTTTCATATTAATACATTCAATTTTCTTGCGCAGTTAGAAGAGACTTTTTGTTATTTTATTTTGTATAATTATTTCATTTAATTTTTTTGCAAGATATATGCAAAATAAAAATTAAATGAGAAAACTAAAAGAGGTAAAATTACTATATTTTTAATAATATTAAAATATATTTTGTTTATATGAAAATTAATTTATTACAACCGTAATTTGAAGAAATAGTTAAAAGTAATGAGTAGATCCTCTTCACACAAGATACAAGTTTAAACTGGCTCATCACTGTGATTCACTGCATAAGCGCGTATGAAAAATACACGAATACAAAGTCAATATAACCTCAAATTGAGGTTACTTTGTCCGTTGTCGACCTTAAATTGAGCGTAACTGAGAAACGACATAACTACTCTTTATAAAATTGTATGCATAGGCACAAATATATGTAAGGAAATTATATTTTAAGTTAATAGTATTTTCGTACTCCTTATACCTCAAAACGTAAAGAGAATTCACTTTCAGTCCTAAGTCACACCGTACAATCAAAAGTAATACCATATTTTTCTTCGAAAAGTCGGTAAAAACATTAGGTGTAAATAAATATCTTGAAAAATTATTTATGTTACTTTGAAAATGAATATCAGTCTATCTAATAAATAACTGGATTCTTTTAGTTTCCAGTTACTCTGATCAGTTTTTTTTACCGACTTTTAAAAATCCTCAGATGACTGTATTTAGTTTAAGTCATAGTTGGTATAGGGGAATGAAAATGATTTTCTTTACGTTTTGAGGTTGAGTACGAAATACCGTTCACTTAATTGGGGGGTTTCCTTATATATTTATAAATATATAAGCTTATGCGTAATATTTTTTGGCTCAGAAATCTCGAAAACTACTGAATCAGTTTCTTTGAAATTTATATATCTGTAGTAGTGTACCTGATGTTATGTATGTCAAAATTTGATGAAAATTAAGTGAGTCGTTCCTGAGTTACATTCAATTTAATGCTCATTAGCAATACTTTGAAGAAATGTACGGAATTATTCTCGGTAAAATGGTTTGAGTGGGGGGGAGGTGGATGAAACTTAGTCTTCTTTATCTTTTGGGGTATGAGAAGTACGAAAATATTGTTCTTTAAATTTGAGTTTAATTATATACATACATATGTACTTTTTCATGAAAAAATATGATGATTGGTTTAATTGTTCTTAACTTACACTCAATGTCGAAAAAATTTGAGCGGGGCAAATTAGAAGCGTGGTTCGTTATGACGCTGCAAGTTTGAACGTTGCCGACCTCCGTGGCGCTAGTGGTAGCGTCTCTGCCTTTCATCCAGGGGTCCCTGGTTCGAATCTCGGTCAGGCATAGCATTTTCACACAGGCTGCAAATCGTTCATCTCATCCTGTGATGCAATATCTATCGGTGGTCCTGGAGGTTAATATTTATTTATTACCTTTTTTCCAAGCTCTTGTTAGTTGTATACTAGTCTCTATTGTACAATGTACAATATTTTATTTATTATCTTTCTTTAAAGAAGTATTTTTTATTGGATATTATAATTAAAAATTAACGAGTACGTCAATTTTAAACGATTTTGAATGCAATTGAGCTCTATTGGTAAATACCTAAAACTCATGCTATTCCCACATTCTTCTACTAAAAAATCTGTAATTTGTTATTATTATCATCAAGTAGTAGCTATAACAAAATTAAAGGTTTTAATTCCATTGTTTTTTTTTAATGTATCTCTTGATGATATGCTTTATGGTTACGTACAAAAAAGGTCCCTTAATTTTCGGAACAATTAAAATTATAAATAATAAGATAATACTGTAGTTTGTTGAAGACAAAATTTTAATATATTACTCGAAAAGTAGCCTATTTTCTAAGATTAATAAATGTTTACGACAATCTGAAACTATTAGAAGTTAAAAATAAATTATGATTTTGGAGAAATATTCAGTTCGCTTAAAAACAGTAATAAAAGTTACATTCTTAAACGGATATTACACTACATTACACCTGTGATGTGATATCAGGTACATGGTAGTTAACAATGCATCCAATAAAATCAGTAAATTTCAGTTATGTAAGAAGTTATTTCTAGCATTGAAATACAATTTAAGAAATGACGCTATGATGAAATACTAGAGAAAATAACAATGTCAACAACACGGATACGTATGCGAATAAGACTTAGATAATGAAGAAGAAAGATTACTGCTATATTTAAACTTCAGAGACTTTTTTATGAGATCGGTCATGGGTGTAGTGGAGTTAATCCTTCCCATAAAAAAGGATGGTGCGTGGGTTTGTTTGTTTAATGTATGTGCTCACGTTTTCATTTTAGCTGCTATTGGCGTAGAGCGGATCACGTGGTGCGCCAGGAGACTGCGCGCAGCGTGCGATTAATTCTTCTTTAAATAAACAATTTATCTAAAATTTTATTTGTTATAAAAAAGGAACCCATTCCTTTGGGGATAAAAAAGGAAAACATTGGAGTTAAAGCTATGTTAAAAAATCAAAACTCAAGAAATAATGAAATGTTCAGGATTTTGAAGTTTCTTTATTAGTAAGTTAAATTCATGAACGTTATTTAGTTACAATCACCAAAAAAATTTAACAAAATGATGTGCAATAAAGCATACCATGTATCATTTTCGCGTTGCCCCTGGCCGGTCTTTTTTCTAGTAGAGGTCAAAAAGAGATAATTCATGGTTTTAAATGTGGAATCGGTGAATAAAGCAATTTCAAATCATTATCATAAACTATAAATAATTTATGATAATAAACGAATTACGGTAAGTCGATATGTCAAGAAATTGCTAACTTAAAACTTTCACTAACATTGTAACAAGAAACTAAACGTATGGAGTGTTCAAATGATAGAATTTAAATTTCAGAGAATATTGAAATAATATTTTAAGAAACACTTGACAGAAACATTTTGAATACAAAAGAAGCAATTATAATTATGAATGATTTTTATTTTTTAAATTTTATCGTATATAATTTTCAATGTCTGCATGATTTCAGCTTTCTGATATCATACATATCATTTTCTGTGCTTATATAAAAGAGTGATATATTTATAAGTATGAATATTATTATGTAGTGATTTATATAGTATACTTACAATACTTCATAATTATCGTCTTTATCTTCTTATATATCATTTTTTTAAATGTTCACTCACCTGAAAAATTAGAAAAAAAAAATTACAATGTAAATTACTAATCTATTAAAACTTAAAAATATATTTCTGAAAAAATCTTAGGGAAATCAATATAAGTTTATACGCTTTTTTAAATTTCATTAATTTTTTACGGTAATTTCCTGTACACATTTGTAATATCAAACATATTTAATTCTACCTTTCGAAATAATATTACTTCAAACACATTAATTTCAAAATTCATTCTAATTTTAATTAAATAAACTAATAAGTAATAATTAGGTATATAAATAATGGTTTTGTTATTAATAGTAAAAACATTAATTAGGCTTGGATGTTAAGAAAAACATTTTGACTTAGTGATGAGTAGATACCATTAACAAACATTATTGGTTGAATCTTTCATGGTATAAAATTACATACATCTTGACTGTCCTTTACTTTCAAAGAAAGAAAAAAAATTATTTTCAAATTAAATCCACATTATCGGTTAATAAATTTATTAAAAATGAAAAGAAAAAAGCAACCTCAAACTTATGATTAAAGAAGTAACGGAGAAGAAATGCAAACTAAAACATTTTTCCTGAAAATTTTTTCAAAATCACAATATATAATTTCAGTGAATATTAAACAATTACAATAAATGAAAAAAAAAAATCAAATAAAAAATTGCAAACATGCCACATAGACGGCGGAATATTAGAGGTTTAACGGATATGTAAACAAAGCAACCACTAAGAAAAAAACCAGACAAATAAAAGTAACAAAAATTAACGTGGATAAAAATGTACAAGTATAACAAGGGTTCTTAAAAATATTTTTACATGTTTATTACAATATTTGAACATTCAACAAAAAAAAATAATTACTAATTGTAAAAAAAGCGATTTTCTAATAACATTCTTGAAGAAAAGCATAAAGGGAGGATTTTACAATAGCATATCGTAGTTGAAAACTGTCTTCTTTTCCCAGGAATCCTTCCCATTATGCAAGGATGAATATTTCTAAAAAAAATTATTTATTTATTTATTTATGTAATACCAGGTAGGTAACAGCACAGTAACATGTCAACATTACTCTGCAGAGATGCCAAGGCATCTGTTCGCTGTCTGGCGCGTTAAGTGCAAATGTACTGGTAAATGTGTAGTCTTGAACAGATTCAGGCCGACCACTCCTGAGACGTGTGCTTTATTGAAACTCAACCACTAAAGAACACCATATCCACAGTCTAGCATTCAAATCAATACAAAAGCAACAACTGCCTTTACAAGGACTTGAATTTTAGAACTTTCGACTTCGAAAATCATCTGATTTTGCGATGACGAGCGATTAAAATTGTAAACCTATAATTTTAGAGAATATTCAGCAATTACAATAAAGAAAAAAACAAAACAAATAGAACATAAAAAACATGCCACTTAGATAATATATTACAATTTTAACGGATACATGTAAATGAATCTATCGCTAAGAAAAAACCAAACAAAAAGGAAAAAATATAAAGCTAAGTTTATAAATATTAAATGTGGAAAAATGATAGATTTAGGGGGAAAAATTGTAAAAAAAGTGTTTTTAGTTGAAAATGAATGGATAGATTTAAAAAAACATACGTGAATATTAAGACATTTTAAGTAAAAAGATAACATTGGGTAAAAATATTAAGGATACAGTAATATTAGTTAGAATCATGTATTACAATATTTGATAGTTGATTGTAAAAGGTAGAAAAATTCAAAATGAATGATTGCAGGAAACTGTATAAACGTTTTAAAAATATATTACAACATAATATTTATACGTATAAAAAAATTAACAGTTATGATAAAATACCCCACCAAAATAAATTTTACCTCTCCCATCAGTCATATTTTTTATGTACTGTATTTGCTTAAGTATAAGCCAGCCACGAATTTAAGCCGCATCATTTTTTTTCAAAAGGTTTTTGTGAAAAAATGGATAAACTAAAATAATAATAATATTTATTTACAAAAAAAAAAGTAATATTGCTGCAAAGAATTGCATAAAAACAACAGATAATTTGATAAGCTACTAGTATAGAAATTAAAGACACCAGAAAGGTTGGGCTAGGTGCAAATGAAGGATAAATTAAAATAGTTTAGTTCAGAAGGAATATAACGAGTGACAGAAACACTAATTACAAAATAGCAAGTCTGACACCAGAGTGTATGAATAGGTTTGAGTGCCCTAATTTGATTATTATTAACACAAATTCGGAAAATGAAGAGATTCATTCAATTGATTGATATCAAACGCCAGGAGATGGCTGGGTGCAAGCAAAAAGCTGATTTCTACAGTTGTTTTCTCGTATATCAAAATTGAAAGTATGTTATTCTTGTTCTGAGTACGGCAGTGAAACATGGGTCATGTCAAAGAATAACGAACGAAAAACGTCCAGCAGTCTTTGAAAATAAAATGTAAAGAAAAATATGGGGTCCCATTAAAGAAGGAGGATTATTGACAATTAGAAAAAATATAGAAAACTATGATGGTTGAATCAAGATCCTGTTATTATAACTACGATAAAGCAAGAAGGATAAGTTGGTTGGGTCATGTTAGGAGGAAAAGAAGGAACAAGACTAATAAACGTAATGAGGGATACACCGGAGGGAAGAAGACCGCTGGGACGGCCAAAATTAAGATGGTATGACCAGGTTGCAAAGAACCTAAACCAACTGGGCGGTGGAGTTTACATGGCGGATGACAGAGGGATGTGGAGGATGCCTTATCTATCAGCTGAAGAATTAACTGAGTGAGATTCTTGGTGCCCCCAGGAATAAGTATGTATGTAAATAATTAAAAAAAAAAAAAATTCCAACATGAATATTCTGGCCCCGAATTAACTAAACATGTAGTTGTATTTTAACTAATATAACAAAAGCGGGTTATTAATTCATATTAAATTTTATAATTTGAAATCATAAAAAATTTACCATGATTTATATAAAATGATGTCAAAAAATTTTGAAATTGTTTGTCGATATTCAATTGATCAAGAGTTTTAGGCAATGACCATTGTTAATTGTGACCAGTTTTAGAGATTTTTAAACACCCAATCGCAGCAGCACATTGTAAGAGAAGATATCTATTTTTTGGGATTAGTTCCAAGTTTTTTATACAACTAATATTTCTCTAGAAAACAATTTATAACAGCTTTTAACAATTTTGTTTTCTTTAATTTAGATAAAGTGAAAATGTTATTTCTAAATTTTCTACACTGTAAATATGTTGCTACAATCGTTTCTATATATGTAATAAAATATATTTTCAAAAACAAGATATTTATAAAAAAATAATCACATTAAATATAGGCTTCAATAAATTTCAACCGACCGACAAAATACGTAGAACGAGAAACTTTTTACCACATAACCGACATTCGGAATCGAAAATCCAAATATTAGTGATTAATGTTTATTTTATTCGTGGTTTTATTCCATCATCAAAACTGCGTAAAAATTAATTTTTACTATAAACTGGGAGAATACTAGAAAAACGTTTGAATTTATTTTTCTAGTTATGTTGGCAAAATGATTACTACTAGTTATTACTAATTATTGTTATTACTTGTACTACACGTAATATAGTGAAAATGTTACTATTCCGTGATACAAGAGATTCACCTCGCATCAGAGAAACATGAAACCTGTCTCTTTCCCATTTTTTCATACAAAAAATGGGAAAGAGATATGTCTTTTACATTTGAAAATAAAGAACTTTCCAAATTTGAAAGAATATGATAGACTATGTTAAAATTCAGACGACCAATAATATTTAAGTTAATTATTAACATTAATGTGTCTTTAAGTAACTTCATAACAATATATCAATGCTTGATCTAATTCTTAGATAACGCAAATCAGCAACGTTGGCAAGTTTTGAATCGAGTTATCTCGTTTTAGATCCCTTCTTCATTAATTATTCCAATAAAAAATCAGTAAGGAAAAGTTACTTCCGCGAGGATTGTGAAAGAATGCAACACAAGAATAAATATTAATTTCGTTTTTTTCAGTACTGTGAATAAAAAACGGGAAGAAGTATTTCATGAAATTCATAACGAGCCTGTGCTAATTATGTGCAGTTGTACATTAAGATAACTGTCAAATCTAAACAGTTTGAATGAATTAAAAAAGATCTGACTATTATTTCACATTAATACATTTTCTCTAAGAGTTTTTATAGTTCATCTTAAAAAAAGGCTGTAGGAATTATGGAAAATTAAAAATAAAAAGTACCTCATTCTGCTACATTACCACCAATATTGTTGGTATTACAGCGAAATATTTTTTAATTTTGTTGATAGATTTCGTAAAAAATTTTTTTTTTTCTCGGCCGACTATTAATTTTAATTATTTATGAAACTACGGTTCCTATGGTGTTAATATTGTTAAAATAACAATGCAATTCAGTGTTTTTCTGAACCGATAAAAAAAAATCTCAGAAATAACAAATAAAAAAATTAAAAAAATTACAAAAATATATTTGAAAACAATATTTTTAAAACAATATTTTTTAAAAAAGCCTTTATTTAACTAATATTAATATTAACATTAATAAAAAAAGGAAACAAATTAGAAAAACTTTATAAAAAGTAAAAATAAGAATTAAATCAAATTGAGAATTTTAAAATTAAAAGTAATGAAAATATTTAGTTAAATAAAAGCTTGGCGAAGATTTTATAGCAATGTTTTCGAATAAGTATTTATAGACATTTGCTGTATTTTAAAATATATTTTTTGTTTAATGTATATGTATATACTTTATCTGTAATAAAATAACTCAAGTTTTAATTCTTTTATTTAACTAAATATTTTCATCAATTTTAATTTTAAAATTGAATAATTATTACATTTATTTATTGGTTATTTATTAGATATTTATATAATCTATTTTTTACTTTTCAGTGCATTTTTATATTTGTTGATATATTATATTTTTTTGTTTAAAATTCTCAATTTGATTTAATTCTTATTTTTTTACTTTTTAGAGGGTTTTTCTAATTTGTTTCATTTTTTTATTAATGTTAATATTAATATTAGTTAAATAAAAGCATTTTTTTAAAAATAATTATTTATATGTAATCAAATATATTTCCGTAATTTGTTTTGTTTTATTGTATTTTTTTTAAGACTAAAAAAATTATTTAATTTTACACATCGAAGTTGCATACGTGTACCAAATTTCAATCATTTTCATACGATAGTTCATGAGAAATGAAAATTTTCAACTAAATGCATAAATTTAGCGTAGGAGTAGTGCGTGGGGTCGTGGGGGTGGGTCATATTAAATTCCGACACGGTAGTGCTGTATTGTCATCGAAGTTACATACGTGTACCAAATTTCATTGATTTTCATACGATAGATCAAAAGATACAGCAGTTGCAAGATTTGATTATTCCTAAAGCAAGTTAAATAAAAGCTTTTAAAAATAATGTTCTAGAATATTATTAAACACTAAATTTCATGTGTAATTTATTAATGAAGTTATGGAACGTTAAAACTGCGCTACCAAAAAATTAGACGAAAAAAGATACTTTTTAACATTACTTACGCTCGTATAATTCCTATTAGTTCATATACCACGAATACGGCAGAAAAGTACAATAATTAATATCGTATAAAATCTTCAGTGATTGTTTTGATATATGTATGTACATATACATACTAGCAGGTCTAGCTAACGGGTTCCGCCTCCTGGACACTCGCAGTGTTCGTTATCCTCATGGTTGTGAGAATAATTCTAATAAATAAAAATTAATGTATTCAGGATTTATAGAATCCTGAAAAAGAAACTAAAGGCGGAGTAGTAGGAACTATAGTAACAAAAGTACACAGATCTTTGATGGGAAAACTTCACAATCTATATATCATTTGCCATGGTGGTAAATATCATAATGAATTAAATGGATTAATCTTTTTCCTTAATAAATATCTTTAATTCACAACTTCACCCCCCAAGGAGGTTAGAACGTCAGTCTACAGCTTTAAACCTTCTCTGTTATAACCCGAATGTATTCTGCAAAGTTGAAATAGCAATTGGTTGGTTCTCGCGTGAGGCGACATACAAACTTTCGGCTTTAATTACGAGTATATAAGATACGTATATATAGTAGGATGCCGATTACCCGAATTCAGATGTTCTGGATATCAACTATCGGAATTCGTTTCATCCGCAATAGACAATTTAAAAAAATAATACACTGTTTAAAAATCTAAAATAATAATCAAATAAAGCCTTAACTCAACAGAAAATATGTCAATCTTTGGTTTTGTTGGCATGTTAATTTACTTTTCTGCAAATTTTTAGTAAAAAACTAATGGCACATAACACGGTTACGTGTTAAATAACTATAAAAATTTCCAGTTTCACGGTTTTATTAAAAGCAACACGTTATTTTTTAATTTTTTTTTTTTTTGTGATTTTTACGTAATTAATTTTTTATAACCGAGAGTAACTTTATGTCATAATATATTCAATAAGATTTTTGCAAATGTTTTTCTTATTATGTTTTTTTTTGTACATCACCAGACACCACACTGAATATTTTTTTCAAAATATATAATTTATTTCTTTTTAACAATACAGGAATAGTACAGTACGTTCGGTAAGTCACTGTGGAGTATACTTTAGCATTATGTGGTACATTCTGTTCTTTCGACAATAGGTAGGTTACGCTAATGGTTCATTGGGCATTGCTCATTAATAAACCAAGACGTCAGTTGTTACGTTGTGATTGAACGTGTTTCGTTTTGTTTCTTGTTGTTTCGTTTAACGGTATCAATACTTTTGAGAGACGTAATAGTTCTTTGGGTAGAGGAACACATTTTTCTCGTTTAGGACATCTTTCGTCAAGGTGAAAATTATACTGATTTAGGAAAACAAATGTTTTCTGAAAAGCTTCCAAATACTCCTCACCGTAACACAGTTCGAATTCTTATCGAAAGTTTTCCGGCAACAGGCTCTGTTGAAGACGCTGATCGAAATGGAAGAGCTAAGTGGAAATCTATGCTGATTTAGTGAAGCACAAGTATTCTTAAAAGTTTTTAAATTCTCCTGTTCCTCACCGCAATGCAATTCGAACTCTTATCGGAAAATTTTGGAAACAGGCTTGGAAGACCACCTAAACTAAATGAACAGAAGCTGTTTGATATTTCCGTTGATATAGCCAAAAATATGTCAAAGGCAATGAGAACGTTAGCGCATTAGCAAGATATCAGACTTGCTATCACACATAAATTTGTAAGAAAAGAACTGAAACTTTTTTCCTATAAAGAAATATGGTATAAGTGTTCAAAAACTGAATTCTACAGATCATGCCAAAACACTAAATTATTTTCAATAGTTTAAATAGTTTATCGATCAAAATTCCATACGTATCCTAGACATTATGTTTCTCACCGATAAAGCCTGGTTTCATATGGGAGGGTTTATTAACTCACAAAATACATGGCTGTGGTCGATCACTAACTCTCATTAATTACACAATGTTACACGAAGCAAAACTTGAAATCTGGGTCGGTGTGAGTAGAACAAGCATTGCGGGTACAATAATTTTTAAAATACAGTTAAAAGTGATCGTTATTGTGTTGTTTTAACAAACGTCATTAGTCAGTTAACAGAAGCGGAAATTAATCACGGTTACTTCCAACAAGATGGCGCCATAACGCACACAGCTTACAGGTCAATGATTGATTTACGAAATGACTTTAGTAAACGTAACATTTTGGAGGGTTTGTGGCCTGTAAGATCGTCCGATCGGACTACCTTAAATTACTTTCTATGGGGCAGCGAAACAAGCAGTGTATCGCAACAGACCATGCATGATTAGTGAACTAAAATCCGGCATACGTACGAGATATTTCAATATATTAGATTCGGCCTTGCAAAAGCCAATTCGGATAATTGACGTTTCATTGTATATACATTTGACTAATATTAACAAACAAGCTTTTTAATTCACGGTCATTTATTGGAGAACATTTATAATAGAGGAGATTTAAATCTTCGAAAAATTTAAAGCAAAGTTAATAAATGTAAAAGTACCTTCTAACCATTTTATTATTCGTTAAGCTACTAACAAGTAATTTTCTTATATACAGCTTGTAACATACATGATTATTAGTTTCAAAATAACCAACAGGCCAACTATTAAAATTAGCGAAGTATACGAACAAACTTAACTGAAGAAATTTTTCAATTAGTCAGTGGGTTTATCGTAATATATATAAATTCTAATTAAAATTTAAGTAAATATAATACTAGTAAACTGAAAACAGTAATCAAAACTAACAAAAAATTGTAATAGATTCAAAATCTGCAAAGAGAATATTTTAGAGTCGTAAAAGAAAATAATACGAATTCTGAAAACTTGTAAAACAGCAATAAAATCGTAATACCCAAAAATATTTTGTTCAGGCGTACGAAGGATCAATAAGGATCAGTGATAACAGTCTCACATTCAGACAGAAACAGAAAAAAGTGCGTGAGTGTGCATACAGCTGACGATTGAAAAAAAAGAAGTACATTTTATACGCAATAGAGAGAGAGAGGTATATATACATAAAAAATAAGATCCCTTTTGAAAACAGATTTCAGGTTTGTCTGTGAAACAAAGATAAAAAGAAAATAACATTCATTTATTTTCTTACAAAAAAAAAACAACAAAAAAACAAAATCAATCCGTTTAAGGATAGATATTTATGTATTTTTTTAAGATGTAATAAAACCTAAAAAAGAAACGGAATTTTAAGGTTATTATTATTAAACTAAATTTGAATAAATTTACATACGACAAATAATGTCTTATTTTCACACATAAATTTTCATGGTCTAACGCAATTCAAAACAAAAAAAAATTAATTAAATACTGCTGTATTTGCATATTAACAGTCACATACATGAGGAATTTTGCAGTTACGCATCACATATTTTTAAAATGAGTTATTTAAAATTCAGGATGTTTTTTTTTATACAAAACATTTTGAAAAGCCCTGTATTCTTAGTGATATTTAGGTATCCTTAAAAGATAAATAAGTTTTATTCGCTTTTTTCATGGGAAAATATAAAAGATTTCATTAAAAACATTTAAACATGAAGTAATGCATATCGTTTAATAAAAAAAAAAAGAAAAAAAAAAGAAAATATAATAAAGGCACTATTATATAAAAATTATATTTTATTTTCTGTGCGTCGAAAGAGAAGTAGATATTTCCTTAAAATATACAAAATATTAAATATCTTGACATATCGTTACCAAGTCGAATGATTTAATTTTTAATGTTTTGTTGATAAATTTTATGAAAAAGTCAAAATGTACGTTTAACAAACTGTTAAATTCATATAAATATATAATTACTAACAATAATATCTATGTTAAAGTACAATTCTTGAAAATTTCAATTAAATTAATAATTTTATAGAAGTCAGGAAAGATTATAGAAATAAAATTTAATAACAGTCAGTTAAAAGAACTTTCAAAAGACAGAATAATTTATTTACATTTAATCGCAATACTTGAAAAATAAGACATATTAAATGTTTGTTAATAAGACAATATTTGTAATATGGTAAAATTGGTTTAGCAGTCTGATAAACTAATAAGAAGAGAAGATTTATTACAAATTTTTCTTTAATTTTAAATATATAATTAGACAGAGTAGATATAGTGGGAGTTGCTCATGATATAGCAGTAATGGCAGATAATGAGCAGGATTTAATGGCATTGTTGGAAGAGTTGAAATTCATACTAACATACTTGGTCTTCGACTCCGGTGGCAATCGGAATCAAACGAATGCACAATGGATACCGGGAGAAGTGTGTTTAGAAAATGTGGACTGCATTACGTATTTGGGCAGTTCGATAAAGTTAGATGACCGATAAAAAAGGAAATAGAGAGCCATATCAACGAGATTAGGAATAAATTAAAAAAAAAAAATTGTTTATTGATTTCAAATGTAATGATGACATCAACAAGACTGTTAAAACGTTTTTTTGGAGTGTGCTTTTATACGGAAACGAGACATGGACCCTTAGAGTGGAGGAGAAAAGGAGAATTTTTGAGATCTGATGCTGCCACAAAATGGAGAAAATCCGGTGAATAAACAAAGTGACTAATAAAAAGGTATTAAGGATAATTTGCATTGATAAACTTGTCGATTATGTAAGGAAATGCCGACTGGGTGGCCATTTGCTAAGATATGATGGGTTAACTAAAGCGATATTAGAAAATGTAGTGGAAGGAAAGAGTGGTAGAATTCAGAAAGTCAACATACCCACCAGATTTTGAAAAACATGAGATGTGAAATCTATAGGGAATTAAAGAGATTTGCTAAAAATCGAGAACCAACCAATCCCCTAGGATTGTCAACAAAATAAGCATAATTGCACAACCGTTAGAAATGTACTACGTACATTATATATATATATATATATATATATATAGCCTTTTAAGAAGGAGGGGAGGGCCAGTGACTTTGCTATTCTAAAAACGTGAAATTTTTTGAAATGAGACGTCTCATTTATAAATTGAAAAGTTTAATTTATTTCTTGAAGAAACGCTGAAATAGTCATCTTAATATTAGATGCAAGTTTATACATTAAAAATGCAAAGGAGTACAAGCTAATATTATTGTAAGGTAATTAATTGTCTTAAAATGTCTATCTTGTTAAAAAAAAATTATTGTGGAATCTGCTGTATACTTTTTAATACTCTTTTTAAACCTTATATTAAGATGTATATGCAAGTAAAAATTAGCGTTATACCTGAGGAAGCAAGTTATTTTTAAATACTTTTTATTAGAAATTTTTTACGTACTCATTCTGGAAGCTGCACTATTTAGATTCCACACAAACAAATAAATCTTACTGATTTTTTGTACATACAGTTTTCAGTGGAGATTTGATTTACGCGATAATATATTAAATAAAACTACCATTTAATTTAAGACACTTTTATCTTAATGTAGTAATTCCCGTTAGACTCCTGTCTTGCTAAAGACTTAGTCTGCCTACTATACTTCACAGTCCTTTCAATAGGAATCCGTTTGATATTTAAGAATAATGAAAGAGAAGAGCGCTGTCGTAATGTAAAAGTGATACGACTTACTGCGATTGATTTTTTTATAACTAATCATTTTCAGCGTGTAATTTTACTTATATTCCCATAAACCACCTTTTTATCCAGGATTAGAGAAAAAATATTTGTGATCAAAGCCATCCAAAAGAGGAATTTTTCAAAAGAAGAAAGAAATAACATAAAATATGACGTTTAATTAAAAATTCTTTTGAATTTAATTTACGTTTTCCCCACCCGGTTGATCTAGTGGTGAACTCGTCATCGCAAATCAGCTGATTTCAAAATAGAAAGTTCTAAGGTTCAAATCCTAGTAAAGGCAGTAGACTTTTATACGGATTTGAATACTAGGTCGAGATTCCGGTATTCTTTGGTAGTTGTGTTTCAATTAATCAAACATCTTAGGAATGATCGACCTGAGACTGTACAAGACTACACTTCATTTACATTCATGTATATCATCCTCTGAAGTAATACCTTACGGTGGTTCCGCAGCCTAAACCGAAAAAGCAGAGTGGAGGTTACTGAAAGTATATTAAAAATATGCTAAATTCTGGCAAATTATTGTATGAATTTCCCTGCTACTAATAAAAAAAATTAATAGCCAGTACCAAGAACCATAACAAAAAACTTTTAGTGATGGGGAGTAAGTGTAAAGAAACATTTCCCATTTATATATATATGTGTAAATCCTAATATATATGAATAAAAATATATAGTTAAGATTAACAAATTTGCTCTTATAAAGTTTTTTTCTAGATCTAACACCCAATTCAAAAAATGTTAAAATAAAAAATACAATGTTTTCAAAGCAGCTTTTTCTGCATTTAAAGGTATCGAATCTATAATTTAAAAAAAATTGTAGAATTTTTTGACAGCTCTATATAATAACTTTATAAATATTTAAACCTATGGGAGATAGAGCACAAAGCAAAAAGGATTTAAATTTTAATTAAGTGAGGTTGATTTTCTAATTTTTTTCTCAATAATCAGAATTTCTATATGCATTGTAGATAAAAAAATTACTTTAATAAAGTTTTCTGTAAAATGCTTCTTAAGAAAATCGAAATTTTTTTCGCCATATACTCGCTTAACAAATTTTTTAAACATCAGCGACTCATATGTAGAAATATTTAAAACAAAAGTTAAAGAAAATCGGTTGATCAATTCTGAAATATGAGTACCCAAATACATAAATACATATGCATTTTTTGATCTAGATGAACTAGTTGTACCTTAAAACGTAAAGATTACCAAAAAATCCCGATAACCCATTTCTTACATGATCACCATGCTTTCCACTTTAATACAATTATTGTGGCTATATTCCGCCGGGAAAATAAAACTAGTATTACATAATAATACTTTAATAACCTCATTAGGTTTTTGCTATCATCAATCAAAAAGGAAAAATAAATGGAATCATGGTAAAAGTTCGTACATGACAGAATCAGACACATATTCATTAAAAATTGTTTTAACTGTTTTTGAGGATGTTAAAATTTTGGATTTAGTTCTGTTGTAACATATAATTGTGCACAAATATTTGGATTTTGGACTTTTTCTTAACTTCTGTAATAAGCCGTTATTGATAGCTTTCAAACGATATATAATAAGTGCTACTTATTTTAATTGGTTCCAGAGTTATAGCTAAATGAAATTTAAATTAATGTATTATTTGGAACTTATAAGGTGAAAAGAACATCGTTTTGAATCAGACTATCTAATTTTTTTAACGTTTTTTTTTAATTTAAATATATTGATTTATTAATAATTATATTAACTTCTGACTGAAAGAAAACTTTTACAATAAATACGAGTAATAATTAAATAACAAAAAAAAAAAAAAATTGAAAAAAAATCACTGGTTGTTAACGTAATAAAATTTTACGTACTTTTCATATTAAAAAAATGTGTATATGTCATTTAATAGGCTTACAAGTAATTAATGTGGTGTTCGCATCAGATTGTGTGAAACATCTGATTATTCGTTTTTGTTTTCATTTTGTTGATGGTTACGTCATAATAATTTTAAAAACAGTATTAGATCGATATAAGACTTACATTTATTTAGAGTAATAAAGGGACTTTTATTCTAGCCTAATATTTCAGGTAAGATTGTTGAATTAATAATTGTATGAATATTGGATTTTTATAAAGACTAATATTTTAGAAATTGTGTAACTGTCCACTTTATTAAAGAATTGGAGGTTCATATCTCACTTTCAAATGAAATACGTTTAAATGAAGTGCAACAAAAAATGTGTATTTGTAATTTAATAGGCGTACAAGGAAGTAATTTGGTGTCCACGTCAGATATATATATATTTTTTTTTTAAATTTAAATATATTGATTAATTAATTAATTTTTAACCTCCGATTGTAAAAATAATTTACAATAATTATTAATTTACAATTAATTAATCCCAATTAATTAATTAATAATAATTGATTAATATTTAATTAATTAGTTTTGTCATTAATTAATTATTGCAATTAATTAATTGTTACAATAATTCAATAATAACAAAAAAGAAAAAATATGAAAAAAAGAAAAATATGTAATAAGAAATATGAATATATAAAAAATATATTTAATTTAATAAGCGTACAAGGAAGTAATTTGTCTACATCAGATTTTTTAACTCGAAGGTTAAGGAAATAATGATGGGTGATATATTAGAAAGAGGGTTGGTTGTACTTATTCAAAATTTTGCGCTTTCGTCTTTTCCAGATTATAATAAAAAAGTGTCTTTAGAAATAATACCATTTTGAATATTGCAAAATTTATAAAGTTTTATAAGAAAAAAAATCTTCACTAAAAATAGTATTTATTTACAAGTTTCTTAAATTTTAAATCCTTTAACCGACAGTTAAATCTGTTTTACTATTTTTGAGAATAATTGCGGTTATACTAGAGTGAAAATAGTTTTCTATCTTTATAGGAGGGCTGAAAAAGACATATTCATCGTTAAAACTTAAATTCTGTTAACTTTTTGATGTCTAAACTATTTACAATTATT
Source organism: Lycorma delicatula (assembly GCF_047948215.1). Lineage (NCBI taxonomy): Eukaryota > Metazoa > Arthropoda > Insecta > Hemiptera > Fulgoridae > Lycorma > Lycorma delicatula. Next base: position 56,053,605 of record NC_134460.1, on the reverse strand, counting down.
TATCCGTTATAACAGCACATGATCTTTAAGAATGAAGGTTTTAAAAATTTAAATGAATATTTTAATAATTTTTCTTAAAAAATTCTCAGTCTTTTATAATAGTTGTGACGCGTTAAAAACACATCTGATCATGTAAAAAAAGCACTAACTATCGTTCCTGCCTCTGAAAATAATAATGTTTATTATACAGATAGTTATGAAGTGTTCAAAGTTAAGATGTCACTTGCAGCGCTGATTATTTCCAAGATACGTAATAGTACGTTTGGGTCGTTGAAGAATGCGATGAAAAATACTCCTGAATTTCTCTACGAATCCTGATACGGAATCCTTTTATTCTTAAGAATGTCTCAAGTCAGTTCATTACGACTTGTTGGTATGGATGCAAATAGTACATATATAAATAAGTAATAGCAGTTCTTATATATGACAAAACATTTATTAAACATTTAAAGTTAATTGCAAAGTTATTTATTGACCTCAATTTTATTTAACCTCAATTTACGTTATTTTTTTATCTCAATTTTACGCCAAGTCCTGTTCTAAATAAATGCTGTTTTATCTCATTTTCAACATCTACATTTCTGGGAAATTCGTGGTAAAGAAATATTTTATATAATTCAAGGTATTATCTGGGAATTCGTGGTAAAGAAATATTTTATATAATTCAAGGTATAAAATATTGAATCATTTTAAAATCAATTTTATGCTTCATTATTATTTTTTCTGTTCATAAAGTTGACCAAACATGTTTTCTCCGTTATTTCTGTTCAACAAAAACTGGTTTTCCACTTATATAATCAGTGTTATAGATTACAGCAGGGGATAAATCAACATCATGTAAGTTTTATTAGCATCATGCTTGTGAGAAAATTATTCAGTTTCTTACAATGTGGAAATTAAATATTTAGATGACACTAATAAACTTCTTTTAACTACTTGTTAAAACAAGTAACAACAACTACTTGTTATTTTTTTATTGTTTTAACTACTTTTTTTAATAACTTGTATGGATTTTTTCCTATTCTTAATCAGGGAACAAACACTTAAATTATGGGCTTTCTCATATTAATAGATTTATAAAATTATTGCACTATATATATATATATATATATATATATACGATATATGAGGGTGATTTGATAAGTTAGTGACTTAATAATAAAGAAGCATTCTTTTACAAAATTCAATTTATTTTTTAACATAATCCCCTTTTAGTTTGAAATACATATTGCAGCGATTCTTTACATTTTTTATTCCTTCGAAAAGTATGATCGTTGAACTTTCAAAATACTCATTTGTTTCAGCGTTAACTTGCTCATTCGATGAATTCTTTTTACCAAGCCACCTCTTAATATTTGGAAATAAAAAGAAGTCTAAAGAGACTAAATCTGGAGAATAGGGTGGATGAGGAAATAATTTATAACGCAATTTAGCTAAAGTAGCGAGTGAAATCGCAGATGAATGAGCTGGCGTATTGTCATAGTTAATGAGTACATTTTTCTCACTAAATAAGGCTATATTTCTTAGTACCACATCAAATCACTGTAATAATTAGAGGTAATACTTTCCCATGATCGTTTTTCCCTTTTATAGATAATAAATTAATATTATATAATGTGCGTCTCAGAAAATCATGGCTATGACATTACCAGCTGATGCAATCGTTTTTGGAGCGGGTTAATTTTCCCCAATACACATTATTAACTGCTTTTTTGTTTCCGGCGAATAATAAAGAATCCATGTTTCATCGACGGTAACATAACGCCGCAAAAACCATTTGGATTGCGCTGATAAATGGTCAAACATTGTTTTGAAATCGTCACGCAGCACTGCTTTTCATCAGGTGTCAGCAATCTCGAAATCCATCATGCCGATAGCTTCCGCATACCCAACCGCTCATGTAAAATTCACCATACAGGTTCGGTAGAAATTTTTATGATCTTACTAATCTTTGTTTGGCAATTTTCCAATACAATTTAATGCATTTATTGATAATTTCTTGAGTAGTCACCTTTTTTGGATGTCCCGAACGGTTAGCATTATTTGTACTTGTACGACCATAGCGAAATTAAGTTAACCAATTTTGAATCATTCCATGCAAAGGATCAGATTCTCCATAATAGTTTTGAAGTTTATGTTCAACAGAACAGAAGCTTACAATAGCTTTGTTCAACAATAAACACTAACAGCTTTGTTGAACAAAAGCTTTGTTCAACAGAACAATAAAAGCAACATCCTTTATTGTTTTTCCTCATAAATAGTGGTGTTTTATGAGTACGCGGAATTCATGCTTTTCCATGTTTTGCACGTTTTCTTAACACGCCGACTTTCAAGCGTAGTGAAATACCTATGATGGAGAGAAACAGCGTTGGAGCGCCACCTTCTGAGAAGTCACCGCCTCGTGTATGTATATATATATATATATATATATATATATATATGTATGTGTGTGTCTGTGTGTGTGTGTGTGTGTGTGTGTGTGTGTGTGTGTGTGTGTTTAAAATAGGTGTAATTTTGAATAAGTATTAATAGCATAAGATATTATTAACTAAAATTTAATAATCTATTCTAATTATTATATTAATAATACTGTAATTATAAATTTTGTGAAAATATGTGAATAGTTACCGATACCGTACAAATTATGGCATTTGAACCACAAGAGTTCTAAATTTACTAATCTAAATGTAACGTCGCTATTTCTATATTCAAAATGTGTAGCCCCGATGGTCACAGAATGATGCACGTGCTTTATATCGGTATCTAGACAAGTTAACAAAATAGAAATACACACATTTTAGCACGAACGTAATGCGCTACTAGTGCAACGGAGCTCACTGACACATCACTAATCACTTTACTAGGTGATTAACACGAGTTTGAACAGAGAAACATCCCATCGAATTAATTGGTAATCCCACAGTGAGGTCGGTAATCTAATTTCGATTAATAATAATATTTGTCACTCTCCTGTTTATAAGTATTAATTGGCTTGCACGAGTCCTCCCGGGTTTTCGTTTATGATGCAAATTGGTGTGGTAATCAAATTGTACGGTGCAGTCCTATTAATTCACACACTATTCAACCTTCTCTCTCTATCTGTTTCCCTCTTTGCTACCCCTTCTCTTCGGTAATCCACTCTCTTACCTTTACATTACTAACTTCCCGCTTAGTCTTTACTTTACTTCCGACTATGCTTCGATTACTTTATAATAAATCTAAAGGCAAGATACCAGAGAACATTCCCTTCTCTTTATTAATTATACTATTAAACTCATTTAACTTTCGATGCAATTATACAAGAACCACACAAATTATAGGATAATACCGACGTAAACTACGACGGTTATACAAAATTATAATTTGCATAATGAATTTTCTTGCTGTTAAAATGCAAGTGGAAATTTTATGACTTCCAATAAATGATGTACATAAAAACAACCTGTATTATTCTTTGTGTGTATTCAAGCCTTACGTTTTACAACGTACACAATTTCGATAATTCTGTTTTTATTTTTTAGGTAGATTTCATAAGAAAGCTACCTATTGTAATGGGTACCGTGATTCGACTTCTGGAAAATTTCGACATATTTCACGTTTCACATCCTCCAGACCCCAAAACCACTGTTTGCTAAAAAGTTCATTTTCATTTAAATATATATATATATATATATATATTTTATTTTCTTGTGGACACGATAACTGCCGTAATTTTGCGCCAATCAATTTCTCCTTAAAAATAACTCGTCCCAAAATCTCGGTCAAGTTCGTTAACGACCAAAATCGAACCATGGGGGTGGAAATGGGAGGCTTTTTCCGAAAAAAAATCGCTATTCCTTTATTATTAAGTAAAATATCAAATTCGTTTAATGTTTCTACTATTTTTTTGGATAAGGATCTAAAACTTATGTAAGTAAAATCTTTTGATATCACCAACCATTGGCCCAGGGAGTGGAAAAAATGGGGTTTGAAGACAAATAGAATCATACTTCCCTTAATAGGCACAGTATCGAATCGGTTTAAAGTGGCCATTAGTCCTCTAAACATTACCTTAACCTTTAATCTGAAACAATTTTTGATATGACCAATCCTTACGGAAAGGGATGACAAATTTTGCTGGAAATGTAAGAAGACGGGGCTTGTCATATGCTAAACATGTGACACTTTTTTCACATGAAATCATTGTCGTATTGAGTAAATATGAAGTTTTTCTTAATTTTAAGGAGGACGTCTTTTCTATCCCCTACTTAGCACCGGTGAAATCTTATCTTCGTCTTCCAGCGTGCCGAATGGGATTTTTTAGAACAAAATCCTTTACAAGTTCTCATAATACGAATAAATATCTTCAAATGACTAAAATGAAAAATATATTTTTTTACTTTAAACAATTTAAAGATTATTTCATCATGCTTTCTCATTTTTTGTACAAGATGGATAAGGAAAGAAATTGATTTCAGATTTACAAAGGTGTGAATACAAGAAAAATTTATTCAGTATATTTCAGGTATATCTACTTAAGTCATAGTTTGCTAACAACCATCTTTTCTGATACCTGTTTTATTTTAGTAATTTCCTGTAATGGTTGGTTCAAAATCAATCTACTAACCGATCAACGCGAATCGGTTGAATCGTAGATTTTGATGATTGGTCAGGGATCTACCAACGCAATCATGGTGACACGTAACAACTACAAATCTCCCATGTGGTATAATAATCGAGGCTTTCAAAAATGCTACTCACTCAGCATTCAATTTTGATAGACATTTCTGAATTAAATCAAACCGTTCTTCTTTCTCATTAGTAGCTTTTCTATTTGCTGTCTACTTTACGTTGAAGCCTGAAGTAAACAGAAAAGATGCCAAGGGAGTCAGTATGAATGAAGCGGGGTACACAAAATTGCGCGACAGCTACTGCGCTCCTGATTTAGTTTCTATCGCAATAATAATACAGAAACAGTAGGCTCTAGCTCGGCATGTTTTAAAAAAAAATAATGTTTATTAAAGTAAGAATAGATTACAAATAGTTACATATACTAAAGTTATCTTCGATGGTAATTTTGTTTTACCATTCAGTAGTAATTGTCATACGCAATTATTAACTCTGCAAAATAATAAAATAATTAACATAAATAGGTTTTTAAATAGTTTGTTAAGTGCTTTACAAAAACACTAAAATACTATTTAGATGCGTAAAATAAATTAAAAAAACGTTTATTGATTATTACCATTTTTTGTTGGTTTTTTCTCAATTTCTTACTGTGATTTACTCGATAAATAATCACATCCAATCAACACCTCATCTTCATCTTCACTAACATTAGATTTCCAGAAAGAAGTCATCTTCGAAATTAATTATGAGTTTATCCACCTCGATTTCAAGAAAATAATTTTTCTTCCACATTTTTTATTCAATTTTCTATTTCCATATTTTGTAAAGTCTTAGCTCACAATCAATCTTTATTATTCTATACCTACTTGTTTATCATTTCTTTTCTTAATTTTATTATGGCATAGGTTTCTTGTTTTGTTGGCAAGTTGGAAACGGATGATATTCAGTCTACATGCAATTTTTGTATGTGTGTCTATAATTTTAATTAAATTATAACTAAGTAATAATAGAATACACTACATAAATAAATGTACTTTTTCAGCTTTGTAAAATGGGCGCCAAATGAATAGATAAAAATTGTTTTTTTTTAATAAACGCTGGTATAATAATTCAAATTAAAAAAAAGAGTTCATAAAGTATTATTTTTTAAATTTAAGTTTTTGTTTCTAATCAATCTTATACTCTTAAAAGTTTAAAATATGATTGAAATATGCGTACACTCTGTGAATAAATATATCTGTTTTATAAGAATATTGCTATGTAATACATATTTAAAAAGCTTCTGTCTTTTAAACGCACAAAAAAATTGCACTCGTAAAAATGTTAACCTATTATGTAAGATTTTTGTTTTATACTAACCTCTTTTATTTTTAACAGTTTAATACATAACTAAACGAGAAAATTTGATAAAATAAAACAAAATATGATAAGAGAAAAAACTCTGAATATGAATCTTACAGGAGAAAGTATGACATTTATTCTAAATCATAAAATGTTTTTGTCCTATTTCATTTTAAATCGGTTTCAAAGAGTTATGAATAAGATAGTTAGGCGTGTAAATACACTAAAACGCGTTTTATTTAACTGTCATACGGAAAATATTTGTTTGAATCCAAGTCTATAGACAGACAAAATGTATAGACAAAAATAAAGGTTTGTTGTGTAATTATGAAGTCCTTCGTTACTAACAAATCAAGAAGCGTCGGCTGTGATCAGTGACTTAAACTCGAATTTTTTTTTGCAAGTGTCTTTACTGGAAGCACAGTATTTGGCCACTATGGAAGGCCTGGAAAAAATAAAATAATTTTGAACTCATACATCCAAAGTAGTTATAAGATTGTCTTGTATACCATTAACCAAAATTTAAATAGCAGAACAGACTGTCTGTTACGTAACGAGAAAAAACGGGTTCATCTATTCTCTAATATCTTAACCTTTGTGTCAATATATTTGAAGTTGTTATCAGTACTAAGATCGAAGTAAAGAAATTTATTAATTGTAAAATTATACAAATCTTAAAAATTGGGGGGAAGGGGTAAGTCCCCTAAGGTACTTACCCCTAAGGTAAAGGGGTAAGTCCTATCTGTGATCTTTAAAAATGATCACAGATAACATTTTTATTTTAATGAACCAATTAGAAAATTATTATTTGAATTTTGGAAAAATTATATGAGTAAAATGAAACGTCATTCTATGTTTTTAATGAGAAAGTTCTTGAATTTTGTAAGCGAATGAAGCTAAAATTGTGCCGAAATCATTTAAAATATCAGAGGTAAATATTTTGAAGAAAAGTAGGATAGAAATAGAATTTTGTGGAACACCAGCCCCGTAGTGGAGAATATGTTACTATCATTCTGGAACTATGAAAACAGTTTATACTAATCCTTATGACTAGAAGTAATGTAGAAATGGACTTAATTGTTCTTTGTATGATGTAAACAAAACTAGAATTTTAAAAACACTAATTGTTTAACTAATAATTTTATTTTTTAATTTTTTATTTATTCGAATTTGAAATTCCCTTTCATAAAACCCTCATGGAAATGTGTTTGCATAATTCTCTTCCAGCTGTCTAACAACTAAACGTTTCTCATTGGCCTCAATTTCAGCGTTTTTTTTTGTTTTTTTTTTCTTATGTAACAGTTTACCATAATGCTAACCATTTTTCCAAAAAAGATATTTTTATTGTTATTATTTTGACGTTAATTTAATTTTTTTCAACTCATAATATGTTAATTAACAGTAATATTATTATAATGGTAACCGATTTTTGATCAATTGTAATGTCCATTATCATAAATAATATTACATAATTGTAATAAATAATATCCAGTAAATTTTTAATATGCTATATAACGGTACATTTGTATGAAAATTGATTTGAATATGCAGCAGGGACTGATTTAATATTCCAATAAACTGAGAGTAATGCATACATTTACGGGCTACACATTCTCAATGAATATATATAGCTTACCACCGAACAACCTCATGATAATGTGTTATAATAATATTGTTCGTCCAATTATGAAAACGTGTTTCTCTTTATTAAAATTTATTTTAAAAATCAATTTTCTGTTAACCAATGAAATTTCATTTCGTAAGCAAATTTTTTCCTTCAATAAAGCTGAAAAGTGAATGAAAATTATACTTCATTTTGCTTTATTTACAATCAGTTCCCTGAACAATGAAATTATAATTGTTCACAGTAATAATGATGTAAAAGGGAGGCGTGCACTGATATCTTCCAAGACAATATAAAGGTTTTAATAAAGTACCGTTCAATAAAAACATTAAACGTAGTTGACACGAAATTACGCTCGTATCAAATGCTACAAAAAAATCGTCTAAAATTCGCTTCCAGCTATCTAACAACTAAATCTTTTTCATTGCTCTCATAAAATTTGAACGTTTTTTTTATACAAAGGTTTACCAATTATTAACCATACTCCAAAAAAAAAGTTTAACTAAGCAATATTTATTTTTAAAAGGTAAAAAAGCGTTTGTATTATTTTTTGATAAGTTAATGAAACAAGTGCGTGTTAGTAAAAAGGTAACCATTATTCGAGTGGGATGATCTTTGTTTAAAATAAACTTTAAAAGTATTTGCCGCATTATCTTTGGTGAAGAAGGAAAAGCACAACCATCATATCGTAACATTTATTAATACAAACTAATATTCTGACTAATCTCGTTATTATTTCAACAGCTTTCTTATATCCAGATGTCATATAAAATTTTTATTTAAAAATATTAATTCATCTATAACGTATAGTTGATATTTTTATTATACATTTTTACACATAAAGAACAATAAAATTAAACGGTTAAAAACAGAGCAAGAAACTGAGTATAAAAAATTGTCATTCGTCAAATATGAGAAACAAAGAAGACATAAATAATTAAGTTTCTAATACCTATGTTACATTTTTTGTTCTTAACAGTTAATTATCAAATTGTACGTACTTTGTTAAGTTTAGTTATATTTTTATTCGTTATAATTTTTTTTTGTTCTGTAAAAACAGTTATTGTACTGTTAAGGTTTAAACCTTTGTATTGTCTTGGAAAAGATCACTGGATGCCTCCCTTTCACATCATTGTTAGTCTGTACAATTATAGTTTCATTGTTCAGGGAACTAATTGTAAATAACGCAATCCACAAAAAAAATTACTTATCTTGTCAAGGCGAAGTTAAGAAGTGATGAAAAAGTTAACACTTGGAAAATGAACAATAACTGGAAAACCATTATTACTCGATAAACGTTGTAATCAGATAGTTAAGAGAACATTTTATACAATTACTTTATGTGTTTTAGACAGGGGTATTGGGTTAATATACAGTGTAGTCTTCTTTATTTCGTTTCATTGTTTTAGGGAAACTTTCAGAAATAATCCTGATGTATAATTTGCACGAAAGAATATTAGCAATATTTATTTTTGTAGTAATAGAATTACTTGTGTTGTTAATAGAGTACTTTCAATCTCTTCGATTCAGATACGATTTACCCTAACTAAACTAGCGGAATTCTATAATGTAATATGTAAATGCAAAATTATTTCAGAATGATAAATTTAGATGAATGATAACATTGTCACTTATTTGTTAATTTTTTGAATCTTTAAATGCTTTTTTTGCTAATATAAAATTGCAATAACTTAGGTATGTAGTGTAAATAAAAATCAATAACTTCTAAAAGATCATGTCTAAAAATATTGGGGAGTATTTATTTTAACAATCGATCCCTAAATTTTGCAAAAATTTATCGAATTCGTTTTCTAAAACTGCGCTTATTATTTTTTTTTTACCGACTTATCAAATAAAAGTACAGTATTACTTCCGGTCGCGTGGTAGAAGTGGAGATGAAAATGAATTTTCTTTACGTTCTGTGATATGAGAAGTACGAAAATACCATTCATTTAAATTTTTACATTGGGGTTTACATAGTTCTTCGTAAATTTTTCTGATTATCAATCTTTTAACTGCTTAGGTATTATTTTTCATTCCCTTTAGTTAGTCAAGAATCGTTTTAATTTTAACATATTCACTACAGCTTACATCCTCAGTTATCTGTTTTAATATATTCTAATACTGCATGTAAACATCTTGTTATCCATACCTCCACATTTGTTACAGTGAGACAGAGGTTTAAACTGATTACTGGTACAAAGCCTTTCTTTCTTGTTTATATTTCTTTGTTTAAATTTACCATATCTTTTCCTTTGCACAGTTTTATTTATTTTTTAAATATACATAATGATGCTGCTTAGAATTATTTTTAATTTACATAGATTAAAATATATATATATATAATCTATGTATTATCTTTGATTTATTTTACTAATAAAACTCAAAAATGTAATGCTATTATAGAATGTTTATTTATTAATTTATAATATGGATTTTTACTTTAAAAAATTTAGAATAAAGTAAGAGAAGAATGATTAAATTGTAAATCAGAACCATTAGTACAAAAAAGAACAAACAGAAACTAACAACAGTAATAAAATTCTCTTCTTTTCGTAAGAGCTTTACACAACGTTATCCTTTGTTAATTGTATTATTTTTATTATTATTTATTAAATTTCAGAGAAAATAATTCCTTTGATCATACACTGAGATCTATCAAAATTGTTTCCTATATTATATTGTTTAGCTCTCTTAATCGACTTGTATAAATTACCTCTTTTGTTTGTTATTTTGTAGTAACTTTTTCAAACGCACATCACCTATTAAGAACCTTACACTTCCCTTCTATTTCTTCATTTTATTTGACATACCTCCACTCCTAAGTTTCTTTACCACCACCCGAATGGTTGGATGTTTCGTTTCTTCACGGAATAAAATAAAAGACGTTCAGTTAATTTTGATTCTTGTAAAATTTATAATTATTCCTGAGTTTTTTTTTAACTAGATATTAGTTTTTTTTTGGTTATAATTGTTTTTATGTTACGTAAAAAAAATCAGCGGTAATATAATCCAGCGTAATACAAAAGAAGGTAATTATGTTAATCCGTCAAATAATTCAAAATTTTATTTCATGCATCACATAACCAGGTAAGTCAATGTCTTAATTTTTTAAAGTATATTGTTGTTTGTAAATATTAATTTCACTTGATTTCCAATTTTTTCGGCGATCTTATAAACATTCTTGGAGAGATTAATTTAGTTTAAAAATAATAAAATCGAAAAGCAGTGCCTATAATTATAATTTTAATTATATATATTATTATTACATGTATAATTATAATGTTATATATATATGTATTTTGTGTGTGTGAGTGTGTGTGTGTGTGTGTTTGGGGATTTAGAGTATATTGTACACATAATTTTAAAATAATCTGTTAAACAATTATATACATATTTACGCGAGATTATTGTTTATTTTACCAGTATCGATCCATTGATACTTATTGCTCTATTGAGAACGAACGGGTTAGTTTCCCGCATGAATCTGAATATTTTCATAGTAGAACAATGAAATAAATGAACATTAAACTACAATACAATAAGCTAGATTATTAAATATGATGTTTAATTGATTTACCTTATTTTTATTTATTTTAAAATCTTTTTTTTAATAACGTTAAACAATACTTTTTTTTATAACTTTACCGTAAAGCAGGTAAAAGTCTTGGGTGAAGCATACTTATAATTTTTCTTCAGGTTTAGGTTTTCCAATATATTTTTATTTTTTCTTCTTTTTTTTGAAATTGTAACAATTTAAAAAAAAAATTATTTAATATGTGTTTGTGTGTGTTTTTATGTCTATGTATGTATATTATGTACAATTTACCTTTAAAGTCAGATAAATTAAGTTTATATTCTAGTCTCTTTCAAAAATCTTTTTTTAAATTCTTTTTCTTCAAAACTATTATGTTTTAAATACCTCAATAACTACGAAATTATTTTGAAGGGTTTTCCCCTAATACCGAAAGAATTATGTAATTAAAAATCAAAAATTGTTGTAAAATAATTTTAAGTGGTTTATTTAGAATATTTAACTATTATAAAAATAAAAATCTAGTGGTTCTGTAGAACCACTAGATTTTTTATTTTTATAGTTTGTTACTTTTTCACAAAAATCTACTCAATCAACTGAGCTTAAATTTTGCATGAAGATAATTTTTATACATGGTAAAAACGTAGGACTATTATCGTTACGAATTATTTATCCGTTTGAAGATGATGGACGTTTAAATGGATTACAACAAGCGGCTTCTTTGGAGATACTCAATTGTACTGTAGCCAAACCGCTAGTTAAACCAAATTCTTAAACCGCTTGCAGTATTAAAAATTAAATTTTCTACAAGTAACATCTGTTTCTTTTTTGATATCTCGGTTATCGAGAAAAGTAGTTTTAAACGTGCGAAGGTGTACGGCGTGGCGGCTATAACTATTTAGCCACTGCCACTGTTACTGTGTGTACAACACGACTGGCTGCACATGCTTCCTTATTTTAGTTACTTATCTAAAAACATAAAATAAAAAAATAAAATATGAGAAATGAAGAGAATATGGTCACCTCTTCGTGGTATTTGCTATATAATGCTAAAAACTATGCAAAATACTCTTTTTCTCGTACGAAGGACGGGCAACCAGCTATAAGTACTGAGACTGCTGGTGGAAGTTGCATATTCCACGACGTTATATGGGGTAGAATAGTGGGGAGCGTCACAAAGGGCGTGAAATATTTAGGACTCGAGGATTCACACAGGAGATGCTGTTTATGGATAATCTGCGCTTGATCTCACAGTTTCTAAGGAGGCAGCCGAGGTCTTGGCTTACATTAACTATAACTAGTTGTAACTCCTGGGGGAAAGTTCCCTGGTTAGACCGGAAAAGGCGAGGGAAGTGAGACTTGACCGGCTAGTAATTATATAAAATAATGGTAACACTTAATAGTAATATTTAATAATTTTCATAAGAATACTGGTTAATGGTTTTTTTTTTTGTTTTTACTGTCTGTATCTTCTTTCAATATCGCTTGTTCTCATGCTTCCAGTATAACCTAATAATACAGTAGTATAGCTTGATTATTTCGCTCTTAATAATTAGAGTGGCAAATACTTTTGATAAATGAAAAATGTATGTGTAAAATTAAACGCAAAGAAATTTATTTGAAAGTATTATTGTGCAAATAGATTTTCAATAAATCTATCAAAAATCCCAGCAAAAAATAAGGAAATAAATTGAAAGTATTTGTATGACTACAGCTACATTTGCTCTCATTATCATCAACTAAGTAGTAGATAATATACGTTTTACTTAAAATAATTTTATGAATATTTTGATAGTAAATTTATTAAAATTAATCGAATTGTATGGAAGATATGAGGATAATTACCAAGCAGGTAGTAATAATGTCAATGAGGAACAAATTAGGTCAAAATTATGTCAAATTAGGAACTGTTATTTAAAATAACATTACAAATCATCGAAATCGCGTTATTATTGCTGTAAATAATTCAATCAATCAGGCTACATTTTCTGATATGAATTGCCATCTCAATACGTAGGTATTATAGATATGCTGTCAATTAATAGTAGTAGGTAGAAATAAAGTAAAAATTAAAGTTACTCTTATCAAAATACACTTTAGCATTTATTTGATAAAATATACGCTGTCATTCTTATTTTTCTCTTTCTAATCTTATATTTTTATCTTTATTATTAGCCCTAAATGATATATCTAATTTTCGCATTTCACGATAAAGTATTATTGTAAGGTAAGAAATTAAATTATTAATACTATTATTCTTCGCTATTCTTGATATTAGATCTAAATATAACTCCGTTAAATATAGACAGAGATAATTGTTTGTAACTTGACATCCATTGTAATACAACTCAATAAGGAGTTGCAAAGGGAATAAGGGAATAGATTTTACATATTAATAGTAAACAACTGAATGCTGCTATAAAATTTCTATTACCTTATTCATAATCATAATCATCTCAAACGTATAGTTTTATCATAAGGCCTGTATTTATGGTTTAAATTAAGTAATTAGGCTGTTAAAAGTACTCGCTTGCTGAAGAGAGAAAAAAGAGGAGTGAAGCGTTAGAGGAGTATGAAGGTGAAGTGGCCAATTCGCTTTTAAAGAAGGGTTTGTGGGGCAACCAGGCTGTGGAATCTTCCTTTCTAGCCTAGTAATTAGCTGGTAAAAAAATCGAAAAGGTAAAATATGTCATCTTACCCACAAAGATAGCGGTGGAAAGCGTCGAGTACTAGAAGTCTGAAGTGGCGTGTGCTAACGCTAAGAGAATTTTATGAGCAGTCAGTCGCAGTGTTTTGTCTTCTGATGTTTTATTTTCCGTTCATTTAATAAAGATAAATAAATTAAATGAATCTGTTTATGAGTAAAGGCAATTTCGAAGACATCAATCAGTTTTAGCCAGAGAAAAAATATTTTAGAGCGTTTTGTGTAGTTAAACAATTAAACGTAAACCATAAAAGTAATTAATCACTATATGTATTGAATGAAAAAAGAGACGTTCAGTAATTTAGTCTTTTTTTTCTGTTTTTTGTTTAACTTCCGGGTCCGCAGTCAAGCAGTTCTTTCCGCAGAGGATGAGATGAGTGTTTTTGTAGCGTGTGTGAAAAATGCCATGCCTGACCGGGATTCGAACGGCAGTAATTTAGTCTAGAAATTACTCACTGAAATTTTTAAAATGATACAAATTATAACATTCCGTAACGATAGAAGGACATATTTTAATAACATTAAGTTAAATTAATAAATAAAATTACGAGGTTTTTGTATTGAAAAAAAAATAACTAGAAAATAACAAAATTTTGTCATGTAAAATATATAAATCGAGATTATTATTTACTGAACTACTACATAGTAGACGTCTAAGTGGTAAAAATGTAATATGTAGTAGTTTATCGAGTGGTAAACAACTGTCACTTAAGTGCCTCTCCACCGATGTACTATTCCCACAGCATATTTATTAACGCTGTTTCTTTTACAATTCAATGTTTGTTAAGCTGACTTATGAGCATCATAAAGTCGTAATGACAGTTACGTGGGGGCTTTTCTAGGTACTTTTAATAAATATAAAAACATTAACATGATAATACAAGTCGGATCATGAAAAGATCTCATTTTGCTTCATTCCAGCAGACGTAAGATCTAGGTATGAAGCTTCTTTTCTTCACTTCATTAATCAAGAAGTGCTTTCCAAATTACGGTTATGATAGTTTCCATTTTCAATACGTACAAAGTAAAAATTACAATAATTTTGATTAACACTTTTAATCTCAAATTAAAAAAAAATCCCTTTCGGCAGGACGGAAGGCGGAGGCAGATTTCACCGGTCCTAAACAGGGGATAAATAAGATTCCCTCCCCCAAAAAAAAACGATTTTCTTAAATTTAAGAAAAACTTTAAATTTACTCAATACGACATTATGATCATCCTTTGCCGTAACGGTTGGTCATATCAAAACTTATTTCAGATAAAAGTTTTAGGTAATGTTTAGAGGACTAACGACCACTTTAAACCGATTCGATACTGTGCCTATTAAAGGACGGATGATTTAATTTTGTCTTCGAAATCCAATTTTTTCAACCCGGTGAGCCAGTGGTTGGTGATATAAAAAAAAATTACTACGATAAGTTTTAGGCCTTTATCCAATTATACAAAAAATAGTAGGAACTTTAAACGAATTCGAAATTTTACTTAATGAAAAAAGTTACAGCGATATTTTGTTTTTTTTTCGAAAAAGCTCCCTCCGATTTCGACCCCCATGGTCTGATTTTGGCGTTAACGAACTCGACCGAGATTTTGGGACGAGTTATTTTTAAGGAAACATTTGAAAGTAATTGGTGCAAAATTACGGCAGTTATCGTGCCCACAAGATATATATATAATTGTATATATAAAATTTTGAGCTGACGATGGTTTTGGGGTCCGGGAAATGTGAAATGCGAAGATATGTCGAAATTTTTCGGAAGTCAAATCATGGTACCCATTACAATAGGTAGCATTCTTATGAAATCTACCTAACACGTATAAATAGAAACTCTAGTACGACTTTCGAACGAAAATTATTATTATTATTATTGCCGTTCTTACAATTAATAATTCATTTCTAACAAAGTTATTGTTCTTATCTCATGTTTGGGGGTTTTATGTCACATTTTTTCAATCATTAAAAAGTTAGTTTTTCCGGCATTTTGGGAGGGGGGTCTATACTTGATTTACAAAACTGATATTTATGTATTTTAGTAAACCTTACATAACAGCATTTGAACCAACTTGATAGTTTTCACTGTTTTTTGCGTAATGATTAATACAAAATATTATTTTTGGCAACTATATTGAGGTGAATTCGACAGCCGATCGTGTCATTTATATATTTTTGTAATCCTCAAACAGTGCTTAATCCGAATCCAAAATAAAAATAAAAATTCGGGACAAAAATACACATACAAGTTGAATCAGTAACTAATTGTTGGTTTGTTAAAAAGACAGTTTAACTAAGATAATATTTATAGAATACAAGGAATTAAACTAATGTTATAAACAAATCGATTTAATTAATATGAATACAATTTTAATAGTCTACGATTAAATAATGTTATATGGAATATTTATTCTTCCCAAAAATCTACGTCATTAAAAGGAAACCAAACAATAGTATACTATTAATTAGAATTAATGCAGTTTTAGCATAGAGTGTGAGGGTATGTAAAGAGATTTGTTCAACTGTACTTTATTCGGAGTATTAATTATCAATAAACATAAATAAATATAACTCGTTCATAACATTAACGGTAAAGTTTGATAAATGTTGAAAAATATAAGCTATCTATTTTATAGACATAAGGTAAGCCTACTATATCATAACCTCATTCAGACAGGGTTAATATGGATCCAGCGCATGTTATGGAATATCTAACGGTAATTATAATAATAAATAGTAATAATAATAACAATAATAAGAGTATATTGACTGACTGCAGTAATGAATCAATTGGATTAAACTCTTATCGGTCGGATCATGCTTTGATTCAACAACTAGTCTGATACATCCAGTACGTATTCCCTCCCTTTAATTCCTATATAATAAACACACACACGCGCACGCACGCGCGCGTCGAAAATATACACAACTTAAATAACAATGATTGGCAATTTAATTTTATTACTTAACGTGTTTTAATTTACATATACAAATATAATTCAGTATATGTACGTGTTACATACGAACACAAAACACATTATATAATAACAATAATAAATACTATGACAAATATCGCTATGTTGTTAACATTCCTAAAATGTAAACAAATTATATTACAAAAAAAAAAAAAATAAATAAATAAATAAAGATTGACGTAATGATATTTAAATTTGAAATATTTGAATATTTAATGAAAGTAATCAATTTGACTTGGTTAGTCTTTAGTTATGTAAACATATAAACAGATGTACATGTATTTGTGTTCACTTATTTAATGAAAATAGGGTGTTGGCAATTTATTTGACGTTTATTCATATACAAATTCGAGATGTATATATATATATATATATATATATATATAATATGTGTGTGTGTGTGTGTGTGTGTGTGTGTGTGTGTTACATACATACACACGCGCTCGCGCGCAAACGCATGCGTGTGTGTGTATATATATGTAAAATGAATAACTAACTTAAGTAATACGTGACTGTGAATAAAATTTCGGTTAATTAAAAATAAAATCTATTATTCAAGTTAAGTAATTAATAACGTCTACAGTCTTTCTCTTACCTTTTTATTTATTTATCATTTTGACAGATTTGTTTAGTAAAAGAACATAATTTATTTTCAGAATATTATTTCTGATATTATGTACAGTAATTAAATATATTTAAAATAAAATTATATGAAAAAGAGTTAAATGTTAAAAAAATACTACTGCCGAAAACAAAACACATTGTTCACTAACATAGCTCTTTAATATAGGATAATTAAAGAGGGTACGGGTGACAGTCAGTTTTGTATATAATATAAATATAATATAAATTTTTTAATTTTTAAAAATTTATTTAGGATTTCAACATGGATTCATACATCTAAATCGGTTCAGCCGTTGAGATGCTGCGGTGAAACAAACATACTTACACCTAAACACATTATACTCCGTTTTGGGCAGTCGTAAATAATAATAATTGTACGAAAAAATTTCCACTAAATATAAACAATCTATATTTAATTATTTATTTCCAATTAAACTAATATTTTTCGTCCTTATTAAGTATTTATATGTTATTATATTTATAAAATAATATATATATATATATATATATATATATATTATTTAGTAAAAATAATTAGTAATAGAATTAGAATTCTTAACAAAACGTTTTGGGTTCCGTTTGACCCCCTTAACCAAATGACGTTTTTATTATTAAAATTATATTGTATTTAGAATATAGTTGTTTAAAAAAAATCCAAATTTTAAGTAAAAATATTTAGGTTCAAATTGACGATCTTCCTTGCTCTACAGCTACCTGTTATAAAATATTTTTAATAACAGCCAAACTTCGAAGAGTAGATTAAGAATCGTAAATTATAAAAAGAATCAAAGAATATTTAGATTTTTGTCAGATATTTTTTAAAAAGTTTCCGTATTGTTTAAATTAATACTAAATGCATTTTCAATCTTGAAAACTAAAGATAAATGTTAATAATATTTTAAGTAAGAATCCCATTTAGCCTCCTGATATTTAGATATTGAAAATTTATTTTATGTAATAATTATTTACTTTAATAAACTGGCTCAATTTAATTAAAAAAAAAAAAAATGGATGCAGTGATACCTATATAAAAATCAGGCCAAATCTTATATATCATCCGGAGATCCCAGGTTCTAATCCCGGTGAGGCATATCATTTTCACACGCTAAAAATTTTTTTCAACGTTTATGGTCAACAGGTTTATAAGGAAACTATACAGAAATAATGTTGAATATCTCTCATCCCTAAATTCGATTGATTTAAAATTTTTAAGTTTTAAATTATTTAATAAATACTTTTGTTGGATTAAAGCACAATTTTCTACCATCACTATATCAAATGTTAGAGATTAAAAATGGAGAAAAATACTCTCCCTTTTTTAATTCTGCCCAAGATTTATGTTGAACCAGTTCGAAGATAATAATCTAAATCCAAGTGAACATTAAAATCTAAAATTTATTTATTCTTTTTTGTGTTTTTTGACTAACATGATTTTGAAACGTCGACATTTGAAAAATCCCTGTTAGCCAAAATTTTGGTCGACCGCTATTTTTTCCCATTATAATGATGCTACTGCAACAGCAATAGAGCTGTTCTTCCGACGGTGAGGAGCGGTTGGTCTCACGTATCGTGCAGTCTACCGGGTTAGCGTTGGCCGCAAATCCTAGAGTTTGTTTTTGTGGGCCTCAGGGGAAGATGGGGCATTCATAAGGTGGCTGAATACTTGCTTGGAGGAGTACAACTAAGCTTCGTATGTATTATGAAGGGTCTTCGTTGGGAGCTAAGGGGAGTCGACCACAGGTGAAGAAATCCATGGAATCCCCAATCGCTACTGAGGTGGTGAAGGCGGCGAAACGATCATACACATACCTTCTTCGAACGGTTCGAGACATTGTGTAGACGGATGAGGTGAGCATCTTGTCGGCGCGCAGAGGTCAGGGAGAGGACCTTCACATACGGGTCAAAGACAGAGGAGATGTAGCTACCATGTCAAGGCAACAAATATTGGACAACGTTAAAGGCATCATTGTCACGGCGGGTATACTTATTCATTAAGAACGTTGACACCCCTACCTCAAAGGAGGATTTGGTGCTCGAGATGCGGAAGACTGTTGGTGATTTGGTTGCCGTCGATCTCCTCTCCCCGTTAGCGTCATGTGGCGAAACAAAAGTAGCAACGGTGATGGTCCCTTCTCTGCTGGCGACAGAATTTTTGCAAGTTGCAGAATAAAAGTCGGTGTACAGGAGGTCCAACAAAGAACGTTGCTGTCGATGTTAGGCTATAGGGCACCAAGCCGCGGTCCTGACAGACGGGATGATCCTTCAATGGTGAGGCTGAGGGCCATCTCTGAAGGACTGCTCAACGGAGGCTAAGTATTTGCACTACAATGCCCGTGAGCACGCTCTTGGGAGCCGTGGCTGTAGGACCGGCGCCCGGAAATGAATCGTCATCTTTACTCTTGTGATGACTTTAGGGTTGGGACAGCATCATTCAGGAAGGGTGGGCCGCTTAGGTGTTCCACCCTCGATGATTGGGCGGGGACTCTCACGTGTCTTTTGATTTTGGAGGATAAAGTAAGACCGTCCGGGGATTCCTCACTAGAATAAAGGCGTAAAGACCGATGTCCCTGTGGGGGGATCCGCTTGGGGTCCTCTCATGAGCATATCATCAAAAGACCCCGCTGCCGGAGGATCATTCGTTCTCAACGAGGCAGTTTGAGGCGAAGGCACCTCCTGAAGCTGTGTTAAGGCTTAGTTGTGTATCCGGATTCGGGGAGGGGGGTTAGGAAATGGTGCATTCAAAAAAAATAGAGCTGTATCCACAGAAATAAATAAACCGGCCGGAACGATAAATCTACCGACAGGCAAAACACCAGATGATGATGAAAATGGTCTGGGAAACTCAAAAAAGTAATAAGGATTAAAAATATTTTTAAATATAAACCAAAATTACAGAGTGGAAATTTAGAAATGGATTTAAATATTATAACTTTTTGGTAGTTTTCACGCCTTTTCAATTTTTTTAATATTTTGGTCCATAAAATTTATCTTACATTGCGTCTTTTATTTTGTTTTTATTTTTAATTAAAATGCTGATAAAATATTTACTATATAAAACAAGTAGTTAATAGAGAAATAAATAATGAGAAAACTTAATTATAATGATTAAGAAAATAATCACAGCTGTACGAAAAAAAAGTCTATATGCACACAAAGAATGTATATAATCTTTATAATTTGTTTTCCAATCAAACATCACGTTCCCAACCAAATTTTCATAGTATTACTTGAAAATATAATAATTATCAGAATTACATTTAATTATATATATATGTGGGTAAAAAAATACCCGCCGATTTATTTATTTCAGATGATCGCGGTCATCGTGTATTTTTGTAAACATCTAACGATCCTTAATCCGAATTCGAAATCAAAATTAGAGACAAAAAGTGTTCACACACATAAATATATTGAATTCAATTAGGAACTGTTCATTCGTTGAAAAAATTATATAGTTTTGCCTCAATAATTTGCTGATCTCTGTGGCCTTCCATCCCAAAGATCTCAAGTTTGAATCCCAGTTATTAAACCTTGGGATTTTAAAGATGCATCTTTGATTCATTTCATTGTTAATATTAAATGTAATTGTGACAGAAACTCTAGTTACCTTGATGAATAAATAAACATTTTCCGAAAGTGGGGAAAAAGTAACAATTTAAGCGTTTTTTTTAAAGAAAAATAAAAGGCCCTTATATCATTACAATAAACATTATTTAATATTAAAATAAATGATTTCAACTAGTTGGGAAAATTACTTGTTCCATAAAAATTACAATTACAAGAAGTTCTCTTTCTCTTTAAAAATTGTTTAGATTGAACTCTATGAATTTAATATTTGTAAATTTGTAATGAAATTTAATTTCATGAAACACTGAAAAATCTTTAACGGACAAATTTGAACATTGTAAAGATCAGGTTTAAGTCTTTTGAACTGTACAGTCTTAACTTTTTTTTTTATATAGCTATATGTATAACTAGCATATAAACATTTTATAGACTTTTAAAAATTATCTGATGTTAGCAGTCTCAAGGGTGATCTTTAAAATGTTCCCTGCTTCTTTAAAAACTTTTATTCATAAGAATTTTATCTACAGCCGCGTTTCCCATGCGTTATGACAAAAGTTACGTTGAACAGTAATAACCGATTTAGTTTCAGTGACTCAAAATAAGTATTGCAATTTTCTACGGCGTGCCATGATTCAGACGCATAATTTTCAAAGAAGGATGTGAAAGAGAAAATTATTGAAAAAAAAAATGAGTTTTGTAGTGTTTTTTTTTTATTTTCTGATTTATACATACATTTGCGTATATAGGTTGTCATAATATGTATGGATTTTTTTTTTTAATTCATAAAACAACGAAAATCGTATATTAAAATAAATTTTTCACTTTACCTAATTTTCCATTAGGATCAGAAACAGGCGAATTCTTGATGTTATTGTTCAAGGAATTTTTTTATTAATTTAACTTTTTAAATTTTTATAAATTTAAATAATAATAAACTTTTAATAATGATATTACAATAAAATTTCATCATAATTCACTCCTCCAAGAAAGAAATCATAGGTGGTAACCTTTTATTGGTTGTATATTTTTCAATAGAATTTATTTTAGTTTCTTCCATTTAACATAATAAACATAGAAAAATTAAAATATTTTCTTGGAATGTGAGTTTGGTGGAGGGGAGGAGAAAAAATATCAATTTATAAAATTGTTTAAACTTGTTTTTGGTTTATTTAAACATATAGTGATTATTTTACAATAAAATATCATCATAAATTACCCCCATCCAAAAAAAGAATCTTGCCTTCTTTTATATATCATTATTTTCCACTGTATAAGAATAAATAAACAATGCCAGGAAAGTATTAGATTTCGTGTATTAAATTTTTTTTGCATATATTTATATCATAAACAAATTAAGATATAACTAGCTTAAAATCCAAATAACGAGCATTGATTTATTTAAAAAATAAAGTTACAATGATAAAAAAGATGCATACTTTATTTTCTTTAAAAAAAGGCATACTTTTTGAAAGTTAGATCTTGATAAATTTACTCTTAACTTTAGTTGCGGTCACGTGGGCTTACCAGCAGAATATCACGTTAATAGACCATTAATTCGATTATATAACTTTACAAGCATAAATATTTAATTTCACATCTAAGATTTGACTATTCTTTAGCAGTAAGCCGGTAAACTTTAAATGGTCTCTCTCTCTCTCTCTCTCTCTCTCACTCTCTCTCTCTCTGTGTGTGTATGTATGTATGTATGTGTGGGTGTGTGTTTGTGTGTGTGTGTGTGTGTGTGTGTGTGTTCAGAAAATAAAGCCATTCAAGCAAACAGATATATTTGATACAATTAACATTAAAGTTAACTATGAGACATATTGACATTAAAGTAAGACTATTGAGTTATTTCTATTATAAATATGAAAGCCGTTTAAGGGATGCATACAATTATTACTGATATACACGTAAATGATCACTATCAAATAGAAGTTTGAAAAGTAAGAGAAAAAACTTAAAAATTTTCTAAAAAGTAAAAACTTTTTCACAACAGAAAACGTCATACCGAACACAACAATATTAAATATACGTTTTGATTATTCCAATATAGGAAAATATTCTATGTAAATTA
The DNA here is from genome assembly GCF_047948215.1 of Lycorma delicatula. Classification (NCBI taxonomy): domain Eukaryota; kingdom Metazoa; phylum Arthropoda; class Insecta; order Hemiptera; family Fulgoridae; genus Lycorma; species Lycorma delicatula. The sequence continues at coordinate 56,030,564 of NC_134460.1, read as the reverse complement.
GTTTTTCAGATAGACGAATAGCTAACGGATAAACTCTAGGGAAATTTTACATCAGCCGCGCTGTAAATGCATTGCAGATAGAAGCATAAATACCCGTCGTGCTATACAGAATAAAGTAGACTCCATTATATTCTACGCACCACTAAATAACAGAAGCATTTATATTTACACGCAAGTATATATATTTTTTTATATTTACGTGTGTGTGTGTGTGTGTGTGTGTGTGTGTGTGTGTGCGCGCGCCATTTGTTTATTTATTTATCTATTCATACATTTTCACATTATTTTTAAACATGTGAGTCGTCGATAAGTGATAAAATCTAACCAAAAAACATATAAAGTTAAAGTGTCAAAGTCATAAATAATTATATTATTTATAAAAACAGTTGAGATATAGAAAAAATCTATTAAGAAAATGGATTATAAAAATATTCATTTAACTTCAAATTAAAAATCCGTCAATTCTGTGTAATAGTTTGAATGTTAAATCGAATGGGCATGAAATACACAGCTGTGAAAAAAGTGATACACCGATTACGCAGAAATTATTCAAGGACCATCGCAAGAATTAATTTTAAATAATTCCGTTGATAAAGGATTACTCTAAAGAAAGATTTAAAATCTATTCATTACATAAAGTTTTAGAAATTTATACGAGGTTTAAACTTATTTATTAAATTAAACTTCTATAGAGTAAGTAAATCACAGATTCAATTCGTTTATTTTTTATTAAAAAACAAAAAGGAAAAATAAATATAACTTAATGAATTTTTAATATGCAGGAAATATAATAAAATAAATTTTGAAACATAAAAATCTGATGTGGACATCGCATAACTTCCTTGTACGCCTATTATATTAATTTCATATACACATTTAAAAAAAATGAAAAGTACATAAAATTTTATTTCATTAATAACTTCTGATAATTTTTCAAACTTTTTTATTGTTATTATTGAATTATTATAATATATAATTAATTATTAATTATAAATTATAATATAAATATATAATTATTATAATTTTTTTTATAATTAGAGATTAATAATTATTAATAAATCAATATATTTAAATTTAAAAATAAGTTCAAAAAAGGAAATGAAGACGGATTTGAACTGATGTACCTTCCCCTTTTAAGATGCAAATATTTCATTAATTAAAATTTCGTTTGGTTATAACTCTGGAATCAGTGAAAGTAAGTACCAGTTATGACATATCGTTGAAAGGCTCTCAATGAGCACTTATTACTGCAGTTAAGAAAAAGTCCAAAATCTAAATGTTTTGGATTTTGGGCTTTTTTGGACACTTTTGGTCCAGTAGATTGCAATCAAAAGGGAAGGTGCATAACTAGATGTTACAAAAGTCCTAAATCACATATGATATACGTACGTACAGACGTCACCCCAAAACTAGTCATAATGGATATTTCCGTTGAAATCTGAAAACCAACCTTTTTCGTGATCATAATACTTCCTTTACTTCGTACAACGAAGTAAAAATTATTTTATTCTTATTAATTTCATTATATGTACCGTTCACGTGCATAATTATAAATTTTTTAGCCTATATATTTGCATAATAAACTGTATTTAAAGCTTTAACAAAAATTTTAATTTGCTTATATTCAACTTTACATCAAAATCAAGTTTAAAGTTGTTTTATAAAGAAAAAAATACAGCTAATATTGTCATTGTGTTAAATGATTTTAATTGGGCAAGGAGAAATTAAAAATAAAAATTGTATTATTAGAAAAATAAAAAAATTAATTAATTATTCTTTTGAAGAGGTTGAAATTAGTTCAATATTAAAAGTACGAATTCACACATCTAAACCAATTTACAATGCGGAAAAGTAATTTTATAAATTTTATACTTTAATTTGATGTGATTGAATTTTTTAAATAACGTAACTAAAGTTAGCATTAAAAACGTTAAAAAGGAACATAATTTAAATTTATTTAATTACTTTAATAAAATAATATTAATATTGTAATAAAATTCATAAAATACAAACCATAAACTCTTAGTCATAATATAACAACAATCTTTAATAGCTACATAAATTTTACATTATAGTTTGTTTTATATAAGCTATCTAACCTAAATAGGCAACTTGTAAAACTGATAAAGAAAATATTAGGTAAAGTGATTCCTGTCTACGGATTTACTTTTTGTATGGTGTTTATCGCTTAGTCGTGCTATTTCTCACAATTCGAACGCCATTTTTGTTTATTTTCTCAGTCATTTTCTTCTAAACCTCTTTTTCTTACTGCCTCCATAACACCATCCATTCAACATTTACAAGTCACCCTTGTTTATTTTTTTCCAGCGGAATCCAATTGAACAGTTTATTATACAACCTATTTTCATTCATCCTTCGTAAATTGCCATATTTTAACCTGGTTTCTTCAGCATCCTTCATTATCATTTTTGTTTTATCCATTCTTCTCATAATCGTTTCGTTCTTTATGTGCACAAATCTGGAGATAGGATCATTTTTTCACTAGAATCTCTTGTGTAGTGAAGATCTTACTTTTATTTATTTCTGTTAATTTACATATCTTAACATACAAGTGAGCATATAATTTTGGATTTAAATTTTCCAGTTTTTATTTTATCCTCATTCCAAATTTCCTTACATTTATCATTTGAATTTAACATCTCGGTAATTTTTCTTACTTGTAAAATCCTGTTTTTTATTTATTTAAAAAAATGAATGATTCAGTTATTTACTTTAAAAAAAAATAAAATGATTGAAAGATATAAAAATTGAAAAATTCTATATAAATAATTCACAAATAAAACTTTACAGGCATTATATTGAGATTAGTTTTTAATACAATTTTCGATGGTGATTTTAAAAATTATTATTAAGATTTGATTTCCTTATTTATTAATTTCCATAAATAATGAAAGATATTAAAACGTCTTAGAATGATATTTTCTAGCAAATAGAAAGTTAGTCCGACCCTCAAGTAGAAAGTTTAAAGTTACTCCAATCCTCCTGCGAATGTTAGAGAACTATAAACTTTCAGCTTCTACATTATAAGTTTTTTAAAATGTTGAAATATTTAAAAGAGATAAATATTTTTTTTTTAACTTGTTAAAATGAAAAGGAAGCGAAAGTAATTTATCAATTTGTTTTTATGATTTTGTTTTGGTTTTTCATTGATTTTATTCCTTTTCCAATTTTCATAAATATTTAAAAGCATTAATTCCGAATATACACTAATCACCGTACAAAATTTCATTATTATTTCGTGACTATTCCCGTGATAGAACAAACGCACACAAACAATACTGAATTTTATGATAGTTTTTTATATTTTTGGATTCAGATAATTCAAGTTGTGAAATTCAAAGAACTACGTACCCAAAATTTTGACTCATTACAATATCTTTCTTAGTGTTGAAAATTTATGCACAATTTAATATTCATATATGATGAGAGACTAAATCCTCAGTAAAAAAATGGTTTTTTTTTCGTTCTATAACCGAACGGTTTAAGACGGCATATAAGACACAAGTCCCTACGACCAGTAGCAGAGTTATTTACATGAAAAACAAACATCGGGATGTTAAATATACTAAAAACGTAATAAATGATATAGTTTATAGATTCCTTTTTCATTGAATTAAACTGATAACAGTATGCCAAGCCTCTCCAAATATTCAAATAATGATGTCCAAAAAAACCCACGCATTTATCCTTTTCATCCCAAAGATTTTTTACATAATTAACATCATTAATCTTAGAAACAGCAACTCTGAAAATTGATCATACTAAGATGTACTGATATGGTGTATCCAAGTTTGAAGTTACATTTCTACAGAAATTTTGAAAAGGTACTTTTTTATTTTCTTTATTTAATTGGTGTGGTAACAAGCGAACGTGACATCAGTGTGAAGCTATTTAAACAAAAATATTGAATTTTTTTCAATAACTGATACAAATTGTATTTGGTGAATATACAATTAGAAATTTATTATTAAACGCAATAAATTTATTAAAATTTTTCAAAATTGTTGGAATTTTCACGAAAAATTCTATTTATTTTTTTTAATTTAATTCCTTTTAGTTCCTTGTACGAAGAAGTGCAAGGAAGTATTGTAATACCTAAAATTCGCGTTTTCAGATTTTACGGGAATATCCATTTTGACCATCCCTGAATCCATTTTGACTAGTTTCAGCGTGACGTCTGTACGTACGTATCTCACATAACTCAAAAAGTATTAGCCGTAAAATAATGAAATTTTGGATTTAGGACTGCCGTAACATCCAGTTGAGCACCTCTCTTTTGATTGCAATCGACTGAACTAAAATTGTCCAAAAAAGCCCAAAATCTAAAAGTTTTGGATTTTAGAATTTTTCTTACTGCAATAATACGTTCTCATTGAGAGTTTTTCAACTATAGTTGGTACGTATTTTCATTGGTTCTAGAGTTATAGCCCAATAATGTTTTAATTAATGAAATATTTGGATTTTACAAGGGGAATGCACATCGGCTCGAATCCGACTTCATTTCCTTTTTTGTAATTTTTTTCTTTAGATTAAATATATTGATTTATGAATAATTATTAATCTATGATTGTAAAACGATTTTTATAATAAATAATAATTGAATAATAAAATAAATAAAAAAAAAAAGTGTAATAAAAAAAAAAATAATAATTTAATAGGCGTAGAAGGAAGTTACGCGATGTCCACATGAAATTTTTTAAATGACTAATCCTTTAATCTGGAATCTCTAATCCTGGAATCTTGTGATTGAAATATGGCTCAAATATTATTATACGTTATTAATAAATGTTATAAAACTATTTCAAAAATAAGTAATCTGCATTATATATATATTATTTTGTAATATTCGAAATCGTTTTTAAGAAATCCAAATTTTTTTTTGTGTATTTGATCGTATTAATACGATCAAATACACAAGTGTAACGATCAAACATGCAAAAGTGTAAGCTTTTAACACTTAGCATAAACTAAAACTATTAGGAAAATATACAAAAAATGTAATAGGATTATGTTATCTAGAAACTACCACAAAAAAAAACTTTTAAAGCCAAATGTTCACAACTTTTGAAATCCTGTGAAAGATATAACATCTTGTACCTTCTCTGTTTGGATCAGATATTATATTTGCTAGTTTTTATCTCTTTAGTTACAAAGATGTTCAAAGATGAAAAATGCTGTTAACTGATTTAACTGAGTTAAAAATGCTGTCATTTTGTAACTGATATTGAACTCTGTCGCGATTTTTTTTATTTTTATATCTAGTAGATATTGATATTAGAATTTGTAGCGAGTGTTCAAATTATTTAAATAATAGTTTTTAAATGAATAATTTTTAATTTAACATAAGCCTTTAACTTAGTAAATGTAGCATTTAAGGTTAAATTGGACCTGTTAAAATGCTCAGTCCTTTATTTTTCATTTACCAACATTTTGTAATTTATGAGTAAACATTTTTTAAAGAATAACTCTATATTTATGTATTGTATAATTTGAATAAAAATTTGTCGTATTGAATTAGTTTGAGCAGTCTACCATAATACCTTTTTTTATAATTTTTTTGATGCGTAAAATAGTTTGTTTAAATTTATGTTTAATTGTTCATAGAACAATTCAAAAAAATCTTTTTTAACAATTTTATAATTGATAAATACCAATTTTATTTTATTATAAAAAAATAAATTATAGAACTAATTCCTTCTATAATTTTTTAAAAAAATTTATTAAAAAGGAATTTAAAAATTAAGTTTTTAGATGGTTTTATTTTTAGACAAAGGAATTTATTCAATAAAATATAATGTTTAGAAAAAACATTATTTATTATAAAAATATATTTTAGGATTAAAAAAATAAAAAAATATTTATAACAAGAAAATCAAGAGTTTTATTTTCACTTACAAAAAATTAATTTGTCATTAAAATGTTCATTATGGTAGATCAAATAAGTTAGATAAAATATTAAAACATTTAATGTAAAACTGAAGATTGCTTGGTATAAAATTAGAGATTAGTATAAAGTCGATGAAGGATTTGAAGGAAAGACGAAACGGCGGAGTAGCAAAAGTTAGGAACAGGATATTTTCAAATGCCATTTTCAATTTCATCCTCCATCCCCTACGTTCCATCCTATTCGTTGTTACTGCCTGTCGGACGAGGATAGGATTGTAGCTACAATCCCTGGAATACAGGAAACGGAATTTTGTTAGCACAACAACCTTACTTATATTCAATAATTTAGATGCGATTTCAAACGAAAAATGTATTTATAAATACAGACACATACAAACATTTATACATGTATTTATATACATAAATATATGTATGTATATATATATATACATATATATACAATACAGTATTTAGTAACATTTTTGTCGAATTCCTCTGTATATATATATATATATATATAAAGCATTAGATACTACATTATCCATCCATCTTCGTCCGGCCACGAAGTTAATTTTTCCTACCACTGAAATCATCGGAAAATATTTTATATGCTAATTCTTTCTTTCCAATATTTCTAAAAGCTAACAGATATTGTCGTTGATGAAAATATGAATTAGGACATTTAATTGTGAGAGGACGATGAGAATATACAACGAAAATAACAGTTTCCCAGTGAATACGATTTAGTATTCCGTTGATCGATCTCGAGAATTAATTACCAACTAACTTTGGTTAGTAGCCTATGAATAATATATTAGAATATGGTATTAATAGAATATGGTATTATATTATATATTAATTTATATGGTTGCCCCATCATATTAGAACATTTTTTATTAAACATATCTGTGGCAAAATTTACAATTTGACTCATTTTAACACTAGTTTTTTGAATTGGAATATCGATTAAAAAAGTTCTCAATTTATTATCTCAAACAGTTAAGAAGTTAACAGTTTTTCCTTTACTTTCGTAAACATAAATCTTCCTCAATAAATTCTGTAAAAAATGGTGAAAACTAGATAAAATCTTTCGACTAGTTCTCTTGTTTTAAGGGATAACAGAAAGAAACCCTTTCTGAATTCTATGTTATTTATACATGTACATGTAATTACAGATATAATTGTAATTAAACGAATTGCATACAAGCAATTTATAACTATTTATTTTTTAAAGAATTAATTTTTGTTCACTGATTTTTTTTCTCTTCTGCAGAGATCTCTGCTTCATCAGAAAGTTGTTATATCCAATTTAATTTAAAAAAATAGTTTAAAAATTTTAAAGTTAAAAAGATGGATTTTACATCTCAGTCACTAAAGTAAAATGATTTATTCAGCTGGTAATACAATATGTTGTTAGATAATGAAATTTAGTTGTTTTAGCGGATTTCCCAAGAATTTATAGAAATCACTATTGTGCCCGGTCAGATTTTGTAAGGGATTATCAAGGGTAGAGGGGACCAACTTTTCTTTATAGTTTGGAATCTCTTGATTACGATTCTACAACATTTATATACATACATGTAAGTATAAGATTTCTTCGTCCGCTTTACTGGACGCAAATCTTAAAATCTTTTTGATTTTAATGATTTTGATGAAATTTGGCAAGATGATGTAAAATTAATAGAAATAAAACTATATTAATTTTTAAGGGAATCAGTTCACAGAACCCGGAGTTAGATGCAAAAACTGGGGTTTTTGGTACATTTTCAAAATTTTCATGTTGTAACTTGAAGGGTGACATGTTAGAAAGCCAAAATTAGATTTTTGCGAGCACCGCCAGGTGCGAGCTAGTTTCCCTTCACAATAACCTAAAATGTGATCAGGTATGAAGAAAAGGGTTTGGTGTCCAAAAAAATCAATTTTGAAGTTTTAATCGTTTTAGGTCTGGTTTGGGTCAATTTCAGTCTTTTTTTTTTTTGAGAGCACTGCTTCAAAACCACATAACTAAGAATAATAGTGTCAAAGTGGGTTGTTGGTGAGTAGCTGTGCTAAGTAATTGGTGCAGTTTCAACTCAATAATGATGTGAAAAGAAGGAAAAAAAAGAAATATACAAAATTTTTTTATTTATAGGAACAATACACAGTACCTCGCAATATTATAAAAGACGTACGTGATACTAGCATAACATGAAATACAAAAAAAAAAAACTCCTAAAGTTAGCTAAAACACCGAAAACAATATTATTTTCAAAAATCATTAAAACAATGGAACATTTTCTTTCTTAAATAAAAATTAAAATCCGCGCTCTTCTGACGGAAATACTGTAACAGAGTTTCTTATATTAAACTTTAAATAAATATTTTAAAATATAAATTTGTTGAAGTTAACTGAAATGTATTATTTCAGTAATTTAATTCAGGCATTATCAAATTTTATCGTTCTTTATTAAGAGTATTCTCTAAAAAATAAAAGATCAAAATTTCTTGCTATTGATTTATAATATTGATGTAACTTATTCTTTAAAATATATGCTTACATATACCCTAATTTAATACAGCATATTTTTATAGTGTATATTTTTAAAAATTAGTCAAATAAGAAAAAGAAGTTATGAATCGAAGTTGAGAATCCATAAAAGTTTATTTCAACCAATATACCAAACAGCTTACTATAAACAGATACAGGGCAAAGAGGATATTTAAACCCATTTCAACTTCCCGTAACGGCTTATTGAGCGCAAACTATATAATCATTTAATACTATTATTAAACAATTTAACTCTAGTTTCAAACAAATATCAATCAAAATTATAAGGTTTTAAAGCTCTATTAGTGTAACTATGAACTTCAAAAACTTTTTATACTGTATTGTGTACTATATTTTGTCCAGATCCAAGTTGAATAATTATGGAAAGTATTGAATTTGAATAGTTCAGGCGATGAGAGAATTTATACAATGAACTATTTAAAATTACTCGTATCTGCTTAAGAGTAATATTTTTAATAAAATTTACTAATAATATTACAAATTCCATTTATCTTTAATTTAATTTTATTTATAAAATTCTTTTTATAATATTTAGCCTTCAACTTTAATATTCAAATAAAATAAATTAAGAGAAAATGAGAAGTCGTTAAAATTGGTAGTTAGTAAATATATTTTAATATATGATAAGCAGTAAAATAACCCGAAATAAAATTTATATCCGTTATTAAAATTACTCAGATAAACAAAGATTATTCTATACCAAGCAATGTAGGACTGCTGGAGCAACTGAGGAATAGTTTTCCCAAATGTCTTCTTCTCTGAAACAAATATAACTAAAATGATTGCAGTTGAAATTCAGTCCAAAAGTGAAAAATTAACTTTGTTCTCCGTAGAGATTTGCTGTAGACAGCAGTAAACAACTTTACTATCAGAGAAGTCGAATAAAATTTTTTCCTCTCTTTCCTTTAAAGAAAGTTATAAAAATCATTTTGCGGAAATTATAAAACAACAAATACATTTTTTTATTATTATTGTGAAGTAGTACATCTATGTATTTTAGTTATAATATTTCTTAAATATTACAGAATTTTTTTTCTATTTTTTATAATTTTATATCGGTTAAACTTACGCAAAAGATATTTAGAAAATTTACACAACTAGCATACCGACGAATTTTATTTTATAGTTTATTATAACAGAATATTTAGCCAGTTTCACGTCAAAGAATCCTTAAAATATGACTAGTCTAATAATAAAGGTAAATATTTATATGATCTTTAGCGTTACCAATAAATTTTCTAATATACCCAATTTCATTTAATTACTTTTATCTACAAAATACACGAAGAAAAGAATTAATTTTCAGAACTCTTTAAATTAACTCAACTTTTTACGTGTGAAACGGGTAAAAAAGGTTATTCCCTACAAACTGCCTAATAAGGATTTTTTTCTCTCTTTACCAAATTTGAGTGTTTCTTGGTCAACGTTATTTTTTTTATTTATTTTTTTTTTAGGCTGTTTTTACATATGTATTACAGACAGTATTTATTTAAAAAAATTAAAATTAATATTCATATTCATTTGTAAGCTCAGAAAAAAAATTTGATAATGCCAAAATGTAATTACGATAGTAAAATAAAAATTATGTCGCAGATAAATCTATATACTAAATATATCTTAATTAAATACTTCGTTCTAGTGCGGTTGATATACGGTACGGTTTTCAATTAATGTTATTATCTGGTGCCATATCTTACATATAATACAAACTGCAGTCCGCATTAGCAGTTATAAAGTCAATTACTTTATTTCTGTGTCAATAACATACAGGAGCTATGTAATAGATATATTAATTAAATATAATTTTATTTTTGTCATAATTATTTTAATAATTATTTATATTAACAATAATTATTATTTTTTTTTTACCTCTATATTTTCCCCGCCCCACGGGACCGGATCCGCAACCAAGCATAAACTCAGCTCCAGGGGGTGCCATCGCCTCAAGCTTCCTCGGTAGAAACAAAGTCTCACCCAGGTAGCCGGGACACGGTCTTTATTTTCGTGCCACGCCTCTAATAAGGGGACCCCAATGGAGACCCCTCACCGGGACTCCAGTCTTTACGCCCTGCTTCTAATGAGAAACTCCTAAAGGAATCCCCCACCAGAACTACGGTCTTACATTCCCTCCCTGAAGGTGCTGCGAAGGAGTCCCCGGTCAATCATATTATTTTATATTAATTACTTTATTAATTACTCACCACATTACTTTAATTAGTTTATGAAAACTAACATAGTAGTATCGTTACTTTTAAAAAATAATCGTTCTTGATTGAAAGAGCTGTTAGTTACCAGTATTTGAAAATGAAAAATCTATTTCTTTAGGAATGTCTCAAGTAAATGAGAAAACAACAAAAGCTTAGTTAATAGACAGTTAGTAGGGTATATTATTAGATTTTCTTTTGTTTTACACAACAATAAATCAAATTAAGCAGTCAAAAATAAATATTTTTTCTTTATTGTTTTCCAAAAGACTTTTACGTATTATTTTGAAACTGTACAGTCTGAAACAAAAAAAAATGGAGAATGAAAAATCAACCTCGGTGTTTTCCTTTATTATGAAGTGAGTTGATTCACACTCATCGCAGAAGAAAAATCACTGTAAAACCATTTTTTTTTCTCGTGAAATTCTGTATCACATTAAATTCTGTATCAAACATCCACCTTCATATTTTCTTTTTTTCCGTAAAGTTTAATTAACAATCGGTTCAAATTTACCGGAAACATAAGTCAATTTTATTTTCAAAAAGAGAGAAAAATAAATGACATCCAAGGTTTCCATTGAAATCCCTCAGATTTCATGAAATGTATATGGATACAAATATGGGCATCTGTATATATTTCTTAATATACAATTTATTAATATTAATAAACACATACAAAGACTATTTGAGTCCAAAATATTTTAGACTCTTTGAGTCTAAAGAACATTGACCAAGTTCAGATATAAAGCAAAGAAAACACAAAAAATAATCTTATCAATCTCGCAAAGAATAAGTAATCAAACAAAGAAACAGTGAAACAAATCAAAAAACAAACAAAAGTAAGTAGCAAAACAAAATGAAGAATTTTGACGATGCACAAAACCCTGGAGTAGATGATTCAACCTAGAGTAAAAAAAAATTGAATCAATATGGCGGGAAAACATTTCAAACACACCATAAAGTAGTAATTTAATAACTTTGTAGATCTGCACTTTTCTACTTCCTAATTTCCCTCAGTTTTGAAATATAAAGTCGTTTCCATATTTTATTACCCTCTCTATAAGTAATTAATATCATTCTTAAATTTTTTCTTCTCTTACTTCACGGTTTGTGTTTTCCTTTAAAATCTAAAATAAATTATAATAAATAGAAAATTATACAGAGAATATACTCACTTTCAAAAGAGTGATTTATGTATTTTCATTGTTATTTAACTCTCATAAGTTTTCTTTAAAAATGACATTAAAAATTATGTAAACATCCATAACATTGGGAAATAAAGTGTAATAAATAAATTGTAATTAATACAATAAAAAATATAGGCGGAGGTTTATAATCGATTTAGAGACGATCTTTTATAATTTTCATTCATATTAAATATCTATCTATACGCGCACAACTTTCATCATTAAAAAAAGTATTTTTCAATATTTTTATTTTTGAATTGTAAAGCTAAATATAAAAGTGAAAAAGACTTGAAAAAATATAAATCAAATCATATTCAATATAGATGGGGTTATACCTTACACATAAGTCTCAAGACATACTGAAAAAGTAGGAAGAGAGAAATTGATTGATACAGCATATTTTTAAATTAAATTTTAATAATATAAAAATATTTTCATTAAAAATCTATTGACATTTACTTTATAATTATTATTATTATTATATTAAACCGCCAATAACTTTTCCCGTTATAACCTTTTTTTAAAACATTTAAAAAAATTAAAAAGATGGTACAAGAAGATCAATTTAAAATGTAAGAAAGAAATATTAATTTTATAAATAAATATTTTTATTAAGAAATTCTTTATGAATATACCATCTTCTTACAATCTATTCAAATTTTTATAATAAATATATGATTAATTTATATTTTAGTAAAATATAAATAGAATTATAAAGAAATTAAAAAAAAAAAATAGAATTGAAATAATTTCAATCGACCAGTTAGATTATAAAGTAATAATAAAAATAAAAATCCAATGAATAAAATGTATAATAAAAACTATCTCAATAAATATAAAATTAAACGTTACAAAATAAAAATAAATAAAATTTAATAATAATCATATAAGAAACAAATATTTTAATGCTATTTTTTTTATATATAAAAAAATATATTTTTTTTATATATAAAAAAAAAAGAAAAAGAAGCATTATTTATTACTTTAGTCGACATCGCGTCGTTTTTTTAAAACAATTTTCATCGTTATGAATCAAAATATATAATTTCCTCTTTCCATGCCGAGTCTTTATCCCTAATTCAATTTACTTGTTCTACTAAATGGCTTAGAAGCAGGCATTATATGCATACTGAATAACGAAAAATGGAACATGATCCGGTTTTCAAACCATTATCATAGCTATTTGATAGAACTGGAAGGATTATTTGTGAGAGTTTTATTGAAGCGTACATAGTATAAAACCAATTACTTTTTGCCTGTAAAATCCATGCTGGTTGCAACCAGATTCCCTTAGTCAGATGAGCTTAAGGGTATTATCCAATAAGCCTAACCCTTTCCTAGGGACAAAATTCTATTTCCGTAAAGTTACTATATAAATTGGCCGATAGAGTACTACTAGCTCGCTAGATATATATTTTTTTCCTTTTGAACGAAGATGATCCGTCTGCCTGTCATGACGCGTACCGAAGTCAATCCGATGTAATCGCTTAGCATTTGTTGTCATCTCTCTTGATTTATTGCGACGTTCAAAATGGCGACAGCATGTCATCTTCGTAGGCACTATAGCGATGAGGCGATGGTACAAGTTATAAAAGGAGGTCGGAGAGGAATGTAGGAAGAGGAACTAGAGAGAAAATGCTTCATATGTTCTAACCAGAAGTAGACATATTTTAGCGTGAACGAGTAAGTTCGTCATTTTTGTTTTATAAAGAAATTTTGGTCGTATGAATCTCTTAAATATCATACACGGTATAAACGAATTCTCCTCTTTTTTATGAGTATTCCATACAACATAATTCAACAAGACCGGGCCTGATTTTAAAAAAAACGTATTTCTGTAATGCTGTATATTTTTTTAATTATATTTAATTTCAAAAAAAATTATGACAAAAATTACGAAAATCAAAAAATTCGAAATATATTCCAAGTTCAAGTTTAATTTTACTTCGAAATTTTTTCATAGGCGAGACTGTATATCAGATATAATACATATTTTAAATACGAATAAAAAATGATGAACTTATACTTTAAAAAAAATTACTTATTTTTCTAAAATAAAAAGTATATAATATTCTAACAAAAAAATCACATCTAAAATTTAAATAATATTTTCTTTATCAATCTAATGAGAATTTTTAATGTCAGTTGTAACAAAAATTAAATGTACGTAAAATGTGCTTTACTAATACATGTATTTTTTGATTAACAGTTTGAAGCCAGTGCAAGAAAATTTTGTTTTTACAATTCTTTTAGATTTGTTAATATTACCAACGGTAATCTTTTTTTTTTCATTGTGCAATATTTATACCAGAATAATTTTCTAATAACTAGAATTTTATTTTTTCTCAGTAAAATTTATAACGTTTATCTTAAAGTTAAAAAGATATTTTGAAATTTTACATTTTAGTTAAACATAATTTTGTCTTTAATCGTATTACTGTAAAATAAGGTTTGAGAATCAGTTATCAGTTAGAAAACTTTCTATCAATTTTTATTTTCTCGTTTATACCTACAATAAGTACTTATTAAAACAATACTTTGCTGATATTCGAGCTGAGATTTACAAAAAAAAATAATATGTATAACGAAATAATTTTTTTGGTCGTAAATAATTTTATAAAAATCACAAAAGAAAGAACCTACTTTTATATAAAAGGAAAGATTAGAATCCAAAGAATGATGAAAACAAAACAAGCATGAGTTAATGCTCTCTTAGTTACTAATATCTTTCTACTGAGTTTCAGAAACAATTGAATTAAATTTTCACGTGAAAATATTTTGAATATCCCTATAGTATAAGGCGTTGTAACATTACTTTACAAAAATTCAATACTAATTAAAAAAGAAGATTGGAAGATGTTCTCAAATCCTCTACGAGGATAATATAATTTTTTCTTAAAAAAATATTTCACAAAATCTATTTGAAAAAGCAACTGCAACTGAGTCACAAAAGAAACGTTCTCAAGAAATAAAATAAGTATCATCCAAATCATCTATTTGAAAAAGAATAATCCTTGAACTGTAAATAAAAGTACATATAAGTCAAATTAAGAATCTTCTTTGTTTGAAATCTGGTAAAAAAACTGTACCCTTCTTGATTAAACCATGGTAAAACGAAAGAGCAGAATAAAACTTGTAGAGATCTAGCTGGCATAAAGAAAAAAACACAAAAAACCACCAATAACACTAATAATCTAACTAATTATCTTTATGTAAAAGTATGTATTTTAATAGATACCTCTTAAATAGAATCAAGTTTTGGAAGTAAGTAATGTACATGTCAATTTTGCTGCAGGTCTATGTAGAAAGTTATAGAACAACTTCGAAGTAACAATGCAATAACAATTGTCCTTTTTTATACATTCAAAGATATGTCTACAGATTAGATAAAATGGAATTAATACTCTTAAAAAACGTATAATGGATCAGATAAAATAACGTCGGTTTTAAATTGCTTCTCATTATTATCAGGAGGGGTTTTCAACCTTGATTGTTTTGCTTATCTTACATACATTACTTCCTATTATTAGCCAAGGATCGCTATACAAAGAACAATTTCAATACTATTATTAAAACTCATTACCAATATGGTGAGTGTTTTGGGAAAACAGTTTGTAAAGTTTAGGAGGTATTTGGTAGAGAAAACGCACTGAATGAGTCAATAGTTCGGCGATTAGTGAGAAAATTTAAAGAAACAGGTAAAGTTACAGATATAGAATAATCTATTCCTCCTCGCACTGACAAGATTCTTCGTAAAATCGAGTCCAACAATGATTCAGCATATCCAAGAATATTCATCATTTACAAGAACTTGGAAAAACGAGAACGACTTTAACCCGCCGTTGCTGGCTAGAGAAAATTTCGCTCACCCTACATGCCTTTTTTGCTATAGTTTTTCTTACAGTTTTTAGAAATATGACTGACTATGTACTTTTTGTACTGGACGTTTAGAGATATCAGTCATCATTATTTCTTACATTATCGTATTTTTTGTTGATGTGTCATTTCGGCGAACGCAGCACTGAGTAGCTAGTAATTGAATTACGGAAAAATTCAGTTTTTTCAAGTGATGCGTTCAATATTTTATGTTTTTACGCAAGTTTATGCTCTTATTGCCCACATAAAAAAAAAAAAAAACGCAGGAAATCAAAAAATAGGTGTGTATTCTTCTATTTGTAGGGAGCATACAATTACAATCTGCACAAAATGCAATAAAAAAAGGGACTAGACACCGATAGCAATGATTAGCTAAAATATTACTCTATTTATATAATTTAATTATTTTAGCTATATGGGAAACATTTTTTTTAAAAATGTAACAAAAATCATTCATTGATTTGTTTTTTATTGGTTATAAAAAAACAATTTTTTTATAATTTAAAAATGTTGATTATTATCTTTTAATTTCCAAACTGGAAACTTATGCGTTAGATTTTTTGTATAATAAATAAATTAAGTGTAAGAATAAATGACGTGCGTTACGCAAATAGGGTGATAATAGTATCTAAAATCTAGAGAAGCAACCCGAACAAAATGCATCATTTACGTAAGTAAGTAAAGTTATTATTAAATAGTATATAACAGGAAATTAATTTTATATCATTAATTAATAACAAAAAACCTATTAAAAAGATACTTATTTGCGTAAAATTGACAGTAATCGAACTACGGAAGAGAAAAAGCCGAACGGTGAGCGGGGAGCGCTCACCAGCCAGCAATGCCGGGTTAGGAAGAATTCTTCTAACAAAAGATCTGCTTATGTGCCAATACAAAATACAGTTAACACAAAAACGTAAGCCAAAGTACCATCTTAAGCACCAGTATGCTAATTTTGTACTGCGGCGTCAAGCAGTAAACAGCGACTTTGTAAACATAATAATCTTTAGTAATGAAGCACGCTTCCATCTTGATGAGTATGACAACACGCAAAATTGTCAAATTTGGAAGAAAGCTCAAAACGAGAATCCTCGAGCTCATCATGAGTTTCAGTTACATCCACTGAAAGTACTATTTCTTGTGAATTTTGACTGGTGGAGTTATCTTTATATACTTTTTTGAGAATGATGTCGGAATTGCGGCAATAATTAATGGTTAAGGGTATTGTAATATGCTGACTGAATTATTTGACCAAATTCAAACTCAACTGGAATTAACAGCATGTGGTTTAAACAAGACGGTGCAACATGCCACACTGCGAGAGAAACACTCAATTTGTTACGTGAGAATTCCCGTGCCGTGTAATTTCAAACCATGCCGACCAAACAGCCACAGAGCTCATGCCATCTGTTGCAAAAAATTGCAAAAAATTACCATATAATTCCTTGGGATTTTCAAAGGCACACGTTTAGAAAACTCTTCATAAACAATTCCTAAGCGTGGAAGATTTAAAGAGTGACTGCAAATATCGAACCAGACCTATGTTTGAAAGTGATGGAACATTTCAGGAATATGCTAGCAGAGCCTTGAAGAGCATTTGTCTGACATTATATTCCACTCATTATCGGATGAAATGTGCTATAAGTGTATGTAACAATATTTTTCATTTTCGAATAAATACTGTGTTTCGTTAAAATTTTTAAACTGGTGCTATTTTCGGCCCACTCAATAGAATAAGAAACAAATTAATTACTTGATCAGCAAGCAAAAATTATGCAAATATTTAAAAATATTTTTAGATATTCAGTTTTAAATTTCATGTTAATTTTATTTCTAAATCATTTTGGAGCTAATTAAACAAAATTTGCCGTAGAGTTCATTAAAGATTGAGCTGCATATTTGCTGGTGTTAAAGTACAGTACAGTACAGGTTATGTACGAGTACACTCGATACAGCTCTGGTATTTATATTTTTATGAACTCCATTGTAGCTTATATTTAAATTTGTAAAATCAATTTAATTCACTTCTCTACTGAAGAAAAAGTTGCATAATTAGAGCTGAAAAAACTCGTTTAAATTAAACCGCATATTTTATAAGTGGTTATCATTAACGAAATTCAATTTAAAAAAAATTTATTTAATTCTATTTTCTACTTAGTGTAATCAGTGAGTAAATTACAGTAATAATTGTTAAATTTTCATTAGGTAAGTTATCTATTTTGTTTTTAAAATAAACGAAAATTGTTATCTTTTGATTACTACATTAGAATTCAGTCACTGGGGTAGTAATTCAAATTATTTTTGTTGCAAAAACATACACGTTATGTGCATCAAGTGTTACATTCTGTATATTATAACGAAAAAAGTTATTATGATTAAACATATCTACTGTCTAATATATTTTACGGGTTTTATTTTTAATATAAGTACAATGTTTTTAATATGTAAATTTCCATTAAGAAGTTAATTTAATTTTAACGAGATCTTTTCAGGATAACACCAGAATTTCTTATGTTGTAAAAGAAATCGAAAACTACGTCTGTATAAGAAAACCCAATAAGTGGATTACTTGGACGTTGTATAACTCTTAATTTTTTTTTAGTTAAACTTTGTATTTTATGAAAAATAATCATTATATTTTGGTAATTATAAATAACATATTTATTATTAATACTAAATAAATTATGAATTAAATAATATATATATAATGAAGGTATATGAATATATATATATATATATATAGGTGTATGAATATATATAATGAAGGTAATATATATATTACCTTCCATAAAACTGACCATTTTTTGAACTTATTTATGGTTCACAATAAATAAGTTTCACATTATTGGAATTTATTTATTTAATACGTACAACTTAATTAACAGATACCTGTCCGTTTCGAGTTATGGACTAATAGTGATTGGGATTATACGAGAGTAATCCGTAAATTCTAGCACCTCTTATTACTGAAATATAATATCCTAGTTGTCTATGCCATGGCAGTCAGTATAGTGGTTGCTTTATAAACATGTATCAATTAAAATTAAAAGTTTCATGAAGCAATTGCATAAATTGCTTCTTCATAATTTAGATGAATTAAAAATTAAAAAAAAAAAAATGATTTCAAGACTTACATTATCTTCTATTCTGAATCGATTTTTGCAAAAATAAAGTCGTTAAAATTACATATCAACATATAAATTTATACAATATCATTTCTATTTCTAATATTTTTAAAACTCTTACCGATATCCAAATTTTGAACTCAGTAGTACAAATTTATAGAAAGATCGATAAATCTAAATCCTGCCAATCATCGATAATCAGCAGAAAATAAACCTAAATAATCTATATTTAGCTGTTTAATTTCCATTAAGAAGTTTTAGTAAGTAATATAACATAAATTTATCGTCTACTTCTGAATGTAAAGCTTGTAGTCTGTTTAATGTATTCTAAAAGTAAAACAATTACTGACAGCAAGAAGTGTTCCGATTGAAATGTGAATGTAGTTTGCCAGTTGCTCTTTGTGAAGAAGTTGTAACATATGATTAGAAACCTTAAGATTGGAAAGAAGGAAGATGTAAATAGAGCTTTCTGAAATACGGTTTTGGAGAAAAATTAACAAAAGTGTTGTGAACAGACGACATGAGAAATAAAGAAGTATAACAGAATATATAGTTATTTTCATTAAAGTGTATAGGAAGAAAGGTAAAAGAAATACGAATAAGGGAAATAAGAAGGATTGAGAGATGCATACAATATTAAGAAGGGAAGAAGTTGTAAGCGAATAAAGCTCAGAATAGAAAATATTAGAGGATATTCTGCTGAAATTCTTCTAAAGATAGATTCACTGGTGAAGTAGAAATTCAGGAATGATCTTGTTCGGAAATCTGTAAAGATAATGCACCGGAGCGGTGCCATTCACTATACGAGAGCATTAGTGGGACGGTCCTTTAGCAATAATTAACTTTTCAATTGCTCACCCTATTATTTCACAATACTGAAAACGATATTGCTGAACTTTACCAGCATTTGCATAGAGGTTAAAATCTCATCCTTCCAGAGATAAATTTGAAAATCAAAATTAACTTTTAAACCTAAAGTTTTTTCTATGTATTTACTTATTTCATTTAACTAAAATAGATTCTACAATGATTTCTTAAATACGTAAAATAGTTATCAATTACAGAATAAATTATACAGTCAAAATAATAATAAATATAAAGCAAAATTATAATAAAAACACAAATCCTTTCATCTCCCAGACCAAATAGGAATGTGTTCTACGGTTCTTATAATAATCTATTTAACATTTATTCTTTATAATGTAAAAAAAAAAAAAAAATAATAATAATAAAAATTATTTATATTATAATTCTTTTTTTTTTTGCCCAAGGTACTTCTCCTTTCAAAGCATCCCTGATACTTTTCACGAAAATTCACCTGGGTCAAGGCAGTAGTTACGTCTCGTGGCAACAGACCACGGAATCATACATCCCGTGAACTTCGCTTTTTAAAAAAACTGATCTTAAAAAAAGTTGAGGATATTTTTTTAATTAAAAAACTTTATTTTAATTATTTCCAATGGTTATAGCCTTCAAGTTTTCCTGATGAAGATTTCCTAAAATGCACTTTTTTTTGAAATTATGTACTAACGGAAACTAATGTAACGGAATTTCATGAAGATTTATTCAAATTTATGCATCATGATTTATATACATATATACCGGGTGGCTAAAAAGTAACTCACACCCCCTCTAACGTTTTTATAATTGAAATAACTGGATGCGGTTTGCGGAATTCTTCTCTGCACAGAGGGAATACTTCAATCAACGTATATTTCACTCTTTTTGATTTAGGTTCGAGGAGGGGAGGTGGGGGCAACTCAAAAATTTCAAATGGGATCAATGATTATTTGACACAATTTTAAAGAGCTTGATGAAATGAGAAAAATTATACAATTAGAACTAAATTCTGATCCTCCAATTAAAAATGGCGGCCAACAATATATTTGTTTCAAATAGCTAGAATTACAGTTGTATGCTTCCTTTTAATTTGTATTGTTTTTTGAGTTATCCCGAATCTTCCACTGGAAATACCTTGTAGTATTTACTTGTAACTGTAGTATTTGAGAGACAAGCAAATCGGAATCAGAAAAATGAAATTGTAACTATTTAAACTTAAATGGTGACTAGAAATGTCATTAGGTTAATTAAAAATTTAAAAAAAATTAATGATTAACATTTTTCAAATAGTTCTTTTAATTAAACTTATAGTCATGAATTTAAAAAACAATGAACTAATAATTAACGGACTAAAAATTATTCAACGGACTAAAAATTCACTAATTCAACTAATTCACTAATTCAACGGACTAAAAATTAACTAAAAATTAAAATTAATTTACTCATTTTTTAACATAAAAAATTTTATTTTATCAGTCGTTTCTTATATTAGCCTTCCGACCGACTAGAATAAGAAACCGACTTATGAAATAAAACATAAACACCAATAATATATATATATTATATATATATATATATGTGTGTGTGTGTGTGTGTGTGTGTGTGTGTGTGTGTGTGTGTGTGTGTGTGTGTGTGTGTGTGTGTGTGTGTGTGTGGCGTGGCGTGGTGTGTGTGTGTGTGTGTGTGTGTGTGTGTGTGTGTGTGTGTGTGTGTGTGTGTGTGTGTGTGTGTGTGTAGAGAAATCCCTCGTATAACGTAGTTAATTTCCCACAGAAACTTCTTGTTAAATGAATCTCGTAATACGAAACTTACATTTCATACAAAAAAAGGGTTAGGTACTGAATCCATTTTATTTTTATTACAAAAAAAAATAAAATACAGAATAAGAAATTTTTTTATTTATATCAAATAATTTATGTTACTTAAAAAAATATACAAAAAAAAAAAAATATATAAAGTTATTAAACTTGAAATTATATTTGTTTTTTATTACAAATACACTACAGATTTTTAATCCTTATTTCTGTCATCAAAAACAAAATTTCATAGGGGGTTTTTATTTAGCAGTAGCCAGATATCGTCCTCAATTGAAATCTAATCATCATTTGTGCGATTATCATGACATGGTACGGCTGGTTTAATTATCAATAAGTAATTAGACTTTGGTTACCGCTATGCTACAATTTTTGATTAAGTTCATAATGTGGTGCTAAACAAAGAAATTGAATATATTTATTTGCAAATTTTCCCTACATTGAAGGATCATTTCCCGTAAAAAAACATTTATGTATAGATCTATGCGCTAAAAGGTAAGTCCACTAATATAATTTCGTAAATTCATAGAAATTTGTCGCCAAACGAATTTACAAATACTGAAATCTGTAGATACTAGCCGGTCAGATACTACACCGTCTAGCCAGGGGGCTCCGACCCATGGACCGTCGACGTTTGTATCCTCAGGTTTGTGAGAATATTAAGTATTTTACAGATATTCATTAAAAAAAAAAGATTATTAATTTTACTTAATTATATTTCTGTTGCCATGGTGACAGAAATATAATGAAGAAAAAAGGATTAATAGGTTTACATATATATATATATATATATATATATATATATATATATATACAATACAATACATATATATATATATACATCATTCGTAACAAGAAGCATGGTGCTTCTATACTTATTATTTATATAAAGTTTAAAAAAAACTTATGTCTACAATAGTTTTTTTTAAGAAACTGTAAGAAATTAACATGTATAATAAATTTTAATGTGAACAACGTACGGTTTATAGTGCACAATACAATCTATTCAATTTATTGTAAACGCGCTATATGGAAATTGTAATCGTGTTAATGCGAATCTTTACAATATTTGTACCGCGTTGTAGGTGTACCGTGTTAAACGATTACTGTGCGCATATATATACTAGGTGTGTCTATAAAAGAACTCCTTAGTTCCAAAAGATTTCAATAAAATAATGAAATCAAGGTAAAAGCAACCGATACTTATATACGTTATATTATTAAGTATTTCATTGAAAAAATTCGTCGCGGTTGGCGCAACTGTATGACCATCACTGCGTATCCAGTTGGAAGTCTCACTCTCAATCATAACGACACCGCAACAGAAAGCTTAGTACTTGAATTTGTTCATCAAAACACGATCGATTATTATCACATTTCAGAGTAATTACTGACGAGAATTAGACGCTTTCGGGCCTACCGATAAAACAATACTTCAGAGGTTTAATCAGTTTAAGGAAACAGGCAGCGACTTGAAGGGAAAATCACCAGACAGGCCCCAAGTATCTGAACAAAATGTGGGATGGATATGAACATCTTGCAAGCGAAGCCCGAAAAGTAATTAGCAAGGCGCAGTTTAGACTTACAAATACCTAAATCTACAGTATACAAAGTTGTGTAAGAGGCTTAGACTAAGTGCGTATAAGATATAACTTTTACATAAAATCAAACCCGATAGCAAAGTGAAAAGATTAGAATTTGCAGATTTAATACTTAACAAGATTGATGAAAATGAGGACTACTAGGAAAAAAGTCATGTTATCCGATTAGATGAAATTCCACATTGATGGGCCAGTAAATTGACACAATTGTAAATTTGGGGATCAGAGCCATCGCATTAAATGATCGAACTTCAGCGTGATTATCTTAAAGTCAATTTTTGGTACAACTTGATGAATGACCATTTTGTAAGCCTGTTCACTTATTTAGAAAGCACAATTAATGGGGATATTTTCTGTGATACGCTCAAACTTTACGTTTTTCCACACATTTGCGATATTGTATCTAGAAAACGGATTAATTGTCTATTAGCTAGATGGCGCTCCGCCGCATTACAACAATTGTGCTCGTGTTGCGTTAAACACTCACTTTCAAAACAGATGGACTGGAAGAGAAGGGTCGATGGCATGCCAACCAAGGAGCCTAGACATGACCCCACTATATGTATTTTTGTGGGGGCATGTGAAAAACATTGTTTATTTGGAGAAAATCCGTGACATTAACCACCTATGAGAGAAGATTGTTGCGGCAGTAGAATCCATTATATCCGATATGCTGGCGTGTATGTCGGAAGAGCTGGAGTACCGTCTACACGAGTGCAGGGCAACGAATGGTGCACACATCGAAGTGTATTAAACAACAAAACAAATTTCAGAATTTATCTTTTCAGAATATCTACTCATGTAAGTAAGTAATACTATATTCAAATATTGTACTCTTTAATTTATACTTGAAACCGAGGAATTCATTTTTAAACACTGCATAATATTTTTTTTTTTACATTTTGGACCTAGGATTTCTAAAAACGTCGAGAAGTTCAAACTTAATGTGTTATAAAACTTTTGAACCAAGGTATTACTTTGCTTAAATGTAATATTGTTTATTATAAAAAAGAGGGAAATTAAAATAAGCAGGAAATTAGTTGTTTAATGTTTTCGTTTTAGATTGATGTTCTTCTATAATTAAATTTAAAAGATTTCAATATTTTTCAAATATGTTATATATATATATATATATATATATACATAAAATAAATATTAAAAAAAAAAAATAATAATAGAATAGAAACAAGAAGAATACGTCTTAAATATTATTGAATAGATTATTTTAATATATATATGTATTAAACATTACCATAGAATTTAACTGATTATTTTCACACTAAGATAAAAGAGAAACGGTGAAGAAATTAGAATTCGTTAAAATTGACAAAGAGCAGTATTGAATAAAGTGTTCTGACGATTACTAAAGAGAAAATGAGAAAGATGGAAACGAGAAGAAAGAGAAAGAGATACTGTAAAATGTAAACGAACCACAGAATTTATTCAGGCGAAGACAAATTGATGAGCAAGTGTAATTTCCCTCAGATGCTTTTATTAATGTCACTGTTAACGGACAAAAATAAATGAATGAATGTACAGTATATACTCGGTCGAATTTAAATAGCTGGTTTACGAGGAAAAAGAGATTCCTGTAATCACTGAAATTTTCCATTCATTTACAATTGAAGCGCTGTATTATATTTTATGGAACCAGTAACGTACAAAGAGAAATTATAATTTTAAATATAGAATGAAAATGCATATTAATACAGTGTATGAATTATATTCTATACATGTACAAAGTAAAATAGGTAAAAACGGATATGGAAGTCCAGGGTTCTGTTCCCACATCAGCTTTTCAAATTTGAATTTTATTACATAGTTCGTACAAAATACTCCATATACGTACGTCCGCTTGACCCGTACGCTGCCTATTCTGAAATAATTAATTGTTTATTCCATTCATTCATATTCCGACCGTATTGTGTTTGTAATTCAGTTGTAACCTACGTTGATAAAACAATAGAGAAAGTTTTTTCCTTTAAAACACTTTCCTATCTAAATTTCAGTTAACTGGTTAAAACTAATTAAAAATAAACATTCATCATTGTATGCGGTAAGTCTTATTACGTTGCATTAATATATTATTTCAATTTATTATTAATTATTATAAACATTAAATTATAAATTACAAAACAATTTATAAAGAAAGTATTAAATAATTTATATACCATTTTTATTTTAATACGATTTATTTTAATAAAAACTATGATAAATAAAGTACAATTAAAAATAATTGTAACAAAAACAGAATTTGAAAAATAATTAATCATGAAATAAAATAGTAATGATATAAAATAAATAAATAAAAATAACTTTAAAAAAGCCAGCAACGTCGATGTGATTCAGCGGGTTCAGAGAAAGGTATTACGGACAATAGCGCAGCCATCTTTGTTTGTAACGAATAGCGAAATTCATGGGCATCTAGGTATCCCCAGAGATCTTTAAGGAGATTGGTTGTCTGGGTTCATATCCCGACTGAATTCTCACACTAATCGTCTTGCGATTAAAATTTATTGGACAATGGAGAAGGGGTCAGACGGTCAACAGCGCTTCACGTACTGGACACTTAAGCAACAGATATCAAAAACTGAAATGATAAGCTTTCTTGAACAGTTTTAGTTTAGTGGTGAATATGGTCTGAAATTAGTTATTGTTATTATTCTATGGCCTTTCTGTTTATCTATTATTCGCTTTGTTTGACTGTTGTATTTGATATTCCTGTTATTCACATGGAACTTGACGAATCAGCCTGTGAGGCAAGTTGTTATGGTGAGTTGTAGATCCTAGCGGTGAGGAAAGATGAACCTCAGTGAGTTTTCTTAATGTGTTTTACAGTTTATAATTATTCACATATTCGTTATCTAGTATTCGTATTAATTATGTTATCCAATGACTGAATTCTTTTAACATTAGTATCTTCAACTTAACTTTTTATCACTTATCGATACTATTTTTTATTGTCAATTTTACTGTTCATGTTGTTCAAACCTTGAGGAAGGTCTTTGAGTGATCCTCTTTCATTCCATAGTGTGTCATGATTTATTTATGGTTCCAATTGGGAAACTGATTATAAATGTAAAAAAAATAAATGCTAAAAAATAAAAAAAATTAAAGGTAATAATTGTATTGGTAGTAAAACCAAAAATATATCGTTACGTTGACCTTTAACTTGAACCCGAATCTAAAAAGTAGTAATTTATTAAAGAATTATAAAATATATGATTTTATTTTCACATGATTTTATTATTTTAAAAATTTGTTAACCATGTTTATATTTAAAATATAATTTAGTATATAGAATACACAACATCCGCATGAGAAATTGTCATTTTATAGAAGCTTAATAGATATTAAAACTGGTTCCTGATAAAAATTTAAAAAAAATTGCACAGAAACATATCAATAGGGCAAATAAATGTATCCTTATAACAAATATTGATTCTACTTATGGCCATACTTTAGGTATTTTGATGTGAATTACAAACTATTAACCAAATCCTAAAATACTAACAGATTTATTCCAAAAATAAATTTCCTATTCCCAAATACTTAGTAAAAAAGATTGTACCATTCTCCATCAAAGTATATTTTTTCCTTTTTTCTAGCACTACAGCCACTGTTTTACCATCGTCTAGAAAAACTGTTAGTTTTGACACATAGTACTCTTCTAATCTAATTGCATACGTATGTATTTATAGTTCTATACATAAAATATCGGTATTAAATAATAACAGTTTATGTACGAGCAATAATACCTAAACTTACAAGAAATATTCTATTGAATTTATAAAATTGTTCAGTACTGTGAATAAAGCCATGCTATATATCTAAAATTATAAATGCAAAGGTTTGTGGCGGTTCTGCCGTTTCAACAACATCATACGAGAACCAACCGACCGATTGCTTTCAAATTTTCAGGATAAATTATTTAGGATAAACTATTTAAAGATAAATTATTTATTTCAAGATATCCCGGGGAATGTTTTCCTGAGATAACACACCAGAGAAGATTTTAAACCATAGATCGACGCCCTAGCCCCTTTGGGGGTGAAGTTGTGAATTTTTCTCTTTTACGACGACCTAATATCGTTTATGATTTCGTTTTTCGATGTAAAACTTATAAATTATGCATTTTATAACAAATCCGATACCTTGACTTCTTCCTGAAATACAGAGTATTCTAGGGTAATGAAAAGGGGAATCAGAAGGGATATGTTCTATAGCAGGAGCCTATCACAGCTTCTATGTCAAGAATGAGGGAAACGTTGGAGAAAGAGAGCTTTCACGCATTAATTACTATTTATTAGTGTTATTCTACAACCATAAGAATAACAAACACAGCAGGAGTCTAGGGGCGGAGCCGCTTGTCTGCAAGTTTTGCAATTAAACTATACGTGGATTGATGTACGAATAATTACAAATATATCAGGTGTTCACTGGCAGATTACATCCACTTGCTCATCCCTCCATCGGTAAACCAGCTGTAGTGATGAAATGTTTAACATGTTTTTTTTTTAGACGTTTAACATGTTGCTTTCAGCAACGCTCTGTTTAACATGTTGCTTTCAGCAACATGTTAAACAGAGCGAAAAGCTTCTCTGATCTGAATATACCGCATGCAATGAGTTAATGTTTCTTTTAAAGTCAATGTTTCTTTTAAAAATAAGTATAGGTTGTCAGAATGGTTCAGATTATTTACTTTCATAATTCTTTACATTAGAGCTTTTCTTAGCACGTTTACTAATTATAAAAGAAAAGCATTACTGAAATCATTCTAGCACAGGTATGGCCATGAAAAATTATAAATTTTACAGATTTTAATTATATTTCCCCCCTCCCTTTTTTTTTTGAAGCGTAATTTGTTTAAAAATAAGGGTCATAGAAAGATTGTGCTTATAGATCTGTACGCAAAAAATCAACTCAAGAAATGATATCACACTTAAAGAAACATAAAAAAGGTTTTTTTGTTTATCAGTGTAGGCAACGACTTCAACATCAGCTGTAGGCTCTAGTGTAGTAAGATACAGTACACATTTTAATTATTAAAATAATAATAATACTAGTTAATAACACTATAATAAAGTGGGTAATTATAAATTTAACGTTTAAATTGTTACATACGTGTAAAAACCTCATTAAAGTAATATGGGTTTGATCCGTAAAATAAATTAACAAATTGATTCCTAAACAAAAAAAAAGTTAATAAAAATTAAGGTAAAATATTAATTTAATAAAAGATACACTTCATCGGAAATGTATGTCTAACTCATATATTTACTGGGATTTTATCGCTTACAAACACTATTGTGGTTAAAACTTTAAAATAATTTGTAATAACATTATAACTCAATCAGGAAAATTGATATGATGTCTAAACTGACATAATTACTGCATTTTTTTTTTTTAAATTAAAAAACCCTTTTCAATTAATTGTGATTACTGACCTAGTTTATAATAATGTCGTTTAATTAAATTCTATAATTAGATATCTATAATTAATTTAGTTAATTTCTCTTCTAATAATGAGAGTATTATCATATAATTATTAACAAAAATTATTAAAAAGTTGGAAGTTTAAAATTAGGAAAAAAAATCGAATATAACTCGATTATAAAGAGAATTATATTCGATATTTAACACACCTACAAATAGAGTAAATAAACTTAATAAGAGTAAAAGTAAAATTCTCTTAAAATATGCTTAATAAGAGTAATTTATGAGAGTAAAAAATTTTTTTTTTTAAGAAAGTAGGATAAATTGTATAATTCCCTTTGGTGAAGTTTTTATCTTAAATATGTTTGTCAAAAAGTACTCCAAATTATAAAAAAATTATACAAAAAAAAACATTTTTTTTTTCAAACTGGCTTATAACAAACCAGCATCGCTCAAAGGAGACAGAATGAATAAGAATAAATACCTCGATTATTTATTCTGATTTCAACAAAAGGTATTTTGTTATCTGAAGTATGACCAATTTTTTCTAATCAAAAACTTGATCCACTAATTTTTTTTTTATATTGAGTGCGATTATCTACTTTCCTTAGCTTCGTTATAATTAAATCACATTTTGACGCGTTTAGGATATATTTCGTTTTCAAAACTCGATATACTGAATACAAGTTTTTAAATGTCTAAGAATGAGATTTGACTAATTTAAAAACTCACTGTACTCAGTATAGCGATAATTGAATATATCGGAAACGCAACAACATGTGATTTAATTTTGATGAACCTAAGAATGGTAGATAATTGTACTCAATATAAAAATTATGATGATATTGCAGGGGAAAAAAATTTTAATAATAATTTTGATCATCTGTCTAAGAGATAGTTTATCCTTCACCCCCTTTTATCATATTCATTTAAGTGTTTATCAACTTTTTTTGTTTCTTTCTAATAGCGGTTTTCCATCGTTGTCTGTGGTACTAATTTAAATCATAAACCTAAAATTTTGCTTTCTAAATTCTATATTAATAACTAATTTTATTTTTACTTAACTATTTCTCTTTTTTAAACAATGTTATTCTGCTAGTTAACTGATTTCTCAAGACGTTTTACAGTTACTCTCTTCATAATTTTACCTTCATACATGAATTCTAATGTATTTCACGTTTCCGGTGTTTTTCTGTTAATACTTCTCTTTAACAGTAACATTTTCTACAGTTTATAGCTTTGTAGAAATTTCTAAATCTTTTCAATAATTTTTTTATTTATTTTTTTTATGTTAACGTTAAACATTTTCTTCTAAGTTGTTTAAATCTAATATCTTTCATGTAAGTATTTGTACAGTTTTATTTTCTTCGTTTACATTTAAGGAAAATTAAATTTTCATTAATCGTTCTTAAATAGGATTTACAGTTCGTAATCTAGTTTCAAAATTTCTGTTTCATCATTTATTTAATATATACATCTATATCTTGTACTCTTCTCTGCCGCCTGGTCTCATCTACACACATAATATTATGAATTTTAAATAATGTTCAAGTTAACAGTTTATCCGAAGGATTTACTTTTGAAATTCAAACTTCTCTTTTATTTCTTTAACTAAATTTATATATCGCCTTTTCCTTCTATTATCAGGATCTAGTGCCCCATTATTGTATATTTTTCATTTCCTATTATATATTTCATTTGATCATAACTCTTCTTTTCTATCTTCTTAGATCATATTTCATAACTCCTCTTCACATATAATTTTTATTCCTCATCTTATACTAAAGGAAATTCTCTATAAATCTGCAATAATGTTCTAGGTTTGAATTTTCCTGATAAAAATATTCATTGTGTTGATATATAAATTGTAGAGCTGAATCTGTTCTATAATATCTTAACCAAATAAAACATTCCGAATTTAATATAATTACGTCATTGCAAAAAAGGGAAGCCCACCTGACATATCCTACTAATGCCCACTATATATCCACTATTTTTTCAACAAATCAGTAAAACGATACGATGTTGAACATATATTATTGGTCACCTGAAAACTAATTATAGCGCATTGTAGTGAGCATTTATTTCTCCTTCCCCAACGAAGAAAAAGGGCGTTCCTTTACGATCACTGGCTTATCTGAACTCAAATAATATGTTACGTAGCTTTAGAATCCTTATTCATTATTTTAATATTTGGTACGTACTTTTAGTACCCTAATCTTATATTTATATTACCTTACTATTATATAAAGAGATAACTTCTTTTTTGTTAGTTCTCGATACCCGCAAAAAGTACTAAATTAATATTAATTAAATTAATATTACTGTAACTTTCTTATGACGCCCGAATATTTTATCACAGTTAAAATATCACCAATCTCATAAATAAAAAAAAAAACGTACCAATAAATAAGCTAGAACTATTTTTAATAAATTTAAAGTCATTATCTATCGGTCGTCTATGTTAATATTTACTTTTTCATGCAATTATAATGTGATTTATTAAATTTATTGTCATTGCTTATAAAATAACTTGTATTATTATAGTAAAATTCATAAATACAAATTATTTTGATGAATAAATTAAAGAAAATAGCGTCTATTTACATATTTAACAAAGTTTCGATGGTTTGAGAAATACTGAATTTCGATATAGATATTGACTTATTTAGAAATACATTATGTGTTTTACAAAATTTAATGCCACTGTCTAATTTAGCAGTGACCCAGGAAAACTCATTCTGAAATGACTAAATTAGCACTTCAAATTTCTAAATTCTGAATTAGTAACTTCCCTCAGGTTAAGCCAAACACATAATTGACGTAGATACGACTGTCAGTTTGGTATTAATATTTTAATAACGCCTAGATCGACGAGGTTATAAATTGATACATTCTTAAAGAATGAACATTCTCAAAGACCTTTAGAGGAAGATCTACGCTCGGCTCAAAATCAACCTTCAAGAAATATGTTACCTCTCAAATCAGCTTTTTATTAGAGCTAAACCACTGTGAATTTAACTTGAAAGATACTCAAACAAGTAACATGATTAAAATATGTAACCAGTGCAAGAAAAAATGGAATGATGAAACTGCCATACCTAGCTATTTTAGGGTAAAAGTTCTTTAACAACAAATCCTACTGATTTCATTAAAAATTTGATTTTGAGAACACATCCTTATCTAAATATTTTATTTTATTTGGGGAGTTGTGAATAGTGATAACTCTGAGAGCAACAGCTCTAATATAATTATACACAACTACTTCTAATTTTTGAAAATCTATAAGCATGTAGCTTGTAGCGAAGCCGGTGGAAGAAGCTTATTTAATTATATGCTAATAATTCCGTGAATGAAATTATTGTTCATCTTTCCGACTATAATTGATTGTAGTATAGAATAAAATGTCAGTTTCATTACTTTGATATTAGAAATTTTAAAAATTATTTAAAATTCTTAAAATTACATTTTTTACAAAATAAATGTACGCGTTTCTATCTTATGAGTAAAAAAAAAAAGTATAATTATTATATATTATAATTGTTACATTTAATATCCTCAGATGCTTTTTAATATTAAAATTAAATAGTACTATTTGAGATGGTCATTATCCATTAGTAAATCACAATAGCAACCACTGAAACTGCATTTAACGTTGTACAACTTCGGTGATTTATAAAATGATTTATTAAAGTGACTAATGCCACTGGCATTTTACCTTACTTTACATTAAGACCCTAGTTTGTTGTCTTAAGGATGCTACTGCATGTATATATATATATATACATATATATATATATATATATATATATATATATATATATATATATATATATATATATATATATATATATATGTATATATGAAGAAATTATTTATCGTTTTCCTCTTTTAAATCGATAATATTATAATAAAACTTTAGTGTGGAGGACGATAGGTAAAAAAAGATTACGAAATTTTCTCTTTGGATTTTGTCAAACTGTGCTGAAAAACTGTACGGATTTCTAATCCAGGATTCCTATTTTATAGACAAGAAGATTCCCATAGAAAAATGTTTCGTGAAAAAAAAATGACTGGAAACAAATCAGGATAACGAGGTATCTGATTATTCTTAAGGCGAGTGCTGAATGTCTGGTGTCTATTCGATTATATCGACTAAATCGTAGTATAAAATCGATATGTGGTTGGAAAGCAGGTAAAATATTACTTATACTTGCATACGGTTTAACTGTTACTACTATTATAGCTATTACTACTACTAAAGGCTGGTTTGAAATTTAACGGAGCAAATATCATCTGCTTTAGAATCTTAAGTCAGTATTCCAAGTATGTATTACATAGATGATAACGTTCCTTGCATTATTATTATTATTATTAAAGATTAATTAAACTAGTTCAATATAACCTATAATTTACATTATACTCTTTACTTACATTATTAACAGAAAAAGATTTCATTTAAAAATTAATGAAATTTTACAGAACATGATTTCTATTTCAAATGGAGTAAAATGAATTTTGATAAGTTTATTACAAGAATAAAAAAAGGCAAAGCCACATCAACTCCCCTTTTGATAAAATTTACACAATTTTTTTACTTATAAAAAAGAAATACTTATATTTATTTTATAATTTAAAAATTTCTAACGAAAATAATTTTTAAAACGTCTCTCAAAGTAAGATATTTACAATTTATTACATACTAGAACTAATTATAGTCAGGAAGATGAACAGAAATTTCGTTCACAAGGTTATTAGCATTCTCGTATAATTGAATTATCATATTATAATATGCTTTTCTGAGTTTGGAATTTGGATTTGTGGGTTATTAAAACAATTTTTAATAAAATATTTTTTTTTAAATATATATATATCTTTTTGTGATTATTTTGGCTAAAATGTTGTACACTTTTATTACCTACTCTTATGTGTAATTTTTTTATTGAACCCTATAATATTTCTGGCATTTTTTTTTATATGAGAGTTAAAAATCTTCAAAAACGTTGGTTTTGCAAAAGTCATCCATGGAGTAAATTTTTCACATTAATATATATCCAGTATCCCGTACGTATAAAGGTTCTGAGACTATTAATAAAATAATTATTTGATTAATATTAATACATTTATTTTAAAATGAGAAAGAAACACATATATAAACCCAAATGATTCTGGTGTAGCAGAAAAATAATTATTATTCGCTGTATTTTTATATAATTATTTTTAATTGTTGCGTAAAAATTTACCATTAAAAATAGCTTCAAAATAGTGTTATTAAAATGATAATTATTTCAAAATTAACAAAATGAAACACGTTATTGTATTTAAGACGTGTACATTTATACCATTCAGAATTCATTAACTGTGTAAAGCATTTAATATAATTTGTTAATGTGCGTCCACCACAGTATTATTATTCTATAAAATTTATACGTATTTTTTTTTTACCGTTATTAAAATTAAATATGATCTAATGAGAAACGAGAAACGAATTTCATTCATTTTTACTTCCTTGTACGAAGTATTGTGATAGCAAAATATTTCGGTTTTCAGATTTCAACGGAAATATTCATCTCGACCATCCCTGAATCCATTTTGATTACTTTCAGCGTGACATCTGTACGTATGTATCTCGCATAACTAAAAAAAAATTAACCGTAGGATGTTGAAATTTTGGATTTAGGACTGTTGTAACATCTAGTTCTGCACCTCGCCTTTTGATTGCAATCGATTAAACCAAAAGTGTCCGAAAAAGTAAAAAATCCAAAACAATTTTGATTTTGAAATTTTTCTTAAATGCAGTAATAAGCTCTAATTGAGAGATTTTCAACGATGTATCATAAGTGGTACTTATTTTCATTGGTTCCAGAGTTATAACCAAATAAAATTTTAATTAATGAAATATTTGAATCTTATAAGGAGAAGGCACATCGGTTCGAATCAAACTTCATATCCTTTCTTATTAATTTTTTTTTAAATTTAAATATATTGATTTATTAATAATTGGTAGTTAATCTGTGATTGTAAAAAGGTTTTACGATAAATAATTGTTCAATAATAACAATAAAAAAAATTTGAAAAAAATATCAAAAGTTATTAATGAAATAAAGTTTTAAAAAAAAATTGTATATGTAATTTAATAGGAATACATGAAAGTCATAATATATTGTCTACATCAGGTTTTTAAATTAACCAGAAAAGGTTTTATCAAAAACCAAAAAATTCAATATTAAAACATTTAAAAAAACATTTTTCGCTGTTTTTTTATTGGTTTAATGATTTTTCCTCTATAAATCATTAAATCAAACAAACAAGACAGAGACAGAAGTTTAATACTGAAATAATTATTTCAATAATTTGGCCCAGAAATTTTGAAGTTTTGCACACTAGGATAGTTATTTAACGTACAGAAATAAATGTAAAAAAAATATTAAAGTTTGTAAAATAGAAGATTAGAAAATAGCTTGAATTACTTTTATAGACGTATATCTAATTTAAAAGTACTAAATTAAAGTAGTACGTTATTTTATAACAGAAAGTAATACATTAATTTGTTGCTTTACATTATCTAATCTGGTCTATCATAAAGCTTTAATATACATTCATATTTGAATTTACAGTTGTAATATTTTATATTTGTAACATTTTACATTTGTAATATTCATTTGTATTTAAAGTACTTAGGTACATTAAACAACAATCATCCTTTCTTTGTGAATAATGATGTTCATTAAACAGCCTGTCCCCGTGGCAAAGTGATAGCTGAAGTTGTCACTACTTGTGCTGAATATAATTTAGAATGTTAATTTAGGTCTTGCTGTACTGATATGCAACCGATTTTCTGAATTGGGTTAATGAAAAATGCAACGGGAATGTAGTTTCTCGTTGGATTTTTCATAATTTCTCACTTTCTTTTGCAACGGGTCTTCTTTCCTTTGGGATGAGATTCTTATCCCGTATTATTATGCAATTTTTGGGTGATTTGTTACTCATGGTAAGTTTCCTGCAATGTAATAATGTTTAAAAGCAGCGATAATATTTAAAATATGGTATATTTAACTTAAATTGGTGATAAAATAAAAAAATATATTTTTTAATACTGCAGTTTTAAGTACAATTCGGTCCTAGCAGTCAATAGGAGCCTTTTCAGTTCATGTTTCATAGAAATAAACTTTCTAAACGTGCTCCAGCGGTTTGTTGAAGAGAAACTAAACTTCTTCGGTCGATAATGTAAATGTTATTCTTGAAATAGTCTAAAATTTCTGCTTTATGTTTTTAACGTTACGTTGAAATAATAAATAATCTACGTGCCTAAGCTATTTAACACAAAAAATGTCTCTTTTGTCTTTATAAGTATGTTAGTTAAAATAAATTTAAAACAGCGAAATTCTTATTATAATCAGCTGTTTACCTGAAAGAATAATAATATATTGGTAAAACATAACTTAGTTATAAAAAGTGCAAGAGATGTATTCAACACCTTGCTGGATTTCGCTCTGCAAATAAGGATAGCTTATTATAATACTGACCTATGTCTGATGATAATGACAACTCCATAAATATGTACTTCACTTTTTGTCTTATCTAAAAGTATTTATATTATTACAAAAAAATATAAATAAACAGTTATATAAATTATTTATAAGTATTTCGTTCTTATCTGTTTTATAATAAAAATGTAATAGGACCGTGATTATTAAAGCTATTAATATTAATGAAAACGTTGTTATGCATTGAAGGGTGCGTGCTGATGTACTTGACTATGAATAATACTATGATGGAATGTTAGGAGGGTAATATAAGATAAGCAGCTTTAAAATAGAAGGAAATCATTCTACATTTAACATTTAAAGTTATACAGATTCTTGCACGCATTGTTTTAGACTAACCAAAATTCAGGATTAATATTTTGAGAAGTTAGTACTTTACACAATGAAATATTAAAGTAAAACTTTTCAAATAACTAATTTTAAGAGGAGATGAAACGTCACGAAAGCAATCCCCAACAATTTAGCTGCTAAGCTTATACAGGAGCATAACACTCATACAGCAATGTAGTTTGACTTAAATAGGTAAACATGAGTTAGGGTTTTATGATTTAGTAAAAAAACACAACTTTTACCAAATTAAATACTTTTTCAACGCTATTTTATTAAAAAGGGTACTTAAATAACAAAAAATGAATAATTTCTATAGTTTACAAGTAAACTATACCCTTCGCAGAGAATTATTTACAATAAAATATATCACTTTTCAACAATCAAAAGGCTATGTTAATTTTCTAATTTAAAACTTGCATTTTTTTTTTATAAATGGATTACATTTGAAGAAACTGAAGTACATGAGATACTTACTATTCAGAAATTTTTTCTCTAACAGTAATGATGATAATTATTCATCCATTTCATCTGGTGAACAAAGAAAACGTGTTAGTTGTAGGGCTGAATATCACCTGAATTTCGGTAGCTCAGAATCCTGATATACTTAGTTGTATTCAGCTCGGTGAAGAAGGCCACGAGAAATCAATTCACTCATCACTTCTTTCAGTAAGTCTATGATATTTTATTATTCGCTAGCAAGGAAACCCGGCAATGTTTCGCTATTACTAGATTTAAGTGTATATTTAGATTTAATGAACACAATTGAAAGTTTGATAAAACATTAACAAAATGAAAATTTCGGAACTTCACAAAATTTAACCATTCCCTCTTTCCCTTTCCCCTTTCACCATTTTCATTTTTACCATATTCCCTTTTCCCCATTTTCCTTCTCCATTTTTTGTTCCCTTATTTCCATTTCCCACTTGTTTTCCCCA
This sequence comes from Lycorma delicatula, assembly GCF_047948215.1. NCBI lineage: Eukaryota > Metazoa > Arthropoda > Insecta > Hemiptera > Fulgoridae > Lycorma > Lycorma delicatula. The sequence continues at coordinate 55,993,214 of NC_134460.1, read as the reverse complement.
TTTCCCATTTTTCATTTTCTACGTTTTCCCTTTTTTCTTTTTCCCTTCTTCCCTTTTACCTTTTTCGACTTTTCTTTTTTTCGTATTTTTCCCTTTCTCCCTTTTTCCCACCCGTAAATTGCTCCAGTAGGTTTTAATCTATAGTGGACACACATATCGGACAAATTGAAATGGAATCGAATAATATTTATAATAGCGTGTGCTGCTTACGTTCAACAGATAGTTTATTAAAAAAAGCATGTTTTTACCTATCACAGGTGTGATATCTTAGGTATATAAAATCACGCGCGTATTCGAATGCAACGTTATGTCAAAATTTCAAAGCAATCGGTGAAGAACTTTTGGAGATTTAAGATTTTGTACAAACGAACTTTTACAATTTTATTTATATAGATAAGGATGGTTATGTCATTTCTTGGCGTGACATGTGATTCATCTCAGGTTACCTACAACCATTCAAGTTGTAACACTTTACAATAAACATACTATATTTACAATGAACATACAGATAGTTAATTTGTTTTTTTATATCGATATAAAACTTAGTAAGCGCTGAGCGATGTAAATGATTTTTAAGGCATTACATTAAGTAAAGTTTAGCATAGGTTGTAAGCAAACTTCTATTCAGATAACTGCGCTAATAGATAAAACTAGTAAGTAATAAATTGGGTGTTGTACTTCATACCGTCATTTTCCGTACAGTAATAATTTTATTTTATAACTACATAATTTTTTTGTAGTTATACAAGAGATAAGTGTAGATATTTGAGGATGAAATTAATAAAATAGGCAAAATTTTGTTTGTCTAATCAATAGTTTAATAATTCATATTATTTATCTAATAATAGAAAAAATTGTTGTTTAAATCTTTTGTTAAGTACGATAGCCAAATATGAAATTTTCCGTATTGGATGCTATCTATAAAATGTGTATAGAATTAAGGATTAGTTTGTAAACTGCTAACAATGTATGGTTTTCATACAAATTTGTATGAAAAGCCAGTTACTTCAGTTCGTGACTGTTCTATGTATTACTCTGTATTTATTATCTTGATTTATATGTACTATTATTATCCTATGCTTTGCGAATTAATGGCAAATTTTGTTTTTATAAAAAAAAAAGAAACCATTTATTTCATCAGATATAGTAACATAGATAAGCTATTTTTTTTTTTAAATTATCTTTTTGTGCCATATCTGAACTTGATGTATTTACTAAAACAGATTTTCCACGATGAAAAAGTATCTAAAAATCATTTTTTTGTTCTAAATTTTTAAATACGAAAAATCTGAGAATGATTCTGTAACCATTTTGTTTTTGTAACACAAAATCTACGAATAATACAAAAAATAAAACACACGCCAAATTTTGTTAATAATCTTTGTCAGCAAAACTGCAATCTGGCAAGTAAATTGCCTTTAACATGCAGGTATTTTAATTACACCCAATGTATCCACCGCGTTAATACTGCCTTCTAGAAATGTCATCGGTAGAAACTGGGTTTGATTATAATGGCATTTCTGAAATTTTGACTATTACGCGTACATGAAAAAAACCAAAAGAGTATAATAACTTACAGTATTTCAAAAGCAATATAATATTTCTCAACTAAAATTAATTAAATCACAATAATACATCTAGATCGTCGATTGATCTGAAAGAGAGAATAGGAGACAACTGAATGCTAATCTTACACGAATATACTCACACCTTAGTCGGTCTCATTTGTCCTTGACGAATAAATTGTTGCTGTAAAAGGTTTTCCTGAAACCAATTTGGTGCAAGTATGGTGACAACTATAGGGGACTACTTGTAATAGCAACGTTGAAATCATCCAAAGGTTTCAAAAAAAAGTTCTCAGGATGATATCAGCGGCTCCATGGTTCACTGAAAACGATGAGCACGGGTATCTTGGGGGCCATGTGTTCGTGAGGAGAAGAACCAGTAGGGACTTCGCATCAAAGTTGAACAATTATGTGAATCATTTGGCGCTGAATTAACTTGACAAAAGTGAGGAAGATGAATGAGGAGGCTACATCTACTGGACCTCTTTGACATCTGAAGGTATGGATGATCATTTTAATGGGTGAATCGTGATTATTAAGTTAAATATAAAGTTTTAGAATCTATACCGTTTTTATTTGTCTTTATCTGGCTGTATTATTTTTGATCTTACTTTGATGACTAATGTTTCGTGACTTTATTCTTATCATTTCATTTATCTGACTTTATTATTTGTTACTGTTAGCTTTATTTTCTGTAATCTTAATTTTTAATAAGTAATTGCTTCGTTCGTGTTATGGGAGGTGATGCAGATTATTAATATTGTGTATTTGAGATGGGCTATCTTTGGATGGTCTCCTGACAGGTTACTCTTTCCCACCCAACTAGGTAGATTTCATAAGAAAGCAATGTAATGAGTACCATAATTCGATTTCCGCAAACTTTCGACATATCTACGCGTTTCACTTCCCCCAGACCCCAAAACCCTCCGACAGTTCAAAAGTTTATATATATATATTTCACATTTTTGTAGAGACGATAACTGCAGTAATTTTGCACCAATCAGTTTCAAATTGCAACATTAAATATAATAACCCAAAATCTCGGTCGAGTTCGTTAATAGGCAGAATCGGACTATTGGGATTCTATAGGGAGGAGGGATTTTTCGAAAAAACAAAATATCGCTATAACTTTCTTATTAAGTGAAATATCGAACTCGTTTAAAGTTACTAATATTCTTTGGATAGGGGCCTAAATTTTGCAAAATAAAATCTTTTAAAATCACCAACTACTGGCCCAGGGGGTGGAAAAAATGGGGTTTTGAAGACAAAAAAATCATACCTTCCTTAATAACACAGCATCGAATCGGTTTGAAGTGGTCGTTAGTTCTCTAAGCATTACCTAAAACTATTGTCAGAAATAATTTTTTATATGATCAATCCTTACAGCAAAGAATAACCATAATGTTGCTAAATTGTAAGATGGGGCTTGTCCTACGGTAAACATGTGAAACATTTTTCACGTGCAACCATAGTCGTATTGAGTAAATTTGAAATTTTTATCAATTTTAAGATGGAAATCTCTTTTATCCCCTACTTAGCACCGGTGAAATCTAACTCCGCCTCCCGGCGTGCCGAAAGGGAATTTTTTTTTGTTTATGATCGCAATCCTTTGGTGACCAATTGTGAAAATAATAAATTACTCAATAAAATAATTGCGACACTGATGCAATAAAATGATAATCAATCAATAAGAAAATAAAAATATAATAAATACTACATTTAGTTTGAATAGTGTTACAGACTAATTATAAATGCAGGCCTCCGTGGTGCGATTGGTAGCGTCTCCGCCTTTCACCTGGAGATCCTGTGTTTGAATCCCGGTCAGGCATGGCATTTTTCATACCCTAAAAATTTCTGTTCGGGTCAAATGATCATAGCAATCGATTCCCGCACATCTCATTAGAAAAAAAATTATAAATGCGAAAAGTAAATAAAGGGTTAATGAATTGAAAAGGAAAAAAAGGAACATTTTGTTTCCTCAAATTTGATAGTAAAAAAGAAACAGAAGTATTTTCAGTATGGTCGAAAGATATTAAAAGAATGAATGCATCGCTAAAATTTTAACCATTAATCATAACCGAGAAATTGAGCATCATAAAAGAAAATTGAGTGAAAAGGTTAAAAATAAAATTTTCAGAAAAGAAAAATGAACAAAAGAGAGTACACTCTGCGGTCTACAACTAGCAACCTTTTTGTGAGACTTCCAATACAAAGCTCATTTATCCTCCTTTATTATTTTTTATTTTCGTTAGTTTTTGCATTCACGGAATAGTAAAATTTATCAATAAAAATAACTACATATGAGATATCTGTAAAATACAATAAATAAAATTTATATATTATTTTATAAGTTATATATCATTACTTTGATTTCTCTTAGTAAAAAAAAAGAAAAGATTAAAAACCAATACAAGAACGTAGACTAAGGTGTGATTAAAATATTTAGTGAAAAACACAAGTATAAATGATCATCTAGGCTTAAAACAACCTCTTTCCAAATCATTTATTTCTATTATACATGTAGAAAACTTAATTCATCAATATAAATTTAAAAAAATAAAATACCCCGAGGAAGGAACTAAAATAAAGAACTGTCAACGAAATAAACTGCTTTTTTAAATAAGAAATGCTTAATGAGAAAACACGGTACGATTCTAATAATAAAAAATGTACGTAGTACAATCATACTACAATTAATGTGTAGAGGAGATAGACGGAGAGAAATAGCATACAGCGATACATTTTTAAGAATGGTTAAAATTATACACTCCCTTTCTATAGTTTTTCTACTCATATCCTAGACAGTCAGTACTCGTTATTTGGCCTCCAGGTCAGATACGGCCTTTTGCGAAAATGAAAGTTTTGGTTTCTAGCCAAGTTAAATAGAAGAAAAATGTGGTGTATGTTTTTTTTAATCTCTAGTACTATTAAAAAAATAATAATAATTACTGAATATTTTCTGTGGAACAGATTTTTCTTTTGAATAAATATTTAAATAAAATTATTAAAAAAATAATTATTATTTAAAATCTATCTTACTTGTTACTGTGTTTACTTGGTAAATATATAACTGATTTTATGTTATGGTTATTAAATATACTAGAAAATATTCATTTTAACAGTAGAATATAATTATTTATAAAAAATAAAATTCTCAATTTACTTAATGCATAATATTTTTTTCTTGTGTTTTATTAATCTTCAGCTATTTTTCAGAAGATCTGCTTTGTCAAAAAGTAAAAAAAAAAATATCAAAATAGAGAGAAATGCATTTTAATTTTTAATTAAATATTTATATTTTAATATTTTCTGGTGAAGTTGAGTTTTCTGCGAAAATTCGTGACGTGAAGAAAAGTAGAAAAGAAGAATAAATAATTCGTACTTTCTAATTGTTAATTTCAGTTTTAATTATAAATTATTTTATGGTCTATAATAAAAATCTTATACGTTAAATTAAAATACATAAGCAATTCTTTCCTTATATTTATTTCTTACTTTACGTCTGTAAAACGGACTATCATATTAATCTCAAAAAACAAAACAATAATTCTTTTTTTATTATTCGTATCGTTTAATACTCCATCTTAAATCCATTTTTATATATATACATACTTGCAAAATGTTATGCAAATTATTTTTAACAATAAAGAGAAAATGAAAAAAAAAACCATAAAATATTATTATTTATATTTAAAATTACATTTTATAATGGATTTGCCTTACTACATATGCAATAAAGGAATATTATATAAAAGGATAGTACCTTTTATATAAAAAGCAACAAAGAAGATCCAGTATTATATAGAATGTAGTTCATGAATTTAAATTGAAAATTCATTCGATCAAACATGACGTAACAATAACACAACGTTATAATGAAAGTTGTAAAATTTATAATATTAATAGATAGTCACTTTTCGTACGAATTAATTAATAAATTCGACTAAATAATGATTTCTACGAATATAATAGATATTTCAGCACAAATAATACAACAGAAAATGTATTAAAAAAAAGAAATTAGTATAAAAAAAACTACATGTAATTTCCTGGTATCGATTATATAATTGATAGCATATATAAATAATTATTTATATAGTGGAAAATATTGATACATGAAAAAGGTTATGAAATTAAAAATATCGATTTTTTTATTTTGTTCTGCTTCTCTAGCACCAAAAATCACCTCCCAAGAAAACTTTTGGATTTATCTACATTTACTACGTTAAATAGAATAAGCTAAAAAAAATTCCACTGAAAATTATTCAACCAATAAAACGTTATCAAATATTCTTTTTTTGTGGGGATTAGGGGTGAATATGATGAAATTTTATTATAATATTATTGTTAAATAAACCAAAATAAGTTTCAAAAATCCCAAAAGTCAATATTTTCAAACTTTGATCGGCTCCCCAATTCTCAGTATTGCCCCTTAAGTATTTTTTTGTGTCATTTGTACTACTATGATAAGAAAGACATAAAAAAAAAAACTGCTAAAAATTGTACAATAAATAGATTTTCCCGAGTTTTGGGTAGGGAGAATTTGTAGGTAAATCTTTTTTAATTGTAAGATAAGCATGCAATGGAGCTTAATAAAAAAGTGAGGTTATATTTGTAAATGTCTGAGAAAATTAACTTTAAAGAAACTATCAACCCTCCCTTGGAGATAATAATCCCGAAATATTTCCCCAGCTACACGAAGTTTGCGCCAAATTTCATCAAAATCGGTTTATCCAGTCCAAAGTTATTAAGCTTCAAACACGCCAACATATGTGCATACGTACGTATGTACGTACGAGAAAAGAAATGTCACGAAATGAAAAAAATCCATATCCCATTTTCAACATTATTACCCATTTTTATTTTCATTATTTAAACGTGGTGAAATTAAACATTTTTTTCCAATTTGCATCTTTTAAAACTGTCATACATTTTTTTCCCATCAATCTGATGAACACAGATGTGTTTTGTTTTGGGTCTACATTAGTTAGTAGGACACCGATGGGAATGACTGAAAAATGTCATTGCCGAAGTACTGACGTGACCGCCGGTAAAGCCCATATGGGCTAGTTACAGAGGGGGAGGTTGGGCGACAAAAACCGTCACGTGGAGGGTGTCTTCCACTATCTGATCAGGATGATCTTTTGTTTTCCTTTTAATATCAAGAGAAAATTTAAGAACAGTTTAAACATAAGGAAGTTCTTATAGATCTGTTTCGTGGATACCTCACGAAACAAAAAGCTTATCTTTGAGGGCTTATGAACTGTTGAGTATATTAAGTTTATTAATTAATTAATTACATTAATCGTATTAAGTTATACGCGTATTATATTAAGTTATATACTATTTAATTCTATATAATTGTATTCTATTATAATTCTATAATATAATATAATTCTATTTATACAATTCTATTTTCTGTGTTGTTGTGAAGAGAAATACATTAAAAAAAAAAATATTCTAAATTCAACATAAAAATTATTTCATTTTTACTATTGCTTTCTTGATATTTTCTTTTAAACATTCCTTAAGTTCCTAAGAGTTTATAAAATACGAAGAAAAAATCGTTTATTTGTACTCAAAATTCGAAGTTTCTTTTTAATTTCTTATATAATTATTTTTATTTTAAATTATTTCCAGGGATGGTTTTAACAAAAAGCCATTTAAAAAATATATATATTAATATTTTGACTCGCGGTAAAGGGAGAAAATTAATCTGAACTGAACTATTAGGTCAAAAATTATTAATTTTTATAAATATATGTGTAGAGTTTCATAATATAAATTATACACGGAATTAAAAAAGGGTTGTGAAATAAAGAATTTCCATTAAAATTGTTGAGTCTAGACCATCTATCATCACTTTACGTAACCACTGAACATAATTTCGACTTAGTGCTAAGCGTACAGTACTTCGCTGAATTGCACTGTGAAAAGCAAGGTATAAAAATATATAACCTTTACAATATTTTCTAAGATACAAGTCTTCGAAGACGTGATTTTTCTTTCGTAACATTATATGTATGTGTATATCGTCAAAAAATATTAGTAGATATTTATAACTACAGCTAGAAAAATAAATTTTAGTAGTAGAAGAACATAATAATTGATTAAGAAATAATACTATAAAAGTGAATGTATAGATATATATATAATTCTAGATTGATGAACAGTAGACGCAAAAGAAAAAGTTTAGCTTACAATAAAAACACCAATTAAACTACCTTGACAGTTCACCATTACCTATTCCTCTCCGATAAGCAGTATCTTCATTTCTTAACACATACGTAAAACAAGGTTTGGGATAAGCGATATCCTTTACCTTACTCCTCTTCCAAAGTTTTGACTTTGACTTTTGAGTCAAAGTTTTGACTCAAATTGAATGGTTTGCCATTCAATTTGAGTATTATTTATTTTCATAACTATTTTCTGATTTATAATTGACGATAATTCTTTAACTAATATTTCATCTTTCCAGATTCTCTTGGGGTTTTAATTAATAGTTTATAAATGTTACACATTTTAATTACCTCTTCTTTAACTATAAAACATTTAGTACTCATTTGACTATTTCTGTATACTCTCACCAATATCTTTTAACAGAGAAAAATATTCATTGCGTCTCTTCGCTTAAATAAATTAATCTTCCATAATTGGAAAAATTAATTGTAAAACCTTTTCAGAATTTGCAAAACATATCTTCCCTGAAGATTGATTTCATTTATCTCTTTATTTTTCTAACATTAATTTTTTATTTCATTTTATCAATATTAAATATCTGTACCTACTAAGGAACTTTTCTTGACTGATTGTTCATCAACGCCCTGCAAAACTACAGAAGGTAAATTGATCAAAAATTGTTTATACATATTCTTCTTACGGTGTAAGTGCACACAAAGAAACGATTTTTTGAAATTCCAAGTGTAAAGGGTTAAAATTGAGTAATATATTATATTGGTACTCAATTTTTACCCTATTTACTATTTTACCATTTTTTTAACTTAGTATTTACTATTTACTATTTATTGCTATATTTACTATTTACTATTTTTTGAATTACTCAATAACAAATAAAGAAATCAGCTAGATTTTTGGTGTGTGTAATTTTCATGTGAATATCTAAAAAAACAACATGCAGATTTTTCGAAATTCGACCTAGAAAGGTATAACATAAAATCTGAACAATGATTGCAAATTTTTCTCATTTCCTATTAATCTAAACGAGGTATTACTAGATTGAGGCTTGAAAATACTCTTCAGATAAATATCAAAAAACCAATTTCGAGTTTTTTTGAATTTCAATTTTTTTTAAGGGGTGTGATGGTGGCTCAACCAACACTGCCACTGTTATTGTTCGTGCGACGTAACAGGCTGTACCTGCTTCCGGTTAATTGAATAAAAATCATAAAATAAAAGTAACCATATAGAGCGGACGAAGGCGTCCCTGGAATACGACGGGCTGAAAGAAGATAAATTGTTTTTCTTTAACATTTTACATTTCGCATTTCTCGGCAACGAATTGAGATATCAATTTAATTTTTGGAGTGAATGTTCTTCACACTATTATTTAAAAATCAATTTCTGGTGTTTACTGAGCGACACACTGACGGATTTGCGTCAACTGCATTAACAATTTACCTGCGGTCACACATCACCAGCTACAGCACACCCTGAATAACGCAGCAGCAACAATTACTACTTCCCTCTCCTAGGGGGTGAAATATTGCGGGTGAAACCGCATTGATATCGCAGACGAAGCCGCTACGGGGAACGGTAGTATATATATATATATATATACACACACATATATATATATATAAAATAACATGTGAGTCGTACATAATCGATGCCCAGCAAAAAACCATTGAAGAAAACGTTATGAAAATTTATATACACATTCTTCTTATGTTGTAAGTGCACAATACAAGAGGATGTTTTCAAATTCTAAGTTTAAAGCATAAAATGTATTTTTGAATTTTGTTTGAAATCCTGCTATTCTTTAATTTCTCGGTAACAAATGAAGGTATCAACTTGATTTTTGGTGTGTAATCTTCATGTGAATATCTAAAAACATTCTAGATTATTTAACATTCGACCTTGACAGTCGTAAAGTTGAAATAGATAAATAATGTTTGAATGATAGCAAATATTCTTCATCTCAGACTACACTAAACGAGATGTTCAGTAGATTTAGGCATGTACTCTTCAGACAAATATCTGAAAACCAATTCCGGTTTTTTTGAACTTCAATTTTTTAACGGGTGTCACAGTGTACAACGCGGAGGCTCAATCAACACAGCCACTGCCACAGTTAATTATTATATCTGCAACCCGACTGCCTCACCTTTCTCCGATTACTTGACTAAAAAATATAAAATAAAAAAAAATTAATCACGACGGGAAACGCAAGTAACCATTTGAAGCGGGCAAAGCTGTGATGGAGATGCTAGTAAATTATATATACATGTATTTTATTTTTAACCATTTTACACTTTTTTCTTATGTTTTAATATTTAAATTATTAATTCACATATAATAAATATTTTATATTTAAAATACTACACAACTAACTAATAATATTTAATATGTATATAAAAAATAAAAGTAGCCATATAGCGTGGGCGAAGGCGCGACGGAGGTACGATGGGGTGAAAGAATGTAAATCGTTTTTTTTTACGTTTTTGCGCATTTCTCGGCAACGGACTGAGATATCAATTTGATTTTTGGACTGAATCTTCTTCACATTATTATCTAAACATTAATTTCTGGTGTGTTTTTACCCGGACATATATATACATAAAGGTGGCGTTGAATACAGATTCAACACCACCTTTAGGTTAAATAAGACTGTATACAGATACAGTCTTCTTTTAAAAAAATGATAGTTTGATTTAAATTTTGCGGCTATAGAAACCTAAACAGACAGGAATTTAACATTTGGAATGAGTGTTATATGCGTTGCACTAATACTGTATAATTTTTTAAAAATGTGACGGAAGAGCTAATGTACAAGGCGATGAAAATACAAATTTTTGGTGATTGCGTGATCGAAAAGGGATTTAAAATCTTTTTTCGTAGTTTTAAAAGCAAAAATAACCATTTATTGCAGTTGGAAATAAAATACGAGGAAGAAATTACCAGGGAATCTTATAGATTCATTTCTTTCATCTTGGACTGTTATTCTACTATGAAAATCTTCCTTCAAATGTTTTTATTACTACTTTTATTTGTATGTGGAAAGGTAACGGAATTAATAGTGAGTACAAATTTGTTTCACTCTTTCCCTGTAGAAGATTGCCTTTTTTGTTCGTTAACTTTAGTATAACTAAGATGATTTTAATACAGATTAAAAATAACTTTTCTTATCCAGATATTTCATCTTTATTTCTTAAATAAATAGTTTCTTAACAATTTTCACAATAGAATGCCTTCTTAAAATCAATAAATTTCTTGTAGGTAGCATTTAAATTTTCTGTCTATGTAAAAAGATTAGTTTGCAAGTTAAATCTACTTCCTTTGTAGTTTATAAATACTTATATAAGTTAGGTATAAATAATCGGTGTAGCAGTAATTTGAGTGTTTAAATTTAGTTATACATGAAGATATTTTGGTTTGTTATTAAACTTTATACTTCTATTAAAATTACTAAAGTTGAAAACCCAATACAATTCAATTTAAAACTAGACACATTTTAATTTGATTATTAAAGTTATAGTTGAGTATATTATCTTTTTCAATTACATGTTTTATATGTTTAAAATAAAATAAAATAGAGTGGTAATATAAATGAGGCAATTCAAAGCAAAAATATTTATTTTAATTTTTTCATATTATAAAATTAACTTTAAATATTTTATGTAAATTTACAAACTATCTAATATTATTAATTGAAGGTTCGTTAAACATAAATTTAAGAAAATAAGTTAAAAATAATTTTTATTTATTTTTCAAGTTACGCTGAAATTATTTTCCAGAAGATATTTTATTGACAAATTTCGCAGCTTCTTCTTCAATGAAATTATAGGTAAGTGGCTATAACTGCAAGCCACTCCTTGAAGTGACTCCTTTGTGAAAGGATCACTCCTTACACAATTTTAATGACTCCTTTGTGTTAGTGGTCGGAAAACCTTTTTAGGACGTAGTGGAATAATACTTCAATATAATTAATAATGTTTCATCTTTTATTTTGAGAAGTTTAGTAGTTTTTAAAATATCATCCTGTTTAACTTCGTTCAGTTTTGAGTTTTTAATTATGTGCAAAATCTGCATGTTCGGCTTAATATCTTTTTACAAGTATCGTGTTTTTATGAAGTAACATACATATGTAACTTTTTTTGTTTGTAGATCCTATTTTGTCCTTTTTAGATGAAAATACCTCCAGTGTGTGCTATGTACATTTAGTCTAATCACTACAAATAAATTGTAATACTACATTGGATAGACTATGCGAACAGTCAACCAAAAATATTAAAAAAATTGTTGCTATACTATACATAATATAAGAATTAACTTCTGAAATATTAATCGTTTCTTAGAGATTTGAAATTTACAAATATATTAACAGAACTTACATCTAGCACATACAAACGAAGGTTTAAATGTATTTGAACAGTATGAAATTTAGAAGCAAATAAAAGTTGAAAAATTTTAAATAATTTAAATAAATAGATCGAATGTATTAATCAACCTTTTCTTTTCTTTATTTAGCCTCCGGGAATTAACTTTCAGATAATACTTCAGAGGATGATGTGTATGAGTGTAAATGAAGTCTTGTACAGTGAGTGTGATGAAGTGTAGTCTTATACAGTCTCAGTTCAACCATTCCTGAGATGTGTGGTTATGTGAAACCCAACCACCAAAGAACTATCCACGAACGGTACTCAAACGGTATTCACGAACTAGTACTCAAATCCATGTAAAAATAACTGACTTTACTAGGACTTGAAAGCTAGAACTCTCGACTTCCAAATCAGCTGATTTGGGAAGACGCGTTCACTACTAGACCAAGCCGATGCGTGGAGTGAGCGTTAACCGGCGGCGAGTATCTGGATATAAAAGTGATTTATAACAATAGCGCATTGCATCTTAGTTCAGGAAATGTTATAACACATGAACTGCGTGCCGTTTACCTTAATCAAATAAGTAAGTACTAATTTAGGTAATATTGTAATAATATGTAAATCTAATTGAAAAGTTAAGGAAAATTTGTTTAATATTGTATTATAAGAATACAAATGACATATTAGAATGATACAATTTAAGATTCAAATTTGTCATATCTTTAAAATTATTATTTATTAAAATATCACAAACTTCTATATCTGTTAATTTCATAATATTTATTATTTTGTTATTTAAGAAGCCATTTCGACTTCTGATTTTATTAATTCTAACAAATTGCTCTTTAATTTCATATTACTACTTTTTGAAATTCTAAAAGAATACTTAAAAAATTACTTAAACAAAGATGGGCTTTGTAAAACACTCCATTAAATCATGAGTGAAAGAAAATATTCTCAGCAGTTCGTTATCTTTCAAAACTAGCTGTGAAACTGGCCCATATCGTTGATGGAAATACTGAATTTTCCGATATATATGGAAATAAACGAAATATAAATATTTTTTTCAGATAAGGGTTAATCTCAAGTTGTAGGCATGGTGCGCTATTCGTGTTGTTCTCTGAAGTACACCTAGCAGGAGGTAAAAAGGGATTACGCGAGTACGCAGTTTGTGACGTCTCCCTCCCATTAACAAAAATGCTACTGGTGAATTTCTGTGAAGAGCCTGCAAAATTCTTAGTAAAAAGTTTGCGTGTTTTTTCGATCTCTTAGTTTGATCAGAATTTTTGCGATTTGAATGCTCTTCATGTTCGGGTATTTCATTCTTTGTTTATTACTTATTTATCATTATATATTTTTCTTCTGATTTCTTTTTATAAGACATTTAACATTATAGATTTACGTACAATAACAAGAAGAATTATATTTCAATTAATAAAAAAAAAAGGTAAAAAAAGAAAAAAAAACGTGTGGCTTTCTGTGATATAGAATCTCCCTTCGGTATTTTATGGAAAGTTTGTAAGAATATCTATGTGTGTTTTAGCACACGAAAGTAATGGTCTCAACTCTTGAATAACATGAAAATAAAAAAAAAACTTACTCTAAAATTGATTATAATTATAAATTAAACAACATAGTTCAAATTCATATATATATATATATATATATATATATATATATATATATATATACTCTAACTAAAGAGATTTCGTATTCAGAATAAGATGGGGATCATTAACAACTGTTTCACTGAAGAGGCTGAATAATTCGTCTTGAAAAGATTTTATGGATGAACAGTTTCCGTATAATTTGAAAGCGAGTTGTTTTCTTAATACTAAAATATCTGAAGACTGAACGTATGCGTAGATTCTGGTTGAAAAAATATATATACATAAGTAGTCATAAAAATAATCAAGTTTCAAATATCTAGTGGAAATAACAAAATACACCAATACTGATAAACGGAAATGAAAGTAAAAAAAGCAAATTTGATAAATTAAGTTTCCTAACCAAAGATATCTACAATAAAATACCTCTCAAAAAGGGCTAAACTCAGATGTTACGTTTGAGTGGTGATATTAGTGGTATTGTACGGAAATGAACGGGTTACACCTTCACCTTACCATCTTGGAACCATTAAAGAAAATAGAGAGAACAATCCTTGGCCCATCCAATCTCAAGAAAACAATAGAAGGATATTAATTAAAATCCAATCGAGAACTGTATAAAAACTGGAGGGTATAAAAAAGCGATAAGAAGAAAGAAACTAAAATTCTTGGTCCGTGTGTGCAAAATGGACGAACAGAGACTAAATAAACAAGTATTCATTAAATTCTGGAAACAAAAGAGCAATTATGGGTACACATAACAAATAAAGAAAGAATTACGGAACCTAGGGATCCAAGAACTTAGAATGAAAGATAGGAAGCTTTTAAGAGAAAAAATACACGAAGTTGAGATTGAAACGGTGAGGAAGGAAAAGAATCACACCAAAATGAAATGGTCGGAAGAGAGAAAGACCAATCAGAAAAGAAAAAGAAACTAGAACCAATGATTTTCACGGAGTCAATAATTACCTAACCGCAGAAAAAAGAGTATCCTCTAATTTTACAGTAAAATTTGTTAAGTATTCGATTATTTATATTAGTCATTAGCATCCTGTGGCTATAACTAATAACTTTTAATATGTCTATTTACATTGTTTTACCATGATGTTAACATCGTTTCCCTTCCTCACAACTACTATTGCCATTTCATTAAAATGTTATACAACCTTGTATCGACTATCCTCACTACATGATCAAACCATTTCAACCGATTACCTTCTAAAGTTTCCATAATAGCTTCCTCCAGTTCGATAAGTAAAGTTCTTACTTCTAAGTTCCTTATCCTTTCTCCTCTAGATTTCCTCGCATACCTTCTCCAATAATCAATTTTAATTAACAATAACTTATCCTTCGGTTTCTTGCTCACTGTCCATGTTTCCGTTCCATATAGCGTCATGCTATTCAGATAATCTGATGAATATTAATAATGTCCTTTGTTCTATTAATGGTATTTTCAGTCTACAATATATTTTAATATTCAGATTATTTTTTACACAAAGAAATTCATTTCTGTATTATTAATATTTTATAAATGTTAAGGTTATCAATTTATTTTTGTGTAAAACCAAAACGAAAATTTTACGGTATTGTAAACAAAGATTTCTGATAATTTGGTAAAACTTTTACCCAGCATGTTGAGAATAAAAAGTTCATTAGTCAAAAAGTCACTCCTCACAAAATGGCAAATGTTTTTTGTTGTTGTATATTTATAGGAGAATCTTCTCTTATAAAATTTTTAATTTTATCAAGATAAGTTAAGTGGAAAATATTTTAAACCAAAAAGTTAATCTTCTATAAAAACGATTTGAGGATAACTAATTTTTTTGTGATCATTAATGCTAATTTTTTTATAGCGTAATAATATATTGCTGAAGTCTTTCTAATATTCAAAACATTTCCTTTTAAAATTTAAAAAAAATATTTGGAAACCTTGAGGTATAAAAAAGCGATACATATTCTCGCATTCCAGACAGCCTTAGCTTATTCTAAGTAGTAGCCTTTTTACATTTTCTTTACACTTTTTTTCTTTGTTTTATGGAGAAAAAGCAGTTCTGAAGGTTTTGAATTTTTTAAAACAATTTTTTGTTACATACAGTAACATTTTTTATAGATATTTAAATATTTTAAACTAAAAGAAAAGCTGAAAAAGGGAAAACCCTTAACAAATTAATAAAATATTGCAAAAAAAACACTAACAGATAAAAAGAATAATACTTATTGACACTGCTTGAAATTTCAACGTTTTGAGTGGACGGCCAAATAAAAGATTAGTAAATTGCATATAATTGAACGCCAATTTTAAAATGTAAAAATCCAAAGAATTGAAAAAGTATACTTTAAGCCTTTCCTGAGTGTAATTTATTCGACAATATTTTTCTTAAGTTTATTTTTAATTTGTAATTTTTCTTTACTAGATTAACCCCTCCCACGCTATTTAATCTTTAGTAGTTGGAGATTGTGTGGGTTAGATTGTAAATTTAAAAAAAAATACAATTTACTGTAAGACTACATATAAACTGTTAAGTAAACACGTAACATACATACTGCGAGAGTAGTATGTTTTAAATAAGAGTATGTTTTAAATAGAGTAGTAAGTTTTTAAATAAAAGGTAAAAAGATTGGCATAACTAGTCGAAAGACGGTAAATACATCTGCTGGTCAGCTGTAATAACAGTTGTTGTTTGATACTACATTACTCAAATTATTTCAACAATAATTGGCAATTCACCATTCAGTAATATATGTGTTGATTTGTGCAGTAAAGTTTGTCGATAAGTTAGTTGTACGTTTACACTAAAATAATAATGACATTGATTCTATTAGAGAACTTACCACAGTCCAATTCACGTAAATTTAGATGTATACTGATCAACTGAATAATTTATGTAATAATTAATTTATTTCTTCAATACGATAACATTACATATTATTAAATAGAAACATTTTTTTTTAAATTGTTGTACTAATAAATTTTATTTATTAAAAAAATTAATACCCATAAAATTATTATTAATGTCGCACGTGATTATTATTTAATATGAAACAAGATAAATTGTTTCACAGTGTAATAGGAACTTTCAAAAAATCGTTAAGAAAACAGAAATCAAAATTAAAAATAGACATTTCATACGAAAACTTTTTGGAATTTTTTATTACATATCATTCCTTCCTCTGAAATTTCGGTTAAAATACTACCAAGTGAAACAGAATGTAAATGTAACTAAAAATAAAGCATCTTAGAACAGGTTACGTATTTTTATTTTGTTAAGGTATTTCCGTTACATCTTTACATAGAATTTTACCATTAACAAGTTTATGTTACGCTATGATTTCTCACTTACAATACTGATTTTGAAAAAGGACAGTAATTATACAGGAAACTTTTTAGGTTTATAAGCTATGTAGAATAATATTAATATGTTACAATATTATGCATTACTGCATACGATTACGGTCAGTAACGTGTACCTATAGAATTCAATGCTGGCTTGCCTACTGAAATTAAATTAGTATGTACAAGAATCATAAAATATTATTACATATAGAAGTAAATAAGTATTATTATAACATCATATAAAATTACAATGATTCGAACAAGGAATTACTAACTGATATTGCCTGTTTTTGAGTAAGCCATTTGAGTCCCAAAAAATGATTAAAAACGTTTACGGGATGCCTACAAAAATCAACAGATGTCAGTGATATTACTTGTTCTCAGTCTAACGTATTAGCAACCTCTGAAATCGTGTTAAATTAAGGTTTCCTTCAGAAAATTTAATTTTCCATAGGTAAAATACAAATTTATATATCAACTTTCGTGCTGATGTGAGGAAAAGAGCCTGAGAAGTGGGCGAATCATCCAAAGTCCGATTCCATGAAGCTTCGCGGTTCAAGGCAGCACACACCAAAGCACGGCTGAGACGTTGGAATGATGCGAGTAAAGGACGCTGGCCTCACCGAATGATCAGCGGTTTAGCCAAATGGATATCTAGGAGGCATGGGGACATGAACTACAACTTAGCCAGTTTTTATCTGGGATGAGGGTTTTCGGGCATACGTATTTAGATTTGTACTAGACCATTCAAATCTCTGCTCCAGTTACGAGGGCAACGAGAAAACGGCTGTCAAATACCCGAGATTCATCTCAGAGAAGAAGACACTGGTGGCCAAGCTGAAAATAAACAGAAACTTCTCGCCTCAGGATCTGGAATAGATAATGATCACTTCAATCGAGAGTTAGCAAGCATTGTTGGATCGAGCCAGTGCTATAATGTCGAAACTACGAGCCCAAGAAGACGATAGTAAAGGAAGAACGACGGTGATACCTTGGCGCTAAGATCTGGGAACAGGGTGCACGCGGAATTCCTGGAGTATCCTGGGCTGTTCGGATCATCCCGGAATGATGAAGCAGGCAGCACTCCCGGTGAAATCTCGAATGATGGCAGCCGTAGGTAGTAACACCTCACGAAGAGAAAACCACTTCTCTCCCGAAATAATGCCTTGCGGCAGTTTCAGGAAAGAGGATGGCGGAATGGTGGTTTAGTCGGTATGCACAGGCACACATACGCATTAAGTAACATCATGCGGAACCTGTTTCGAGTCCGACACAATCTATTGGAGTGTTTGTAATAGGATTCCCCACATCAATAAAAAAAAGATAGAGAGGGGAAGCGTGCGCGCGTGTGTGTATGTGGAAGGGGGATATTGTAAAGTTTTAGCCTGCTGTCACTCGGCTATGAGTAAAATTTCATTTCTTCACAGATTTTGTTACAGTTATATTGTTATTTACTTTAGAGAGTTTTTTATATAAACATATATTTTTCGATAAGTTGAAATTTATAAGCTTTCTGCTTTTATAAGTAGAAGTTTTTAAGTTTTCAAAATGATTAATAAGGAAAAAATAATGGTGAGAGTGAAAATATTATTATAAATTAAACAAGAATCTTAAAAGTGCAAGCAAGTGGATGTCTGTAATGCGAGTTAAAATTTAACAGAGAAACTATGTATGTATAATTTTACAGAACTTATATTGAAGTTTAAATGTTCAA
The DNA here is from genome assembly GCF_047948215.1 of Lycorma delicatula. Lineage (NCBI taxonomy): Eukaryota > Metazoa > Arthropoda > Insecta > Hemiptera > Fulgoridae > Lycorma > Lycorma delicatula. The sequence goes on along the minus strand of NC_134460.1, from coordinate 55,974,435 downwards.
TAGAATAATTTAAATTTATGTAATTGCAGTTTAGTTTTATATTTATTTATTCTAATAGATAAAATTATTGAAAATGTTGCACACTTGCAAATACTATCATATTAAAAGTAATTATCGAGAGGTAACACTTCGTAGTGTTTAACTTAAGAATTACTAATCACAGTGAATTCAATACTGCAACTGACCAGTTAGAAGAGAGTACAAATTTATAGCAAGAATATTCAGTTTACAAATGTCTACCATGAGAAAATTATTGTTATACACTTTACACTTATAAACAAGAGACCGAATGGTACATTCATAATCTTCTTTCGACTGAAAATAAGCTGAAAACTATAATAAAAAATATTACCATAGTAAGTTTGTTTCAGCGTCATAAATTACGTATTGAATTGCCAAAAGATTATTTTCTTTGATGATATGATTTTGTCCACTGATTATTTTACATATCAACAATTAAAAGTAATGCGTTCACAATATAGACGTAAAGATAGAAGTTCAGAGACTGATTTTGAAAAAATGATTTTGCTCTACTATTTTTGACAAGAGTTAAAGGAAGACAGTATCTGAACACAGATTTATAATACAACCCGAAACTCTATTAAGAAAAAGGTACAAAGAACAACATGCTTACGTTTATAAACAAAAAACAATTGTATTAATGTACTAGTGATCATAGAGTTAAAAAAAAAAAAAAAAAATGTTATTTAAGAACAATTTGAATCCTTTTTATCGTTTTAAGGCTGTCAAAGTTTTATCGTAAAATAAAAGTTTATATCTTCCTTATTAATTTTTATTTAATAGGTATTTTGTAATTTTATCCTCCATATTTTATTAACCACGTACTTTATTATTACTGTTTTCTTATTCAGTAAGAAATACATTTAATAACAAAAATTTATGATGTCTAAGCTTTTAGACCATTCTTGAATCTATTAAAAAATACAACAATTTTTTTTCAGTTAAACACGCGCATGTGCGTGTTTTGGTTTGTATCTGTATAGATAAATAGAAAGTAAACAAAAGAATTGTTTTTTTGTTTTTTTTTTTAGACAACGAAAGAAAGAACACGTGTGCAACCTTACCTTTATGGATATAAAATGTTGCATTATAAAGGAGCTACGTGAAAGAATAAAAACAGTTTAATTTAAATTTTATGTAAATTTACAATGTCCGAAAATAATGTGTCATGGTCGTGAAAATGTAATGTCAACAGTATAATACCCTATTTACTTGCTAAAATATTTCACAACCTTTATGAACTTGTGAAGCGACAGAATAACCCACTCGTAGAATAAAAAAGGTATTTAAACTACAAAATTTAAAAAAAAGAATTTTAAAATCATAAAATTAGAAATTCAATTGAAGTCTGTACTCGATAATCTTTCATTCATAAAATAACTGGAAATTAATCTACATTTCACATTGCGCTTTACAAATCTAATTTTTTAATCCTGCGAATAATCCTGTGATTTAATTTTATTTTCGTGTGCAGATTATTTAATTAAGTTATATAGGTGTAATAGTAATTCCAGTACAATTCCTTGAGTAAAGTAAGGAGAATATAGCACCATTATTAAAGAAAAACTTAAAAAAGTGACAAAAATAAACACGTTAAAATGTATTTGACAACAACAATAAAAATTTACAGAAATATACATCTAATAACAATAAAAAAATTGTTAATCCTTAAAGAATAACTGAATTAAAAGAAATCCAGGAATAAATAACCAACAATTTAAACAAAACGTCTATATGTGTTTCTGTATATATATATATATATATATATATATATATATATATTTACACACACGCTGCCACGCGCTTATTTAGAATGTACATAAATTCTAAATAAACAACAAGAAAGTGAGAAAGCGTTGCGTGGGATACGTTTAAAGGGAGTGGTCTACTAATTGTCGCGACCAATCAAGGCTTGACAAATGAGGCGCTGAACAAAAGAGCTGACCACAGGGTGGCTAGTCATTGTGTATATGTCTGCGAGGAAGGGTGAAGAAATCCCTCTCACCTTCCCCTTCATCGATACATCACCTGGTTTAGACTGCTAACCTAACCTAACCTCATCACATATAACCTCTCTAACACTAGCGCTATAGTCACAGTAGGTGTTCCCCTCGGTATCGTTCTCACCAGATGTTATTTGTCAGTCGTCAAATACCCGTAATATGTGTATGGTACTTTACGCACAATAAAAGGAAAATAAAATAATTTATATTCTTCAATAATTTTAAAATATAATAAATTTTACTGCAGTTTACGAAGAAATAAAATGAAAATTATAAAAAACACTTCTTCCTAAAAAACAAACAAATATTCAACATTTACTAAGTATAAAATGGCCGTACCGATTTCAGCTGCTAATTTTTTTTTAATAATTTTTTGCATATCTCTTAATTTTTATCATTTTTTTTTCTAATATTATAATTTTGTCAAGAACGATTTTTTCTTTATAACGGAAAAACATGATCGCTTATTAATGAATAAATGTGAATATGGTTTTTTTCTTCGACACTTAATATGTATGAAAAAAAAATTAAAAATTCAATATTGTCAAATTGAAGTATTGTCAAATTTACAGTTATGGTTATCTTTTGATATTACTTTGACCAGTAAGTTAGGATGTATTCAAGACTTAAAGGATTACACAAGCAAGCAAGATATTAATATAAATTTCTCTACAATAGATCGCATTCATGTAGAATGCGATCACTAAATTAGATTATTTAAAATACAGTAGAATTTCACTTACAGTTACCCATAGTACTCATTGATTATCATAAAGCTTTATAGAAATTGATTGTCATAAATTCCTGTTAAGCTTCGAAAACGTGCCTCCTAAATATCTCAATTTAATAAAAAAAATGTATTCATTGAATAAGACCAGAATACTTAAAGTAAAAAAAGGAGTAAAAGAGTGATATCCTTTACCGCCGGCTTTGTTCAATGCAATCATGGAGGGAGTATTTCTAAAACTGAAATTGACAGGGAAAAAATATGAATTAGTATTAGTGGTAGATGATTACGAATCTAAATTAATCTGGTACTATTTGCTTCATATCCAGAAATGTTGAATGAATTGGAAAAACAAGGCCGGGCGGCAGGTATAATTATTAATGAAAAAAAACACTGTTCTTCTAACAAATAGGGTTACGAAACAATTAAAATTGCTAGGAAAAAATTACATTGGGTAAACGAAACAATTTATTTAGGAAAAATGGTGAGCTATAAGGATAAAACACGAAAAAAATGATAGCAGCTGCTTGGAAAAAATACTCGTCTCTTAAATTCATTAGAAAAACAACCAAGTTAACAGTATTCAAAAAGATAAACAATAGTTTAAGTTTAAGGTTGTTGAATAACACTTTGTCTTACCTGCGGTTCACAAACTTCGAATTTGAGAAGAAATCCATACAAATACCCAACGATTAATGGAAAAAGCATACTTGTCATAAAAAGGAAACATAGAATTGAATGGGGAAAAATAAGGCAACACACTAAAGTGATAGATGTGGCCATAGTAATTAAGATATTGAATTGGAAATATGCTAGCCATCTGACAAGGTTGGAGAATATAGAAGGTGAAAAAAACAAGTTATATTTTGTAAACCTTTCAACGGAAAAAGCAGTAAAAGAGGTAGACAGAAGAAATGGTGTGAGGAGATTCAAAGGAGGTTGCAGGAATGTATTGGTATAGGTAGACTTTAGTCAGAGAAGGTGAAATAATGAAGGAGAGCTATGTTCAGTAATGGGTTTGGTTTGAAATATGTCGGGGTTCAAATGAAGAGGTAATTTAACATGCAGCTTAAGTGTTATTTCTTTTATAGAAATGTTCTAGCATGTTGGAGCTCGCTTCTTTCGTCATTCCCGTCTAGTCAGAGGGCTCCACACCCTGGATCGTTGCAGTGTTTGTTACATTTACGGTTGTGAGAATAATACTGATAAATAACAAACTATTCAGGTTTTATAAAAATCTTGAAACGAAACTAAATTACAAAAAACATAATAATAACTACGATAAATAAAGTACATACACCTTTGACGACGAAGAATTCATAATTTATCTCTGTTGTAATGGTAACAGAAATATAATAATAATCATTTTTATCTTTAATGAATATGTTTAATTCACAGCTTTACTCTTGAGGAAGCTAGAACCTCAGTCTATGGCTTAAAATCTTACCTGGAGCAACATGAAAGTATTCTGAAAATTTTAAAGTAATCGGTCGGTTGGTATTTACCAGGAATTATTGATGATCAGTTTCAGATTAAAAAATATTCCTGACACCGGTTTCTTGATTACTGTTTTTATCACAAGAAAAAGTGTACATGAATAGCCTTGAAATTTCTTAGCAAAAAGATTATCAATTTAATAATCATATCACTAACGGGGATGAAACGAATCAATCGTAAAGTTACTGAAAATAAATTCAAAAACTCTATTTATAGCATTAAATCACCTTTTCAATCCAAAAAGTCAAACGATCACAAAGCGTATAGAAAAAGTTAAGGCAAGAGTTTATTGTGGTTGGAAAAATCTTTTACTATCTGATTTCATGATTTATAAAACAATAGTAAATTCTCTGGCTTACTCGTTATCATTAAATAATAAAAATATATTTATTCGGATTTTAACGTAAAAATACATCGTACAGATTACATCAATATAAGTTATAACTAAAAAACAAATTATAAGATTAAAAAATAGATTTACGGGTATTTAGTCCATATATTAATTATTTAAATGTAATCATATGAAATAATGTTTAAGCAAATATATTAAACATAAAAAATAATGAAAAAATAATTTACAATTCAGAAGGTGATATTGAAAATAATTTTGAGCATTTATTTAAGTACATGTAGAATGGTTTGCAGATAAATGGAACTTTTTTTTTTAATTACGAGATTTTTTTTAAATACTCGTAGTAAGTATTATTTAAAAATTAATTTACAGACTAACATTTTTTCTGTAAAAGAAAAATTTTATTTTTAATTTTATTTTAAATAGATTTATGGGAAGAATTTTCGGAACAGTTCAATTTATTTATCAATTTTCATATCAATTTATTTAAATGGCAATGGTAGCATAATCTGACCTTTTATAGTAAGCCGATATTGTGTTGAAATATATAAAAACCAGTTCCATTGTCTGATTTGTAAGAGATGGATTTTTTAAGAATATATAAACATAATTTTTAACAAATATTGTATGAACATTCAGGGATATAAAAAAAGACTAATATAATTAATTCTCTAAATATCGGTCCGTTCGATTCATACTTATGGGTGCCAGATACCTACCTACCTATCTACCTACATATTTGTATTTTAAAAATTCATTCCGATTTTATGAGGTAGTCCTAAGAGATGACATTATACGAAAATATATGTAGGGTAATAAATATTAATTAATGATATTTTGTTAGCACGACAAAGTAAAACAGTATTGTTTAATATTGTTACAAACGAAATCAATTTGATTATTCAATGAAAACTTGTCATCTAACAAATCACCCAGAAATTTCGCTTCATTGGCAACAGAAATACTATCGTTAAATTAACGGGAATTCTATCCATGCCATCTGAAATCTTACGTCTACATGAGACACCAATCCGATCGTTTTTATCCATATTTAAAGTGAAATGATTACAATCTATCTAGTAAATAATTTTTTGAGTTCCCACCGCAAAATTTTCAATTCCTTTTAAACACTTATCTTTAGGTATAAATACAATAGTGTAATCTACAAAAAAGGGTTACAGTGAAAGCTTCAAGAATTTGCGGCGTCATAAATAAAAAATAAAAAAACAAAACGACCAAGAAAAATTTTCCTACGGCACTCCGTGTTTTATAGGTGAGAACGTAAATTTTTATTTGTATTCTTATCAAAATATGAATTTTTTTAAGCAGCTTCTTTGATACCATAACAAATTTTTTTCATTAAAAAAAAATACGGAACTAAATTTGATTAATTATTTTATAACATCGTTTATGTTATATGTCCTGTCCTTGCATTTATTTTCACTTGCAAATATCCCAAGTCCTTTTTCTATCATCCAACATTTTATCCTTCTCTACTTTTAACTGTAATCAATCCTATTTTACTTTCAGTTGACTGTCTCCTCTTCACTTAGAGCACAACTTAACTAATTAATTTTTTATAGTCTATGAAAAAGATATCTCTATTTTTTTTACTTTGTATCATTATCCCAAACGGCACAAATTAATATCCATCTGTTTTATAAAAATTTATTTCGATCAAAAATATATTTAATAAAATAACTAAGATAATCTCATTTACAAAACCTTTTTTTCTAATAATGTAATTCTTGATACAGAATGTCAATTTTTACAGATAGGTAACCATTTAATAATTACGTTTATTCACCAGTATAAAGGAAGTTTATTTTTTTATATCTGTTATGAATTAAAAAACTCTTTTTAGAAACTTCTATTTATAATACTTATCAACACCGCTCCAATGATTTTTTAAAAATTGTCATTAAACAAACTTTTTTACTTTTGCGCCGTCATCTTTAAAAAAAGAATAGAAAGTTTTATTGGCCTACAATTTATGTTGATTCAGTCTAAACACTGATACAACCACTTGAATTTTGATGATCAACTATTTCTTTATACTCGTGATATGAATCTGAATAGTTACGGATTTTGTTCAATGATTCTGAGTCATATGTGGTAGGTAAAAATTACAAAAGGATTGTAATTAAAATGTTAATTTAATTTGTACCACTACAATCTTACTATTATTAAAAAGATTTTCTTTCATAGCATAATTTTAATTCATAAAAATTTTAATAGTAATAGTAATTAAAAATATCAGAATAAGAATATAATTATGCTGAATAATTTTTATCTATATTTGAATAGTCTATTTTCTAGTACTCAACACCCGGCAACTTTGCATAAATGTTTTACAAACTTGATGCTATTAGGACATGATTTTTTAACTCATTCAAGTGTTTTTTGATCTCTTAATTTCATTTATTGGTCTGTACGAACTTAGTCATACGTTCCCTTTTATTATATCTAAGAAGGGCTAACCCAGTCTGTTTGTCTTTTAAAATGTCTACACTTCACAACCATAAAGTAAGACGCTGCAATGTTTGCATTTCAGAAGAGTTTTTTTAAGCGATTCCAATTTAAACTGAGCAATCTTTTGGTTGAATATTACTTTATTATTACTACGCTTAATGGTATTTTCGCTTTATAATTCCAGTCATTCCTGATTATTACTATTTCAGTATTTAGAAATAAATATTATATATATATATATATATATTCTCACAAGCATAAGTTTTACATATGTATATATATATACATATATATGTGTGTGTGTAAAACTCATGCTTGTGAGGTTAATAATGATAAATAATTCAATTTATAAAAACTATCAGTGTTATAATTTCTTCACAGCAGAATTTTAGTCAGTACAGAACCCAAGACTTTGAATGATCTGAAGAATGTGAGTTTCAAATAGTCGGCCTCCATCTTAGAAATAGTAGATGTAGCTGGTTACCTACAAAATTGTATTTTATCCCGTTCTTAGCGTTACCCTACAAACAGCACTAAGAGCTGACCGTACTTATTCTCTTTTTTTTTTAAATGTTATTTTTTTATTTTATGTTTTATTATTATTATTAATATTCTTTTTAAATCAATAATTAAATATAATAAAAATTTAAACTTAAAACAACAAAATTATCATTGATTTACGTCAATGGCATAAATTTACGAAAAACTATTAATAATAATAGTAATCAAATATCAGAATACAAATACACGACCTCAAGAAATAGCATGAATTTGATGCATCATAATGTTCCGTAAGATATTTCGATTGTTAGCCCTAATTAAATTTTCCGACAGCTTCCATCAGAAGCTCACAGCTCTGTTACGCTGAGTCATTTCAGAAATAATAGACTGTATATCATACCAATCTGGAGTATATGTTCTTAATAGTGACTTAAAAGTGACTTATGGAATCTGAAGAGACAAAAAACTAAAGCAGTAATTTATGAGATATGATCATCAAGGAGGATAACAATTTGTGAAACCGTAATAAATATAGGTAACTGTATATTTAGAGATGAGAATAGACGATGAATTTGGTTGCCTAGCAGTAGATCTCAACAATTCCGGATATCGATTGAAATTCTAGTTGGAGAATATCGTGTCAAAAGGTCAGATGATTTGGTTATGCATTAAAGCGACCTATATAGGAGCATTTGGTTTTGGTCTACACCAAAGAGGTGGCTAGGTATACCATACATAGTCTACTAGGAGCTGAAGGAACCTCTGCTCCTTTATATGTGTTACTCATGTCAGTCGTTGATCAAACTACCCCAAAAATCGAACCTTGTAGATGGTTCTACTGTTTCACCATATAAATAAATACATTTGAAGGTCAACATATTCCCTCAACAGGAAAAGCAAATGCACTTATTTTCCTTAGGAAAAAGGTGAATGCACCTTTACTACACAATTATTGTGTTCTGATACACTCTCGCAGTATTTAAAGTTCTACAAACAACGTAAATTGAAAAATCACCTACAAATAATTAACATTACAAGTTTTCTCACCCAGTTTACAATAATATTTATGGCAACAACAAAGAAGATAAAACTTAGGACACTTCCTTGCGGTATTCTGTTTTTTGCTGTGAAATTTTTGGATTCTGTCATTCACCTGAACTCTAAAAAAGCGACTACTGAGGAAGCTTATGATGAATGCAAGGAAATTCCCTTGTGTACTCCTGATTTCAAAATCGAGGGTTCTTAGGTTCAAATTCTGGTAAAGGTGATTGCTTTTACTGGATCTGAACACTAGATTGCCGAAACCGGTGTTCTTTCGTGGTTGGGGTTCAATGAACCACACGTCTTAGGATTGGTCGGCTTGAGAGAATGCCAACCACTACTGTTCAAGAATGCACGTTTACCAGTACATTTAAAGTTACACTCCAATCGTTAATGACTTTAAATGTTGATGTGACTATAAATAAAAAGATATTTATTAATATTCTTGAAGTACAGTTGAGAGCCCTCTTGTCCAGTTTATGTTATATGCTTTTGCATACCGAAAATACAGCAACTAGGCGTTGATGATGTAGGAAGGCGTTTTGGATAACAAATTCCATGATAACTACACATGGATGATCAACCTTGGGGAAAGCCGCATTGCTCGGGGGCTTTTAGGACGTTTTTCTCAAATACTACACTAGAAAATGGTTTACCATTCGTTCTTGCACTGGGTGCAAGATATCGAGTTGGTGGAGGAGACTCCACCAACTCTTGGAGGAGACTCCACCCTCCCAGGTTTCTACCTGGGAGGACGGAGATGCCGAACCAGATGATGATTTTTTTAATAGAGAAATCTTGATATTTTGCTGCGTAAACGGTTACCGTCAATGATATAGGACGGTAACTTGAAAGGCATGCTTTATCTTTGGTAGGTTCCAGTACGGGAATCACCAGTGTTTCTAACCAAGAATTTGGAAATAACTGGTCAGAGAATATTTTATTGTAAATAGACAAAATATGTCGTAATGAGTATCTATAAGGTGAGGTATCATACAAAGCCTGACATTACAGTTTCCAGAAGAAGTGTGGCGGGAATTATTCAGGGCATACTTTAACTCTTCAAAAGAAAAAAAAGTGTTTAATTCATTTTGCCAGTCTCCAGTAATAAATGGGTACTTTATACTTACAACATTTATCTCACAAACTCAGTTCAATTTAACGATGTAAGGGAAACTGACATTAAGGCATTGCCATACGTGTTCGCCGGTGACGATGATGTCGTTGTTTTCAGTTCAGTCGGAAGTGGAGACTGACCTGATCCACACATGCCCCGAACCTTTCTCCACACAAGCGATAATGAGAGTTGTCTAAAAAATAGTGTCGACGTAATTTAGCTACGATTTTCATTTAGCATACCGAAACACTTGACGGCATAAAGTTCTTGCATCCCAGAAGACTCAGAGCCATTCTCTTGCAGGTCTTCGATTGAAATTACGTAAAATCCTTAGACGATCACTTCATACTGTACTCCTACAGTCTTTTTCTTGCCAAAGGACAATAGGCTGCCATGACTTTTTAGATGTTAGAAGGATAAAGTCCCTTGACATCTGGAGAGTCAAACTAGATATCGAGTACGTGGTTTGTAGACATGACTCGTTCAAGGACGAATTTTGAAAATCTAGAAGATTTATAGATATTAACGTTAATATTACATACACCAAAAATCAAATTGATAACTTAATATTTAACAGAGAAATTAAAATAAAGTAAAATCTATTCCCCATTTAAACTTTTAATCGGAATTTCACAAATCCTTTCTTAGCGTGCACTTATATACGTGTATACATATTTTTACCAATTATCTTTAGTAGTTTTTGCTGGAAGTTGATTATGAGTCAGTCAGGACATCTTGTTTTTTAGATACAGAATGTGTGTAACATATACATTCTCAAAAGTTGATATTATTTTTTTATGTTTTTTTTTATTTTACGTTTGATTAAAGTTTTATAACAACTGAAAGACAAAAAAACACACTCCAACTGATAATAAAATGAAAATGTGAAAATTTATTTTATAAAATAGCATAAATATTGTGTATTATCAACGAACTGCTATGGCATAAAAATGAACAATTTTTATCATTCAAACATTCAAAAATGAACAATGACCACATAAATTAAATGTATAACGTTTATATTCAAATTTTATTCATGTTCATGTTAATCGAAAATTTACTTATAAGGAAAGATATTATTTTAATGTTGTACAATATTATTATAAAATTTATTGTCATAAATTTTAAGGTTATAAATTGTAGAAAATAAAATGGAAAAAGGTCATAAAAAAGTAATATTTATTATCACTCGACCAACTCGTATGAGGTTAAAGGAAAATTACAGGAATAAGAAAATGATATTTACAAAAAAAAAACGAATATTTCCGTCTACGAGTGTGATGAGATATAGGTTTAAAAGATAAAATCTGCAGTAAAGTCCTATATAAAAATTAAAAAATACAGGGAATTTAATTCAAGACTTTATTTAGGTATATTTCAGCCAAGAATAATGAACATAAATGAATTAAACTTAATCCCTGCAATTAATTACGTACTATGTAATAATAAACTTAAAAATTGCACATGGTAATTTTAAATCAGTTGGTAACAACAAATAGAAGTACCTCTGCAGATCTTTGTTTGTATTCAAATCATGTACACATATGCTTGCACGTGCAAAACACATACACATATACATAAGCGCACACATATAAATATGTACAATGTTATCAAAATTAAATTTATTAGTTGTACGTAAAGTTAAGTAATATGTAAAAAACCGATGCAAATGCATATACATATATATACAGAGTGTTTCTAAAATGGTGGGCTGGGTATACTTTTTCGGATTCTACTTGTAAAAATAAACAAAAATCCTTAGGAAAATGGTCATTTCTGCTTCGTTCTCCTCCTGTCCGCCATTTTGTTATTTCTATATAGAAATTTATATCTAAAGTTTGGATAGAGGATTCACATTAATATTTGGTAACAGTCTTGGTAATAAAGTTTTAAAATTAGCAAAAAATCAGGACTTAAATACCTTCGCATATTACAAAACGGTGGCCATGTTTATCTCCATAAATATTAGTTTTAGCAAAATATGTGTTATTTGCTAAAATATTAACATTTTGTATTAAACAAAATGACATTTAATTTTTTTAAATCGGTTAACAAATAACAGTTATGGCAGAAAATTGATGAATTTTGTGTCTGTTTTCCTCCATTTTATGTACAATTGGATCAAATAATAATAGTTTTTATTTTAGTATTGTAAATTAGTGAAGTTCTAGATACGTCCAGATCTATATTTATATTTAATTAGTCCATCAACTGCTCCTATTGTCCGATCAACTTTTCTTTCTTTTTCCTGTTTAGCCTCCGGTAATTACTTTTCAGATAATACATCAGACGATGAATGAGGATGATATGTATGAGTGTAAATGAAGTGTAGTCTTGTACACTCTCAGTTCAACCATTCCTGAGATCTGTGATTAATTGAAACCCAACCAGCAAAGAACACCGGTATCCACGATCTAGTATTCGAATCCGTGTAAAAATAACTGACTTTAGTAGGACTTGAACGCTAGAACTCTCAACTTCCAAATCAGCTGATTTGGGAAGACGCGTTCACCACTAGACCAACCCGGTGGGTTATTGTCCGATCAGCTATTAATCATCATCTATAAGCCATTAGTTTACTTCATATCTAGTACGATTAATATTTTAAAAACTGTGAATGTGTTCAGAGATAGTTTTGCAAATTAAAACATTTAATTAACTGATATATATTTACAATTTATTGTAACTCAAAATCAAGATCAAAAATACAGATTTTTATTTCTTAATTCTGATGTATTGTAAAGCTTCTTGCACTAAAATAGATTTCTTAGTATAATTTTGGATAACCGCCATTTTTTACAATAATGTTTTGCAACATTGATAAAAATTTGATCAGACTATCTTTTGTAATCTCTTTTTCAGAAATTATATGGATTTGATTGTATTAAAAATTCCTTTTTTTCACTTATAAATTTAAAACAAATGTTACTTATATTTTGGAATGTGCAACAGAAATTAATTTTGACTATTTTCTGGAGACAAAAAAAGGTCTTTTTTATCACTTATATATTTTTGTCTTATATCTTAAGAATCATACTGATAGCTACTGTTTGGAATTGTAGACAATAGTTTGGAACTTGCTTGTTAACAGTGCACAATAATCCTGTTACAATCTAAGAATTATAAGAATTTGAGAACGCGAAACACTGATTAGCTTGAACAATCACTAGTGTAACCGAAAAATATGTTATATAATTGTATAGGAAGATATATCACCTAAATTTTATTATGAATCGCTAAACTTAAAATTTTTTATCAGTTGTTTGGTAAATAACGATCTCTACTCAAACCCGGATTATTTTTATACATTAATTTTAAAGAAAGATTTTATTTCAAATCTATTTAAGTCATGTGAAAATATAGTTTTTTAATGTAGAAATTTATTAAACAGTCTTTTTCAAAACAGAAAAATTTCGGTAATTTTATTTAATACACTGTCGTGTTTTATTTCATTATATTAAATATTTCTTGCGTAATCTTAAAAACTAACGTGGGACATGCTACGAAAATGTCCATTACTAAGAAAACTGTTTTATTTTTTGTCCTTATCTAATATAAACGTAGTACATATAAACCCGCCTGTAAACATGAATTCAACACACATTATTAAATTAACCTGATTTTAATGATTAGAATAAAACAAAAATTTTTATTATAAAAGATGTAATTTAATTTTCTAATTAATTTAAGGTAATTTTATGGAAAAAATTAGTAAAACAAATAATTATATTTGTATAATTAAATCAGTTTGACATATTACTGGGACTTTCAATTTAGATTATCTGTAGTAAGATAATCTAGATTAGATATCAACGGTGAACTTAACTAGTATCAATTTGATGCGATACGTGTATGACAATAAGCACGATCGGCTAATAAACACAACCAAATGCAGTTACAAACATGTAATATACATGACAGACTGTACGTGTAGTACACTAATAACATCCTGGTTTCCAATGCTTATATACCTTCCGGATTTAAACTACAAGGGCTATTGTATATGAAGATCTAATGGCGTGATCGGTAAATGGGTTACAATATCCATCTCGATTTCAACGATCGTGGCAAGTCTCTCAATCAAATGGTCACGTGAATGAATTCTACCTCTGACGACAAACCATGTTGACTAAACATAAGTGTGGCATATTGACTACTCGATTGCGTTATAACTATTGCGTTTTATCGAAAGGGCTAACATTGTACATCATCTTTAATTAACGTAAATATAATGTAATTTCCACCAGGACAGTACATAATATTTTGACAGTTTCCTAATAATGACTATTTCGGTTTTTACAATCGCATAAATGGTTAATTTTTTAAAACATAAAACCAGTAAAATTAAATATTCAAACTTTGTAACTCCTTAAAATTGAATACAATTGTGGTAAAATTACGGTTTAAAAAAATAATTAATTTTTTTTTAGAAGACGATAGCTGATGCGGTATTAAATAGTGAAAGCTGTAGAGCTGTGTGCAACGTAATATATAAGCATTATATGTATGGTAGTATTAAATAAATGTCATCATGATATTATATTTTACAGGTTTGAATCAAAATTGCACTGCAATAATTTCGGAATCTGATAAATTAGTATAAACAAAAAAGTTTCTTATAAATATGTGTCCCAGAAACGTTTTATTTTACAGTTAGAGCTAACAAGCAAACAATTTTTCATGATTTCTATTCCAAAGGTAAACTGAAGTCATACTGAAATTCCTGAGGCCGTTAAAAAAAAATGTTACGCTTTTATATAGTTTTTGATCTAAAAATAAAAAAATAAATAGATTCCAGAATTGTATCTAATATTTTTTTTAGAAAAATGTAAAAAAAAAACAATTAGTCGTAAAACACCTTTTTACTTTCCCGTAAATTAATTTCAGGGTTTACAATAAATTAAAAATACTTCCATCGAAATTACGATAAAATTTGCAAAAAAAAGTGAAAAGAAGACTAATACAAGATTCAGAAATTCTACTTTACTTCAAAACAAAAATGAAGAAAGTATGGTAAAAAAAACAGTACACAAGTCCAATCATGCAAGAAAATATACACGTACTATGTTCCAGAAAATGATCACATGAATTCTGTAAACCCATTTTTAAATATTCGTACCTCTTCCATCTACTTATTTAATTAAAAAAGAATCGAATTTTGATGACTTGTATTCGGTATAACCAAAACATTGATATGGTGGTCAAGGCAGAGGGTAAGTCCTACGTTGATCTCCTCCGCTCCGTGAAGGGTGCAGTGTCGCTGGGTAAAACCGGGGTCAACTCCGTACGGAAGGGCCAGGGGGAGGTTCTTCACCTCCAGGTGCAAGCCGATGGTGATGCGACCGAACAGTTGAGCCGAGATATCGTCGAAAAATTGGATGATGCTACTACGGCCCTGGCTGGAAGGGGTAGTAAGGTCACATCCTTAACAAGGAAGTGGATGTTCTCACGACGCAGGATGAGTTTTTCAGAAAAATTCGTAAAATAACTGGTGAGTTGATCACTATAGATGTTTTATCAATGCGGCCGGCTTACGGCTCGACGCAAGCAGTAATATTAGCTGTGCCGCCTCTCCGTGCGGACAAACTGCTGTCTGATGGGCGTGTTTGCATTGGGCGGGTAGCCTGTCAGGTGATGCGTCGTACTCCTCCAACGAATTATGCTTTAAATGCTGGAGACCAGGCCACAGGGCCAAATTTTGTAATGGCGCAGGCAGAAGTGGCTATGTTTTACGTGTGGTAAGGCCGGCCATATACGTAAGGTTGTAAGCAAGAGCTTCGATGTGCATCCTACAAGTTATACGGTCATGCGCCCGGAGGTCGAATATGCAAGACGGGTCCATCTGCGTCAAGTGTTGTGTCTTCACAGTAACGTCATGGTCTCTTTGAGGGTCAGCTTCACCCGGAAGGGTTGGTAGGCTTCGGTAGTCTACTTACAATGATAGGGAGGGGATTCCTTTGAGATGCTATTGGGGAATATAACACTGTAGTCCCAGTGAGGAGTTCTTTGCCAAACTCCTCATTTGAGACATGGTATGCAAAAAGACCGGCCCGGCTGCCTAGGCGACACCTTGCGTCCTTCCGAGGTAGTTTGAGGCAAAGGCACCCCCCGGATCTGCGTTTATGTTTAATTGTGTGTCCGGGTCCGGAGGGTGAGGAAAATACAGATATATAAAAAAAGAAAATAAAATAAAAAAATAACATTGATATGCAAGTAAAAATGAAACTAAAATTTTATTTTACTTATTGAGAAACAAAACCTTTATTAAAGGTTTAAATTTTAAGCAGGTATAAAACTATATAAACAATTTCATAATCTATAAAAGAACAAATTTCCAGTTAAAATTTTAATTTAGCCTATGCAATTACGTAGAACAAAAATGTTTTAATTTAGATTCCTATTATGAATTCTAGGTGATAATTTAACTTATGAGGTGACAATTCAATCGCAATTTTGTAATCTATTTGTTATATTTAAAATAAATTACTTTTTAAAAGTGGTTAATTTTATTTAAAAACCTTAGAGTAGTTTTGTCGGACTTTTCGATTTGATGAATAATTATTTATAATTTTTAAGGCCTTTCGTTTATTTTCCTATGTTACTACAGTTTTTAGTACTAATCTGTGATGTAAGGTATCGTAAATTGATCTGTCAGGAATATATTGCTATCAGTAGAAATTATTGTTGATATTTAGAAAACCTAATATATATGATTAACTAAGTTTACTGTATATCCTTTGCATCTATTGTTGATTAATTTATCAATTATTTTGTCCTTGCAACAGTTATAAAAAAAAGTTTAAAAAAAAATTTGACAAGATTTTTTTCAGTTAAGTTGTGCGTTACTGTTTGGTTAAAAAAAAGAAAATTCAATCAAATGGTAAATTACGCAGAAGTAATTCTTGTGGCATTAATTTCTCTAAAATATAAATCCTAATACTAAGCAATGTATTAGGAACTAAAACTCCTGCCAAAACGATGTTAACTTCGATGATCTACGAAAACATGCTTATTAAATAGTGTTTCAGCCCACAGCATGTAAGAATTACATTTTTCACCTTCGGTTTCCAAGTCGGAATATTATACTAATCCAGATATTATTAGTAATCAATAATGAGTAATTAAAATTAGCAGATGGCAATTATTTTACGTGGGTAACCATATTAAATATCCCTCTGTCATTTCAATTTACACACAGTTCAATTAAACAAAAATTATACAATATAACAATAATTTCAATGCAAATTTTACAATAACAATTAACACAAATGATATGTAATTGTTCAAAAAATCATACAAACCAACCAATAGGTTTTCAATTATAATTTAAAAATAACATCAATTCTATTAAACAATCACTTCAGTCTTTCAGGTACTAACTTTTATTTATTTTTTTTAAGGTAAATTAATTTTTTTCAGTGTTTTATTTCTCTTATATAATTCAATTACTAATTTTTTAAATATGTTTAAAATTCTGTTGATCAAAGAGCTTTAATATGTTTCAAAAACTTACGTTTTTGAAACACATTAGCTCTCATTAGAAGAAGCGAATTTTTTTTTTTAATTTTTGTGGAGTTTTTTTTAAAGTCATATATATAAATATGTAATCTATCCATACATCAGGAATATTAAATTTTTCCAACGAGAACTAAAATCTGATAAAAATATAATACTATATTTACTTTAGAAATCGGTTATCAGATTTTAGTTCCCCGTTGGAAAAAATGTAGTATTTCTGATGTATGAATACTCTATTTCACATATTTCACTTAACAGTTACCGACTGAGTTTTGTATATTTTATAACTGATTATTCAAAAGAATCATACTTGAAAATGATATACAGCTATAAAACGGAAGGGGGTTCTTAAAAACTGGTTGAAATTTGTTAAATTATTCATAAAGCAAATAAAGTATGCATTGATAATTGAGTGTACAATAATAATCTAGAAAACAATAATTTATTAATAAATGAAACACGTTTTAGTTAAAATTTAATTTTTTGAAAATTGACAAATTGAATTTTGACAAAAATATATATTTTTAATTCCTTGTATGAAGTAAAGGAAATATTGTGATCGCGAAAAATGTCGGTTTTAACATTTCAACGGAAATATCCATTTTGACCATCCCTGAATCCATTTTGACTAGTTTCGACGTGATTTTTGTACGTATGTATGTATGTACGTCCGTATGTATCTCGTATAAGTCAACAACGATTAACCGTAGGATGTTGATATTTTGGATTTAGGGGGTGATGTAACATCTAGTTGTGCACCTCCCTTTTTGATTGCAATCGATTAAACCAAAAGTGTCCAAAAAAGTAAAAAATCCAAAACAATTTTGATTTTGAAATTTTTCTGATATAAAACTGAAATAAAATTGTCAAAAAATGACCTATTTCAGGTAAATATCTGATTTATAAGTCATTTCATTACGTTTAATAACTTTAAGTAGTTGGAAAAAGTTGATATCAGCTAAATGATCAAAGTTGACCATCCCTGAATCCATAATAACTAGCCTGAAAAGCAGACGAAAGCAAGCTCAGTCGAAGGCTAATAAAACACATAACGTCTTTAGTACTATGTTTATGTTTACTTTTACAGGACTATGTTTGTGTACTGTTTAGTACTATCTTCTGATTGATTAACACAAATAAAGGCAGAATACAAACAAAATAAAACAGAACAGAAAAGTACAGATTATTTTGGAAATGAAGTATATGTCTTTTATTTAAATCAATTCGCTATTGCATCGCCAAAGCTCATTCTTCGGATCACTCTTCATGAAATCATATTATTCTACTGTACTGGTTTTAGTAGTATTAATCATCTAATACAAAAATGATAGGTTAATTTTTTATAAGTAGATTTAAAAACAGTATTAATGATTAAAATAGGGAATAGATCCAGATGTCATAAAACGTGTTAAAAGGTGCAGAAAATATAAAAAAAAACTCTGTTTATTTTATAATATTTACTTGCTTTATTAATATTCATAATTTCTTTAAACTTTTGCAAATTTAAAATATTTTGATATCCTTGTATATGCCCTACTTTTCGTTATGATTATATGTAACTTTTCATAAGTTTGTAGTTACAAATTACGAAAAGTAGGGCTTTCTTAATTACAACAAGAACGAGTGAAAATGAAAAGATAAATAGATAGAGTGAATGTATGTTAAAATGTGTGTGTGTGTGTGTGTGTGTGTGTGTGTGTGTGTGTGTGAGCGCGCGCGCGCGCGTGTGTATGTGTGAGAGCCCGCGGAGAAAAATATGAAAGAATAAAATGTAACTTGTCATTGTTAAAATTAAAAATTATACGTCTAAAAGTACCATATTATTACACGAACGAATGAAAATATAAATAATAATGATACACAGTTCAATATTTTAAATGTAACTTAGAAGTGAGTAAAGAAATATATATAATGTTTCATCAAAAGATGCACTGCAATCTCAGCCATATAGTGAAAGCACTTCGGGATTCATTAAATTACACAAGACACAAATGTAAACAAACCTGTTCACCATCTTTCACAGAAGCGGAAAGCAAAATACGTACTAACTTAAAGGATATCTCACTTGCTACTACGATGAGAGAGGACTTGATGTTAAATTTAAATATACTTTGGTTTGGCGCAGATTATTTGTTTGTCTATAAACCAACATTATGTACTGTATTTTATTTATTTAAAAATATATTAAACTAAAAGCTTTAAATCTATTTTTAGTAATATTAATTTAAATAAATTTTAAAGGGTATTTGTAGTAGTTCTACAAATATTTAGCGTAAATAATAACGCTAAATAAATCTTGTAGAATAATTTAAAAAGTCGTCGGTGTTGCATAATTTCCCAAGTTTGCTTAGAACTTGAAACTCAAATCCTCGACTAGTGTTAAAGTTTTAATCATCTTACATAATTATATATTTTGTTTGCATAGCAAAAGAAGAAATCGTAATAAAATATATAGAATACTATAATCTATTCTAATGTTCTACAATGATTTATGTAACTGGTAAAAATTTATCAAAATTTCCTCTAATTCAATCTAAAATTAAGCTACTCAATAATCAATCTTAAATTATACATTTTTTTAAATCTTAAGATAATTTGAACTATTTGAAAAATTCAAATATTTAAGAATCTTTTACATATATTTGATATGTTAAAAAACTAAAAAAAAATAATATTTTAATGGTCGGAGACGGAAAGTTTTTTTTAAAAATCTTATATATGGATCATTCTCCTAATATGAAGAAATACGCATACCAACGCAGTATTTCAAAAATGTGGCCGAAAAATTGCATCACCAACAAGCAAGCAAACAAAATTTAATTATCGAATTAAAAAAAGGATGCTTAACAATCAATTATTTTAACCGAAATTTAAAAAGAAGACAAAAAATGTTTATAAGAAACAAATATAGATAAAAAAAATAATAACTTCCAACCACCCAACCCAATTTTTTCAAATAAAGTATTTGAATTAATCGCTCAAGAATGAAAATCTACCACAAGATTTTTTTAAAATGATTTGATAATTAATTAATTAAAAATGACAAGGAAAACTCTTGAAATATTTTCTCGTTGGTCAAAATATTAAGCTAAACAAAAAAAAGGTTTCTTTTAGTCTGTTAGAAGTATTATTTAGAGGTAAATTACGAATTACTATAAATATACAAAAAAAAAAAAAATTATGTAAATTAAGGTATAACATTTACAAATATGTACATATGGAAAACGTATAAATCTTATCTACGTATAAACGTATATATCTTTGTTTACATATCGCTGTGTACCATAATGGTTTAAATTGCAACGTGGTTGATCTAAAAATAACAAATTTCCCATGCCATGCTTGTTAGTGAAGAGAAAATTGATTCAAAGTTGTTTTCTTCACCGAGTATCATATATATATATATATATATATATATATATATATATATATATATATATAGAATTTGTTAATATAAGTTTCTGAGAAAGCCAAGATAATAATAGGATAATAATAATTACTTTAAAATGTTACAAAGTTTTTCAAAAATAGATTTCGTTCCGTTTAATCTTCAATGATTTAAACATTTGACAGACTATGATAATTTAAAGCCTATTGTTACTCAAAAATAATGCAGCACTAAAATGTATTAAATCTTTGTTGGACTAAAATTATTAAAATGAGAAATTAGAATTTTTTAATTTAGTGCACCAAAAAGCAGTGTAACATTATAATGGCTAAATATTCAAAAATTCTGATGTGTACAATATATGTACGCCTATTAAATTATATATACATTTATAATCTTAAAAGAATATCAAATTTTAATACGATTCTAAATTAAAAATGTTCAGTTAATATTGAATACTCAGATGTTTCATCAAACCTGAAGTAGACACCATATGACTTCCTTGTACGCCTATTAAATTATATATACATTCTTAAAAGTACATAAAATTTTATTTCACTAATAACTTCTGATTTTTTAATTTTATTTTTATTACTGAATAATTCTTTAATATAATATTTTTTATAATCAGAGGTTAATAATTTAATAAATCAATATATCTAAATTAAAAAAGAAAAAAGTAAAAAAAAAATGAAGTCGCATTCGAACTGATGTGCACTTCCCCTTGTGAGATCCAAGTATTTCATTAATTAAACTTTTATTTGGCTATAACTGGAACTTGTGAAAATAAAACAACTTATGATATATCGTTCAAAAGCTATCAGTATGAGCTGATTATTGCAGTTAAGAAAAAGCCCAAAATTCAAATTTTCTTTTGATTTTGGGATTTTTTTGGTTGAAATCCAGTCAATTGCAGTCAAATAGGACAGTGCAACACTAGATATTATAACAGTCCTAAATCCAACATTTCAACATTCTACGGCTAATCGTTTTTGAGTTATGCGAGATACATACGTACGTACAGACGTCACGCCGAAACTAATCAAAATTGATTCAGGGATGGTCAAAATGGATATTTTCGTTAAAATCTGAAAACTGAAAATTTTCGCGATTATAATACTTCCTTTAATTCGTACAAGGAAGTAAAAAGAAAAAAAAACGAACCAATAATTCAGATTTAGATCGAACTTTACTGTTTTCTAACATTTTTATTTATTTAAACCAACTGAAATTTTATTTTTCCATTATAACGACCTACCTTTATCGTCAGTCATAAACTTGTTTAGATGTTTTGCTATAAGCTAGTTTTAAGTTCAGTTAATTTTTTATTTAAATTCACTGTAGTAACTACCGATATAAGACTAAATTAATTCAACTAATGGTGTTCACGTCGATTTTCGTAACGTATAAAAAAAAACGAGCATGTATTTTTTAATCGAATAATAGAGACGTTACCTCTATCACAAAAATGTTGAAACAAGAGCTAAGGGGAATTTCAGTAATTATAAATCATAGATAAATTTTTTGAAAATTTTATGTCCATTATATATTGCTATAATAAACATAAAAATAACCATGTAAAAATGTTACACCAGTTCTAGAATAGATTGGAAATTTCTATTTCCAATCCATTATTTCTATTTCGCAATTTTATTAATAATAATAACATGGACAACAAAATTTAATTTTTTGTTTTTTAAATGAAAGTGAATGGATGATTCTTATAATAGTTTTTATGCTGATTTTATATATGTTAATAGTTTTTTATCGGGCTCAGTTTTTTGTAATTGAGATTTCTTTTGAAACAAAAGATGTATGGTGAACGTAATATGACAATATATTACATGCATTTTGTACTCGCCTCAAATCTATTTCTTTTAGATTTTCTGCTGCAATTTGCTATAGGTAGATCTGTCTTTAGATTCCACCAGTAGTTAGCTAACATTTTTTGGTTCCATCTTCCTTGGTATCGTGTTTTCATTGTAGATATCTCAAGGTGAAAGCGTTCTCCATGTTCATTTGTTTGATTGTTAAGGAAAAAACCAAATGTGAATGTAAGAAATGGATCTGAGTGACATGTTACTTCCAAGTCCTTTGTAGTTTTGAAGGAGTTCATTCACAAGTTTTTTTAATTTACTGGTCTTATGGTTTCAAGGAAGTTGTTTACCACATTTTGAAATGATTTCAATGCAGCAACCTCCAAGTCAATCAAAAATTCTTCAAACGCCGGATCACTCTCATTAGTTATCTTATTTGTGGGCCAACAAATATACCTTCCTTTATTTTAGCATTGCTTATGTTAGAGTTTTTTTTTTTTTAAAACTGAAACTCTGAATCAATACGATCCATTGCTTTAACAAAATTTTTTAATAAATCTAGCTTAATGTGTAGTGGCGAAAGGTAAACTTTTAGTGGGTTTTACTAATACCTGACTAACAACATTCTTCTATTCTACAGTCGGTACCTCTCTCTTTAGCCAATGCTCTTTTATGTAATGGTTTTCCCTATTCCTGCTGTCCCACTGCCAAAAAAAGCAACAGAGCTTAGTATATCAAAGTTGAAGTCGAAGTAAAAGAAGAAAAGCAATTTGTATAAAGATATTAAGCTGGCAAAGTTATCACAACACTTTTTAAACCTGCACTTTAACCGTATTCGTTTTCCGACACTTCAAAATAATAAAAAGGTTAACAGTAATAAAAATTAGCATTTGGGATCATTATATCAAATTGTCATTAATATATAGCTATTAAGAGTAGAATTTAATTAACTAAAAAAATAAATTGATACGTGGTAATTTAGTTTTTAGATTTTTAGATTTATATTCCAGGTTTGAATCCAAAAATGGAATTTTTTTCCTTATTCTTTCTAGTAAGTTGGCCTTGGGATGACTATCCGGACATTAAATTCCACCTAGATCCATTCGCCTGAAAAATTTGAAACAATGAGAATAAAAAAAAATAAATATCTTAAAATTAATGGTTTGGAACTTTCCTAAGGCAGTAAAAATATTTTTATGACTTAATCTCAAAAAAGTTGTCTTTTATAAATTAAGATTTTGGAATTACAACAGTGGGTTTCCATTCTTGCTTTAGAAACAAAGAAAGAAGTAATAACCTAATATCAGTTAAGGAAGATTACTTATCCGTTATAAAATCTAACTGTTATTACCTGCAATTTTGTGAAAATCACACACTTAAATTAAGGGCCACTGTATTTGAACTGATCGCATGCACTTTCAAACAGCATTGAATATACAGGTTTTTATTGTGCGCCTTATAGTTACTATGCGTCTTACAGAGAGCCGAATCTGTAATCACTATTTGTTCGCATTTTTTTTTTTTATAGTTATGACGCAAATAACGTGTCTGAGGTAGAACCATTAATAAGGGGAAGTTAATCAGATTAACTTCCCCTAAGAATAATTATGTACATTATATGGCTAGTTGTAGACAATGAGAATGTTCACAAAAACTAGCCGTGTGGGACTAAATTTCATTATTTCGTTTAACTGTGGATGCTGATGGCAGTAGTATGTTCAATTACTTGAAGAAGGAAATGAGGAACCACTTTATTTCTTTCATTCTTTACTGTGTCAGGGATTTTTGAGAGTGGGATAATGTCTAAAATCATATCGGTTACAGTCAAGTTTAAGGCAACCAACATACATACAAAGAGTAAAGTGATAATATATATTTTTTTAAATAATCTATTTTTAATAGATTTTTTTAATTATTGATTTAATTGTACTAACAAATATACATTAATTATAGGAATAAAATAATCTGGCTTACTTGTCCAATAAAATTTATCAGAAAAAGATTAGATAGAAAAAACATAATATATATTTAAAAGTATAACTAACTTTAGCAATAAATATATGTAATCGTTCAAGGATTTACTTTTTTAAATCTCAGATAGTTTCATGTAAATGAATAACAAGCATTTCTAAAGTTAGCGAGAGAAAGTTACACGATTAAATTTTATACGGGTGAAATAAAAGAAAAAAGTTTAAGTGGTATTTTTTGTAGACATAAAAATATATTAAACACGAATAAAATAAGTTAGTATATAGAGTCTTATACTATAACGCTAATGACACCTGTCCTCAGGTTGAACATTGTATTTACAAGGGGAGAGTTAGCAAAAGATAAGGGCTGTTAGGAAGGTGTATAGCCGCAGCAAAGTAACACTTACAACTTTTAATGGGGGCTGGCTTCCACTTTACGGCGTAATTAATTTGAATCTTTTGAAGTCGGTTTTTTATGCGAGCCATTTTGTCGAACCTTATCGTTCCATCTCTTTTTAGGCTCGTCCCGGGGGCCCAACTGAGTAAATTGCAAAGTTTTTATTCCAGGATTAAAGATGAACCAACCAACACTGATTACTTTTTAGTTCATTTCGAGTAACTGTTATTAGGTTAGGCTGCCAAGTCCAGCCCCTCCTCAAAAAGACTATCCGACCACTTCCCGTTTTTCTTTCGCTTGTTTGTAGTGGTATCTTCTTCATAGTTAGCTAACTGAAAAAACAATCATCTTTCGAGCTTTCTAATTTAGCCGCAATTGACATCAATGAAAACTCATCATCCCTTCATTTTCCGCATCTTTATAAAAGAAAAGTATCTCTATTATCACCAAAAAAAACTCGTAAATTGTGTTTAACTTTTTCTGTTCATAACATCGTTTTCTACCCTTTTTTTTTAGATTAAAACTGTTATTATTTCATTATAAAATCACAGGACAATAAGATAAACAAGATATAACTTTTTCACTTCGTATTTTTAAATACTTGTAAATAATAATAAATAAAAATAAGAGCTACATCTTTTATTAATTAATACATATTCTAATTACAATGCAATGGAAATTTAACAAAAAAATAATCGTTCATAAATCTTTAAGAATTTAAATACTGACATCAATATTTTAAGACTTCAGTACATTATACATGTAACATGTTACAACTAACCAAATTGTTTTGGAATATTTAAAAAAAACTAGCATAATATTCCACCATAACAAATATTTATAATACGCTTACTACAGAAAGAGAGTAATGAGATGATTTTCAGTTGCCTTCTTCCCTGAACTAAACACACTATTGCAGATCCGAGTGATTCAAATAGGACTTCACAAATTTAAAAGCAAATAAAAATTTATTGAGGTAACTTACAGATTCGGTTGAAGTCTATTTCATAGAAAAAACACCAAAATTTTCACCCACCATTCACTTAGATGCGATATAGCTTCACTTTGTAATGCGATATACATCCCACCAAAATTCCACCTTTCATTTCAGACTGTAGGAAACAAGTCAGGCGTTACCACTGCAGCTGTGGCGTTAATTCGAAGTCTAAGCTCAACAAGATCAGCAGGCAAAGATGGTAGGTACATAAACCCAATTTTTAATGAAACCCCACAAGAAAAAATCTAGCGGGGTCAAATCTGGGGAGCGATGTGGCCATGCAATTGCTTTACGACCGATCCACCAACCTGGGAATCAAGTATCAAGAAATTCTGGGACTTCTAGGCGGTTCTCCATCTTGGTCGTCATCGTCTAACTGAGGAATTAGAAAAATTTTAAGTATGTCCATATAACCGATACCATTTACAGTTGCCTTCTGGAAGAAGAACAGGCTGTTCTATTTGGAAGAAGAACAACCAGTCTGAACGAAATTTTGATGGCAAGAGGAAATTGTATTCCTACTAGGAGGTTCCCTACCATACTCTCTACTAAAATTTGTTGTTGAACTGCAGTTGATTGCAAATCGTATACACAGCGAGCAAATTCCGCTTCAGTAAATTAACTAATTTTTAACAAACCGGTGACAGCGCTCTTGGCCAAATTCGGTACTAATGAACAATGTCATTCAAAGGTTGATGAGTGTCCTATGAAATGAGACCTCAACCGAATCTGTAGATATCAAAATAAATTTTTAAATGGTTTTAAAGTTGTGAAGTCCTTTTTGAATCACCTAGTAGTTGCCGTAACCAGAAAGGATATAGAATACCTGATACGTATTGCAATTTAATTTAGATAAACTGGCATAACAATTTTCATGAAGACAAGAATTCCATACCAAGCATGCCACAGTAAGTAAGAAATAGAATGGACTCCCTTTTGCCTTTTTCATCAATGTAGCACTGAACTTCAGTACGTCAAGCCCACCAAAAATGTTGATGTTCACATCTACAAACAACATCTTCTCTGTCTTTACTACATGGACTACACAGAGAACATTACTACTCTTAGTGGAAACAACTCTGACTTTTGAAAGAATGTCTGTTTTATCTCAGACATCATAAGAAAGACTGAGATAGATAATATAAAAACAACAGATTAAATAAACCTTCTATCAATGAACAATGCAATATAAATACTGCCACTAGTAAGAGATTTATTTAGAATACTACTTTGTAACCGGTTCCGTCAATAATTCAGTTCTAAAATCAAAACCTTTATTCTGTTCATCATAGAGACTTTATGTTTAATTAAATTTATTGAAAGTATCAAATAGTTCTAAGAAACATTAGGATGGGTAGCTGTTAAACAGTAAATTAATGTACATTGTTGGAGGGTAACAGTGAATTACACGGTTTTTTTCCATTCAGTAAAAGAATTATCAAGCATAATTTGCTTAATAGAAAGATCAGACTAAATGACACAAGACAGTAGAATTGACATTTGCAAAATTTTCCGGCTGCACCTAACGATTCTCGGCTCAGTCATTTCACACCGTACGAACATCAAATTATACACAAATTTGGCATTCCATTCATTATTTTCAGTTTCTCCTTGTTCTTTTAAACTTTGTAACGAGAATAGATGTATTCAGTAACTCAGTGCCAACCGGTTTGAAAAATTACAGCATGTAGATCTTAATGGAACGTGGATCTTACGTAAAAACAAATTCACATGCTTTTTTTCAGATCATGTCAACGGGAGATGATGAATCGGATAATATAAATAAAATTTTATTTTATTTTTTTAGCCTTTCGGTTCTTTATTTAATTGTTTTAAACGTTTTAAACGGTTTTGGGAAATGACAAACGATCTGTGAGTCATTTTACATAAGGTTTTGTTAGGTTGAAAATCGCATCATAAATCACAAAGAAAAGAGATAATAATTTTTCTTCCTTTTACAGCAGCTGTTGCATAGGATTGCATCGAAATAAAATTAAAGAATGAAGAGAATAAATAAAAGGTCGGTCGATGTCTCTCCGGCAAGAATTAAAAAATAATGAAGAGAAAGGTTTTAAAATACATCTAAGAATGAAAGAATGACTCCAGAAAATTTTGAAAATCTATATAAATTTGGTTGGAAGAAATAATCAAAAACCGTAATACCGTTATAAGAGAATAATTTAACAAATGAGGTGAAGTAATCCTAATAATTAACAACCACAATCCTATAGATCTATAAGAAATTGGTACTATAAGAAATTTATTCGTCCAATTACGGATTTCACTCATTTTTATAACAGTACGTACCAAAAAAAATCTATAAAAGACCTACTTACAAAAATTATTGTAGTTACAGAAGTGGTTCAGAAATATAAAAGAGTAAGAATCACGAACCCGAATTCCAACTCCTAAAACCTAATTTTTAAATTGTTACAATATATCAAAAATTCTCTTTTAGTTTACGTTAACAAAAAATCTCCGTATGTGATATCAAGGTCATATCTACTTATCATTAAAGTTTAATTCATTATTTGGAGCCGTTTATAATTGAAACTCATGTCTACTAATGCAGCTTTCCTGAGTTATATCTGAATAAAAAAAAAAATAATAAAATAAAAAAAATACTAATCAAGTTAAATCATTCCCTTTTTTACGGAGTTAACAAACATACGATTATTTTTAGCTTATGCTAAAATGTAATGATAAAAGAATTGAAAACAGAAATAACACAAGTTTAATAATGATATTGTTATTATATAATTAATATAAATTATATATATTTTGTAATTATATTGAGGTTAAAGAGTATATATGGTAATAGAAGCAAAATAATCAAATATTAAAATATTAAATAATTAAAATATAAAAAAGCAAACTTTGTGTAATATTTATTTTTCTCATAAATAGTACGAGCATATTAGTGAGTGTAAACGTGATTATTGGCAAGAAGTATTGTATGTGTGCGCATGATATACAATAATTTAATTAAAATTTAATTATTTTAATTTTAAATTTAACTTTTAGATGAAATTAGTTATAGTAAAAAACCACTAAAAATTGTATAATCATTAATTTATACCGAACCAATCTATTTTTTTTTTTAAATTAAAACAAACGGAACAATAAAAGTAATTTTAATCAAAACCAATTAATAATTAATGAAAAATTTATCCAATGAACTGTAATGAAAACTTACTAGGAATAGCTTTATTTTAACATTTTTTAATCTCACAAGATTAATTTCTCTTTACATCCTTTAGCTATTCAAATTCCAGTACTCTTCAGTTAAAAACTATTTGATTAAAAAATGTTGTAATAATACACATTTAAACTACGAGGGTTATTTTTTTTTCAAGGTCCGATCAGTCACGAAATTAAAACCACGGTGGAAATAAAAAAAGTTTTATTTGTAACAAGTATTTACATAGTTACGCTATTTCTCTACATAGTCGCCACTCCAATTTAGACATTTGTCTTAGCGTGGTCCCAACTTTCCAATACCTTCTTCATAGAACGGAGCCGCCTGTGTTTTCAACCATGTTTCTACTGGGCTGCTACTACACTCTGAAGTACCCTTCACATAAGTATCTAAAAACCATTTTCGGGTTTTTTGAATTTTAATCTTTTAAGGGGTAAAACAACATATCTATTTTTACATTTTTACGGTTTTATACTTCCGCTATTTAATCAGTCTTTATGTGACTGAATAAAATTGTGATGGTAATTTATGTTTTTAATTCTGATTATGTATTTTGCCAGCAAAGCTGTGGCGGGAAATCTAAACACCAATAAATTGGTTCCGTACTGACCAAACTATTGCTCTAACGAGATTACAATACACTGATATTTTTTATAAATTGAATAGGCTTTAATTTTTATTTATCATTATTATTTTTACAAGCTTGAGTTTAATGATCACAGATGAACCAGGAGGCAGAGCCCCTAGAAGGGGAAGGATGTTCAAAGCGAGCCCAAACAGGCTAAACATCCCCTAACCGCGAAGGAAAAAGAAAGTAAACATATAGTGCGGGTAAAGTCGCGACCGGGGATGCTAGTAATTAAATAAAATAGGAGACAGTAAACGCTCATTTTGAAGCGGGAATTACATCAGCAAAAACTCGTTTAAGAATATTTAAAAATTAGTATTGAGAAAACTCAAAAGAAATAAATACAACATCTTCTAATATTTTATAGATATTTATTTATAATGCATAGAAAATATTTCATTTTCAGGATTAAGACATTAAATCTTTCTTCTAGATCGTAATGCTGGTTGTGTAAATCAGTTCGCAGAAAATATTTAAAAACTTTAAAAATATTACTTTGTATTTGTGAAGCTTGTATAATAATTTCTGGGATACTGTTGGTTGTTAAAATTGAACTCTTTTTGGTTTATCGTTAAGTTCAATTTCACGGAGCAGCTACTGTTTATAAGAACGAAGTATCAATCACTTGAAAACAACATCCTGGACAATGTTCAGTTGACGAGTAACAATAAAAATTAAACGTTTTGGACATCGTTTAAAAGCAGTCGAATTCTTTCTGTATTCTTTGCAATTATTTTATGCCAAACTGGTGAGTGTCCTCTCAAAATTCTTCAGCTTTTCAAAAACTGTTCACACCACTTCGTATGTTTTTATTACTCGGAAAATTTTTACAATAAACTCACGTATAATTTCTCTGTAGGACAGTCATTAATTTCATTTCAGCAAACCACTGCATCCATTGTAAAGCCAAGGCTCACTAACAGGTGTCCAGTGACTACGCAACAGACTATCGCAGCTACTATCTGACGAAGAGTAAGTAAAAACTAAAACCTCATTGTTGTTGTTTTATGATGATGCATAAAATCTATTGACTTCTGAAAAATAAAAACTATATTTGTACTTGAAAGTCCGGAGTTATTTTTCTGACTCCCGGTATTTATATATATATATAAAATTACAGTCATAAAAATCAGAAAATCTGAATTCCCATTAATATAATTGCAGCAGTTACGTTGCCAGTAAACCGAAATTTCTGGGCGATTTATTTGTTACAAATATTTCTGTCCTTTACTTACGTAAACCACTATCATGTTAATTAATTTCTTAAGATGTTTACACCCGACATTCTTATTAAAATGATGGAACTGAAATTCACCGCTTTTCTATTTTTGAAATCAATTCTTTAATTTTGATATGTGCTTTTTGGGATTCGATAGGTTCTTTGGGAAGTGGGAGATTTTCAGGAAGAGCTGTACTGAGGGATTCAAAAACATTTTCACACTGGAAGTTTGTTTTTGGAGGTTGATATCACGTATTTTTCTTCAGCCAATGGTTTTTAAAAATATTAGCGTATTCCTAATTTGGTTATTAATAATAATTCATACTGGTATTGTTACATTTTTCGAAATATATTTCGCTCGATTATTTGAATGATTGAAATTTCCGTTCATTTATTTTATCTCGAACTATTCTTCAATTTTTAACACGTTTATTTACATTATCATCTTTATTTCCACTATTACAATTTAATTTTTATCATCTCAGTTTTTGGTACACGTACGTTAGCGTCCCAACTTACTAAGTCGGCGTCCCATCTATTTTATTTTAAATAGTAAAGTAATTTTATAAATTATATACCAATTTGATATATAATATAATTTGTATATTTAATCCTAGACGAAATTAGTGAGCGAGAGGTTAAGTTTGGTTAGGTAACGTCGTTTCTCTATACTGAATTTCGTACGATATCAACCATTATTTTTTGTCGAAGCCTCCCATGGCCGAACCCGCATTTAAGTATAACGCAGCCCTAGGAGGTGTCACGCCTCTAACCCCCAGTGCAAGGATTCTACCAGGTCCGGCCAAGCCGGACCCCGCCACCCCGCCCTAGGAGCCGAGATTCTCGGTCTTTTATTGCCTGCCTCAAACATGGGCAACCCGAGCGTGGCTCCTGCCAGAACTCGGTCATTTGTAGTGACAGCTTCTAACAGAAGCAACCCGAAAATCGCCACTGGCGAGACTTGGTCTTTCTAGTGCCTGCCTGTAGAGGAAGCCACCCAATTGTCGCCGGGACTCGGCCTTAACTGCTCCGGGACGCCAGAGTCCCCATGCTTCATCGCCGGCACCCACCCTCACAAGGATGGACAAACAATGACTCCAAAGAGGGCTGTCCGACACCCCGTTGCTATCTTACCCATTCCCACCACAGATGATCCATGGCCACCAGCACATCACTAGGACGTAAGTTCATGTGCGGTCAGAGCACTCATCCGTCCGATGATTCTCCTTCCCGTAGATCACACATACCCGTGGGTGAATGCATTGATACCGCTTATTATAACATTCCCACAATTAAGGTTTGATCAGTCAATATCTTGAAAGTTGGAGAAAATGTGGTCTAATCCCAACATCGGAAACATCTATCTGCGGGCCCGACAATGCATCCACCCAATCTTGATCCGCAGTTCAACCAGCTTCTTTGCCGCACCAAATTTTGTTACAACAGTCGCGTTCTGGGTCGTACCGAACGCCGGATGAACAGAGAATACCCGGAAGTCAGCAGCCTCACCCAACACCCGTCTCACAGACTGCAATCTCTGCCTCGATGATATTGCTTTCAATGTCTCGAAGGTGGACCACCGTCCTGTGGCAGTCTCTTGACTTCAGATCAACGTTGAGGCCCAAAGCCTTGTCCCGCAACACAGGATTCAAAGCAGCCACCTTATCAGCACCCTTGACACGAATACAAAATTTGTCCCTAGACCTTTTCTGCAGCGACAACACTTCACCCGCCTCCTCATTGGCAACTGTCACCTTGACTGTATTTAGGAGGTCGGCAAAGGAACACGCAGCCCTCTTCACGACGACGGTGGCAATCTCTGAGACCACCGGGGTCTATCGTCTCACAGCCAGAACCGCTGTGGCCCTGGGCCCCACCACCCTAATCAGCGATCCCATCCTGCCAAAAACATACAACACGAGACGCTCCATGCACGACCTAATCAGGTTCCCCGGTAAAACAAAGTACGGAGTTGGAGACTCACGCTGGTCATTCTCAGGGATGCCATAATTACCCCCAATATATCTAGGTCCTCCGCCGATGAGTCGTAATACAAGCAAAACCCCCGATCGACAGGGACTTCTGCGTTCCTCTACAAAATTTGAGGGATTTCCTCCACCATATCGTGCGGATCAATTTAAGAACGCAACAACATAGAGCTCACCACAGGCCGAGTCTACGGTAAATCAACAGAACAATAGATATCAGCCTTTACCATCAATGCGGACGATCTGCTTCATTACTCCAGCCGGCCAGTTCCTGGTTGCTGCTCCGACCAACTCTTCATTCATTACTGACCACTTCGAAATATTACGTAGGTCGCGATCTTGTATCGGAGTCTGTGTGGCAACAGACAATCGAGTCCGTAAATCAGCCTTTCTAGAGTCTGAGTAGCCACACCCTGACGCCGTACGGCATATTTCGTCGATCTGGTTTCGACATCAGACAAACTATATAGATAATCCATAAGATTCCAAAGATCCGAATAGAGACCACACAGCTACCCCGAACAGGTCTTGATTTACACCTTGGTGGTAATGTTCTTGCGGAGGAGGTCCCGCAGTACTCTAAACACCTGAAACAATTTGGATAACCCGTCAGGAATACTCTCCGTCCAGGAAGTACACGGTCCTCCTCCGCATCGCTTTCCACCATAGCTTCTTCTCTACTTTCCCCGGAAAAAACACCAAGAATCTCTAAGTATCTACCCATCTCCTCCATTCACTCACATGTCTCATACTACCCGTTCGGATCTTCTTCATCGATCCCTTCTTCAGTGGGAACTGTGTTTTTGCCGCTTAAGTTGCGGCTAACCCACTACTTGAAAATCGCTCTCTCCCATTTCCACGGAGTTGGAGGAGCATTAAGTACCAAAGGTCCAGACTTGCGATCCTCATCTGTCGAGAACGGACTGACTCAGGAACATCATCAGCATGACAACCGCGGTTAGACTGTCGAACGTAATCTCTAGCATCTTTCCTCCAAGAAGGAGTAACCGTCGACTTCACTTCCCGGACGACATCAGCAGCCATATTCATTAAGTAGCACGAACTATTCCCTTTTTGCGAAGGTATACAACTACCTCGCAACCATCTCTCAGACTTTCCGTCCCCAGATAAAAGTTTATGCGTTCCGCGACCCCACGTAGGCCTCCACTACTCGAAGAGTCCTGACTTACATCCCCACTAGACTTTAGACTATCCTTATCCCACATCCCAAAATCTCAGTAACAAAATTTGTCCAAGCCCCCACAGCAATGATATTCCACACCCGAAAAAAAACATATCTTGAATACAGAAAAATGTAATAAATCAGAAAAAACAACAAACACTCACAGTAATTTATCATTGCTATAGACAACAAGCCCTAGCAACGGAGACTACGGAAACAAAAGTTTAATAAAAATCTTATGTGGACAACACATGACTTCCTTGTACGCCCATTAAATTACATTTACACTTTTTTTTTTTAAAAATGAAAAATACATAAAATTTTATTTCATTAAAACCTTCTGATATTATCTCATTTTTTTTTATTGGATTATTATTCTCGCAAATTTTTTTTACAATGAGAGATTAATAATTATTAATAAATCAATATATTTGAATTAAAAAAAAAGTAGATGAAATTGATTCGAACCGATGTGTGTTCCCTTAAGATCCAGATGTTTCATTAATTAACATTTTATTTGGTTCTAACTCTGGAACCAATGAAAATATGTACCACAATATCGTTGAAAAGCTCTCAATGAGAGCTTATTACTACAGTTAAGAATAAATCAAAATACAATTTTTTTTTTGGTTTTTGAGCTTTTTTGGACATTTTTGGTTCAGTTGATTGCAATCAAAACGGAAGGTGCACAACTAAATGTTACAACAGTTCTACATCTAAAATTTCAACATTCTACGGCTAATCGTTTTAGTTATGCGAGATACACACATACGTAGTTCCGTACATACAGGCGTCATGAAGAAACTAGTCAAAATGGATTCAGGGATGTTTAAAATGGATATTTCCGTTGAAATCTCTGAAATGTTTCGTGGAAAACCGAAATTTTTCGTGATCACAATACTTCCTTTACTTCATTCAAGGAATTAAAAACTAATAACCCTAAATAAACACGAAAACCTAAACAAAACGAATAGGATAACAGTAACGTAAGAACAAAACACCTACATAAAAAATATTTTTACTTGTTTATTTGTATAGTTATTCGTTTCTTTATTTACCATATTATTTATATATATTATCTTATAGTGATAGACTGGTTAGACGATCGGACGGCGAAGCGAGTTCTGACCGGCTAGTACTTATATAAATTTGTATTTAAATGAACTAATTTTTTTCTTGTAATAGTTTATATTTTATAATACCAATCTTTAACGTAAAAACAGAGTGTACAAAGCAACAAAGAAAATTACTATTTAAAAAAAAACGACAAAAAACCAGAAGTAGTACATCAATCTACAAAATAAAGGAGATAAAAGGGAAAATAGAGGTTGAAAAAACGAAGTAGAAAGAAACAAAAATAATTTTTTTTCACGCCTGTATGTACTTTGTTCCTTTCTTTCACACCTAAAAAACTAATGATACTACTTTATATGATTTACATCCAAAATTTGCATAATTAAATTACAAGTTACAACATTTCTTGATATTTTAATTTTACTTATTTTAACATATAATTCCGATATTAAAAAAATTAAGGTCTGTACACAAATTTATTAAAAATTTTATAAGGTCTATTTATTTAAATTAATTCTTAAAATACATCTTTTCAAGACAAAAATACAAATATATTAATTTCTTAAAATAAAACACCTTGTGTTTACTGGGTTAATTTATCACATCTTTTATATATAATAAATTATTAAACCTATCTACCTCTCTAGTGTGGAATATAAAATTCCACACTTACTTTGCAATTCATTTATCACATAATAGTGATAAATATGACATATTTGACTTTTCCAAACTTACAAATTTAGGTAAGTGAAATTTTTCATGTATTCCATATATCCTAATATTTAATAAAAAATCATTTTAAGTTATTAAACAGTTATAAGTATAATAATAGGGGCTATGAATTTGTTGTTAATTCTTAGCTTCAAAATAATTAAAGAACACAAGATTTGGCTGTTAGAGCGATTTCAAATATAGTTCTGCTAGTGAGACTTATTTCAAAATTTTGAAGAAAAAAAACCATATAAATAACCTTTGATTAGGGTGACTTGTGATCTGAGATTTCAATTTTCGTTTTAGATCTGAAATTACATTTTTATTTTCAGAATTTGAGCATTTAATATAGTAATAATAACACCATTACAAAACTACTTTATTTTCCATAGCGTGGTTTTTTAACAGACTTCTACTAAAACAAGAAATTCATAATATAAATCCTATTATTCTTTTTCGTATGTACTCTTGTATCTCACTTTCCATCAAACGGAACGATTGTAGAGATTCCTATTTTTTATTTAGTAAAGGACCTTCCTAATGTGGTTTCGTTGTAAGTTATTTACACTTAACCTAAGTCTAAAACATTTTATTTTCTCGTCGAGAGTTATAGCAGAGTTATATCTCTTAAAAGAAAACTATTGTAACCGGTTAAATTTGGGCATATGCGATTTTTACCGGATCTTGACATTTTGACACCTAAGTAACCCAAAACCAAAAAGCCAGATGGAAATTTTCAGTTTGTTAATGTTTGTATGTACGTGTGTTGGCCTATAAATCACCTTATATCTCCAGAACTACTGGGCTGATTTTGACCAAACATGGTCTGATTACTTCTATATGTGGGGCATTGATGCCATTAAATTTTCAACTTAAAAGATCAAAGGTTTGAGGCTGTAGAGCTAGGTCACCCTCAGTATCTCAAGAGTTCGCCTAAGGTCATATTTTACTTAGGCATATTTGTTAACAACTAAAATATAACAATATTTGAGAAAAAATGTTTTGCAAAATCGCACCCCTACCCCAATAAATGCTGTTGCTACGTTGTGAGGTCACAGGTGAGCGGTAAAATAAATTAATGAATAATATTATAAGTGTAAAAACGTAACTCGGTGTGGTTGGGTCTCGAATTCGTTCACTCGGTCGACTCGTATCTGGTGCGTTATGCCTTGCGGCTACACCAGTCTACCGACCGTAAGAGCGAAATTTGTTCTATGTAAGTTGTGAAATTACATTAGTTTAATTAGTGCCGACCGTCACCGATAATACAACCACACCCGCGCGAATTAAATACTGTATGCGCGCGCGCTTTATTTAAAATGATTGTATTAAATAAATAAAAAATATTATATTTAAATAAAATTAAAAATATTTTTAATTAAGTTGTGTATGTAAGTCGTGCGTCAGAAATAACCCAGAGTTGTAGAACTTTCGCGGAATGCTTTTATTTATTTTATAATTTTTAAGATATGTTTGCTTTTTTTCACCAATATCTATTATTGGATTAGATAATTATGCAACTTGATGTTATTCTGGTAGTATTAAGTATGTTCAGGTAAAAGTTCAAGAAAATTAACCTGAGAAATTATAATTTGTTTTTACTTTTTATCTAGATGAAAGACTTTCATCTAGATTTACCTTTCTCATTTTGTGTTTTTTCAAAAACAGATTTTTTTTTAGAAACAGAAAGTGTTTTTTAGTCCTGACCAAATTAAAATTAATGTAAAAGCAAACTGCTAAATAAAATAAATTAAAAGAAATATATTTATAAAAATATAAATAAATAAAATCGTTTTGAAGTACCATTTTAAAAACGGGTAAATTAATATATTATCTGACGAATAGTTTTTGAAGCCAGGTCCAAATTAACCATTAGTAAATAGTTTGTAAACAATTTATT
Source organism: Lycorma delicatula (assembly GCF_047948215.1). Classification (NCBI taxonomy): domain Eukaryota; kingdom Metazoa; phylum Arthropoda; class Insecta; order Hemiptera; family Fulgoridae; genus Lycorma; species Lycorma delicatula. Next base: position 55,936,715 of record NC_134460.1, on the reverse strand, counting down.
TTAAAGCCGGCATTACAATTTTAAATACGTTTATTTTATTTACATAATTTTTATTTCTTCTCTGTTTAAAAGTAAATAAACATAATCTTACAAACCTTGCACTGTTCATAGAATTGGCGGTTAAATTTTATTTTTCATAGTAAATCCAAACGCTTTCGTTTCAATTTTGATTTTATGTCCAACTATACGTTTCAAATAACGAAACAACTTCTAATGAAGATTTCAACATTTGCTTTTCATTCATACTCTCAGGATAAAAGGTACGTTCATGTAAGATTAAAAAAAACCTGTTGAACTAGGATATCATAAATTAGTGGTGCAACGCAAAGCAAATATACATTAAGTGTTGGTAAATTAGCATAAAATAAAAACAGGATCAATATTTTATGACTATTCAACTATGGTGTGATGTTATGTCATTAAAAAGACATTTTTATTAAAAACTAAAAATAAATATCTATATTTTAAAATTTTGTGAAATCAATTACCGCTAAAAAAAAAATAAGTAGTTATTTATTTATTTATAACTAACTACTTATAATTGTTGGAAGTTATTTATTTTACAAATAACTCATCTTTAGACTAACAAGAACTTTTTTTTTTGTCTTCAGTCATTTGACTGGTTTGATGCAGCTCTCCAAGATTCCCTATCTAGTGCTAGTCGTTTCATTTCAGTATACCCTCTACATCCTACATCCCCAACAATTTGTTTTACATATTCCAAACGTGGCCTGCCTACATAATTTTTCCCTTCTACCTGTTATATTAAAGCGACTATTCCAGGATGCCTTCGTGTGTGGCCTATAAGTCTGTTTCTTCTTTTAACTATATTTTTCCAAATGCTTCTTTCTTCATCTATTTGCCGCAATACCTCTTCATTTGTCACTTTATCCACCCATCTGATTTTTAACATTCACCTATAGCACCGCATTTCAAAAGCTTCTAATCTTTTCTTCTCAGATACTCCGATCGTCCAAGTTTCACTTCCATATAAAGCGACACTCCAAACATACACTTTCAAAAATCTTTTCCTGACATTTAAATTAATTTTTGATGTTTTTTTTTTTTTTTGTCTTCAGTCATTTGACTGGTTTGATGCAGCTCTCCAAGATTCCCTATCTAGTGCTAGTCGTTTCATTTCAGTATACCCTCTACATCCTACATCCCCAACAATTTGTTTTACATACTCCAAACGTGGCCTGCCTACACAATTTTTCCCTTCTACCTGTCCTTCCAATATTAAAGCGACTATTCCAGGATGCCTTAGTATGTGGCCTATAAGTCTGTCTCTTCTTTTAACTATATTCTTCCAAATGCTTCTTTCTTCATCTATTTGCCGCAATACCTCTTCATTTGTCACTTTATCCACCCATCTGATTTTTAACATTCTCCTATAGCACCACATTTCAAAAGCTTCTAATCTTTTCTTCTCAGATACTCCGATTGTCCAAGTTTCACTTCCATATAAAGCGACACTCCAAACATACACTTTCAAAAATCTTTTCCTGACATTTAAATTCATTTTTGATGTAAACAAATTATATTTCTTACTGAAGGCTCGTTTAGCTTGTGCTATTCGGCATTTTATATCGCTCCTGCTTCGTCCATCTTTAGTAATTTTACTTCCCAAATAACAAAATTCTTCTACCTCCATAATCTTTTCTCCTCCTATTTTCACATTCAGGGGTCCATCTTTGTTATTTCTACTACATTTCATTACTTTTGTTTTGTTCTTGTTTATTTTCATGCGATCCTTTTTACTCTCGGCTAGAATTACTATATCATCAGCAAATCGTAGCATCTTTATCTTTTCACCTAGTACTATTACTCCGAATCTAAATTGTTCTTTAACATCATTAACTGCTAGTTCCATGTAAAGATTAAAAAGTAACGGAGATAGGGAACATCCTTGTCGGACTCCCTTTCTTATTACGGCTTCTTTCTTATGTTCTTCAATTGTTACTGTTGCTGTTTGGTTCCTGTACATGTTAGCAATTGTTCTACTATCTCTGTATTTGAACCCTATTTTTTTTAAAATGCTGAACATTTTATTCCAGTCTACGTTTTCGAATGCCTTTTCTAGGTCTGTAAACGCCAAGTATGTTGGTTTGTTTTTCTTTAATCTTCCTTCTTCTATTAATCTGAGGCCTAAAATTGCTTCCCTTGTCACTATACTTTTCCTGAAACCAAATTGGTCTTCTCCTAACACTTCCTTTACTCTCCTCTTAATTCTTCTGTATAGAATTCTACTTAAGATTTTTGATGCATGACTAGTTAAACTAATTGTTCTGTATTCTTCACATTTATCTGCCCCTGCTTTCTTTGGTATCATTACTATAACACGTTTTTGAAGTCTGACGGAAATTCCCCTTTTTCATAAATATTACACACCAGTTTGTATAATCTATCAATAGCTTCCTCACCTGCACTGCGCAGTAATTCTACAGGTATTCCCTCTATTCCAGGAGCCTTTCTGCCAACAAGAACTAATCATAAAAATTACAAAATTTTTAAAGAAATCCCGTGTTTGCTACTACACTATAGTTTTTCCTTTTTTATTTTAATACATTTTTTAATACATCTAAAGAGTAACACAGTATCTTATCATGTCACACATCTTATCATGTGTTAAAAAAGTTACTACACAATACAATATGATGGATAAATGTCAATATTCTTTTTTGTTAGATCAAAGAGATTATACTGATATCAAAAGGAAAGATAATACTGATATTTGATGCAGAACACGTATGGCCGACTCTACATATCGGTATTTTTTAAGTATTAGCTTACCCGACATAATATATATACAATTCTTAGCTATTTACCTAATGTTTAAATAATAAAAGTAGTAAAATTTATGGTAAATTACAATGAGATAATGAACAGCTGTAGTAGATGTGTATTTTTTTGTTTGGGGTACGAATTTTATTTGTATATGATTTTAAAATTGATACTAAAACCTATTATGTGGATGAAATAAATGAAATATTTTTGTTGAAAAAGCTTTTACAAGTAATTAAACTTAATTTTTTGTATATTAGCGTATAATTTGTAATAATTAATCAACGCAAATAAATAGATAAAGTATTAATAGTTACAATAATTAAAGTTTAACATATCTGAAAAAAAAATTACTTATTGTTGTAAAATTTTGATTTAAATAGTTTTAGAAACCTAGTTAATTATTTATACAAAAATATTATAAGTAAAAACTTATTTGGAATTTTGGAAGACATTATACAAAGAAATAAATTAACGATAAAAAGTCCATGTTAATTCAAAAAATTAAACCGATATATTTGTTTTTTGTTTACCAGTTAGTTCTAATTCTTTTTTTAAAGTATGTAATAAAAAAAAAAAAAAAAGTTAAAATCCCCGTTTTGAAAGACTCTTGTATGATCAATATTCAAAACATGACTGTTTTCACGATATCCTACACCAACTTTTACTACTACAATACTACATACGGTACAATGACCTTCATAACAATAGTCGCCTCTCTTTCAACCTTTTTATATGAACTTGGTTTCACGAAAAAAAAAAAGGATAAAAATGACTGTTATTTTAAATGACCGTCTGTTTCAATATTATTCCAATGTGATCTTAAATTAACTGAGAAATATAAAGTTGTAAACTAATAATATTGATAAAAATAATTTTTAAAATTATTTCCATAGTGTATATTAATATTAAAATTAACACGCTAAGCTTAGGCAAAAAACTCAAGCCTACCCAGAACCAATTTTCATATCCAAAATTTAAGTAGTTTATATATGTGTATGTTTCTCTTTCACTCTCTCTCTCTCTCTCTCTCTCTCTCTCTCCCTCTCTCTCTCTCTCTCTCTCTCTCTCTCTCTCTCTCTCTCTCTCTCTCTCTCTGTGTGTGTGTGTGTGTGTGTGTGTGTGTGTGTGTGTGTGTGTGTGTGTGTGTGTGTGTGTGTGTGTGTGTGTGTGTGTGTGTGTGTGTGTGTGTGTGTGAGTGGGGGGTAAGTAAGAGAATAGTATTTAGCCGACATAAACGTTAAATATGGAATGATGTTGCTACCAATCACTTAGTTCTTAGTAATCTTTCATTTATTAGATTTGTTACTGTAGTTGACGCCTATGCTAATAATATAATTTTTATTCAGTCTTGCACTCACAACGTTAGAAAGAACATCTAATGTAAAACCTTGTTAGCTCCACGATACGGTTAACTTGTTTGTTTAACGTAAGATGTGTATATATATTATTAAACACAATTCGATTAGAAATATTCTAATCATAATAAATTTTTATATAGTTACAATAGTATTTAAGATGATATTTTAACGAGAATTATATTATAAAACGATAAGAAATAAAGCAATAATAAATTCTACACAAAGATTCAGGAAGAAAAGAAAATAATTAGTATCTATTAGAATTGTATCTAGTGCTGAAATAAAGAAAAAAATTCATACATACATCTTCCGAAAACGCTTTACGGCTAGCAAAAACTTTCACTAAAGAATTTTAGTTTCTTCGGAATTCTAAATTAATTCCGAGAATAGATGTTTTGCAGAGATGACTGGGTGAGGTAGGTTTCTATTTAACCCAGCTGGCGAATTTGAAGCCTACCTGCATCGATTTGACAAGAGAGTGTCTCCTCTATGCAGGTACTGCGATCTTGAAGATACCGTTGAGCATACCATCTACCAATGCCAGCGGTGGAATGTGGTCAAACAAGATGTCGGGTTAAGCTTTCTCCGGAAGAAACAGTTCCATACATGTTGATAGGAAGAGCGGAATGGGACAAGGTAGTTCACCTAGCAACAAATATCCTAGAAACTAAAGCGAGAGAAGCTAGAGAATGTGATAGAGCCTGATTTAGGACGCAGATTCGTAAGAGGACTGAAGATTACCCAGCAAGGAATCAGAGTTCCACACAAAAGACCTGAGACTTAGTCGAAGAAAGTGACTTGAAGGTGAAGGGGCGAAGGACAGCCCCCTGTGGAGCCGTCGAGCGTCTGCACTTGTGCGGATGGGCGACGGTGATGAAGCACGGGGACTCTGGACCTCTGAACCCTAAAGGCACCTCCTGGACCCGTGGAATGCTTAAACTGCAGCACCCACCCCGGAGCAGAAGAAACGGTGAGATAGTAATTTTCGTCGGTAGGGTGTGGGGGATATACATAGGCTCTTAATAACATCTAGCCGAACCTGTGCGAGTCCGACACTCCCCTATTTATGGGGGGGTGCGTAAATGGCATTTCTCAGACTCATCTATAAAAAAAAGGAGGGGGCAAGCTTCATGGTTTGTTATGTTTCTTGATCTAAAATTAAAATAATACAGCTTCCAGAATTGTATCTCCCGTAGTTTTGATATTCTACCCAAAACAGAAAAACCAGGTGAAAAAACACGTGTTTAATTTTTAAAAATTCAAAATATTTTCAGTTAAGTTTTGTATTGTTTTATTTTTAATAATAAAAGTTGATGTTTTCTGTTTCTGATTTATTTTTTTAAATAAATTTTCTCAGAATTGAATTCTCTACAAGTTTCATTTATACAATTTTCGGATTTATTAATCATTTAAATTTTATTGTATTTTAATCCTAAAAAAACATGTTTTTATCACCGAATTTTTCTGATTTTACGTTGGATATCATGAAAACTACGGAAGATACGGTTCTGGGACCTGTTTTATTTTATTTTCAGATTAAAAAACAAGAATACAACTGGTTTACCTCATTTATGATACCTTCTGATGAACAGAATATATTGTGAAATTATTCTAAAAGGAAAAACAGTGACATTTATTTTTAAGATTATTAAAACGGAATTTCAAAAAAAAAATAATTGGTGTGAGATGGATTATCTGCCTCTCAATGAAACAAATATCGTATCACTAGTTATGTGAGGCGAAACTTTCATAGTATTACCCAAAACTATAAAAAATGTATCGTGTTTATCAATATTGTTTAAAAAAATTCGGTCAGATGAAGTGGAAATATGAATGATACAAGAGGAAGGCCATATTGATACAACTGATATTCTGATATTTTCTTATATTCTGAACAACATTATCATGGGTGATAATACTTCTTTTAACAATTAATTCTACGATCTATAAAAATAATAACAGTCAGCGGAATGGTAATTTAAATCATTTCGTAGGACATAAAAATTTCGCTTACACAAGAGAAATAGAAAGTTCGTAATGTATGTATCAAAGTTTATTGTGGAATTATTCAACTGTAAAAAAGAATGAACACATACATATTCTTTGTCAAATAAAAGAATAAGTATTGAACAGTAAACACAAACCATTGAATTTTCTTTGCGTGAATTCATTCCACGATGTTCAAAAAGTATTTTACAAGACATAATGTAAGAACCTTGAAGATTACCATACTTCTTTGATTCGGTATACGTTAGATTTTTCTTAATTATTTACTCAGAAACATCTCTGAAAGAAAGGCGATATAAACTCGATGACGTTATCGTCAACACACAAAGCTGTTGGACGATGTTTCTAAAATGGGTTTCAGGAATATTTTTATATACTTGGGGAAAGCCGGACAGATGCAACTACATTGAAAAAAATATCCCAAGACAGTCTCTTAAACTTATTTTGTCAAAAAAAGTGAGATGAATTATACAGTAATTGAAGAAATGCAAGAAATTTGCCTGGAAGTCACAATTTATCTAGAAGCCATGATTCTAGTACTCCATCAGCCGGCCGGTCCTGTACCCTCCTTTAATATGTGCCTTCCTCAAATTCTTGTTCAGATATATTTTTTTAGTTAGTGTTATCTCGAAGTAAATATCACATGATAAAATTTATTTCTTGGGAATCCAAATAATATTTCACATGATATTTTATTTCAGTAAATTTAAAATTCCATACAATCTTTTGCTTGAATAAGTAAAATAAGTTATAATTTACCACTAGCAAAACTTTGAAAAATTAGGATTGAAACTCATATCTAAGAGAAGATTTAAATTTAGAAGTGAATGTAGTTTTTTGTTTTAGCATGTATTTTGGTCAGAGGTTCTATATTTATCAAAATTTAGTTACAGAATATTAGAAAATGTCATTTCTTGGTTAAGGAAAAATCAAAGAAAAAATTAAATTTGTATATATATATATATATATATATATATATATATACACACACATATAACTATACTTGTACATAAAAGTTTGACCATTTTCATTTTTCTATAAACTAATTCAGGTATCATACACGACTAACCAATAGTTGTATTAAGCCGAAACAATTATTATTTAACATACTATATATTTTATATTATAAGCTTACAAATCAGCACCTTTGCCTGACTATCATCCACTATACAAAAAAAAAATATTAATAAAAATATATGCTAAAATTTTGCGTTTAATGCTTATTATATTAATTAAAAATGACAGAATTTTTTTATGGATTGTGGCTTCTGAATGCTATTAACTCACCTTATTAGTTCAGCCAATCAAAAGGACGGAATATTATTGAGGTCACGCCTGGATTCGTGATTGGCTATAATTAAATCACAACGTGTTGGAAGTTCCCAAACTTTTGTTTTATTTAAATTTTTACCAGTTAATTCATTAATCATTATTTAGTTACAAATACGTGTGAGATGGAAAAGGAACAGGCCATGTTCCTCTTATATATTTATTTTTAAACTTAATTAAAGGCAAATTTTTATAATTTTTCAATGTATTATAAAGCCATTGTGTAGGTTTAAACCACTTTTATGATTAATGGTGTTTTTAAAATATTAAATGAAAGAGACTGATATATTTTTTATAAAAATAAAACAAAAAAAATCATTTTTAGTCGTAATATATTATATTTAGAGTGATATTAGTTCAAACAAGTGAGTGACATTTATTTTATCTTAGCAATACAACTGGTGGCCGTGATGTGGTCGTGTGATACGGACGCTGATCACGTATCTACTTCAGGACACCTCTCGCTTGAGTGCTTCATCCATTTGGAATTTCTACCTCCTTTACCCGTATAAACCTTTTTTTCTGTCTAAACCCCTAACCTTCTCTACTTATATTCTACAATCTTCATTGGATTGAACTAGCATAAAACATTGTTGGGTCGGATATTTAGCCATTTTAAATCCGAGTACTTTTTAAAATTCTACTGAAACGTTTTCGTTCTATTACAATAAAAGTAGAAATGCTTCTAATAAAAATCATTAATGCCAATACTATATTTAAAATAAAGTAATAATAGAAAATAAGGTAGCATTAATTTACTGTTACACATATTCTATTACAGTCCCTTCTACAAGTAACAATAAACTGTAAAGAAGAAAGGGAAAATGGAACAAATGAATGTAACGATTTGTTTGATAATGTAATACATTTGTTATATATATATATATATATGTATGTGTGTGTGTGTGTGTGCGTGAACTTGCGCGTCGCGCGTGTATTAGCCGGTCAGGGCTCACTTCTAGGGGATACCACCTTCTAGATCTCCGCTGTGTCCGTTATCCTGTGAGAATAATACTGATAAAATTTCCGAACGAAGTCACTTGAAACACGCTGTTTTAGGCTCTTATATTGTTTAAAAAAATCTTTAGATTTAGGATTGTCTCCATTCAAGAATGTTTCAACTACCTTTGGCCGTCCTTGAATTTGAGGTACATGAGCCTTTCCTGACGCACAACGTATCCCTGTCTGGTACCCTTTTCCATTTCCGAGCATATAACAATACGAACACGCGTCTATCATGGCGCCAGTATGTTATAATTGGCGTACTTAATCTGTAAATTATATCTAAAACCATTTCTATCTTTATGCGACCATTGTAGTTATACAATGACATCAGTATAAAATCGTGAGGGAGTTAACTACAACTCTCGTTGCAGATTTATTACAGCTTGAATCTGGGGGTCACGTTATCGATCAGCAGCAAACCAAAACCAAGTTAAACCAAGGTGGTAAAATAATAACAGTTTAAATCAGTTCTGATTTAAACTTTCATTATTTTACCACTCTTTGAATAATAAAAAAGGTTACTTCTCTTTCTTGAAGGCATTTTTTTTTTTAACTTTTTACAACCCAATATTGACAGCTAAAATATAATCAAAACCTATAAAAATTCACTAAATGTGCTAATCTAAGCTAATACAATAATAATTTAATAATACTCATATAATAAAATATTAAATTTTTTAAAACTACATAGCTCTGAACTCAGAAATCATTTTCTTTTACCATACAGAAATATGATGAAGTAAAAGGATTATTCTTTTTTTTTAATAAATATCTTTAATATCGTAATCCTGAGCACATAATTATTAGGAATATCGTAATAATTCTAATTGGAGATAATGACCAAGCCTTTAAGTAAGTTATACATCTGCAAATTTTTATTAAAATCTGTTCAGCAGTTTTTACGTGATGCGCGCACAAGGATGACGCTAGTTATCATTTTATTATATGTATAAATATATTATTTATATAAAATATCTTCATTAAACAATGTGCATCAGCAAACCAATTAAATCTTCATTATAATATTCTACATCTATAATTTCCTTTGATTTTCTTAGAAGTAATATTACACAATGTCTTTCTTGTGAGGCGTAGTGATGAAGGGATCCCCCCTCATTAACGATCCTTTTTGTAACTCTACTGTTATGTCAATAAACGTATTCTTGTAATTTGAAATGTTTCATTTTATAATTAAATATATGTATTAATTTGTGAATTTTTTTTTAAATTTACATTTCGACGTCATAGATTGTGCAGAATCCCAATATTAAAGATGTTTATTATTCTTAAATTTTTCTTATTGTAAGATTTACAATACTGATAATAATTATTTAAAAATATATGTTAAAACATAATTATAAAATATAAATATCGATATCTACCATATATATTTATAATTGAGATCTATTATAAAAACGACGGAAAAAATTTTCAATTTAGCACTGTACATTAACATTAAAGCGTTACTGAGATAATTTCTCAGTATTCTCTTCTATTTTCTGAATTTTATGATATTTTTCTGATTTATGAATAATTAAAGTGTGAGAATTTACCTTATAAATTACATTAAAACCTTATGATCCTAATTTTACTCCCAAATTTGTAAGGCCACGACTGATACAATAACGCGCGCATATACCTCATCAAAGTGAATATACGGGTAATTAATTTAAATTTAATTACAGCACTTTAAACGTTTATTATGTTAGTTATCAACTTCTGACAGCAAATTGGCTATTAAGACTAAAATAACGTTTTATTTCACTCAATTTAATGAGAATAAATTATGACTAATCCCAAAACTATGTTTAAAAATACGTCCAATAATTATGAGAGGATGTAATCATATTCAAAATTAATCTTTTTCGATGAAAGTGGTAGATTTTCATACATCTTATTATCTAAAAATAATAAGTTAATAATAATAGTAATAAGTAATAATGTTGTTATTTTATTATTTACAATGCTTTACATTAAAAGGATTTTGTAAAAATCCATTATAAGCGATGTAAATTAATAAAACTGGTTTCATAACGAAAAACACTTCGTGTTTATTCCATAAAGTAATGAATTCAAAATTTATACGTTATTTTATTCTTATTAATTAAAAATTAAATTTCCCCTACAATTTTTCGAAATTCGTCTTAGACAAATTCCATTAAAACTATTTTGTTCCGTGTTAAGATTGAAAACACTCTTCAAAGTTAGAAGAACAGGTAACGATCCACAAAATTTGCAGCAACGTTACATAAAATTTAATATAATGGAAAGTTTTATTAATACAAAAAATAATTTTTATTACAAATGATGAAATCTTCTTTCAGTTATTTTTAAGTTACGAAAGAACCGACATTTTAGTATTAAGTTAAGAAACCATCCAGTACGATTTGATATAATCTGTACTACTATTCATGAATAATATTTGATATAACAGGTTAATAAAGAAATCCAGATAATGGAATAAATTCTTATAACCGTATGAAATTCATATAGAAATTTTATTGTCATTAAATGTACAAAAAGAAGGTACACTGACAAAATTTCAAATTAAAATAGGCTACGTGAATATCGATTAGATAATTAGTAACAATAAAATCAGTATACGGGCTTTTTTAGAACCAATTTTCTGTTGTTGCGGATTTCCAGGTTGTAACTTGGTTAGCATACATGATAACTAATTTGTTATAATGATAATAATTAAATCGTAAAAATCATATTTGTAAATAAACATATACGGTAAGGTTAATAATAATCAGATAATTTTCCCATAAAAATATTAATTATATGGTTATATAATAGGAAAAGTACATTTCATTGTAATTTAATATACAATAAATAAAGGTTTTTTTATTATATCAGTAAAAAGAATACGTACCTAAGATCTGTTAGTTATAAGAATGTAAGCTATAAAAGAAACATACCTGAAACAAATAAAAAATTCAAGATTAAAAGCCATTTTTATAGCTACACAGGTAATATAATTATAATAATTTATTTTTCAATTAAACTATAAAAAGAGACGTGTAAATAAAATTTATCAGAACTAAAAAATTAATTTCTTATTTGAAATGACGGGCATCGACTGCGTTGGTCATTTTGTCCTATGAGAATGGAGATTTGTAACACATGAAAAATGCCATGTCAGACCGGGATTCGAACCCAGTCCGTAAATTTAAACTTGAAGGCATTAGTCCACTTACTTGTTTAAAAACGTCTCAAGGTCCTCACATATTTATCACGTAAATTTAAAGTGATTTTATATTGACCTTCCAAATTAATTTTGTTTAGATAATTTTTATTGTTATATTTTACTTAGTCCACCAGGTTGGTTTAGTGGTTAACTCGTTGTTGTAAATCAGTTGGTAAATAGATGATTTTCGATGTCTAAGTTTCTGAGGTTCAAATCCTAGTAATTGACAATTCCTTTTACAGGGATTTGAAAGACACTGAATACAGGTGTACTGTGTTATTTTGGGTTCGATTTACCACCACACTTCTCAGGAATGGTCGACTTGAATCTACAAGAATACACCTCATTTACATGTTATAAAATCATCCTCATCTCATTGGGCCATAGGAGGGGAGGTTGTTTATTATTCACTAGTTGAAAAAATTGCAGGAATGGTCGAAGTGAGACTGTACATGATCCTCATTCATCCTCTGAAGTAATACGGTGGTTCCGGAAGCTAAATATGTAGAAAAAGAGATATTTGAACTGATTACAGTACATACATTAGAAAACAGAAAATTATTTCACTAAATCGTAGAATTAGAAGTCAGATTAATAATTAAGGACTTTATAAAAAATATTTTCGTATTTTAACTTAAGTATTGTTAATCTAATTATACGTATGAACGACAAGAACATCATTTATTTTCCATCAAAACCAAAAAACTGTTTTCGAAAAAACTATTACTACTCAGTTACATTAATTTAAAATAAAATAAATAAATAAAAATAAAAATCGCGTATGAAACAGTGAATTGAATAATTCCCACTGAAATCTTTTCATTAAAACGTTAAATAACCAAAAATTGAAAACATAAGTGGGTAGATTATTATTTATTTATTTATTCATTCATTCGAGTAAATGGAGTTATCCCTTATTGAAGATGAATTTTGAATCGTACGAAAAATGCCATCCCAACCCCGTAGGGGAAGACACCCACCCACCTTGTGACGTTACCGGAAGCCACATCCCTCCTGCATTCTGAGCCCTGAGAGGCTCAGAGAGAGGTTTACCGGCGGTCGTCCTTAGACCCTCTAACTGATTCCATCTTACAGTCATCAGCCAGGCCTCGGTCGGATTGCCATTGATGTAAAGGCCTCGGCAGATATTTGTATCAATGAAATACAAATCAAATTTTGCCTTCACATAGACCTCAAACGGACATCTTCACATTCAATCTAACATGATTCTCTCAAACTAACTTACCTAAATCACGGAAGCGCGAACCCCGCGCCTACTCCAGATTTGACAGCACCGTTCGTGACTGTGAATGCCTCAAAAAACGAACGAGTTAAAAGTTAAAACAGTGTTACACTCATACCAATCAAAATTATGTTTTACGCAACATAGAAACTAAGATCTACACCCAAACAACTCGACTAATTTAGGTCACCTAACAAGGGAAGGTAACCTCATTCCGGTCCGCGCAGGAGCCGGGGATACGAAAAATACCAGTCGGTACGCGAAAGCAGAAACTCCAGACCATTAACTCAGACGTCTTTTTAAGTGGGGTCATGTAATATATTTCGATTATCTGTAGCTTTTCTTTCATTTCCACAAAAAGCACGAAGAAAGTGCTGCAGAAAATGGTTATTGAAATAAACTAAAAAATAAAAAAGGGTTCCAAACTTTGTTTACAAATATTATTCCTTAATTGTAAATCTCGATAGCCATTTAGATTGTTAAACAATCATTCGATTTGTTAAACAATATCCAGGAAAAGTTGTAAATCTATTCGTGGGACAATTTTTATTCGTAAATATGAGCTAATTCTTTGGTAAGAAAAACCCAAAGAGTATTCTCCTGCAGTTATGGTTTTTTCAAGTAAAGCCTATTATTTTCGGAGAAAATAATTTCTTATTCAGAAAGACATTAAAGTAATTAAAATTTGTTTAGTAGACGCAATAATGACAACAATCAAAACCATGAGAAAAGTGTAATTCTAGTAGATCAACAAATATTAGATTAAAAAGATGATAAGGGAATGTCTTTTGAGATCATTTCCATAGATCGAGGATTTATTTCCTTAACAGTTTACATGTGGTACCTATGTACAGACACCATCATATTCTTTAACTATGATATTTAAGGGAAATTAATTTTTATATCCGTATAAGGTAATGTGGAATAAATATATATATATATATATATATATATATATATATATATATATATATATATATATACATGAATTTTATACAGTATTTTGAAGGAATATCTAAGTTCTCAACGCCACTTGGTGAAATATAACAATATATTTCAAAGTTTCAAGGAATAAAACGGAAATTGAAAATATACACGAATGCTATACACGTAGGTTACCAAATATGAAAATATTCGGTCTTTCTCACATCCGCATCTAAGAGGAACTGTCGAATACAAATTTTCTTTTTTGATACAACATGACTTTCTTCTTTTGCATAAATAAGTAAACACTTCGTCAAAAATACTTAAAATTGTAAATATTTTTAATGTTACTAACAAATCTGATTATACCAGGAGTGTTTTATGAAGTAATTTAAGATTAATTAAAACATGACTCTTTGATTACGTAATGTGGATTGACTCCGTATTCTCTGATAATTGAAAACCGAGATAATAAGCAAAGAGGCAGCCTAAATGTAAATAGAAAAAGACTTCAGTTCGTAGCTGTTATATTGATTATCTTCCGACCAGAGTTTATTGTCCAATTCTAATTAAAGCATTCCGGTTGAATAATCCTAGAGTGTAATAGGGTTCTACACATACTGTTACTTTTATAATAAAGGATGCACTGAGCTACAAGTGTCGATTATCCAATCTCCGAATATTCTGAAGCTTTCTGTTTTATCCCTTTTATACTTGTAAATGATCCATCCTAACTTCTTACTTGAGTAAACGATGCGTACCATGAATTTTTAATTAGTAATTTAATACGGTTTATAACTTAATTACAAAAAATTGACTAATAAATAATTCGTAATAAAAAATTAATTGAATGTAAAAGAAAACAATAACTGTTTTCTAGCTTTAAATAAAAATAAAAACAGAAATGCAATTTTAATGATCGATTTACAGTGAAACAAAACTAATTAATTGTAATAAATAAATAATCAGAATTTAAAATTTTCTTTATTATTAATTGTTTTTATTTTAATTAAAACATACTTATACGTAGTTAATTATTATACTTATTTACTTCAAGTATAAAAATATTAATATAATCGTAGATGTTATTCAATGTGAGTTTGAAAAATTTCACCTTTTTATGTGATCTCATATAATACATTGAATGAGTCTAGTTTCTTAAGGGGTTATATTAAAATAAAAAAGATAAAAAATAGTACTAATAATAATAATAAAAAGCTTGTATGATAGAAACGCTAAGTGATATACTATTTTACCGTATTTTCAGTACAATGTGTAAAATCTTCTCTATGTATTTAAATAAGTATCTTTATACATATTATCGATCAAGATAGAACAAATTAATTTAAAAAAAAAAACAGATAGTATAAATTTTAACGAGAATAAAAGTTTTTTTAAACATTTGTAAAAAAAAAAACCAAGAAAAAAGTACATTCTTCTTTTTATGAATAAGGAAATATGAAAATAAGGAAATTGGATTGGATCAAAATATACCATTAAATCAATGTTTTTTAAATCTAAAACCAATTTTTGTTTATGTTAAGACAGAGCATAATATTACCGAATTTCATTAACCTATACGATGTTTCCTTTGAGATTTTAACACCCCTTTTAAATTAAATTTTAATTATGCAAAGCAAATTTGCAAATGATAGAAATGTAATATATCTGGAGGCAACAATCTTTGTGTGTTTCAATCCACTTGGATTATCATGTTTCTATAATTTTCAATTTTACTATGAATAAATTACTTAAATTTTACTACAAGAATATTAAACGATAAACAAATTCAATATCTCTGGTATTTAAATTTTATGTCATAGCTCACTAAGGTTTTTATAATTTCAAAACGTATAATAATTTGAAAAATTATGTGTTTCGATGAACACTTTCACAATCTATATTTAGCTATTCCTAACACTAATCTAGAATGTAGTTTATTATTTGATAAGGTACTAAGAACAAATATGATATAAACAAGTTTGTGGGCAGATGACATGAGGAACGGAGCGAAAATAATGTATGAAATATAAGCGGATGAAGATAACTTTTCATTAAGATTTTTAAAATTTTATAAAATAACGTAGTGTTTCCTTTCTTTTTACTCATCAGTCGTTTGACTGGTTTGATGTTTTTATTATTCTGTACTAATCTTAATATAATATGTAAGAATTTTGATGTTTATCATTATCCCCACAACTGTATTTTTTGTAACTAATGTTACACAATAATTATTGCCAATATTATTAAAGATTTTTTTATATATTAACCTTTCCTTTGAAAGAAAACTGTATACATGTTAGTATACATTATATTTATTGATGAAACAAAGATTCTCATGAATTATGATTTTGAAGATTTTATTTGAATAACTTATTTCAATACTTATAAAAAGAAAAAAAATGTTACAGAAAAGAATATTTAATTATCTATAAATTAATGAATTAAAGTAAGTATTGAACAAATTGATAACAGATTAACTTACTTTGCAAAGTTGGGTTTATACAATGTTATATCTAAATCAGTTCTAGTCCTTCTTAGAATACTAAAGAGTAAGTTATAATAGGAAAAAAAAGTCTAATACAAAAACAAATTTAAAAAAAAAACCTGGAAAGTTTCTACATAAAATTTTATAGTTTTTCATTTAAATAAGTTAAAAAAAGTTTTAATTAAAAAATTATTCTTAAACACTGAAAATCAAATTATAGGTTTAAATAAATACAAAAAAAGGTCCATTATTACGAGACGAATATTTACTAATTCTTTTGCATTCTGAACAGATCAATTATTATCAAATTTTATTAATTTAAATCATATCTTATAGATGTTACATCGTTAAAATCGTTTATTTTTAAATATAAATTACACGGTTATAAAAAAACCATAATATGTTTTTAGACAATAAACTTAGTTATATTATACTATTATCACAATAATTAACATATTTCCAGGTTAGTTTCACCGTGAAAATAAAGCAAAACTTATACAAAATATATCTTACATTATTAATAATTTATATTCATGTTGGTAATAAGTAAATGTAGTAGAAGAACATAAATAGACAGAATCTTATACGATTGGTTGGACGAATGTTTTCCCTGTTGTATAGTAACAAAGTTGGTTCTTTGGTCGTACACAACAGTGTTCTCTAGGGGAGTGTAAAAACACGTTCACTAACATTATTGTACTAACTCACCCGATAAACGTTACACTTGTCTATACAGATATAAAATAGATACTGATTAAACATTTCAAATTAATTCGAAACTTCATTACTGTATTAGTTCTTCAAAGTTATTATTATTATTATTATTTAATAATCATAACCATTTCAACACTAATAATAATATTTTATAAGTTGGGTATTATTTTAATTGAAATTGTTTAGTCATTAATTTAATACCTGTGTTGAGACCCTTATTCATCTAATAAAATAAAAGAGCTATAAAGGTAAGTTACGAGATAATAGATAATAAGATAAGATTTATTATCCTCTTGATACGTAGAAGCTATTATAACTTTGTATATATAAATTTGTTTTTTCAAGATTTATTGCTTGTATTGTTACATTTATAAATGTTTAGTAGCAATTTCCGCAGCAGTTTACGATAAAGCATTCGATTCATTGAATTACATTGATATTACAAATATTATTAAAAAGATGTGTTTTTTATGTTACTCTCATTTGACGTGATGGGATAAATATCCTCCAATTCATTATAGTATTTTACTTCAAGTGCAGTAAAATTTGATTACAATTATAAGGATCAATATGTCAAATGTATAGAATTCTATGTTTCTTTGATGGAAAATACGTTATATAAAAGTTTATGATAAATACTGCGCCTGTTTTAAGTTATTATTAAACCGTTTTATATTTCCTCTTATTAAATTAATTGCTGGTAATCTCTGAAGCAAGCTTGCCTCTAGAGATATCTAATTTTCAGTAATTTACTGTTGTCTGAACTATATTATTAAGAAAACTAAATTAATTTGTCTGTAAGATAGAATAATAGGTAAAGTTTGTAATATATATATTTTTTTTAATGCTTTTATTTAGAGTTGCATCAACAATTACAGCCATTAGCGAATAAAATAACACTACATGGTCATAAACAACAAAAATAAGCAGGAACAATAATGAATAAACAAACACAAACTAAATTACATAAATCAAACAAAAACCACTAAATTGTATTCTTCATTCCTCTGTAAGAGAGGAGCCGCAACCGACGTTTTATACCTTCCTTCCAGTTTAGTAGAGATTTCATACCTGAAACCAAGTTTAAGTTTTGTCGAATGATTCCAAAGATTGGGCAATCAAAGAGCAAATTGTGCACGGACTATTTGACTTTGCACGCCTCACAGATCTGCTGAGGAATTGATGAGCGTAGGTAAGTGTGGTGTGTCCAATCCTTAGCCGAGTTAAGATGACTTGGTCTCTTCTGTTGCTCGGGGAAAGAGGTTTTTCAAGCACATTCTCCAGGATATTATGTAATGCCGTGGGAGGACTCAGCAACCAGAACTTATTCCACTGAGCTCGAAATTTTACACGGACAGATCTCATGAAGTCTCTCTCATATGTCAATTGTACTCGGATGTCATTTATTGCCGCTCTCTTGGCAGCCTCATCAACCCGTTCGTTCCCGTGGATGCTATAATGACCATGGACCAATACCAACACCACAGTCTTATTTATCCTTGAAAGGATAACATGAATAATTTGGATGATGGATTCAGAAAGTTTGTTATTTTGGAAGTTTTGTTTTATTTTTCAATAAATTATTTCTGATTATTGTTTTAACTCTGTTATTTACATGGAAACTCCTGACAAACTGCTGTCAGTTTAGGGGATCCTATAAAAATGTAAATTAAAGGAAATAAATAAATAAATAAATATATATATATATATATATATATATATATATATATTTAAAAAATGTATTATTATTATTATTATTATTATTATTATTATTATTATTATTAAAAAGTATTATTTGAAAAATAAACAGTAATTACAATACAGTATTATACGAATAATTTAGAAGAATAAAACAAAAGTAAAAATTACAAATAACCGTCTTTTTTGGTTAAAATAAAAATAGAAAGTGTAAATTTTCCTAAGAAATTACCTAAATTCCTGAATTCTCCATCTCAGATGGATTCAATTGTCCATTAAGTCATGAGGGATGATTTAATGCACAAATTCTACATAGATTGTGTAGATAAAATTGAAGAACAAATAAAAGTACCAGAAACCTCAAACCAATCAAAGAAGTATTCCTGCCCATGAACAAAATTAAAGCGTTTAATGATTTAATGATCAATACATTCATAAAAGAATTTTTAATACATTAAATTTCTAAGAAGCTATTAAACTTTATATAAGGTTTAATTAATTATTATTAATCATTTTATTATTTTTTAATATTTATCATATTAATATTTTTTTGTAATTTTCCTAATGTATACGATCCAATCTATTGTTTATTAAAGAATAAGCAGCATCCTCCCCACGGCCCAATGAGATGATCATGATATGTATGACATGTAAATGAGGTGTAGTGTTGCATAGACTCCGGCCGACCATTCCTGAGACTTGTGATTAATTGGACCCCAACCACCAAAATACACCCGTATCCGCTGTATTCAAATCCATATAAAAGCAACTAACTTTTATAGGGATTTAAACCTAAGAAATTCGTCTTCAAAAATCAGCTGTTAAACAACTGATTTGCAACGACGCATTAACTACTAGACCAGCCCGTTGGGCTAATTTAATATAATATTAAAAATAATTACTTTTGATTAATTGCCCAATTTTGATTAAAGTTTTAAAATCATTATGATTTCGGTAACTAATAAATTCATATGAAAACCATCAAATTTAATTTGACATTACCCAATCTCCCACCATATTATCTTTAATACTATGTACTGTAGTAAGATAAAATTTTGAAATATGAATATAATATATGTTTTAATGTTGACATCACATGTCAACTATAATTTAGGTCGTAGGAAGAGTTAATAAAACCTTACTGCCTGTTATACTGCAGGATTTTAAATGAATTCTAGGTAATTAATGGTTAAATATACATAGGAATTTATTATTAAAGCTTCTATTGTTACGTTGCTCTATTATTTATAAACCGAAAACTCCTATAATAGACAAACACTTCATAATATCGCAATAAAAAGATTATTAACGCTATAACGTAATAAATAAATTTAAAAAATTTAATCAGTATTTTTATTAACTAAAAAATATATTTCAATTTAAATATTAATTATATCAAGAATAAACCTTAACTTATTCAAAAGATTGTTTTCTAATTTTTCTTCTTAAATATGTGATTTTTTTTACACCAAATATATTTCTTATGGTTGTAATGCATACGAAAAACCTAAAGAGATTTACCTAAAGCCCGAGTTTCTTTCTATGAAAGTAATGATAATAATTATATAACCAATCTCTTTGGTGAAAGAATGATGTTATTTGTAGGACTGATCATTATTTGATTTTTTATGGGCTTTGCATATTGATGTGAAACAGTAAATTCGGCTCTATGATAAATTAAATGGTAAACTATTACACTTCTCACTTTTTCTAGTAGAAATCCTGATATGAAACATGTTATTATTACGAATGGTTAAGTAATATTTGTTAATAATTTGTGATTAATATCCGAAAAATAGTTAGGTCTTCGTTTATAAAGTGGCAAAGTCAAATAGGAAACGGTTTGGTGAATTAAATTTGGTTTTATGAATCTACTGGGATACTTCCCAGTAAATACTTCCAGTTTTTTGGCGGTAAATAAGGTTCAAAAAATCCTTTTTCTTCATGATATTTTAATACAATTCTGTTAATTATAATTTAATTATTTATCATGGTCACTGTTATTTTCAGAAAAAATAAATGTTAAATGTCTTCCATATAATTTAATTTACTATTACTCCTGTATTGTTTTAAATATTTTTATTAAATATAATGTGAATTATTTTTATTATTAAGTAATACAAATTTTCGATCAATTAATTATGAATTTACTTATTAAAAAAAAAGTAGCAATATAACAATATACCATATAATGTTGTTATACACACTAAATACAAATTTTACTTATTGCAATAATTTTGTGGTGAGATATAAAGCAAACGTGGGTTTGTGATTTGTGAGATTGTGATGTGATCACAATTCACCGTTACGATTTACCAATTGCCTTTATATGTTAAGATTTGCAAAACGTTTTTTTATATCGATTGATCCTGTGAAATCATTCGGGCAATTTTTTTTTTTTTTACATACTGTGATTTTTTCGCTGTCAGTGAACTCTACATGTAAATAATTTTTTGTTTTTTTTATTTTATTGTTTACTAGAAATACATATTTAATTTTAATTATCGCCTTACTATTTATTTTTCAGCATCGTTGGGGAATGAATGATGTGGTAAAATATATAGGAAATTCCTCGACAAATTTATAGTAAGTCGGTAGTTAAAATTAGATATGTATTTCAATTAAAAAATAAATATATACCATATGATAAAAAAATGGTGATCAATAAATTATATATATATATATATATATATATATATATATATAAAATAATGTTAAGATATTAAATAATTACTAAGATTGATTTTAGTTGCGTATGTAATTTAGTTTTTATTCTAGACTAATGCAAACAGGCAATTAAAGATTGGAATTTGGGAGATAAAAAGATATGGCTTTGGAATAGTTACTACATGTTATGAACTTGTCGTAAGTATTCTGGAAGGAATAATACCTGGAAATAAATTAGAAGGAAGAAATCCGCAACAACGCTTAAAGTACATCGTCATAAACACATTGGTCAGGTTGAAATAATACAAATTTACGCCAATTATAATACGTAATTGAGTTAGAAATCGCATAACTTAATATTCCCACCATATTTCAACCACTCAGTCATTAGTTTAAGTTTTCATTACATTTTATAATAATGAACACAATTGGCCATTTTTTCCTTTGTTTCGATGAGTCGGAGAAACCCTATTTACGGGCGAAATGTTTACGGACTCGCAATCAAGTTCCGCAAGATGTTATTAAAAAAGCGTATGTGTGCCTGCGCCCTATCGAATAAACCTCCTATCACACTAACTCCCCTCCTGAGGCCAGATCCGCAACTAAGCATTGCACGGTCCCAGTTGCCTTTGCACGGTTGCCTTTGAGCTCGAAGATCCAGAGTTCCCAAGCATCATCACCATCGCCCATCCACGCAACCGCAGACGCATGACAGTTCCGCAGGGGGCTGTCCATCAACCCCTAGCTCTCCGGTCCGTTTCTTCGTCTGAACACAGGACTTTATTACAGCTTACTTAGTTTTCCTGATCAGTCCGCTTCTAACGATCCGGGTCCCGGTTTTATCAACTCAGGGATACGACAGTCCCTCCGCTTCCTCGTCGCTGCCAACCCGAGCAAGCCCAGACGAACGTCGACTCCACGAAGGACTGTCACCAATCTCCTCGCTTCCCAGTCCTTCCGTTTTACTTCCCCAGCTGTGTAGGCAGCTGTCGTAGAGAAGTGATGCTGGGTCTTCAACATCTTACTGATGACATTTTCCACACTCAATAGACTCACCACTAACTCACACGTCCTACGGTGCCACACTTAGAACAATTCGCAGAACAATTAACCATGTAGAAAACCACAACTTTACCCAAATCACGGTACGAAATTGGTTTTAGGCTAAAAAATTCACTGATAAGTAACGATACAATTTTTATAAAAAAATTATGAATTTTGTAACAACCAGCACGATAATAATTTTTGTAATCAAATGATGTAGAACTGTATATCTCATTTCTTTATTAAGATTCTAACTGTTAAATAAAAATTCATAATAGGTCTAACAAAGACAAAATAAAATGAAACATGTTGTTTGATTTTCACAAAATTTATTTAAAAATTCACGACAGCTGTTTCGGTACACAGAACTAAGATGTTATGTACAGAATATTTGTTCTATACAGCTGTTCCGAAATAGCAGTTGTCATTTTTTAAATAAATTTTGTGAAAATCAAATAATACATTTTGTTTATTTTATTTTTTTATGGTAGATTTTCATCAAGTAACGACTTTGTCCATCGATTGTAGTAGGTCTAGTGGTAAAATGATTTTTGCATATGGTTTACTAGTTGTTCACTATGAAATACTTTGTTTTTATAATATAAAGACCTTTAAAGCCCCCAAAAACATAACAAAAACAAAGCATAAAAAACTTAATATCACGGACAATTTTAAATATCTTGGAGAAATGATAATTAGTAGAAACGGAACCGATTAACTACTGACTGAGATCAAAAAACATAAATTAGAACTGAACTTTTACACAAAAATTACTTGCAATTAAAAGGGCCTTTCTATAAATGCAAAGTTAAGGCATTACAGCATAGTTGTAATACCAGTCATCTTGTATGGCATGAAAACAACAAATATAACTGGATAGAAAATCTACTCGAGACATAAAGAAGAATTTTAAGTGGATTTAACACAATAAGGGTACAAGCCGAGATAAAATAAAGAGATATACGATAAAATTGAAGACCTGGAAGTAACAGTAAGAAAACGAAGACTAAAATTCTATGGACGTATGGTCGGAATGAAACAATCAACTCTAAACAAACCAAATTTCAATAAACTCTGAAATTATAAATTTCAAGGTGGGTATGTTATACAGATGAAAGAAGAGCTCAAAAAGTTTAACATTACAGAATATGACCGTCTAAATCGAAAAAAACACAGAAAGAAAATTTTTGAATTAAAATTTCCTATAGATAAAGGAAAAACTCAGCAGAGAAGAATAGACGGAAGAAAGAAAACCTAAACAGTCCGAAAGAATAAAGAACTTCTGGAAGAAAAAACTAATGAAATGAAATTTACTAATGGTCCTTGAAGGCCTATCCGTGGAGGAAAAAACCTTAAAATTGGTGTTGCCATATATTCATTCAAGCAAAACGCCATGTTTTTAAATTAGAATTCTAAAAGTACAGAATAATACATTAACAAATATCGCCGGTCACTGAAAAGTTTATTTTTGTTTCATTTTTCTGAAAAACCTACCGCCTTACGGATATTTAAATATTCGCGATTTATGTGTACAGTAGATAGTCATTTTAAGAAATCATAACGTGAAAGAAATTGCTAACTGTTGCATTCTAATATGGAAGTAATGGTAAAGATATTAAATGAGGCCACTAATTATTTGGAAAGTACTGAGAAAACGTATGATAGTTAAAATTTGTGTAAAAAAAAAAATTTTGTAATAATAGCATCTTAGCTTTGATAATAACTTTTTTGCGTTTTTCTTGCAGCTTCATGTAATTTTCATTGTTATTATGTAACATCCATTCTATTTCATTCTTTTGATATGCGAAATCAAAAAATATAAATTATGAAAATTATACTTATTAAGAGGCAGTTATACAAACTGGAGAATTTCCACTAATTAACTGATGTTAACTTCTTTCCTCATGTTAACTGTACTGATTAGTTCATTAAATTTTTATTTTTATTTAAATTTTATAATTGTTAATTTTTTTAAAACTTCATAATAGCTAAACAACACAATTCAAAATTACCATCATTTAAGAAATATGGTATATAATCTTGTCGTCTTCTTGATGTAGATATTAAATCTATCCTGCCGTAATTGTACAACAGAACCTCTAAATATACCAACAATTTCAAAGTTAAAGTTCAGTTTATCGTCTTTCATTTTTATTTTAAGCTTTTATATAAGGTACTTATTTTAATAGCAAAACAAAGTCTGCATTCCATTAAGAAGTTGAGGAAAATATTTCCTGTTAGGTGACCCAATTCTTTAGTACAACCGTCACTCCAAACGAAATTATTTTTTTCTTAATTTTAATGTGAATAGTTTTATTGAAATCTGTTAAAAGAAACCGTCGGGTGAACACATTCACAAACAGGAAAAGCTAAGCCAAATGCACTGTAAATTATATTAATTTTTTAGTTAACCTGGCGTTCCACCAGATCAAGTTAGACTTTAATTATAATCCGAAATTAAAAAGTTAATTCTTTGTCAAAATTAAACAATAGATTAAAATTGTATTTGCTTTAATTCTTGCAAATCTGATATTGTTTACTAAAATGTATCCGAAGCGAGTTCTTTACAAAACACAATTTTCTCAAAGAGGGACGTGTCCTTATTTGATTTCTTTTAATTTCCTATGAAAGCTGGTTAAATTTTTTTATTTTAATTCTTATTTTCTGAAGATTTTTCCGATAATTTATCTTCGGCTAGTAAAAGTAAAAAACAAGTCATTGTAAAGAAATCAAAGCACAAAATTAATTAAAATAAATCGATCTTCCGTTATATCTTAGCTAAACGAAAATTGTAATAATGAAATCACACAATAACATGAAAAATTAATATGAAAAAGTTTTGCTCCAGATTTATATGTAATGGAGCGATGTAGGAAAAACATAAATTTTTACAGGTTGTACATAGTAGAGTAAAAAAACTACCCTAAAAGTAGTTTTTAAACTACTTTTACTACTAGTAAAAGTTTTTTACTCTAAAAGTAAAAAACTACATCACTTATTTATCTGGAAAAAATGAAGTTTAATTTTATATTCCTGATATTTCTAAATCAAACTACCTAATTTCGATGTACGAAATATAAATATTTGTGACTTTTTTTTTTAAAACTCAAAGAAAGCAGATGTAACTAGGGCCTCTTGTAATTATTGTTCCTAACAAACCTTACAGCCATACTTTTTTTTTATAAAAGAGTACATAAATTTCTTGTTATAAAATATTTAAACCAATTAATGTGTCACTTTATATTAAGAAACAATTTCTATAGAAAATTAATCTAACATTCTATCTACTACGTAAATCATTCACTATTTTTTCATGATTTTAAGATCAGCGAATTAGGATAGTACCTTGTTAAAAAGTTGTTCGAGGCTTTTAAATTTGACACTTGCCAAATTTTATTATTTATGAATCGTCATACATAAATAAAAATTTCCTAATGTAATAAAAATTTCTGTGAAAATTAAATTATTTCAATTAGATTTTTTATTTGAAAATGAAAGGCTACTCTTATGTTAACAAAATTGACAGAATACTTTAAATTTTTCTTAAATTCAAAATAAAATTAAATACATCGGTTTTTAATAGTTTAAAGAACCAGTAATAATTATACTCTTATTAAATGTTTTAAAATAATATAAGATAAAAAAAATTCAAATTTAATCTTTAAACGAATTTTTATTATAAATACACGGAATTTGAGAATTACTATTATCAATAAAGAATATTACGGGTTTTCTTTTTTCATTGATATAAAATTATTTAATGGCCGAGAAGTCGATAAAGGAAGCTTAAATTTGTCTTCTTTTTCTTTTTCTCTTCTAAGAACTATACTTCATAGACAGTATCAGAATTAGATCTGCGTGGAGACAGTTCAATCCCTCATGATACATGGCTATCGAATCTTTACATTGATAGGTAGTGTATCTTGTAATCTGTCTCCTGTCGTGTGTTTTCTCTTTTTGTGATTTAGTGTTAAAACAAATCTAAAATGTATATATATAGGTCTATATCCTCTAACTATTTGAAAACCAAAGACCTACCCTTTTTATTGACCACTATTTTTTTTCAAATTTTTCTAGCTAATCCTACATAACAGTAGTTTTAACTGTAACATTATTTTTATTTTCTGAATCTGGTTCTATGAAAGTAGTAACCATACTCATTCTCAGTTATCATTTTTTCTTTTAAATAAAAAATCATATTAATTTTAATGTATATAATAATAATAATTTTAATTATAAAATATTAAAATTTTTACAATATTAATTTTATTATACAATAATAATTATGTTTTTTTACTCTGCATTTTACATGTTCTCATAATTGTATATTGGAGAAATTTCAGTTGAATATATTATATTTTTTTCATTTCTTACGGAAAATGATAGATAAATGCTGTTAAACCTGAAAATTAACCATTTGTTTTATAAAATAAACCCGAAAACAATATTGTATAAAAACAATTTTGTTGCATTAAAACTGAAAATTATTATCGCTGTTGATTAACTCTAAGAAATATAATTTTGGTGATGTTAAAAGATTTAAAACGGATTTAATAGTTAAAATAAAAATAAGGTGAAATATTGATGTGTATATGTATACTGTACCTGTGTAGTTCAAACTGATCTTAATCTACGCATCCTAGAAATAAATTATTGTAAGTTATCTATAATCCAAAACTGGATATATAAAGTCAATACACTGCACTTATTACTGGAAAACCCAAATAAATAATTGCAAAATTTTACAAAACTATTCAAGATCAAAACTTTCGTCCGAGAGTTCCCACGAACCTAAACATATTTTCATTTCTTATTCAAAAGATAGTATCTAGAAAGAAAACATGTTATAAAAGTTAATAATATTTACCATTATTTAAAGCATAAAATTGAAGCAATTTTTCTTTGTGTACGCCCGGTTAGCTGCAATGGTTGTTGACCTTACCGTCCCCCCTTCTATAAATCATTAATTTATTTGATAAGATCCACACTTTCAGTTCCTTTCCACCGACACGGTCGGTGGAAAAAAATAAATTTTTTTCACTTCACTGCCTGCTGGCATTAGCAAAATTTTTCTGTAATTTACACCCACAATAAATAATTAATTATCTTTTAATAGGTATGTTCAAGTAGTATATATATATATATTTTTTTTTTAAATGATGAATTTAAAAAAAAATAAAATTATGAATTACGATGACTTAATAATTTTCTTTAAAAAATAATAAGTCTGTGACACACTATAAATGTAGAGGGGAAAGATGAGAGAGAGATAGAGTGAGCGCGAGTGTAAGAGAGAGGATGTATTTGTATTGTGTACATATATATATATAATGCATCAAATCCGCCAAGCCAACTTTGATAAATTAATAACACACATTGTATGTTTTCTTCTTAAAAATTATCAATTTTTTTTGTAGAGATTCAGTGACGGGTAAGATATTACGGAGTCCGTAACCTTTAAAATTTAAATATTAATTTATATACCGATTATACTTACATTATACGTTTTTAATAAATCTTTAAATATAGACTTCATTGCAATTAAATATTATAATGTAATTAAGCTATATAAAAATAAAAAAATAAAAACAGTTTGTGAAGGTAAATATCATTTCTTATTATTTTATGTAATTATAGGCAGAAAACCTTTGTGGCCACAATTATCGTCTATCTTTGCACTTTAGTCTTAGGCTTGCATAAAAAAATCTTTCTCAACATACTGATAAATTAAGTATTATTTTTATCTTAACGGCATAATCTATTTTCTTTAAAAAAATGGAAAAATAAGCTGACAACACAGCTGTAGGATTTTCCCGTCACGCTGCTTTTTTCTGATGCACAGCTTATACACTCACAACTTATTTTAAAATATTTATAATGTTATTTAAATAAGATATTTTATTTTATTTCATTCAATAATTCTAACTAAAGCGCGTACCGTATTTCATTTGCGCGAGTGTGACTGTACTTGCGGCTACTTTAAAAACTTTTTTATCCTTTAAATATAATTCATTTATTTAAATTTACTGCTCACCTGTGACGACATAGCAGTCCACTAGAGTAGCTGTACATCACTGCTACACCAGCGCTCCTTGTAGTGAGAGGGGGTACTATTGACGCAGTACACTCACTTAGCCGCTTGTTTATTTAGAACATTCTTTGGTGTGGGGTTGCGATTTTGCAGTTTTTTAAAAAATATTATTATTTTTTAATTATTAGCATAAATTGTGTCTAAGAAAAATAAGACCTTAATTAGTCTCGAGATACCGAGTGTGACCTTGCTCTAACAGCCTTATTCCCTTGACATTTTAAGTTGAAAATTTATTGGTATTAATGCCCAATATATAGAAGTAATATGACGAAGTTTGACCAACATCGGTTCCGTAGTTCTGGAGATATAAGGATTTAAAAGGTAATACCAAACATACACACGTATATACGAACATCCGAAAAATTTCAATCCGGTTTTCGGGTTTGTTGGATTCCTTAGGTGTCAAAACGTAAAGATCGAGTGCAAATTGCATATGCCTAAACTGGACCGACTTCAATAGTTTCCCTTCTAAAGCTATAGTGCTAGACGGAAAAGTAAAAGAAAGAATTTATATCTTGCATAGATTTTTTTTGAATCACTAAAGACCATAAAAGTTCACATAATCAATTCTGCACTTAGATACTCTTTACTGAAAATTATAATATAATATATTTTCAAACGTTTTAAATTTGAAGACGGCAGGCTATCATAAAAAAAAATTTACCCGCTTTTTAGAAGTTGTAAACGTATCGTAATAAAAAGGTATAGTTTTAATAAAAACTATATATAAAAAATTCGTAACGATAGGTTGAAATAATTAATATTTAGAAAAAAACCGTATAAAATATCAATTTTTAGAGTTATTAATGGTTTATTGAAAAAAGTTAATGATATTATTTCTAATGGAGCTTTTACTATAGTGTTAGTTTTATTAGCTTAGAAAATCTGCTTAAAGTAAAAAAGTGATATAATGTTAATCCTATTAACAATACACCAAGCTACCAAAATCTCACCCGTAATATTTAAAAAGCTTAATGAATCAGTTATCGTAATTGTAGATTAAACGTCAAAAGCACTATCATCACTGTGTTCTATGCCTTGTCAAATGTATGGATCACTTTTGTCCAACATATTCAGCTTGCACGCGCGGGATGTCTTTTTATAAATAGTAGATTCTCATTCACATATGAACACAGGTAGATAAACGAAAGAATTAAAAATTAAAGCAGTCATAAATAAAAGGCTGACAGAATAAGTGAATATAGATAAATGCAAGGCATGAAATGAAGCATTAAAATAACAACAATAAATAAATAGCAACAATGGAGATAAAGAATAGTGTCAGAAACAGGTAAATGCAGAAGGTAAAAAAGGACAAAAAAACCTGAAAATAGAGTATCTTCAACGACCATCACGCTTTTCAATCGACTAATGTCATCACCGTTGTCTAGCAGGTTCAAACCAAAGGAATTTACTGTATACATGTCTATTTAACCGAACCATGTATTTAGAATTGAAACGGACAATCTCCTCTCGAACATAAGGGACCCCAGCTACTCATGTAACTCAGAATTTCTGAAGAACCAAAAAATATACATACATCTTTTATATAATTATTATAAATGTAATATATAATTTATTAATAATCAACAGGAATGTTACGTTATTTAACAGTCGTTTATATACAAATGTTTGGGATATGTTAGCCGAACTTATCAGGACACCACAATGAGCAAAAAAGTTCATATCGACCTGTCGTATTTTGCTTTTCTTTCTGAACGCCATTTTGTGGTTTTCACAAAAAAAATTATCTCTTAGGAATGGGTAAACCTACTTTATTTAAATTTGGTAGACACTAAGACTAGTTTCTTTTTCTACAAAATAAAACATTGTGTACATTTCAAAATGTGTACCATCTTAAATTTTTAATTTTCAATATCTTTGTAATTATTTGTTTGATCAAATTTATACTTATTACAACATATATCAGGCATTTTATTTTAAACAAAATGACACCTTATTTGTAAAAATCCGTTGATAAATAATTGAGTTATTACAGACAATTAACCAGGCAATACGGTTGCGCACCATAATGCAAGGTGATAATTTTTATAATTTACTATTTTTAATTATTATTAAAATTAAATTTAATTATTTAGTGGAGGAAATAAAAACAGGCAACAAATTAAAATTAATAATAATAAAAAAACAGTAGTCATAGATTTGTCAGATTTAATTAAAGTACGTTTACCCGTATCTGAGAAACGATTTTTTTGTAGAAAACCACAAAATGGCATCTAGAAGGAAAACAAAGCAAATTAGGACTTACTGTGTATGTCGATATAGGCGTTTTTGCTCATTTTAATGTCCTTACTCAGTTCCTGAAGTTCTACTAATACGTCCCGGAACATTCCGTGTGTGTGTGTGTGTTGTGTGTATATATATATAATATAAAATAATAACTAAACTCTATTCTTTGGTTAGACAAATATAAAAAAAAACTAAATATTTTAGAAAATTATCCAAATTAATAGAAAACTTTCTAATGCAATTCATTAGGTTAACAACCAAGCAAACTTGCTATTTAACAAAATAACAATAATTTTCTAACTTATTTCGTTTTTATGTATATAAATACATATATATATATATATATATATATATATACACACACACACACACACACACACACACGGAATATATTTATTATATATTATATAATACATTCACGGAATTGATAATGAAATACAACAAATTAAAAAAAAAATTTGTTAATTCGTATTTGGAAAAGGAAATTCTATTAACAAATAGATAATATTAATAAAATTAATAAATATTTAATTTATTTAAAAAAATAATTAACAGTAAAATAATTGGGCTCATTAAAAAAAATAATTACTATCATCAGTAATAAATTTACCGTCATTTACAGGAAATTATAAAGGAAAAAAGAATAAAAAGAAGGTGAAAAAATGTTGGGTCATATTCCCTAACTGTTAGTTTAAGCTACTGCAGACTAAATAGTACTAAAGAAATATACGTCCTTCCACAATCCTCGTTATGAGTAAATACAGTAATATAACTAACCCCTTTTTCCATTCAGAAAACTATACAATTTCTGTTTTTAACTTTCTATCGTTTTTCTGCGTTCATTCATATTTTATTTCTTCATTTTTCTAAGTAATTATTTTAATCCTAATTTTTTAATTTTTTTTTTTAGTTAAAAAGAAAAAACCAATGACCTAAAATATATTAACTTCGCGGACCTTTTTTTTCGGTAATTTAAAAATTATAAATTTATTAGATTCATATGAAATTCACTTTTATTAACAAGAAACAAATTTTAAGATAAAAAATTTAATTTAACTGGTTATTATAAAATTAATTCACTATGCTAATTTTTTTCATTCAATTTTTGATAAGTTCCTTTATTTCCTACCTTATACTTAACCTAATTCAATAACATTTCATAATATTTATTTATTTTCAAATTAAATTTTCTCCTAACAACGAATCAATTCTCTTCAGAATTTCTTTTAATTGATTTTTGGTTTAGACCAGCAGAACAGTGTCATCATTGAATCTTAAAATTTTTATCCTTTCTTCTTAGATAGATATTCTTCTTAGATTTTAATTTGATCTGATATTGGAGCTAGAAGGTCATATAATGTAGAAATAGCTTCCCTACTATCAAGTAATTTATTTAAGATAAAATAAAAAATGACATTGCTACACACAATGAAATGAATGATATTAATAAACTGAAAGAATTGGTTGGACAGAAATTTAGACAACCGGTACCAAATTTTGGAAAAAATGTTGTGATCACGTTTTGAAATTGAATATGAATATTATAAGGCAGACAGGGCTGTAGATATTCAGTCGGAAACAATGATAATTTTGAATGCTGATAACAACAATATAATGAAGAATCTGTCATTTGAGAGTGAAATTATGTAATCAGATGAAACGGATAGGATTGTTACATTATAATAAATTATTTATATTTTAACTTTTAAATAATTTTTCTATATACTTGTTAGGGTAAATTTTAACAAACAGTTAACAATTTTAATTTTATCCACAGCTACTAATTGATAGCAATACATTACAAATGTCGAGTAAATATGGTTATAAAAACCCCCAGATTCAAGAGTTCACATTCAGGTGTTTGGAACCCAAAATTACCTCTTATAATTATTATTATTATTATTATATTGAAACATTTATCTAAATACTGATCTCATAATTGTTGCAATTTATCCACTAGAAAAAATATGAGAATCATTTGAAGACTATTTCTGTCCAATCCATCAACCGATTCAGTATTTTCTTCAAAGATCCTCTTTAAATAAAAAAATAAAATGTTGTCACAATAGAAACAGCCGATAATTATAATCAATTATTTATTTTCAAAACTGGAGATTTATTTAAAAAGGTTTCATTTTGTTTTTATGCAGAAACGAGGGTATGTTTTTAAAAATTTTTTTAATTTTGTTTTTCAAAACTAAACGTTTCCGAATCATTCCTGAAAATGTTATTTTCCAAATATGTTGGTAAATGTAACTTCTACAACCAATCAAAGATATTAAATCCATAAAGGAGGCGTATAAATTTAAGAACATATTTTATGTTTTTTTTTTTTTTGTACTAATGGCAAGAGAAACTTAATGCAATCTTTTAATTTTTTTTTAACCACAAGTCCAGTGATGTTTGATAGATTGCTGACACATATCATCAAATAAAACAAATGAATTACAATTTATTTATAATTAAATCCTAATTAGATATTTTTTGTAGTCAAATCCATTGAAAAAGTCTATGGGTACACTCCAAAAAATCTTTGGATTGTTAGATTGTTTATATTTAATTCATGAAAAAAAAAAGTTAACTTTATTATAAAAAAAGAACCAACGATGAGTTTTATAAAATTGCGAATTACACTTAGTGTAGATAGAAAATAAAATTGAAATAATATGATTTTTTTTCTTTTTAATAGTAGTTTTATATAGCAAATCATTAGATCGATCTAATGAATAAAGATTTCAATAAAACTATTAATTCATTTCAGTGAAGTATTTGCCGTATTGAAATACTACCGTCGTTACGTTCTTTAACTCTTTCAAAAATAGAGTTATACTTAAAAGTAATTACAGCTTATAATTCAACTATAAAATGTAAATTTTATTAAACATGGAAATAATCAAAACATATGGAATAAATAATATTTCATGATACTATCTGAAATATTGGAAATAGCTCTTATATAAATATATTTAGTACAGTAATCGGTTATTTTTTTGTAATTTATAGTTATTAATGTAAGCTTCAAAATTAATAATTTAAATTATTAAAATTGAGATAAATACTTGTTGAATATTATAAATTTATCTTTCTAAATAATTCTCATTTCAATTAGAGAAAAATATCTAAGTATGGTCTCTAATTAAAATAACAAAAATATACTTATTTTATTGAATGATAATCTAGAAAATTTAATGAATAAAAATAAATATAAATTTAAAGATAAGTTTCTGATACATTATTTATCAACTTCATAACCTTGACTTTTTTTTTTTTTAAATACGTTGTATGAGGGTTCATAAACTAGAAAAATAAAACATTCATTGTTGAAATATAAACGATTTCATAACTAAAAAACTTTTTATTCTAAAATAAGTAGTATTCATAAAATAGCTTAAGTATTTGCATATTGTGCAATATTGAAGCAATTTCAAATAAAAAAGTAAATGAATAAAACCGTTACGTAAAATTTATTTATAACTTTAGTTTTATTGAAAACTTTCTTAATTAAATATATACATTTTTTTTATTATGATATTTTTTGTACGTTTTTAAACAAAACTGAATAATAATTTTTGTTTTGTTTAAAAACGTACAAAAAAATAATTAAAATGGGGTATCTATAAAAAGATTAACAGAAAGTGAAATTAGTATATTTACTTTCTAAAGTAAATTCATTCTTGGCGGTGTAATTGGTATGAAGACTTAGTCAGTGAACCACAAGATGGATTCTATATTTAAATTTAATAAAATGAAAGTAAGGATGGACGAAAATTTAGCTGTACTGAAGTATAATGTTATATTTAAATAATGTTGGATATTTATGTTATATAAATTATTTTTAATAATAGTTACTCGGAAAATGTTGAATATTTACAACAAAAAAAAAAATACGATATGTAAAAATTCTGCTTAGTACCATTTGTAAATTAAATCATATGGCAGACAGTAGCTGTACTGGATATTATTTTCATTACCTTAGAGTGGGTTTAGCGCGAGAAAAGTTACATGCAATTCTTTAAATGTAGTCACACCCACCTCCACTACGCAGCCAATAAGAGAGTTATTCCCTCCCTATCTGATAAATTAATTCCACTAAAATATCTCCGATAAACATTATTCATTTATCTCCTTTTTGACATAAACTATAACAACATATTGATAATCTCTGGGATCAACAGTACAAAAAATAAAAACGTAAATAACATTTTTTTTTTAAACTTGAATAAATTAATGGGAAGTTCAATTTATCTTTGAGCTTGTGTAGGTCACAACTATGAGCCATTTCTTTTATAGATACAATTGCAATCATTTTATTTTTATTGAAATTGCATTTTAAACAAATATAATAATTTAAACAAACCGACATATTACGATATGGTGAAGAAATATTGCTGGGGGTGTCTTATTCTGATGATTTTGAGAAACTGATCTACTTACTTTCATTAGAAATGTAAGGAAGATTTTTTTCTCTATCACTAATTACAACCCTTCATTTCTTGGGTAATTAAGCACAGACCCTGTGTCACGTAACTTTTAGATTACTTTTTATATTATAGGTCTTATGTAAAGAAATGTCAGAGTTAATTAATTTTACATTTTTTCATTGATTTAAAATAAATTTAATTTAAAAAAATTATTTTATTTTTAAGAATAATTATTTTTATCTAATCACAAAAAAAAATTGATAGAATTTGTCGATAAGTAAAATTATACAAAAAAAATTGCTAAATACGAGGGAACTAACAAAATATTATTCCTTACTACCTATTTCAATTTTACTTCTAAAAATTATTTTAAAAGATTTAACAAATACTCAGAATTTTTTTCAATTATCTAGAACCTAGAACTATTATGTAAAATAGTTGAGTGAAGAAATTAGGTAGATTTAGTTTATTTTTGAATAAATAAATGAAAGGATTTTCGTATAAAGATATTATGAAAATATATTAAATAAAGTCAAATTTAGTCAAAGCAAAATCCCTAAAAAACAATAAAATAGATCATGAATTATTAGTAAAATTTTAAATCCAAAAACTGAAAAAAATTTAATGTTTGGATTTAGGTCAAAATTTCTTCATAATTAAGATGTCTTTAAATATATAGAGGATTAGATTCATATGAGTATTTATCCGAAATATGTAACCATTTTTATTAAAACTAAGGGCAGTTTAGTACATTGTAATTAATTATGTTTCCAGCATTTATTAAGATTATGAAAACCTTTTCTAAATTTTTTTTTCGGAAATTTTGAAAAGCAGCCTAAAAATTAGGATGTTAAATAAAAATTTTAATAATTTACAAAATTATGTAATACTAATTTCACTATTTCCTCGGTTTACCGCTTATAATCTTTTGCTTTAAATTTTACTTGGTGTTATGTAATTCATCGTTGTTTATTACGAAGTTACATTTAAAAAATTGCTGATCATTCGCATTTAAATAATAAATGGACGAAAGTAAGGAGGTATTACAGGGACTATGCTACTGAAAAATACAGCCAGTACTATCCATATTGATTGCTAGCTTAACCGGCTATGTAGAATGAAGGCGGTGTAGAGAAATACAACAGTTATTAGAGAGGTGTGCCCAAGAGGGGTGTCTGTACAAATTCTCTTGGGGTCGAAATGCCACTCCTCTATCTTTCTCTTCCATTTACTTTCTCCCAATAAGTCTTTCTCTCTCTTTCTTTACCCTTTTACTAAACTACGTCGATCGCCTGTCTACTCAGAGATCAGTTTTCTTCCTTAGGGATTTTGTATATCCAGAACGTGTCAGAACTACGCTGGTTTACAATCTTTGAAAATCTATTTCAATAAAATAAAAAGTGGAATAATATTAAATAAAATAATAAATGCATTTTAAAGCAAATAATAAAAGTATACATAAATGATTAATTGTTATCCAAAGTAATGCTTTTAAAAATTTATAGATTTTATTTCAGAAAACATTAAATAATATTTTATTTAGAATTAAAATCGCCAACGCTCGCGTGGTATATATATATATATATATATATATATATATGTATATATAAAACGTTACCGGCTACAATCGGTAGCAATTCCTGTTTATTATACGAAAACGCAACTTACTCAAAATTTAAAAGAAATATCATGCGAAAGTTGTTTCAAATTTTAATTTTTTAACTATAATCCCTGAATTTTTTTCTAAAGTACTTATTAGCTTGTCAATCCCAAAAAATAATTATTAATTACAAAATCATTAATTAATTAATCAATCAAAAAATTTGTAATAATGATTTGAAATATTTTAGAGAATTCAGTATGGAGAACTTCAAAGTCTGAATACTCAATTTTGTTGTTTTTTGTTCTGTTTCCCTTTCTCTCTGTTTTTATTTTTTGTCTTTCTTTTTCAATATAAATTCAATATAAAGTATTTTCTAATTTATGCACTTCATATTTACTCAGGTTTCGGGTTTATACATCGATACTTTTTTTATGTGTAATAAAGAATTTGTATTACAATATCTTTAATAATTTTTTAATTTATATAACTTATATATATATATATATATATATATATATATATATATATAATTTAAATATTATAGATATTATATATAATTTAAATAAAACTCCTACCCGTGCGTAGAGGAGCATAAGTGTATCTTTAACCCCATAATGATGTTATTTACTGTATTAAATCATGCATGATTACTTCGATATAAAAAATTAAAAAAATAATAATTAACATGTAATATTCCATTCCTTATTAAAACAATTATTGGTAATAAAAATAAACACTTCATAATGATGATTTATTTTTAAAAAATACAAAAATCTATCAATAACTGCTTCTTCTGTTTACCTAATTGACCAAAATCTGAGATAAAAATAGCTGTAACTTAATCATATAATATTAAGTTTTCAATTATTGTCACGTTTTGACGGTGACCTCCATATTAGTGAATAAAAAATTAAAATTAGTTTTATTTAATTTGATATAAATCAAAATTTATTTATTTATTTTTAAATTTAAATTTGAGATCCGGAAGCATTTTTCACATAAGGACATCTACTCCATATGAGCGTATGGGCAAACAGATTTAAAATAGACTTTAAAAATTGTCACTCAACTAGTACATACTATTCACTGAAAAAAGAGCTAGAGCTGAAAAAAAAGAAATTATGTACGACTACATCTAGATGCATTCTCAAATGAAACTTATCACCTGCACTACTATAACTTTATGTTATCTAGTGTTACGGGAGGACACTCTCCTTGAGGAAAAATGACTCTTATACATTTTTTTTTTAAGATTAATACAGAATATTTAAAAAAGTGACCCAATCTTATTGAAGAATGTTTCCTTTTTTGAACGTTTAATTAAAGACAATTGAGGAAAAATGGGTTACACAATGCAGCAGAGAATATTCATTATCTTCCAACATATTAGATGTGCCAGTTATGGCCAGAACCAGATTGCCTTCACAGAAAATTATGGTATGGATGCACCAAACAACCCCTCCATCAAACGACTTTACAAGTTCCAAGAGAAAAGGAATGTGGCAGATGCTGACCAAAGTGGTCAACCGAAAATGCTAACACCAGAAAAGTTGATCGATCAGCAAGCTGCATATTCTTTTAGTTCCAAGAAGTCTGTGCAACGTCTATCTAGTTTGTCTGGTCTCTCCATTGGTAGTGTCCACGCGGCATTATGTAAGTGTTTAACGATGTATCCGTGCAGAATTTGTGTTGTTCACGAGTTGTTAACTTCATACACTGGAAAACGTGTAGCTTTTTGTCAGTGGTTCGTGTCATCTGTAACACCAAATGGAGAAGAACGCGATGATTGGTTTTGGTCTGACGAGGCATTTTCCACCGTGATGGATATGTGAATCTACAAAATTCACGCATTCGGTGAATGGAAAATCCACATCAGTTGCACGAGTCTTTTCTGCACGGACTCGGAAAATTAAGAGTGTTTGATGAGCAATGTCGCGTAGGCGAATCTTCATGACATTCTTTCAAGGCACAGTGAACAGTGATAGCTCTATACGAGATAGTGTAAAAATCTGTTAAAACTATACCTGCTGATCGGCTAGAGTACACGTGGGTTCAACTGGACAATGGCTCATACAGCCAACAACACTATGACTTTCCTGGATCAGTGATTTCATAGGCAAGTGATTTCGAAAGGGTTGTGACCCCCACGGTCTCCAGATTTATCCCCTTCTAACTTTTTCATGTGGAAATACCTTAAAGATGCTGCTTACAAAACTCATCCTCTCACCATTCTCGAATTGCAGAGTAAAATTGAACGATGTGTCGCTGCATTCCTCAACAAACGTTACAATACGCAACGTCGTATTTAATTATGTGAATCGCATAATGGAGGCCATTTTCAACAACAAATATAACTTACACATTTTCCCATAAGTTTGCATCACTTTTTGAACATTATTTCTTTTTTAAACCATTCCTGTTATGATTTAAGGTGACTATGTAAAATATTTAACTACGTTTTTTTAATAAAAAATATCGATCTATGCGACATGTGACGGAACAGACCAGTTTATATAAATTCCTGACTGAAATATTAGTTTCTTGAAAACTGGTTGATAATTCGTTGAGTATTGATCAAAAACAATGAACCTGAGTGAGGACAATGAAAACAATTACTTAATTTGCAGATAATGAGACATATTTAAATTTTTTTCTCATTTTACATGGGCGGATGAAGCAATTAAACACGTAAAAGGAGATGAAAATTTAATAATAGTTGGAGATTGGAATGCAAGCATTGGAAGAGGCAAGGAAGGAAATATAGTGGGTGAATACGGGCTGGGCAAAAGGAATGAAAGAGGGGACCGACTTATAGAGTTTTGCACGAAGTATAATTTAGTAATTGCCAACACCCAATTTAAAAATCATAATAGAAGAATATACACTTGGAAAAAGCCAGGCGATACTGCAAGGTATCAGATAGATTATATCATGGTTAAGCAAAGATTTAGAAATCAACTCGTTGACTGCAAAACTTACCCTGGAGCAGACATTGATAGCGACCATAATTTGGTGATAATGAAATGTAGATTGGGGTTTAAAAACCTGAAGAAAAGGTGTCAGATGAATCGGTGGAATCTAGAGAAGCTTGAGGAAGAGCAGGTAAAGAAGACATTTGAGGAGGACATCGCAAGAGGTCTGAGTAAAATAAAATAAGGTAGAAAATGTAGAAGAAGAATGGGAGAATGTTAAAAAGGAAATTCTGAAATCAGCAGAAGCAAACTTAGGCGGAATAAAGAGAACTGGTAGAAAACCTTGGGTTTCAGACGATATATTGCAGCTGATGGATGAACGTAGAAAATATAAGAATGCTAGTGATGAAGAAAGTAAAAGGAACTATCGGCAATCAAGAAATGCTATAAACAGGAAGTGCAAACTGGCGAAAGAAGAGTGGATTAAAGAAAAGTGTTCAGAAGTGGAAAGAGAAATGAACATTGCTAAAATAGACGGAGCATACAGGAAAGTTAAGGAAAATTGTGGGGTACATAAATTAAAATCTAGTAATGTGTTAAACAAAGATGGTACACCAATATATAATACGAAAGGTAAAGTCGATAGATGGGTCGAATATTTTGAAGAGTTATACGGAGGAAATGAATTAGAAAATGGTGTTATAGAGGAAGAAGAGGAAGTTGAGGAGGATGAAATGGGAGAAACAATACTGAGATCTGAATTTAAGAGAGCATTAAAAGATTTAAATGGCAGAAAGGCTCCTGGAATAGACGGAATACCTGTAGAATTACTGCGCAGTGCAGGTGAGGAAGCTATTGATAGATTATACAAACTGGTGTGTAATATTTATGAAAAAGGGGAATTTCCGTCAGACTTCAAAAAACGTGTTATAGTAATGATACCAAAGAAAGCAGGAGCAGATAAATGTGAAGAATATAGAACAATTAGTTTAACTAGTCATGCATCAAAAATCTTAAGTAGAATTCTATACAGAAGAATTAAGAGGAGAGTGGAAGAAGTGTTAGGAGAAGACCAATTTGGTTTCAGGAAAAGTATAGGGACAAGGGAAGCAATTTTAGGCCTCAGATTAATAGTAGAAGGAAGATTAAAGAAAAACAAACCAACATACTTGGCGTTTATAGACCTAGAAAAGGCATTCGATAACGTAGACTGGAATAAAATGTTCAGCATTTTAAAAAAATTAGGGTTCAAATACAGATATAGAAGAACAAGTGCTAACATATACAGGAACCAAACAGCAACAGTAACAATTGAAGCACATAAGAAAGAAGCCGTAATAAGAAAGAGAGACCGACAAGGATGTTCCCTATCTCTGTTACCTTTTAATGTTTACATGGAACTAGCAGTTAATGATGTTAAAGAACAATTTAGATTCGGAGTAACAGTACAAGGTGAAAAGATAAAGATGCTACGATTTGCTGATGATATAGTAATTCTGGCCGAGAGTAAAAAGGATTTAGAAGAAACAATGAACGGCATAGATGAAGTCCTACGCAAGAACTATCGCATGAAAATAAACAAGAAGAAAACAAAAGTAATGAAATGTAGTAGAAATAACAAAGATGGACCACTGAATGTGAAACTAGGAGAAAAAAAGATTATGAAGGTAGAAGAATTTTGTTATTTGGGAAGTAGAATTACTAAAGATGGACGAAGCAGGAGCGATATAAAATGCCGAATAGCACAAGCTAAACGAGCCTTCAGTAAGAAATATAATTCATTTACATCAAAAATTAATTTAAATGTCAGGAAAAGATTTTTGAAAGTGTATGTTTGGAGTGTCGCTTTATATGGAAGTGAAACTTGGACAATCGGAGTATCTGAGAAGAAAAGATTAGAAGCTTTTGAAATGTGGTGCTATAGGAGAATGTTAAAAATCAAATGGGTGGATAAAGTGACAAATGAAGAAGAGGTGTTGCGACAAATCGATGAAGAAAGAAGCATTTGGAACAATATAGTTAAAAGAAGAGACAGACTTATAGGCCACATACTAAGATATCCTGGAATAGTCGCTTTAATATTGGAAGGACAGGTAGAAGGAAAAAAAAGTGTAGGCAGGCCGCGTTTGGAATATGTAAAACAAATTGTTAGGGATGTAGGATGCAGAGGATATACTGAAATGAAACGACTAGCACTAGATAGGGAATCTTGGAGAGCTGCATCAAACCAGTTAAATGATTAAAGATAAAAAAAAAAAAAAAAAACATGGGCGGAAAATATAGTTAGGTTAACTAAAAAAGGATTAGTTTTCTTTATTTTTTTTTTAAAGAAAAATGAAAAAATGAAATGAAATTAAAGAGGTTAAAAATAAATTGATTTGGAAGTAAAATTAGGCTATTTTACATATTTCTGTTTTTATAAAATGAGTTATTAAACTTCAAATTAAATGCTAACTTTATAGACAAACTAGTATAATACATGAAATTCTACAGCAATGAATACTTTCCCGTCAGTAAATAGCTATAGAATGATGACTTAATTAAGAGATCTAAATTTGTTTTAAACAACATGGATTTGTCATCCAAATCAACATAAAACCTGGTGACAGGTAGTTTCATGTGACTCATATCCGACAGTGATGTAAACCTTTTTGATGAGAATACCGTCGAATAATAAATTAGGTAATATTACTTGGAAACATATAAATAGAAGAATCCTGAATCTGTCATTTATTAGTACACTCGTACGGTTGGGAACTAATGCCCTTTAAATGTTATAGATCTTATTTTTACGGCTGACTAGATCCATTCACAAACATTTTTGTTTTAATTTAAAATTTTGTTATTTGTATTTTAAAATCCCAATTTTCTAAGATTAGGAGGAGGTGTGAAATTTTGCAGAATCTTTAACTACGTCTGTTTCCTGATGTCTATCAATAGGAAGGACTGTAATATGGAAATTTTTAGCAAGTGTGAACACTCTAACTGGGATTCGAACTTCAAACGTCAGCTGATAGACGATGGTATGAAATATTCCTAGATACAAAAATTGAAAAATCATAAATTTAGTGATAACGCTTATGGAAGATGAAAATCAGTGATCACATTCCATGTAAATTTTATGGACGCTGACATGTTATGTTAGTTTATCAGAGACAATTTTTCTGTA
This sequence comes from Lycorma delicatula, assembly GCF_047948215.1. NCBI lineage: Eukaryota > Metazoa > Arthropoda > Insecta > Hemiptera > Fulgoridae > Lycorma > Lycorma delicatula. The sequence continues at coordinate 55,893,815 of NC_134460.1, read as the reverse complement.
GACCTTTCCTATGTTTATTCTACGTCGTGTTGTTATATTCAGAAACAGTATTTTTAAGAATTGCTAAATCGTGATGTTAGGCTACATGCAATATATAAACCGTTATTATCATATCCAGAGTTTTATCCCGAAGACTTTCTCACGCTAATTTCATAACATATTCTACTCGTAAAAATAGTGGAAAAAGTTCAAATATACATATGTCTTAAAATACTTCACTTGCAAGTTGCAACTAATAAAAGATTTCGCTCGGATTTCAGCTACCCCGGCGAAATTAGGTCGTACTGAAATTTTTATGACTTTAATAAGAGACACAATTAGTGATTTCTTATGGTTTTTAACCAGAAAAATCGGATAAAATAGGCTCAAGAACCGTATCTGCAGTAATTTTTGAGAAATCTAGAGTGAAAACCGCCAAATTTGTGTAAAAACCCATGCTTTTTTTTCTATTTAACGTACAACTTTGTTAAATGGGTAATAAACACACAAAAATTGTAGAAAATTTAATTCCGAACAAAATGATGAAGATAAGTTGAATAAAATCAAGAAAAGTGAGAAAAATTAGAATTTTATTTATAAATAGTAAATTACTAAGAAATCAATAATTCTATCCCTCAATTAACGTCCTCAAAAATATCAGTGTACCACATTTCACCGGGGCAGTCGAAATCCAAACAAAAGTTTCATTAGCTGTAACTCGCAAATGAAGCATTTTAGGACATATGTTTGTCTGAACCTTTTACAATATTTTCACTAGTAGAATAGGTTATGAAAGTTTCGGAAGAACTTCGTGATACACTCCATATAAATGGCAATCATACTTGTTTACTGGATAAAGCGAAATTGGTGAAAAGTTTTATAAGAAACTTTTTTTTCTGAATAAAATACAAATCTAATCAATATTTTTCTTCTTATCGTGTTCAACAATTAATTTGGATATCTTTACTGCTTGTAGAGATGAACTACTTCTGTAACTCTACATATCTAATAATATCTATTGATTGCAAAAGAAAGAATCTACACTATTATAATCAGCACACAAACATTTACCATTATACCAATAGTTACCATTTAACAATAATGATCTACGTTTAAGGCAAATCAAATTTAAATCTGTAGCACATTCACATGCACACATAAATAAGTTCTTTTTATTTTTATAGCTTCTTATTTATAAAATCTACACCTTATGAACGAGAAGGGGATATATCTTTAGGATCTTCCGCCAGACGAAACGTCAATATCAGAGTTGGAAATGTTAAAATTGTACTTCTGTAAAAGTGATAAGTGTAATACGATTATTAGCTTATTATCAATGGCGTTACTGAAAACATAAAATAACTGTGATACCTAGGATCTGAAACTTAAAAAAAAAATAAAATATATGACATTAAAACATCTTAATTTACACAGTTTTCAGAAACAAATTTATTGAAAAAATAAATAAATGTAGATTATGAATAAATCTAAAACGAAAAAAGAAATATACAATAGAGTAAAAAAAGAAAGAGTGAAAGAAAGCATAACCAGTAAATTACGAAAAAAAGTAAAGAAACGATGATGGTAAAGAATAAAATGAATACCTGAATAATCTCATGCTACTAATCGTGGTTCCTAACTTGTAGTTATAACAAAATAATAATTAATTGGTAGAGTTCGCTTCATTAAAGCTGTTTTACTACACTTAAATTCATTCACTATAGCTAATATAAACAAACTGGTAAACCAAGATGAATACAGTTTAGTAACATTAAAAGAGAAAAGCGAGTAAGATAGGCATAGTAAAAAGAGAACAAGGTATATACGCCATTAACGTAAGGAAATCTTATTTTCAACGTATTAAGAACTTTTAGAATATAATTACGCGTAAGAGCTTGTTTAAAATATAAAACAAACTAAATTAAAAAGTAGTGAAAAAACATGGTTGATGTAGGCTATATATATGTATATAATAAAAGTATAAACTTAGAAGGCTAACTTCTTTTTACAAACAAAGGCTATATAAAAATATTATTAATTATAGCTACTAATACATTCATAATTTTCTTTCAAATATTTAAATTATATTAAAAAATAAAAGCTGAATAAAACCTTTTAAATATAAAAGCAGCAGTCTTTGAAGAGAAAATTAAAATGTTACTGGACAAAGAAATTATGGATTTAAATGATATTCCAACTTGAATTTTTTTTTAACTTTTTTTACTTTACTGTTTTAGTAGTGGTAATCATTATTACGATAATACACTCCATCAAAGCTATGATTGCAATAGAAATTCATATGCTCCTCTCACTCCACAAATCAAATCTTAAAATTCGCTTATTAATTACCCATTAGAAAGAACTTGTGAACATTAATTCTAAAAAAAAAACTGGATAACTTTGTAAAACAATTTGACTGTTTTTTATTATTTTTTTTTTGTGTAATTACTTAACTAGTAATGTAGCATTAGTGGTAAATAAATATGTGAATTGTGCCGTTTTATTTTAAAATGATCTACATATTAATAATATGTATAAATATAAATTTTAGTTTATCTCATCTAATATAAAAAACAAAAGTTAATGACTATTTTTAGTGAGAATTTTTTTTCATTCAATTTTTATAAACTAGAAATTAGAAATACACAAAACCATTTACAGAAAAAAACAACTAACTAAAAGAGCAATTTGATTATTAACCATTGATAATTAGCAGTTATAATGGAACTAATTTAATTAAAAGTTAAAATAGAAGAAAATTAAATAATTGACCGGGCGAAGCGTGTTTTCAAACTCGATACAATTATTGTTTTAATTCAGTCTATTGAAATTTCGTCTTTTTGTACGTTTATGATGTAGCAGCAGCCGACTAGTCCTTAAAGCGTTTTCCGATTTTTATAAAACTTTTAGTAATGTTCTTAGCTATTATATGGAATAACATGCATAACAATTTTTCATAATTTTCAGTTTCAAAATTTTAGCCAGTGACAATGGTAACCATTACACCTGTAGCCTATAAAATTAAAAAAAAAAAAAACAGTTTAATTAGTGATTTGATCAAATTTAAGTTATATTAATTTCATGATAATACAGAGATAGAAGAAAAATGGCTAACATTTACAGGAACCAAACAGCAACAGTAATAATTGAAGAACATAAGAAAGAAGCCGTAATAAAAACGGAATCCGACAAGGATGTTCCCTATCCTCATTACTTTTTAATCTTTACATAGAACTAGCAGTTAATGATGTTAAAGAACAATTTAGATCCGGAGTAACAGTGCAAGGTGAAAAGATAAAAATGCCAAGATTTGCTGATGATATAGTAATTCTAGCTGAGAGTAAAAAAGATTTAGAAGAAACAATGAATCCATGGATGAAGTCCTATGCAAGAACTACCGCATGAAAATAAACATGAACAAAACGAAATTAATGAAATGTAGTAGAAATAACGACGATGGAAAACTGAATGTAAAAATGGAAAGAAGAAATATTATGGAGGTAGAAGAATTTTGTTATTTGGGAAGTAGAATTACTAAAGATGGACAAAGCAGGAGCGATATAAAATGCCGAATAGCACAGCTGAAACGAGCCTTCAGTCAGAAATATAATTTGTTTTCATCAAAAATTAACTTAAACTTCAGGAAAAAATTTTTGAAAGTATATCTTTGGAGCGTAGCTTTATATGGAAGTGAAACTTGGACAATCGGTGTACCCGAGAAGAAAAGATTAAAAGCTTTTGTAATGTGGTGTTACTAGAGAATGTTACAAATCAGATGGATGGATAAAGTGACAAATGAAAAGGTGTTGCGGCAAATTGATGAAGAGAGAAACATTTGGAAAAATATAGTTAAATATAGTTAAAATATAGGTAAATATAGTTAAGAGACAGACTCATAGGCCACATATTAAGGCATCCTGGAATAGTCACTTTAATATTGGAGGAACAGGTAGAAGGAAAAAAATTGTGCAGCCAGCAACGTTTGGAATATGTGAAACAAATTGTTAGGGAGTAGGATGTAGCGGATATACTGAAATGAAATGACTAGAACTGGATAGGGAATCTTCGAGAGCTGCATCAAACCAGTCAAATGACTGAAGAAAAAAAATTATATATATATTTATGTATATTTGACTGTCATGTATATAGTTTTATAGGTATTTCAACTTTAATAAGCTTAAACATTTTATTTGTCAGTCCTTTACCTTTACACCGGGTGAAAAGGAAAAGAACATTGGAGGGGATGTTTCTATTACCAATCTACTGCTGCTGACGCGGTCTCCCCTCCACTTTTGAAATAACATTGGCTACTGCTCAACGTTCCTTGGGGAGAAGAAGCGCTACTGTGTACTCGTATTGCAACCGACTAGATAGTGTTTCTTCTCCTTGCATCAACTAATTGTGATCTAAATATTTCTACCATACTAACCCACTGGGTTGGTCTAGTGGTAAACTCGTCATCGTAAATCAGCTGAATCCGAAGTCGAGACTTCAAACCTAGTAAAGGCAGTTATTTTTATACGGATTTGAATACTAGATCGTGGATGCCGGTGTTCTTTGGTGATTGAGTTTCAATTAACCACATCTCAGGAATTGGCGAACTGAGACTGTACAAGACTACACTTTGTTTACATTCATACACATCATCCTCATTCACCCTATCGTCTGAAATAATACCTTACGGTGGTTCCGGACGCTAAGCAGAAAAAGAGAGAATCCTTTTACACTGCTACTAATCTTCACATTGCTGTAGTACAGTTTTCTGCACGGCTTTCAGCTTTATGTCATACGGAACATGCAGGAAAGGCAGCTGGCTTCTGCCTGCACGTATGTGGTGCTGCTTTGTGGCAAGAGAATGTCCGTCGTGCTGGTTGACTAACGGTTCAACTAATAACAATTGATTCGAATCAGTCAGATAAGTTTGCTGAGGCTGAGAATGATGAAAGAGCATCAATTTTTTACCCAGTAAGTCACTACTGCACGGGTGCTGTTTTTATTACCTTATATATATATAATATATTTATTTTTATACAATACATTTTTAAAATTTCAGATAAGGAAAATATATACATATTTTAAACAGCGCAAATACGTCAATGACGACTTGTCAGGTACAGAAGTTGCATTCCTAGAGACAGTTTAGAATGTTGCAAATTGAGTAGTCTTATTTTTTGCATTGAAATGATCTGTTATTTGTTATAAAAAATTCTTATTTCTACTTTATTTTAATTTTGAATTTATTAGTTCATTTTGTTTATAAAAATAAGTTCTTTAAATTTTATACAAAATGAGTTGAACTGTTAAAATTGTGTAAAATTTTAAGATAAAAGATTTTTTTTTAAATTAAATTGTCTATAACAAAAGGTTATATTACACATAAATATTATTTCTACAGATAAAGAGGAAAAATGAGAAAAAATAAAAATACTTCTTATGAGATTGTTTTTTTTTAAGTATAAAACAAAAATTTTGTCATTATTCTGTATTGTTTTCTTCATAGATGTACAAAGAATGCTCTATGTAAACGATATTGATTTACTTTTGTAGTTCATAGCGATTTAGATTCCAAAGGAGAATGAGAATTCCAAGCCGCTGTCAATTTCAAAGGGTTGTCCAATTCATTGACATCTTTGTTGACTCTACAGCCGACTATGCATATTTACCATCGAATTTCTATTCTGAAATAGCAATTTAATTCAACATACCAACTGTTTTCTTCCTGTTTACAAATACTTCGATAGTACCAAATTCTAAAATCCTTCACCAAACGTATTGAAGGATTATTGTTTTCTTCATCCTCTGTTTGTATAAGAAATAAATATGTTTCCTTAAATAAATATATATATATATATATATATATTCATCTGAATATGCCTGTCGGCATTCTATACAAAGTTTAATATAACTCAAGCTTTCTGTAAACAAAAAATTCATGGCCACAAATATTCCGCAGTTAAATGGATACATATCCAGTCGACCGCTTTCAAATTTTTCTTTTTGACGCAATATAACCTAGTAATAAAATTACCCGATGTAAGTATTTTTAAAAAAAAATTTATCTATCGAACTAAAAACTGTTAAAGACACAAAAGTTACAAATCGTAATTTTCGCACGCAAACATTATTATTACAAATAGAAGAATGAACTTCTAGTAAAAATAATTATCAAGGGAACATCTTCAGATTTCAACGGAAATTTTCATTTTAACCGTCCCTGAATCCATTTTGACTAGTTCCGGCATGACGACTGTACGTACATACGTATGTATCTCGCATGACTCAAAAACGATTAGCCCTAGGATGTTGAAATTTTGGATTTTGGAAGGGCACAATTTTGGAAGGGCCCTTCCCTTTTGGTTGCAATCGATTGAACCAAATGTGTCCAAAAATAAAAAAAAAATTTGGATTTTTTACTTTTTCTTAACTGCAGTAATTAAGAGCTTTTAAGAGCTCATTAGAACTTTTGAGAGCCTCATAAGGAGCTTTACAATGATATATATAATAAATACTACTTATTTTGGTACCAGAGTTATAGGTCAACAAATTTTAATTAATGTAATATTTGGATCTTACAAGGGGAAGGGGCACATCGGCGAGAATCTAACTTCATCTCCTTTTTTTTAAATCTTTTTTTATTTAAATATATTATTGGCAAATAATTATTAACCTCTGATTGTAAAAACACATTTACAATAAATAATAATTTAATAATAACAATAAAAAAAAAATATGAAAAAATATCAGAAGTTATTAATGAAATAAAATTTTATGTACTTTTCATTTAAAAAAGTGTGTATATGATATTTAATAGGCGTACAAGGAAGTCATGTGGTGTCCATATCAGATTTTTTTCTGTAATATAAAAATAAGTTTTCATTTTAATAATAATGAATTTCTTTTCCTAAAAAAAAAAAAATATGTATATACAGTACTTATAAAAACCGTATTCATGGTATAATCCCCAACAGAAAAATAAAGAAAAAAATGTAAATTATCTTTGTCCGGAAACGCTTAGTTTACCTGCTGTCAGCCATTTTGTATTTGTAATATAAAAATTTATCTCAATAATTAACAAGTTTACATGACCGCCATTTTGAAATGGACTGAGAGATCCGGTACATTATTTTTCTTCCAGTAAAGGTCTAGGTACCCTAACATTATACGAAATGTCAGCTCGTTGCGATTTACCATTCCTGAAAAATAATTTTTTTTTATTTATTTCAACGTGGAAGGCGTCCTCTGAATTCTTGAATCGGTTTTTATAAACATTCTGTTTATATTAAAACACTCTATTTAGCATTACATCCTATTTGGCATTTCACTGTTTATCAAGATATTGATTGGTTCACGCCATTTTTTTTTTTTACAAAAGCTTATTCAGAGACGGACATTAACAGGATATGTCGTTTGTCGTTTTTTTAAATAAAAGATGGATGAATATTTTCAAGATATAGGCTACCAAAATATAATTTTTCTTATGAAGAAAAAAAGGCTTTTTCCATTACCTTGTGGTTGTGAAAGATAAAGAATTCAAAATTTTAGAATATTTTACAACTATCTTTCAAAAATGTATAAAATATCTTACGTCTTTGGGTTTTAGTAATTGAAAACCAATGACATTAATGATTAAGGTATGACTAAACAATATGAATTACAGAAATTAATAGATTATTCTGATAATAATTTTAAAAAAAACAGAAAATAGAAAACAAAGGAAAACAAATTTCGATTGGATTCTTTAATTTGTTATCGTGAATGCATGTTGGTGAATTAAAACTGACAAATATATTCTTATATATAATGCATTATAGTAAAGTAGGTTTGCATTTAACACGTGAGTTAACAATTTAAAAAACTTTTTTCCGTAAATTAAAATTTTTAATTTAAGCACAAATCGTCTTTTTATGAAGATTAAATACATTTCAATAATTTTAACAGATTAAAATTGATTAAATATTACATTTAATATAAATGTGTAACATATTCATCAATAAAAGTTATACCACAAAGTACTGAATAATATGTTTCTAAATCCGAATAACGAAAAGAGAAAAGTATTTATAAAAAAAAAGTTACAAATAAATTTTTTGAACCGATACATTTCTATAACCTAAATTAATAAATATCGGTGCATTTAATTCGTATATATTTTTGAAGGATTAAACCCATATTAAAATCCTGATTTACTTAACTTTGTATACATTTATTTTTTCAGCAGGAATTATACTAAACATAATAAAATATTTTAAGAAGATTATTTTTTTTAAAAAAAGGTAAATTGGTAGGAGAAAAGATAATTAAAAACAGAATTACCTTAAAATAGGAAATGTAGCTACTCAGATGCCTCAAAATTAAACGAACAGACATAGGCACCTGATCCAAACGTTTTACGCTTTAATAGGAAATATCAGTTAATTTTTTTTTCCGTTGAAGTATAAATAGGGATACTCTTATTAATTTTCAAGAAATACATCTTTGAAATTAGTAATCACTAAAATGAACGTAAGCTGAAAGATTGTTATATCAAAAGATTTAAAAAAAACGTATAATATGATTATATAAAAAAAGCATTTTCCAATAAATTTACTGTTTTAAAAGAATGAGATAAATTAATTTAATTGCTTACCACTCAAAACTTCTTTCAATTTACTAAACTAAAGGTGGTAATCAAAAGGAATTATGTCCGGCCTATATGGTGGCTGATCGTAAATTTCCCATCCAATTTTTCTGAGTAAATCACGTGTCGGACCCGCAACATGTGGACGTGCATTATCGTGCAGAAGGACGACGCCTTCAGTCAGTCGTCCACGTATCCGATTTTGAATGGCGTGCCGTAACTTACGTAGAGTTTTGCAGTAGACTTCTGCATTTATTGTCTTTCCACGTGACATAAAAACAATCACAGTATGCGAAACCGATCCCAAATGGACTGTGACCATCAATTTGCGTCCAAATGGCTGTGACTTGACCTTTGGTGGTCTGGTTGGTGATTCAGGATGATGGCATTCATTTGATTGCCGTTTTCTCTATGGCGTGAAATATAAAATCCATGTTTCATCGCCGGTAACAATTGAATTAAGGAACTTATCACCTTTTTCTTTGTAGCGCATCAAAACGTCCAAAGCAGATCCAATTCGGAATTTTTTTGTGACGTTCCGTTAAGACGTGCGGTATCCGACGTGCAAAAACCTATCTGAAGCCTAAATAGTCATAAACAATGCGACCTATAACAGCTCTTGAAACATCAGGAAAAAGAAGGGCCAGGTCGGAAATCGTTGAGCGACGATCTTTTCTGCTTTCATCATCGACGCGTTTCAGCAAGTCCTCGGTGCTTATCGAGGGCCTCTCCGAAGGTTCTTCATCATGCACATTAATTTTGTTATTTCTAAACCTTTCAACTCATCTTCGGATGTTTATTTCATTCATTACATTATAACCGTACTCAGAAATCAACTGCCTATGAATTTCAGCCGGCTTAACGTTTTGATGGTTTAAAATCGTATGACTCCACCTATTTCACAATCGGAGGCAACATCGATTTTTCTATCAATTTTATAATGTAAAAACTCCCACGTAATTAAAGATACTACAACGCGACAACTTACGGACAACATTCCAGTGGGTACATTACTAGCGTGGCCATGAACAACACAGGTTCGCCAAACTTAAGGAGAGAAATTTCCCAGCGTTCTTTAGTTTAGAGATATCCCTATAAGTTTTTTCAACGGGATTTTTTTTGTTTGTTTTTTTATAGAATAGTTTGATTTCTATCCATACCCGTTGCAAGTATGATGGGTTAAATTGAGATAGACGATGGAAGAGAATTTGTACTGGGTTCAAGAGTGAGATGTTAATGATTGGTTGTTCTTGAGCTAAAAGTTTACAAAACATGCATCTTAAAAAAAATATTGCGTTAATGTTCTACTCCGATCTTCAGAAGTAACTAAATACCTCTCCTAAACGTATATTTTTCCCTTAGGAATTATAATTTTGGTGAGCTACTTCAAGAGACTAATTTAAGTGATTAGAAAATTGAGCTTCGTGATAATAAAATTTGTTTTGATAATAATACTGATTGTGTAGAAGGGCAGTTTAAGCGGTAGATGGCTAAGAATTCACCGCTGGTAAATTTCACCTAACGTCAAGGTCGTTTTCTTTCTCTTATCGATCGAACAAATTGAGATTCTAACAACTAAACTCTACAGCACGTACTTGTATTATACACATTACAGTCTTCCAATAGTGTATAGCATAGCCACCTAGACTATGATTATAGCAGTGGCCTGAGATAACACGGGAAGCTTGGAGGGAGGCTAGCTGAGAATATAATGGGAAAGAGAGGGAGAGAACAGTATGCTATACGGAACAGTGCGGAGTAATATCCTACATAACATACTACTATTGTAACAAAAACATTTACTTACCAGCAATGTTCAAGTAGATTCCGAATCTAAAATAAATTTATACAATAACAAATATTATATTATTTAATTGGTATTGTTTAATTTTTCATTATGTTCTTAAAATTGAATGTGACTGTATAATATAATCGGTAGTATTTTTTTTTTCAATTTTTCAATCGTAATTAAATAAAAAATATGAGTAGCAGAAATAAGAAATTGTTTGCCTAGGAATAAGAAATGATGGCTGTCTAGTCAGAGAAGAGTAGAGAAGAATCACGTTTTGATTCATTTACTCTACTCGTCGCAAAATAAATAGCTTATGATGGAAGAATTATATCTTATGAACTATATTAAAAAAAAAAAAAATGGTTTTGACACCCTAGTACTGAATGAGAGAGCTATAAAATTAAAATTCAACACTTTATACTACTGTACAATAAAACATCTGAACAAACAAGTTCAATTTTATTTTAGTTTCTACATTTATAAAAAAACGACTGTACTCTTTTCTGATAGTTCCTCAAAATTCATAACAATTTCAATGTAATTTTTTTCCTAATTCCATTTCTTTGATAACTGAAATTTTTTAACTATGTACTCTAATACAATAGTTAAAAATATTTAAAACAGTATTTAAAAAACCTATCTTTCCTGAGAGAAGAAATTGCTTATATTTTTTCTACTGGTTGTTAGATTCAAACCGAATACAGGAAACAATTATAAAGGTTTTTAACAAAAATAAAGCACAATTTTTAAATATACCTAAACACTAATTTTTCACGTAATTTCTTAAGAAATTTTTTTTGAGTGTTGGTATTGTATAACAGAGAAAAGAGGCAAAAATATACCGCATAATTTTCTTGCTTAATTTTCCGTTATTCCCAATAAATTGCATTTTAAAGAATAAAACAGAAATGTTTCCAAGATATAACTCTTCAAAGAAGTTTTTTCTTTTATAAATTATTCTACAATATAGAATATGTATGAAGTAAAATTTCCCTTTTAAGTTCCCATATTGAATTGAAATGATGTATACTTCATACTATTTCATAACATAAGTTATATTAATTTGTTACTTAACATTACCTTTATGGCTACGATATAAAGTACTTGAAGTAAAAGAGTTATTGGTTAAACTTGCTATTTAATATACCCATCTACAGTGTAATATGTATATTGTAATATAACATATTAATATTAACGTAATATATATATTAACATAATATATTATATAATATTTATGAAGTACCAGGTGAGGAATTCTGACATAGGTACCAATTGTTTCTGAAAATAGCTAAACCATTTTCGAAAATTGCGTATAATGTCAGATTTATTTGAAAAATTGAGGAATGATTTGGTTTCCCGTTGCAACTGAACTGATTGTATTGCTGCGTATCACACTTCCATATTCACGGAAATGCGTATTCAGATCCAGAGGTGATACCTTTCCTCGATTTAACATGGCTATATAATAACGTAATTAATATTAGAGTAAGTAAGGTAAATAATACCGATTGTACCTTTCTTTACATGAATCTGAGCTCTAAAAGAGTTTGGGTAGTGTAAAACATGAGATAAATCTGCATTATGAAAAAAATGAGTCAGACTCACTGTTTCCCACAGTGAAATTGTTGGTATTCAAATTAATGTTCAAAACCTGGGCTGTAATTATAGGTAGACTAATTAAAACCAAACAGTTATCTTAGTCCTGTAATTTTCATTACGTTAAATCAATAAAATCAATACGAAACGGTTATCAGTACATATAAAAATCATTAGCTTCGTAATAAATATTTTAATACATCTAACAAAAACACTCGTATACATCGTAGTTGTTTAGATTATTCAACGCATTTATAATTTTTGTTTTATGATGATTCACCGGATAAGCTTAAAGCGTTGAAATATGGAATTAAAATTTTACACCTGACCGGGATTCAAACCCTGGATTTTTCCAATGAAAGGCTGAATCGCTACTAATCCGCCACAATTGGCTATTGTAGTGATCATATTTTATAATTTCTTTAATCAAAGAATTGAGCTTTAAAAAAATTTCGATTTGAATTTTAAATACTTATTACAATTAAAGTGTAATTACTTAATGGTTTTCAAGAACATTTATTTTATACAGCAGAACAGCTACTTTGAAAACAAGAGGTTGAATTAAAAAAGAAATAAATAAATAACGCTTAGAAAGTAAGTCCTTTATAAGTAAGTCTTTCAATGGACCAGTAAATAATTTTGTAATTTAAAATTCTCTTTAACTGGTAGAATTTCCAGCATTTCTAAACAATAGCACCATTAAAACCATCACTGAAAGTAATGAAAATCATTAAGTTCTGTGTTTTTCAGTATTAAGTACTAGAAAAACTATTGTGTATTTTTTAAGTATAATGGACATTTAATTACTGAAATGACATTAAATATTTTGAATACAATATTCTAAAAATAATTGTTCTAATATTCCTTGTTAATAATAGTAAAATAACTAGTTCTTTTTACTGGAATGAATGGGGAATTAGTAACAAAATTAAATAATATTTCTTTCATATCTGTTCAGACGCAACTCTATACCATTCACAAAGCTCCTGGTGGTTTATTCGGCTCTACACTGTATAAGCCAGCTCCGCACTAGATTCGGGCAGTCTCTGATCATCGTTCGAAGACTCATTTGTGTATGTTACAATTGTAACATTGTTTAGTCAAAATTTACACTAATACAGTTAACATAAATATGTTAACATACTTATACAGTTAACATATAAATTACATATATTCTTCATCAATTTAACATACAAATTAAATTAAATCTGTTAATATACATATATATATATAATGATCATTATAACTTAAAAGCATATGATGTATTCTTTAAACATAACTGAACAATGTTTTTTATTTGCCACAAGATTTGAACCAACAAGATTAATACACAGAATAAATACAACTAACCAAGGTATGGGCCAAAGGCTGTTTTTATTCCGCATATTTAAAAAAAAATATTTTCAATTTCAATAATTTATATTTTTATTTATTTATTTTTAATTTTATTTTTATTTTTTTAATGCATGAAAAGCAGAATTTTGTTGAAAGCTGCGCCAAAATTCTTAGAATATTATGAATTTAAACATGCCATTTATTATTATATACAATTAACAATTAATCAGAAAATTCAAATAAAATTGTTTTTTTATTGTAACCAGTAGTAACATTACTATCTTTCTTAATATAAAATATACAGAAGAGTAATAAATATAACAAAAACGAGGCAAAATGAGAATATTTCTGAAATCTGTCATATTTAACAGCTAAAGTTATGAAATTTAATATGGCTAAATTTGGTACTTAAGAGATAAACATTTTAAAATCTATCAGATAAGTCTAATGTTGTAAAAATATTATCCATTTTCAACCTTGTAAATACGTTATTGTTATGAGTATTCCAAAAAAAAAACTTTCCAAGTTTAGTCATTAACTTTTTGGTCATGTTTTAAGTAAATATTTAAAAGATTTTCTCTATCTTATTAAACCAAATATAATTTTTTATAAATTAATTTTTAATGAACGTTTGTAACCTAAAATATATCTTTTAGAAATGTTCCAGATTTCATTATTACAATTACTCGTTGCAACGTAAATTTTAATCTCAAGACTTAAAGAATGACTTGTACACAACCATTATACGTAGATTCGTTTGAGAGTTGAGGTTGTTCCCCGTTCAAATATTTACTAGACTTTAGAGTTAAATAGAATTCCTTCCTTCTTATTTTTATCTCATATGAGACGACGATCCAGGTGGATTCTTAAATATTACACATCCTCTGACTGCTACAACCTTACATTATTTAGAATCGCGAGAAAACACATTTCATTTCGATGAATGCGTTACATGCATACAGTTGTGTTTATTAACCTTCATCCATCATTTATCCAACCAAAAACGCAAAAAATACATGTTAAGTTTTCATATAAAAACAATAGATGACAAAAAATGTAACGAATCATAGTTTAAGGATCTACTGAAATGTAGATGAATATTATGTAAGATTGTGTAGGAAAAACAAGGAGGATATAAAAAAAGAAAGTAAAGAAGCAAAATTCAACATTCTAAAGGCATATGATTTTTTTTTAAAAAAGGAGTTAAAACTCAGAAAAATGTCTAAATTAATGTAGAAGTACAGAACTTATTATGAGAACAATCAACCCACAGTTTATAAGGGAATTTCAGTTAACAACTAATAATATGACAATTTCATTCACCAAATTGACTCCTAAACATGACAAATTATACAGAGTGTTTATAAAAACAGTATCAACAATTCAGGAAATGGTCCAGCACACAGAAGTAAAGAAAAACACTTTTATCAACATATGTCCGCATACGCTAGGTTACAGGTTATCTGCAATTTTGTGTTTTTAATATAAAAATTTATTTCTAAGGAATGGTTAATCGTATTGAGCTGACATTTTCTTTACTGCTAGGGTATCTAAAGGTTTACTTGTGTAAAACTAATGATCCTGATCTTTCAATAAATTTCAAAATAGCATCAATGTAAACTTTTTAACTGTTAATATCTTTGTAACCGCTGGTTTATTTAAATGTTATGTTATTACAAAAAACGTTAAGCGTTTTAAGGCAGCTTAAAGAATTTGATTTGCAATCAAGAAAACCCCTAAATAAATGAAAATGAAATAAAACAAACTTACTAGGCATTTTTAAAGAATTTGTTTTATAATTTCTCATATGGAGTGATACACAAGATATATATATATAATCGCTAATATGATAACATATAAATCTGTAAAAAGTTTAGTTTTTTCCAGAAAATCTACGGATTAGAATATGTGGCCACCATGTATAAAGTAAAATTTACAATTTTTATATTATCATTCATGGAATACTTCTTAACTATCGAAAAGTACAATGATTTGGGTTACAACAACACCTTTGTAAGTGAAAAATTCAGGGATATTTTGTTAAAAACAATAAAAAAATAGCATATTTTCATTTATTATTTGCGTGTACCCCTTAAACCAGTAAGTTAAAATTGAACAATAAATTTAAAAATAACGAGCTATTAAATAGCGTTGCCATAGATATTATAAGACTTTTACTACTTAGCAAAAGAATTGAAAAGGAACAAATGGAAACTGTGTTGATTCATTCTTAGTTAGTCATCAAACAGACAAATAGAAATATCGAAAAATCCACTCCTATTAATGCATGTTCTTTGCTTAACTTCCGTATTCAGTCTTAAAACTGTGTATGCAGGACAAATAATTATTAAGAGTAAAGAAAATTAAAAAAACTTCTTTTGTTTTTGTACCTATGTTATACACCATAACAGCTAATAAAATAAATAATATTAAAAAAATAAAATGAGAAAATGTTTTCGTAGGCTTACAAAAAAAAATACATATAAATGTATGAATTTTTATAATTTATTCAGAATTAAACGTATATTAAATTATAATATATTTATAATTTTAAATTTTTATTTAAAATAAATTTAAAGTAAATAGTTTATCATTCCTGCATTCACTGAGTGTATGAATTTACTCTATATTAGTTTTAAAGTATTTTATGTTAAATTATTAAATAGATAAATATATATGAATTTTTATTAATATTTATTGTTAATGTGTTTTTTCATTTCATTAACTATTAGATTTCCTGTCGCCATATTTAAATAATTATATAAATATATATATTTTTTATGTATTTAAATCAGGTGTTTATTTATGCAAAGAAAGTAGAGCATCTATTGTAAACAGCATTGTCACGCAAACTTTGTGTTATTACTTTTACTTAATAATAATTTTTATTGTATTAAATATACAGTAGTAAAGTAGTATTTAAAGAGAAAAACGGTTTTATATATTAAGAAAATTAAGTATAAGTACCGTAAATTTTTCCTGTAAAAACTAATAAAAGTTTTTAATTTAAACAATAATGTTTCTTTTTTATTTTTAAATTGCAATAATTTATAAAGAGACAAGGGATATAAGGTTAGAAAAGTTGATACTATCTAAGTTTGGCGCATAACTGCATTAGCATAATGTTTTCTGTATTATATACTGCGGCGGGTTGAAGATTTTATCACATTTTAGTTGCGTGTACACAATTTCCCCGATTCTTCAATGCTATATCATAGTATAGCAATATTAACCGAAGCATAAAATAAGTAAATAATTTATTGAATATAATAAATAGTAAATAGGTTAATAATATTTTGAAAGTACGTAAAATATTTTATATGCATATGGATAATTTAGGCTATACCCAATCTATAATGTTGATATGTCCTAAAAAACGTATCACAAACGTCCTATATAAATTTGTAAATTAATGCCAATTAAATTTAAATTTAAAGGTCTAAAGTCTGCCAAATTTAAATGGATTGTAGATATCAAATAGCTGTTAGGATACTTACATGACCGTTTTTCACCACTTTTAATAAACAATATGATAACTATATCGCTAAACGAATAAAATATTGATTTGTAATATAATATAATATAATAATATGTAAGAAAATTTGTAAGGATTAAAAAATAAGTGTTGATAACATTCAATATCCGATTAATAACTCATAGATAAATTATTTGGAGAAAAGAAAACTGTATTTTTAACGAATACCGGTGCCCTCATTTGATCCCTTCAAATCGGTAGCAATTTCGAACACTAATTGTGGTAGCAATTTCACTATACTAATTGTTTTTCTACGGGCTATTATATTATTTCAACTTGAAAATCACAGATTTACTTAAATGTTACACGGTGACTTCGACGGTCAGATGACCGTTATTCCATGGAATATATTTTGGAACGGTTCTAATCCCCTAACATTCGACGCCACATGGATTCGGCAAAGTAGGATTCCACATGATGTTAGACAGTTCCCTTGTGCTTTTCATTCCATAATTTCAAGGACCCCCTCCCCCGTAAGAGTTTATTAGTTTGAGTATGCGGTCTGAGAACCAACGAAATAGAACCATTGATTCACATTATAATGGCGGAATCTTTCCGTCTGGTACGTACGTCAGGAATCCGAGTACAATATGCTTCCGTCATTAAACTTGTCTTTGATAGTACAGCATTTAGCAGGGTTTGAACCGAACTGTCAGCAACTTTCGTAACGAAACACTTGTCGTTTTCATGGCGAATACAACTTTAAATCCATTATTGTAGGTAGATACGACCAATATTATTTTGTGCCTCGATAACAGCGTCACATCGATTTTGACGCTACACTGTTTCCCCTAATTTTACCTTATCTATACTATTCAATGCAGTTGATACAACAGTTCTTAACCCGGAAGGTATCCATTCTGACGGGATTAACATAGTCATGATTGGTTCGCTAACTTTTTAGAAACTGTTTGAATATTCTGCATGTTTTTAATACTATCGCTTTATGGATTGTAGTATGAGTGTTTTCTAGAATTTTATTATTATTATTATTACGTTATAATATAATGCAACGATTACTTAATTCTTTGATTCTTTCTATGTAATTATCCCTTTCCCTCATTATAAATTGTGATTATAAATTGTGCAATCTAAAACCCTAGTTTTACATTCCCATATTGTTTTATAGTCAACTGCAGGAAATATCTTCAATGAATTTTAATTTTAAAGCGAAAATTAAATTTATTAAAATTTATATTAAATTATATTTAATATTATATTTTATTAAAATTAAATTACAATATTTTAATTGAATAATATATAACATTTTGAATTGCTTTATTGTATAATATATACTTGTTAAATAATTCTAGTTAATTAATAGATATTAGAAAAATATAAAAATAAATTACCCAGATCAGTGTCACAAATGATGATGATTTTTTTTTAACAGTATTTACAACAGTACAAAGTATAACTGCACCTCTATTTAAATTAAATTTTTAACATACCATCCAATTTGTAAATTATTTCCATAAATAAGCAAATTTGATATTTTTTCAAGGAGTAAGTTTTCTGGAAAAATACTATTCTTAAAGGCTAATCAATGGGGTTAATATATATACAAAATAAATGTGTACCACATTGAATGATCTATGGAGGGAATGTTTATTTATATATAGTTGGCAATAAACATACTGAAGAAACATTTTTTTTTTCTACATTATGAAAAAGTAGGCATCGCTTTTGTAATTAATTCTAAATATCCAGTTAACTGGGTGTCTGGATTAAGTTCTTCAACATAAGCTGCCGTTCTTTTTGTACATCGTGATTGGATGTTGATTATTTGGCTTAGAATGATGTTTTCTTGTTCTGGAGTTTAAATTTTTTAGTTTGACATTTTCCTGTGAAATTTAAAAAATTATTTTTTTCTATTTTATTTTTAAAAGTGTAATCTATTAATACAATCTTCTTATTTACCAGCTGGTGATCCAGTTATTTACCGTATCTTTGTACGTATTTTTTTAAAAATACATTTGTGTAGTTCTGCGCAAGAAGACCGATATTTCGTTAATTTAATTTGATTTTGATATTTTGATATTTTTTCAATTTGATTTAATATTGGTAACGATACATACTGTAAATAAATAAATTTCAACGTTCCAGCTTTTAACATCATAACGAACCACTCTTGTAACTTCCCCCGCTCAAACTTTTTCATCTTTAATTGAGCGTAATTCAAAAACGACTCGATCAATATTTATCAAATTTCTGCAAGCGGAACTTCAGATACACTAGTACAGCATATATAAGTTTCAATGCAATTGAAATAGTAGTAGTTTTGGAGATACTTGAGCCGCAGTATTTTAGTCTTAAATTGTGCATCACTTAAGAAGGACTCAAAAAAATTTTCATCAAGATTTTAAATACATAACATCAGATATACTAATAATTTCACTACTCTTAAGTTCTAGATTATCTTAATTTCAGTGAAATTAAGTAATTTTGGATATTTTTGAGCCGGAATATTTTATACAAGGATAAGGAAATCCCAATTTAAGTGAATGGTATTTTTGTATCCTTCATACCTCAAAAAGTAAAAAAACAAAAATATTTTCATCCCCCATTTCTATCATACGACCGAAATTATACCGTACTTTTTTTAAGATGTCGGTAAAAGCAAAAAAAAATATTAAAATTAAGCTATTAACTGTTCACTTCATTTCGGTTGGGAGTTAGATTTTGATTTCTTAATTAGCTTTAAATGGTAAAACATATTTTACAATTTTATCGTAGCTTATCTGAAATTCTCTAATGAAAAAAATAACAGTAATTTGGGTATGTAAATGGTAGTAGCATCAATGTTTTATTTTTTGAACCGCTTGACTAGAAAATAGTTAAAATATATTTAATTCTCTAAGCTGTATGATAAGTAACATATTTTTATTTAACTACTCTGAATATAATTTTATATTGCTAAATTAAGCTTTTTTATTAGCTTTTTTTATAGGTTACTACATGTAACTACATATAATTTACATTTCACAAGATATGACTTTCTTTTAAACGTCTCTTTAAACTTTCTTTATTTAGATTCCTGTTGTTGTTTGTGTAATTATATATATATATATGAAGAAAACACTTTTTTAATATATATATATATTAAAAATATATATATATATATATAATATATATATATATTATATATATATATATATATATAATTTTGTTATAATATATATTTTACTTTGTTAGAAAGAATTAGTAGACCTGCCTTTAACCGATAAACAACTCAGACCTAGTTGGAGTTTCTTTACTGGTGTCGGATAGGGAAAAAGTTTTAGAAACAGTCTATATTCCCAATCAAATCATACAAATAAAAGGACCCCTAACTCAAGTGCATCCATATATATATATTTAATATGAATCCAATAGACATTTGTAAAAAATTCACAAAAAACCATAGGGAAGGAAGGGATCGAGGTGAAAAGGAAGAGGTGATTGATCTAACCAAAGAAAGACTACGAAATGAGACGATCAACTCTAAACAAATTAGTAACTAGCCCATTTACCAGGCAATGGGTAACCAATTCCCAAAATACTCGAGAGATCAGGGTATATTAACAAAGATGAGAAAACTTCTTTATTGATCAATAAATTGTGTGGACGAACTTTAGTGCAAACTGTAACTAATTCCTTTTTCTAAATAATATAGACCATACTTAGTAGCGAATGGTATTTCAAACTATCCAACTTAATTAGATAAGACATTCGGCCCGATCATTATTGAGTGTTGAGATAATAATAATTTTATTATTTTATCATAAATTTCGATTTTTTTTTTTGGAAAAAAACCATCTTGAGTTGATAGTAAAAGGTTTTTAAAACTACTGTATTAAATTATATATATATACTGTAATAATAGTTATATTCTATCTAATCCAGCAAATATTATTCTAATTATTATTATTATTATTATTATTGTTATTACAATCATAATTAATGAATCAGCCTTCCTTTCATTTGTTACTATCGTTGCATTTATTTAAATTTATTATTTATATATAATGGAAAAAAAAGAAAAGTAGAAGTTTCATTATTAATACATACCTCATGCTTGAAATAAATAACGTATTATTTTGGAATGAGAAATGTAAATGCTTACTATTAATGGGAAAAAAGAGAGAAACAGAAAGTTTAGCTCGACATAAATACAGTTTAGTTTTCTTTAATTATTAATCATCATCCGGATTTGCATTTTCCAGTAGTTTGTAAAAATATACGCCTCCATGAGCTTAATACTCTTTGTTAAAATATCTGTTAAATTACAGGCAAAAATCTCATATTTTATTGTAAAAAATTATTTCATTTTTGAATATAATGAAAGTTTCATGTATGACTATAAATTCTTTCTTCATTCAATGTCCAATACAATAACCAACATGACTGTAGTCATCATGATATAAGTTATATATGAAAAAAAAATGACCATACTCAAGAATAACCAGAGATTCCATGCTCTGCATTTAAAGAAAAGTGAGGAGCGGAGTAGTTTCTCGTTTTAACAGTTTCAAATATTACGAATTCTATTCATCAGCCTCAAATACAGTATTTAAACATATGCTATAAAACTATGATTACTCATTAAACAGGTAAGGAATAAGTTAGAAAAATAAGCTCAAAATCTGTTAAAAAGAATAAAAAATAATAAAAAGAATAAGCGCTCAAAATCCGTTTAAAAGATATTTTATTAAAATCTAAACATAGATGTCCATTTTGGTTGTCTAAATTTATCATCAGTAAATAAAAAATAAATCGATACTTAGGAAATATTATAAATCAATCTACAACCTTAACAAAATAAAAGTAAAAAAATACAAACAATTTTTGTTGCGGTAGTTCTAATCAAATGTTTATATTTAGTTTAAAAAATTCGAGTATATAACACTTAAAGCTTCCAAATCACATTACCCATCACCGACTCTCACAATTTACACCTCCCTATATAGGTCTGAATTTAATAAAAATTTATCGCAAAAATGACTGGGATATAATGAACTATAAACCAATCAAAAATATATCCGAACTATGAAAAAAAATTAAGGGAGATAATTATCATTTAATTTTTTAATGTTTTATCTTTCTCAAAAAGTTTTTAATAAATTTAAAATTCAAATGGCATTATATGTTTTTCGTTAGCTTCATTCGATATGATGTTATTGCAAGGTTAATTGTAAAGTAAATTTTGAAACTGATTCCTTTCAATAACGGACATTTAATTATTTTTTTTTTTATTTATTTTAAAATCAGATTTTAGACAATGTTAGACTCTCAAAGATATTTCAATTCTCAATATTTTTAATAAGATGAACCAACTGTATCTTTATTCAAGATTCTATTTTATAGTGTGCCCTATATATATATATATATGTTACGGTAAAACCCCGAATACCGGTAAATCTTAAGTTTTACCGGTAAATTCTAACATTTACCAAGTCGTTTGGTAAAATTCCGAAAAAATCGTGAAAACACATTTATTTCGGACTTTTACCAAATAGTTTTGGTCATTACTGACATTTACCATAGACTGGTAAAAGTTGACAATTCTGTAATGAAATAACTCAAAAGTATGAATTTAAAAATGCTCTTCCCAATTTCGTAATTTCAGTGCACTGTGGGTGAAAAATGAAATAGGGTTTTTTCAAAAGATTACAAAAGCTTTATTTTGCTATATAATACTAAGACATTTCAAAAACTTTACAAGTAATTAATTCATATACACTAATATTCAGGAATGAATCATTTTCAGCCAACTTCTACAATGGTAAGTAGCAATATGTTCGTTGTTATAATTAAATGTATCCTTTCGAGACTACAAATTACAAAAAAAATTCTATAACTAAAAATAATACCCATCTCAAGTACTAGATAATAATTCATATGCAAGAAACATTTGCTGTTCATATTAATTACTTTTTGAATGAAAAATTTTGTTATCCTTTTCAAAGGATAAAACCTGTAGAATACAATTACTGTTAAGAATAATCGAATAACTTTTTTGTGTAAAAATTATCACATTTTCTTAGCAGCATGTTTTTTGAATCATGGTGTTTTGTAAAGGGAAAGACGAATTTTACGATAAACAGAAAACTGGAAGGCTATATTTTAAAAAACAGAATTTTTAGTTATATTTTTTAGGTTTTTTATATCTATCCTTAAGTTTTAGAACGGTTTGAACGAACAAAATGACTGTATTTAATGAAAAACGTTCAGTTGGAATTCAAAACTTTTTTCCTGCAGCAAAAATTAAAAATAAACTGTGTTAAAAAACAATCCGGTGTTAGACCCAGACTGTGTATTTAAGAGTTAACTATTAATTTATTATTCTCTCGTTTGAAGATTAATTTTAATACAGTTTTTGAACTGAAATCCCGAAATTGAGGTGAGCATTTTTAAATTCATATTTAGAAGTGATTTCGTTACAGAATTGTCAACTTTTACCAACAGAATATTGTAATTGTCAACAATGACCAAAACGATTTGGTAAAAGTCCAAATTAAATGTGTTTTCAAGATTATTTCGAACTTTTACCAAGTGACTTGGTAAATGTTAGAATTTACCGGTAAAACTTGAGATTTACCGGTATTCGGGGTTTTACCGTAACATATATATATAGTCATAGTAATGTTAAAGTAGTCAAAAAAATTGTTTTTCTTCCGAATTGATACCCTATCAGAAAGAATCTTCTGTTCTGTATTTTCGCTAAACGTTTCTTATATTCTTGAAATATGAACTTAAACATACTCTTTTTATTTATATTTTTTTTACTTTTGAAATAAAAGATGTGATGTGGACCCATTATGACTTCCTTGTACGCCTATTAAATTGCATATATTTTTTATTACATATTTTTCTTTTCTTTTATACTTATTTTTGTTATTACTGAATTATAATTCATTCTTATTTTTTTTTTTACTATCACATATTAATAAGTATTTATAAATCAATATATTTAAATTAAAAAAAAATTCACCTTCCCCTTGTAAGATCCAAATATTTCATTAATTAAACTTTTATTGAGCTACAACTCTGGAACCAATGAAAATAAGTACCACTTATGATGTATCGTTGAAAAGCTATCAATGAGAGCTTATTACTGCAGTTAAGAAAAAAAAAGTTCACTATTTTTGATTAAAAAATGCGGGTTAAAAATGTGTGGGTTCTTCTGGACATTTTTGGTTATACTTATGAGGAAGTAAAAATTGAGGGATAGGGAGAATTACATAGAAAGAATCACAGAATAAATTAATCCTTGCATTATATTACAACATAATAATAATAATAATAATAAAATTCTAGAAAACACTCATACTACAATCCATAAAGCCATAGTGTTAAAAACATGCAGAATATTCAGACAGTTTCTAAACAATCAGGGAACCAACCATGACTTGGCTAATCTCGTCATAATGGATACCTTCTGGGTATGAAACTTGTACTTGTTTTTATTCTTATATGACTATATAATGCATCGTGCCTTCACTTTTGACTATTTTGAGAGCCCTATCCTTCCAGATGTAGCCAAGTCCTGGTCCTACCATCTATTCCTTAGTCGTCCTCTAAACGTTAGTTCCCGTTCATGAATACAAGGCATGTGTCCATAACTATTTAATGAAAATTGAATCGGTTAGGGAATCTACTACGATTATCGTGCCCTATTTTCTTAATTACACGATTGACCAAAAAGAGGATTAATGTATTTAAGATGTATGTATGTTTGTTCCACCGTAGAAGCTTAACGGCTGAACCGATTTAGATGTAAGACCCCTTGTTAGAATCCTTATTTTACCGGGAGTGTCATAGGTTTTTTAAATACGAATGCATATATATATATATATATATATATATATATATATGTTTAAATAAAATTTAAAAAACTCTAGTATATAAAAATATTATATACAAATTTGTCACTCGCACACTCTTTAATTATCCAATATTATTAATTAATTATCCTATATTAAAGAGCAATATTTGTCAGCAATGTTTTTTTTCTTGTCATTTGTGTTTTTTTTTTTAATTTTTTATATTTACCATTTGTTCTAATATGCTGTAACCGACACACATTTCAGCTTCTCCAGTAGTCCATTTCGAAGGCTTGTACTCTACGTTTTAACCACGTTACGTAGCTTTCAAGAAATTTTTTTTATAATTTAAAAATTGTTTAAATTATTTTTATTCCATTGAGCTGAATGTAATTCTCCAATGATACCTCTGCCTTCTCATAACTTTTACAATATCTCTTTCCTGTCTCTAACGTCCTATGAAAGAATTACATTCTAAAATATCTAAAATCCTCACTACAAGTTACTATCCATCTGTCAATAAAATATCATGAGCTAAAGATCCAAGTGTCACATATTCTTTTTTGTAAATATGTTCCAAACCATATTGTCGGTCTTATTCATAACTGAATTAATTTTAAAACATATAAAATAATATAACAATTAATAAAATAAAATAAAAATAAATAAAAATGTATGATTTAAAGAAATATATACAGAATAAATTAAGGTATAATTCTATTCATAAAGAAAACAAGTATAATAAATAAAAGTAATTTTACCTTTATCCTAAAAACTAAAATAATTAATATGCAGAATAAGAGCAAGGGAAAGGAAGAAATGAATACCTTTTTTAAAAAAAAAGGGCTGGTGAACTATTCTTGAGCTTGGAAGTACGTGATAATTTGCATTCTATAATTTTTAAAGTATTTTTTAGAGATTAACTTAACTTTACGTTATATCAATGCTTTTATGTTATCTTTTTTCAAGGATGTGAAATATGAAAAAAAAGATATGTAACTTGTATATAACTTATATGCTCTTATTGACTTTTTATTTTTATAGCTACTTCTTTTTTTTCTCATTACCTTAATTCCAGCATTTTTCTACGAATACTTGTAGATACTTTTGCTCGGAATAGTTATTATTAAAAAAAAAAAATAAATAACCTTGCAAATCATATTTTAGTAAGTTGAATAAGAATTACGTATATAGAAATTAAACGTAATCGTTATTACGAAAGAGTGAGGTGTTATTTGAAAGAAAAGGTTCTTTCAAAATAACTAGAGGAGAGAGTAAAATATAGTAGCATAGGTAACATAAATTACATCGTGAATCGGTTCTCATTATGACAATGTACCGACTTACATACCTTTCGCATGAGTTATTATGTATTATTCTCATTACCATTAATAATTTAATCCCAGTTTTATTTGTTTGTTTTCTCCAACCAGTTTAACAGCTACTGTCGGGTCTGGGTGTGTGTGTGTGTGTGTGTGTGTGTGTGTGTGAGTATAGACATTATCGCTACTGGCTTGCCAGGCGTGATGTAGCGCAATAAAAGTGAAAATAGCTGCTATCTGTGGCGAAGTAGCGCATATTGGCCTTTCACCCGGAGGACTCAGGTTCGAATCCCGGTCACGCATAGCATTTTTCATACTCTCTACAAATTTCCTTTCATACTCCCATGCACAAGCTTTGAAGCTTGTATGGTGAATTAATCATAAAATAATTTACCGGTAAACATTTCAAGAGTCAGGTTCAAGACCTTTTTCTGCCTGTAAAGGCAGTTACTTTTATACGGATTTGAATACTAGATCGTGGATACCGGTGTCCTTTGGTGGTTAGGTTTCAATTAACCACAAATTTCAGGAATGGCCGACCTCAGATTGTACAAAACTACACTTAACTTACATTAATACATATCTTCCTCATTCATCGTCTGAAGTAATACCTTACGGTGGTTCCGGAGGGTAAATAGAAAAAGAAAAAAGAAGGTTTAAGACCTGAGTCTTAAACAGACTAAGGTTCAATTAACCACATATCTCACTGTGGTTAATTGAAATTCAACCAGAAAAGAACACCGGTATTCACAGACTAGCATTCAAATCTACCAGCTTTTACAATGTTTAAGCACTACTAGCTATTAAAATATTTAATTAATTCATTTCAAACTGGAAAAAATATTTTAAAAGTAGTCATAACTGAAAAAAATAATTGTTCTAAAACATTAAAATTTGTGAAAAATAATTAGAAAGTACTAGTAATCTGACACTTCATTTGGCGTATATTTAGATTTTTGGATATGTTTGACAAGGACATAAATTGGTACTGGATAGAATACATTACAAAAGGCACTTTTTTTAATTTTATTTTGAAGATAAATTATATTAATGAAATGGTTTGTGTAAATTAACAGATTTTATGGGGGATAACATTAAGCAGAACTTGATTTTTACCTTTATTAAAAGGCGAATAATTATGTTTCAAATATAAGTAAAAACGAAATATAAATTCTAGCATGTTGTAAACTATATAAAATATTTTATGAGTTATACTGGGCTCTATAGAGGTCGTCCCAGTCAAAAACGAATCATAGTCACATTTATATTAAGGGCCCTATAAAATACTGTCGCATTTAAACGTATTATATCATTCAAAAGAAGTCTTGTCTCAGAAAATAAAGCGTTCGTTTAGCCTGTTCTTTTTTTGAGATTCACTCTCACATAAATCGGATATATGAGATTTATGACATCTCATAAATTTTATAAGAAGCTAAGTTAAATTTTATAAGAAGCTATCATTTAACAGGGATTCCGTTAATTCTTAAATATTTTCGTAATTGTTTCGATATTTATTTACTACCTTGTAAGTCTTAATCAACTTTAAATATTACTGCAGTTCTCATTAAAATCTTGATAAGGCCAAGAAACATTAAAAATAAATTTATTTTTTCATAAATTTGATGATGTATAGAATGCTTTATTATTTTATTTTTATTTTTAAAAAACGAGGTTTTTTATAATAACAGTTTTTTAAAAAATGAGGTTTTCTAAACTAGTTATGTAATTAGATTTTATTTTAGTATTTATAGATCAATTAAACTTTGATTTAGTTTTCATCCTGACCTCTACGGCTGAATAGGAATCATCTTAGCATTTCGTGCGGAGGAAGCAGCATTTCGAATCCCGATCAGGCATGGCACCTTCTCATATGTTGTTAAGTTTTCATTGGGTTAATGACCATAACTGTTTCATAAAAGTTGTTACATAATTCTCGCTCTTTTATAAAAAATAATTCAATTTCTGTTGAATTTATTAAATTCATTTAAATTTATTGGGTATCCTATAACAACATAAAATGGTCAGCAAAATAAAAATTATTTCTGCACATCATGTTACAATGAATTGTGTAATTTATAATTATACTGTAATTGTGGATATATATATATATATTTATTTATTTATAAAGAAATATTGAATACGGTAATAATTATTTTATTAAACCACTGGTGGAACTGTTCCCAAGTATTGGATCCCATTCAACCTATAGAAAATAAAACTAGAGTATAATGTCATATTATTGCATCTGACATCAGCTGTTGGACCAAACTGCACTGTACGTACAAGAGGAAGTACATGTGCAGTTTAAACCTACAAAATTGTTCAAACAATTAGAAATCGCGTAAAAATTGTTTTGAAGAAACTGTAGCGGCCATTAAATAAATTGAATTACAGTTATAGAAACACGTATTAATTATATTAATACAAAAGTTGATTAAAATGGGTAAAAAGTTGTTAAAAATCATAAATAACTAGAAAAGTCGATATCAGAAAATTAAAATTTCAAGTAGTTTCTTAAATTAGAAAATAAAAACGTAAAAATTGTTAGATATGTAAAGATATACCACAAAAAAATTTATAAAGGTAGAAAAAGATATATATATATATTTTTTGAAAGTAATTAATATTTTATAATTTAATTAATTTTAAATTTCCATCATTTTTAATAAGTAATTATCATAACATTGAAATAATTTTAAGTAAATCAAAATAAAATAATCTTTCTCTTTACTGTAAAACGAAAGATAAAGAATAGAAATTTTTTTTATAATTAAATATTTCCAAATAACGAATAAAATTAAATAAAAATTCTTGTTACGAAAAATCGTTCTCATTTATTTCATAATCGTATTCTCATATCATATAACTCATTATACAATCGTATTCATTATTACAAATAATCTTAAAATAAAATTATAAAATATTTTTAAGTTAAATATTAAATAACAAAAGTCAAATATTAAATTAACACGTTTATCTCATCTCTGAATAAGCTTATATTTATGCTTGCTGCAAAGACATTTTGTCTTGATATCGGAGCCAATTTAACACATTTTCTTTGACATCGTCATTGTCATTAAATTTCTTTCACATAGCGCCTCCTTGAATGAGCCAGACAACTGAAAATCCGATAGGGCCAAAAGAGGACTGTATTATTGAACAAGTAGTACTTCGCGATCCAATTTATCGATGTTTACTCCAGTTACCTGAGCTGTTTGAGACCCCGCTTTTTTGTGAAGCAGAATCATGCCTTTTGGGCTGAGATCCAAACTGTTTTTTTTACACTGTTGGTTTCACTTTATTTACAAAATTGTCACAATCTTATGCGCTGTTTATTGTCTGCTGATCTATTATAAAATTGACATAAGCGGAACAAGATTGTCATGATGATTTTACCTGCTGATGGTCTGATTCGGATTTTTTTCTTGAAGGTGATTCGTAAACTTCCACTCCATGTTCTGCCTTTCTGGTTACGATTCTTAATGGTGAGTCCATGTTTCATCACAGGTTGGAATACTCTTCAAAATAACATCACCTTATTCCTGATAACTTCGTTTCAGCACTGTACCTTTTTTCTGTTCAGCCTCCGGACCCACTGTAAGGTATTACTTAGTAAGGATGAATGAGAATGATATGTAAGAATGTTGTACCATTCCTGAGATATGTGATTAATTGTAACTCAACCACCAAAGAACACCGATATTCTCGATCTCGAATTCAAATTCGTATAAAAGTAACTAGCTACCTTTACTAGAATTTGAATCTTAGAACTCTCGAGCCATATCAGCTCTGTACCTATGTAAAATGTTCTCCCCTTATGGTGATCTATAAACTCTCTTGGAACCACCTTACCATTGTTTTACGGTAATTAAGGTTATAAACAAAACAATTTTATTTAAACAGCTGTCAAAAGTCATCACAAGGTTATCAACTTACAGTTGTGAAAGTATCATAATCTTTTCACCAACTAACTGCTTTACCTCTCAGCTAATTGTGTATTTAATTTTTGAATGATCCTTGTAAGAAGGAGTCGTTCGTCGGGATAGTTGACAAGTAAAGAAAAAAAATTATAATAGTATATATTAAAGACTTCTTTGTTGTACTTACTATTTTTCATAGGAGCCAACTTCAAATTTAAATAAAATTTTCAATGAAAAAAAAGATTACACATATTTTGATTGAATAAGTTTAAAATATTAAATTATTGCATGTAAAAAATATGTTAAGTATTTTTAATTGTCTTGGATGTTCAAATTGAATCTTACTTAACTCTTAAGTAAATCTTTACTCTTAAATATTTGTTTCAATTTTTTTGTTAAACTATGTTACGTCCTGAAAGTAATTATATCAAAAATCTTCGTGAGTTTTTGATTATTTATGTGTTCATAAAATAATTTTTCCCATTACTGAGTAACGTCAGTTCATACGATAAGCAATTCAATAAAAAGAATTCGTTCGTTTTTTGCTTTACACTATTTTTTCCAGTCTTTCATAGGGCCGTTACCCAAGTAACGCGTATGACGTACAAAGTGTGACGTACAAGCGGCTATAATAAGAGTTGCTTTACTTGGAAATCGTATTCATAATCCAGATACCCCCATGAGATTATACCATTTTAGAGATGAATTTTGAAAGTTAAATTTTTTATCAACCTAATTTTGGAGTTTTTTTGTACTGATAAGCCAAGAAAATGGCGTAAAACCCTTTAAATCCTCATTTACCCGTGTGTCATGGATTATTTGTTTTACTGCAATTTTTGTGATATATAATTTGGATCAGATCAATTAAAACCGTTAGACCGATGGTATATTAAGTATAAGTAAATATTTTTCTATATTAAATATATTTTACAAAATAAAAAAAACATAGCCCTTCAATGTACGAAAAATTTAATATTTATTATTTTATTAATTAAAAAAAGTTTAAATAAAAATTTTGAATATACCTGTATAGTATATAGTGAATTTCTCTTAGTTTATCTCTGTGTGTGAGTATAAATTTTACTGATTTCAGAATTATAAAATTAACTATAACGAACAATTACACACTTCATGGCATAATTTACAAATTGTAGAGTCATGTAAAACAAACGTCTTGTGATTACCGAAAAATGCGGATTACTAGGAAAGTTTAGTAAAATCTGCATACTTATACAAAGATTTCCGGTATATTTTCTTAGAAGTGATTTCTTTTTTATTATTCAATTAATATAGATACAGAATGATTCACGAAGAACGGTAAAAAAAAAGAAAAAAAAAGTTGAACTGTTAGAGATGATAGGATGAAATCAATCGATAAAAAAATCTGATGTGGACACCACATGACTTCCTTGTATACCTATTAAATTATATATATTTTTATTACATTTTTTTTTTTTTGTTATTGAATTGTTATTTATAGTAATTTTTTTTTACAATCACAGGTTAATAATTATTAATAAATCAATATATTTAAATTATAAAAAACAAGTAAAAAAAAAAAAAAAAACGTAAATGAAGTCGGATTCTCGCCGCTGTGCCTTCCCATTGTAAGATCCAAATATTTCATTAATTAAAATTTGATTCGGCTATAACTCTGGAACCAATTAAAATAAGAACCGCTTATGATATATTGTTGAAAAGCTTTCAATGAGGACTTTTTACTGCAGTTAAGAAAAAGCTCAAAATTCAAATTATTTTGGATTTTGGGCTTTTTTGAACACCTTTGTTTGAGTCGATTGTAATCAAATGCGAGGTATACAACTAGATGTTTCAACAGTCCTAAACCCAAAATTTCAACATCCTACGGCTAATCGTTTTTGAGTTATGCGAGATACGTACGTACAGAAGTCACGCTGAAACTAGTCAAAATGGATTCAGGGATGATCAAAATGGATATTTCCGTTGGAATCTGAAAACTGACATTTTTTGTGATCACAATAATTCCTTTACTTCGTAGAAGGAAGTATTATTACTTCCTTGTACGTTTACATTTTTATAAATGTATACTCTTTTGGATTTTTTTCTTAATTTTTCTGAATATTTACACATGTAAAACACATGAAATTATTTCTTTTTAAATATGCCGTATAAAATGCTAAATAATATCTTTTTTATTTGTTCTCTTAATTAATAATTTTTTAGATAAATTTTATGAGGATGTATGGGTTTCCTTATACTAAAACTCAAAGGAATACTCTTTTGAACTTCTTAGAGATAAAAGGAAGATTTTCTATGATAGAATATAACTAGTTAACGACCAACTAATCAATTCGTGAGTAGAGTATTTACTAATTCATTATTTATAAGTGTGCGAAAACTAAGTGTAGAATAAATAATTTATAAATAAACAGATATTTTCTACCTTTTCATATAAATTTTCCATCTACATAAACAATAAGTTTATAAAATGGCTTTTAGTAATTTTTATGAATTTCTTTCCGGCCGCTTAATCTGTATTTTAAATCATACAGTTACAAAAGTGAGAAAAATTACACTACAGATTCATTTCGCACTTATTGATAAGAAAATTTCACCGATAGGACTATAATTATAGAACTACAATTTATTTTACAGCCACACCTTCCCTTTCTTTGTGATGTAAAGGAACTACCTTGTTTAAACTGTTTTAAAATAATATTCCAACAACTAAACAAACACCAAAACCGAGAGCTATTTTCATTACACTATTTTATCATGGTCCTAAAGAGAAGCAACACTGGAATATTTAGTTAAATTCATTATATTTTGTTCCCCACAAAATGTGTACGAAAAAAATAAAAATTTGGTTTTGTTGAACAAACACTGAAATGCATTTCCATTATTTAACACACGCCAAAAAGAAACAAAATGCAACCTCATATCACTTTTAGAAAACACAAAAATAGATTTATGGAATGGTAGTAGTAGCATGTAAAATAGTCACAATACAGAAAAAAAAAATTCCGCCTCTAGATTAATTCACAATGTACAGTATACGTACAATAAATACAATTTTTATTTAAATATAATTTTTTTTTACTATTTTGGGCATTAGTATCTCATGATAAAAACAAGTATGTAATAAGTTTCGACCTATTAATTTGGAATATAGTTATTATAACCAGAAAATACTTCTAAATTATTTGGAGCTGCAGTTTAACAGATTTTTGATTATAAGATTCATCTAAGTTCATTTAGTCGTTTAAATTTAGTACCGAAAATACACAAATTACAAATATATTAACCTTTTTTTCTTTTTAAATATAAACATTAGCAACGATAAACTGTACCGAACTTTATAAAAACACTTTTTTAAGAACATTTTTAGTCGCTCTTGCTACCACCTTTAGCGAGTGGTGTTGCTACTTTCTCACTGATTTGAGCTGATGTTACTACGGTGATATTTCCTTAATTAGGCTCTCAACATAAAGAGAAAAATTCAAACAAACATAGGTTCGGAAATCTTTTGTTAGCGAGTGCTGGCGAAATATTAAACCCTAATTTCTGCGGATTCAGTAAAATTAATTTTTGGTACTAAATTAAGGGATAAATTTAGTGGTTTTATATAAAATTTGACCTGAAAAAATGAAAATAATAGATCCTAAAACTGTATTAATAGTAGTGTTTGAGAAATCCATTGTAAAATTTAAGTCGAAAAACACCTATTTTATGCTTGGTGTAAAATAACTTTGTTCAGTGGGAAATTCTATCGACATAAGATCCAGTCCGCCGCCCTTCAAACATTTAATCCCTGTACTCGGAGCTGCGGCATGTACAGTACATCACTAATCGTACGATTAGTGATTCAGTTGCCGTTTTTTTCAGCGGAAGGCGGCAGTGCTCTAATTGGGGCGGTGGATGTCAAACCATACACCCCTTATCTACTGAAAAAAAGGAAAGACCATCAAATCCGTGCCGCTTATTAAGAAGGTACGATAATAATACCGATCTTGTAATAAAATAAGGCCGACATCATATAAACTTATTTGTGAAACATATTATCGGGGTAGTTCTGCAGTGGCAGCAGTGCATATGTGAAATATTGTTCGTTGTCGAGCGGTTTTTAACCGTTTGAGTTCAGATTTTGTTGTAGAACGTTCGTTTAACGTTTTGTGCATTTCGCAGTTCATATGTTTAAATAGAAACTTAACATTATCGATCCATGTTTTTTTAATATGTCTAAGCGACTTCAAAGTTCGATTTTACAATTTTTTTAGCAAAACATCGCGTGTCGGTAGTGATTCTTGTTATGTTAGTGAAAATTTCACATTGCCAAGTATTTCTTCGCTGCCGTAATGTGACGATGCTCTCGCAAACGTTCTACCCGAAACTAGTTTCACACCCTCCTGTGAAAGCTCGGCTGGTATTGAATGTACATCGACATCACTCCATAATGTTGACGTGCCTGCTGAATCGTTTAGAAGTGATAAGTGTATTGTTCTGGTTCCGGAGGCTTCAACATCTTCAAGTTCCAGTAAACCACACGCTTATGTTATTGGTGTTTACGTAGGAAAAGACTTATATAAGGAAAAAACTGGATGTCTTGAGCAATATTCTTGGAACCAAATCTAGGGTTTGTTTTTCCAACAAAAGGAAAGAGAAATCTGTGATTTCAGTTTAAATGGATTTACAGCTAGAAGTGGCTTGCATATTTTGAATTAAGGGAGAGAGCTTTTGTAAATTTTGTGCTCTTTTAGCTCCAAGAAATGGTGTTGGATCTGGTAAGCAATCCTTAGGTCAACTTTGTAATGAGAAATTTAACAACTGTAAGGATGCCGTCGAGCGATTTTCAGAACAAGAGAAGTGTCTTTATCACAAAGAAAGTTTGGAGGTAGCCAGTACTTTGACCGAAATTTCATGTAGGAAGAAAAAGTCTATACATGTGCTAATAGATGCTTCAGCAACTCGAAAGAAACTGGAGAACAGAAAAACTTATTCCTATTTTTGAGAATATTTTCTTTTGTAGGAAACAATGTATCGCTCTGCGAGGCCCTAGGGATTCGGAACGAGTAGAGATCGAGGTGGAACAAGAACCAGAAAAAAATGATGACATTTTCAGAAGACACCTTGCTTTCGAAATAAGAATGATACTCTATTAAAAAATATGTTGACGTGTAGAAATGCGCAGTAGACCTGTCCAACATATTTTAAAGTCGGCGATAAGTGAAATGGAAACTACAACTTCATGCTGTGAAAAACTGATTCAATTTTGCGCAACATATGGGTTGGAAAGGTATAATTCCGTAGCCGCGGTGGTGGAATTGTATGACCCTATGATTGCAACCGTTCAAAGCATATCCGAATGGAATGACCAAGACTCGTCTCCACAAGCAAATTCACTTTTATGTTCTTTGAACGACTGTCAATTTGTGATATCGCTGTTTTGAACTCAGATACTGTTTTCTTTAAATCTCCCATTGTGTAATTTCCTGCAGAATTCTGGAAGCAGTAAACCTTGCTGAATATGTTAACAGCGAAATGAAATGTATACGCAAAAATGTTAATGAAGAATTTTCTAAAATTTTCATTTGTGCTTCTCAAGTATTAAATAGGTTGGGGTCCTCCATTCAAATCCCGATCATGACAGCGCGAGCAAAAAAACATGTAAACTTGGGCTTATCATCAGTGACGACAGAACTTTACTTCCGTATTTTTACTTTTATTTCATTTATGGATACCTTCATGTCCCAACTACATTCACGTTTCTTGAAAGACAAGGAAATATTGAAAGACTTTGGGTGACTTTTACCTACGAACCTTCTGCCCCTTCCGTCTTAGGTTTATGCTTTCACTTCGCTCACAAAATTCTACGCCAGTGACATAAGAAGCGGTTGTCAGATGACCTGAATAATGAATTAAAATTATGGTACAGAAAGATTGTTCGTCTTGAAAAGGAAGACCAACCGAAAACGCCCGTAGATGGGATAACTCTGTGTAATCCCAACATAATTCCAAATATATTCACTTTGTTAGAAATTTTAGCTGCACTCCCAGGGTACACATGTACAAATAAACCATGTTTCTCAACATTACGCTGTCTAAAAACATATTTGCGTAGTTCTACTAGAAATACACGTTTGAATAGATTAGCACTTCTCAAGATACAAAATACCTACCCTCCAACTCCAGAAGATGTGTTAAATGAACTAATGAAAAAGAAACGTCGTTTGGACATTGTATTGTGAATGTAGAAATTTCCGAATGTAGTAACATAATATAGCATAGGCTACGTGCATTATAAATACTATAAAAGGTTAACTACCAGTACTCTTTTTAAACAATGATCTTTCAAAACAATAAAACACTATAGTAGAGTACTGATTTGAACGTTTGTAACAACTGCATTTATTTCTTTATTCAAATTCCTTCATAGAATGTGGATTCATCAGTGCCAGTTTCATTCTTCATCGTCGGTGAGTTCCATATTGACATGTGTTTAATTAAATTTATTCCATTATATTTGATTGCTTCCATGGATTTTATATATTATGCAAAGTGTCTTACCTATCGTATACAAATAACCGTTGACTATAATATATGATTATTGTGTAGCCCGTAATAATGGCATGTGGCATTGGCGCAAGCATTTTTATTATACAAAATTAAATAGTTGTTAAAAGTTGTTAAAAAAATTGTAGCCTAAGGCTGTGAAAACATTACGTTATAGGTTTTATTAGGGTATTTATGAATGTGTTATATTTGAACATCGTAAAACAAATATATCATAACATGATATAATAATAATGACAATAATAATAATAAAATAACACAAAAAATTTAAAAGACCGATGTCAATTGTAAATAATTTTAATAATCATCCATCCCTTCACAAAATTCTCCGTACGCCACTGAATTTTTTAAATAGATTTTGTTAAATAAAATAACTTTTTTAAATAGATACATAAAAATTTCAAACAAAACTTGTAGAGAGAATTTGATTATGAGTAAAAATAGTATGAATTAAATCCAACTTAGTTAAATGCAAACGTAAGAATTTTGAACTTTATTAAAAGCAAAACATATCAAATTGTGACATATTTCAACTAGGTATTATATGAAACAAAAATTTCAATATTAAACAACAAAAAAATTAAATAAATTAGAAAAATAAACAAAAAATAAAATAAGAGAAAACATCAATAAAACCGTTTATTAAAAATTACTAAAGCTAACTAAAAATTAATTTTTCATATAAAAGACGATATCCTAACATAGGTCATCATCCTTTGATTTCTAGAGAGTCCAAAAGATTTTTTGTTTGCACTCTTTTCGATTCCAAAAAATTCAAAGGAAAACGTCTTAAAAAGTTGGATAAAACTAATCGGAGGTAAATACGCAAATAAAACAATTCGTGAGACGGAAGTGTATTATATTATATTATATATATATATATATATATATATATATATATATATATATATATATAGAAAGAGAGAGAGAGAGAGACTTCCAATAAAAGTTCCATTAAACAACTTTACTAAATTATATATTTTCATACTAAGAGTTTTTGAGATTCCAAATCAATAAATAAGGATTAGTTTTTCCTTAAAAAATTTGGCATAAATAAAGCTGCTTTGTTTAAATCATTTGCTCTGAGTTGATTCTGGAATCATAAAAACGTTTCACTAAAGAAAAATTTTTTTTAAAAGCAAATTTTTTTTTTTGTCAGTTAACCAGAATTATCTCTATATATTTTTTATTTATGTTTTAATGATTTTACTTACACTCTCATCAACAATTACAGTCATTACCGACCATGATAAAAAATAACCAAAATAAACAATAAGGAAACAGGAACAATAAATAATGAAAAAAAAAAAACAACAAAGACAAAGTGAATTATATAAATCAGAAAAAAGTAGTGTTTTTTTAAATTCTGGTTTTAAATTGCATTCTTCATTCCACTATAGGAGAGGAATTGCAACAAACGTTTTATACCTTCTTTCCGGTTTAGTAGAGATGAAATCTCTACCAAGTCTAAGTTTCCTCGAATGCTTCCAAAGATTGATCAATCAAAGTGCAGGTGGTGCACGGATCATTTGACCAAGCACGCCTCACAAATCTGCTGAGGACAGCCAAATAGATGAGCGTGGATAAGCCTGGTATGTCCAATCCTTAGCCGAGTTAAGATGACTTGGTCTCTTCTGTTGCTTGGGGAAAGAGATTTCTCGAGCATATTCTCCCGGATGTTATGTAATGCCGTGGGAAGACTGCTGCAGAACTTATTCCACTGCGCCCGCAACTTTACACGGACAGTCCTCATGAAGTCTGTCTCACATATCAATTGTACTCAGAAGCCATTTATTGCCACTCTCTCTGCAGTTTCATCGACCCATTCGTTCCCGATGATGCCACAATGGCCAGGGACCCATACCAATACTATAGTCTTATTTATCCTTGAAAGGATATCATGAATAATCTGAACGATGGATTCAGAAAGTCTGCAGCTCAAGATCTCAAGCTTTCTATTTTTAAATATACAAAAACAATAAAATATTTTTTTAAATTCTATCTTTTTCATTAATTGCGTTTGTTTTCTTCTAGCTCCTCGATAAATGGAGACTTGATATAGTCATTACTTCACGTAATCTATCGGCTGCACTATTAAAAATGTCGATTAATGATTAGAATCTGAATAATTTTCTTTATCAAGAAAAAATATAATATATTATATTTAGTATAATATAATATATTTAGTTGCTTCCTTCAACTAATTTTTACCCATGATTTTAGCAACAATGAGTTGAAATAATCGCTATTAAATTGTATTTCATTACCTGTCTAATACTAAGTTGACTCAAGTTTTTTATCCCAGTTTTCGTTTCGTAATTAGCTGATAAATATATTATCAATTTCAATTTCTTCATTATTTCTTAACTAATCTTTTAATAATTATGCAGGATCACATCGAATAGATTTTATATCATAAGACTTCAAACATAACACATTTATTTTTTTACGCGATTTCTGTAGAAGAAAGATTGCGTGAGGTATGGTTGATTGGCTCCCTGTAACTCCAGCAAAACTTTACCAAATTTTATAGAACAGTTATCAGATGTTTTATCTTAGTTAAGCAAGTAACACAGGACAATAATATGAAAAGAAAACAACACAAAGTAACGAATGACAAATCCAATTTTTTTGAAGATGTAAAAATCTAAAATTTTCGAAACTAAGAATTTAGTTTGTATAAATCGTGTAAATTACACAAGATTTTCACTGTTACAAATTTTAACTAAAGCTTTACTTTACTTCCGTAAATCATTATTTCAGCCAAATATTTCATTCCATTTCCCTGAAAATTGGATGTAGGACTGAAATTGTTGTTTCTTTCTAAGTGTTTATTCTGTTTATGGACTTTTATTCTGATCTCTGGTACTTCTATCTTGCCTGATTTCAAGTACGGCAAAACAATTTAAAAGATTTCAGTATATAAACTACAAAATAAACAAAAAAATTACCTAATATCAAAAATAAATAAAACACAAAATCAACACGAACTAAATGGCATATGCCTATATGAAATTAATTGAAAAACGTGTAATAAAAGAACATCTGCCGATTGCTATTAATATTAAGATATGATGTATTTAAAAGATACGATGAACAATAGTAGAAAAAGAACACTCTCACTACAAATCAAATGTACTAGGACTCGAATTCCTCTACAAAAAAAAAAAAACAACTAAAATTACAAAAACGTGGAAACATTTTTCAAAAATCTGAGAAAATTAGCACAATAAAAAACAAAACTTTAAAATTAAATTGCAAACAAATAAAAAATTACACTAATTCAGCACAAAACACGCGCGCGTATTTTACCCACATAAACACACACACACACAAAACACAAAAATCATCAACAACCGAAAATAAGGAAAATAAAATGGCGGAAAAAACAGCGGTAGATAAACAATCCTAAACACAACCTACGACAAAGAGAGCCATTAATCTAACGGATGATGAACCGGGAGACAGAACGAACCTAATTATCTGAAGTAACAGAATGTAATATCCGTAAGTAAATTTATTCTATAATAGCGAAATTAGTTATACATTATTTATAAACAGGAAATTATTAGGAAGTTTAATATACTAAATCCTAGCAGCAGAATATTGTTAACCTTGTTCAATTTAATTAATTACTATTCTTTATTTTCACTGGTTAGTCCAAAGGCCCCTCCTTTTTCCTGGGAATTACCGTCAGATATTACGTCAAAGAGTGAATAAGGATGATATATATGAGTGTAAGTGAAGTGTATATGAGTCTTGTGCAGTCTCAGGTCGACCATTTCTGAGATGTGTGGTTAATTGAAACCCAACCACCAAAGAACACCGGTATCCACGATCTAGTATTCAAATCCTTATAGTAACTGCCTTTACTAGGACTTGAACGCTGGAACTTTCGACTTCCAAATCAGCTGATTTGCGAAGACGCGTTCACCGCTAGACTATCCTCGGTGGGTTTAGTCCAAAGGCTGGTTGGCAGTACCTCTCTATTTCACCCGAATTTCAGTCCCCCGGTGAAATGTGGCAATAAGAATACTTTTAAGGAGTTGTGGATAAGTGGAAAACTTAGTGATTTCTTATGTTTTTGATCTGAAAAATTCAGTTATGGTCCAAGAATTGTATTTTCCTTAGTTTTCATGATATTCAACGTAAAAATAGACAAAAAACATGTTTGTATAGTTTTTAAGTACAATAACTTTATTAAGTAACTAATAAACCTGTGAATTTTATTATCAAATCTTATAGACAATTTAATTCTGAGAAAATTGAATAATAAACTCAATGAAAAACCAAAAAGAAATTAATTTTTATTATTAAAAACTAAACAGGACATAACTTAAAAGAAAAATGTTATAAATTTTGGAAAGTTAAAAACAGCTGCTTTTAGTACAATAATTTAAACTTTCGAAAACTTAAAATACTTTTAATTTACTTTACAGAAGTACTCACTATGGTTTATACTGTATTACTTTACGATAAATGTTAAAAATTCCACCACTGACATCGAAACACTTTTCATATCGTTTCCTTACAGTTTCTGTGCCAACCTTATATCTTCGAGTTACTTGGTGAGGGCAGCAGTGTAGAAAGTGTGAGCAGTTCATCATGTGTGTTTGTTTGTGTACCTCACATACCATCCATCTCTATAAACAGTAATCTGAGGGAGTAAGGTAAGATCTGATGATCTTGGAGGCCAATTTCCCTGCCACTACGTTCAATACATTTAGCAGTAAATGTTTAATCTAAAAATTTTATTATGTCATTGGAGAAATATGTTGGTGCTCCATCAAGTTGATAGTACGTACATTTCAATTCGTTTCGCCAATGAGAAATTTTCAAGCACTGTATGAAATTCATTGCTTAAAATTCTAGAGCATTTTTCGCTGCGACACGTTTTTCTAGTATGAAAGAGATTAACAATTCGTAGCAAACCATGCCACACCAAATGTTTTTATGAAAATCTTTGCTGGAAATTTAATTCAACTACAGCAGTTCTTGAGATCAACGATGTGAATTCCTTTAGTGGTTTATGCCACAACGGATAAAAGTACCTGCGTCCGAAAGTAGATTCATCGGAATTAAGTGGTAATTAATGTTAACACATTAACAAAACTGCAGTCGTTTGGCATGGTCATCAAGCTGAAGGTGGTACATTTTCTGAACAAGAAAAGTCGCAGTCCGAGTACTTTGTGGAATATTGAGTCGAGTAGAAATTTTTCGCGTGCTCGTTGTAGCCCTAAGCTTTACCGCCTGAAGTATGTTTTTTCCTTTCATCACCATATACCGTTTGACGTTCAGATGAAACAAGAGCGCTGCGAAGTATGCCATTCTCACGAATATTATTAATATACACGCACGCGCGCGTGTAGTAGTAGTAGCAGTAGTAGCAGCAGAGCAGCAGAAGCAATAGTAATAGTGAAGATTTGCCAGTTGATGCACAAACTTTAATGAATTTGAATAATTTATATATATACGCCCATGTATAAAGAAAGTTTTGTGGATCGAAAATCTCCAGAATTATTGAATCAAATTTATTGAAATTTAATTACGTTATAGTATTGTATCTGACGTTATGCAAGTGTAAATTTTATGAAGAGTAGTTCATTCGTTCTTGAGTTACACTCAATTTAAGGTTGAAAAATTTGAGCGGGGCAAGTTAGAAGCGTGGTTTATTATGATGTTGCAAGTTGGAACGTTAACGTTTCTATATCTGCGGTATCTATTGTTAGCAATATTAACCCACATCAAAATATTAAAACCGAACTAAATTAACGAAAAGTCGGTCTTGCGCAGAACTGCACTAATTTTTTTTTTCAATTTATCTGTTTCTCATAAAGTTTATTACATTAATTTTCTTATTATTAAATTCTCTACAACGTATGATAATAAAATTTACGCATGTATTACTCATTTAACAAACTTATTGTACTTCAAATCTAAAAAAATGTTTCAGTTTTATGTTGAATATATTAAACTCTACGGAAGATACAGTTCTGGTATCTGTTTTATTGTTTTTTTAATTTCAAAAAAATAAGCAACTATCAAGTTTGCATCTTATATAACATCTTAATATCAATACGTTTCACCGGAAGGGGGACTAATATCCGGGTAAAAATTTTGTTAGCCGTAACTCGGTAATAAAGGGTTTTCGGACATAAGTTTGTATAAATTTTTTCTTTCCGTCAAGCTCTAGTCATTTCCTAAATTATTTTCCTTTTCTCCTGAATCGCTATATAAATCTCGGTCTTATATAATTAGTTTTATTATATTTTCATTTCTCTGTTTATGTCCAATTAATTTATTTTTTATGTTAAACTAATTTATTTTAAACCTTTACAAATTTTTTCCACCCCTATTCTTATCAGTATATCCTCTTTAATCACTTTATAAGAACTATTTTTCAATATTTTCATATATCAAAGAATTCAACATTTCCGTTTTCTCCTTTCTCTAATATCTCCGTCTTGCTTGGGTATTAAGCCAATTACGTTTTTACAAAAATATTTGTTCTGAAAATACAGAAATTTATTGCTAAAAAACTTATTTATATATAGTAATTATATTCTACATTTATTTAGTAATCGTTATTTCTATTTGTCGTTTTTTTCAAAAGCTTCCTGTTCAGACCAAATATTTTTAAAATGTATTTCAAAGACTAAATAAGTTATTGAAGTCTAATAATATGTATATAGTATTAGGAAAAGAGGAAATATGGAAGTGTTCAAAATATACAAGGTGTTAATATATACTTTTTAACGGAGCTTTATCTACGTAAAAGCGATTTGTTTTATTAAAAAGTCTGATGTGGACTTCTTTGAATGCCTATTAAATTACATATATACATTTTTTTCTTCACTTCATTTAAACTTATTTCACTTGAAAGTGAGATACGATCCACCAATTCTTTAATAAAGTGGACAGTTACACAACTGCTGAAATATTAGTTTTTATTAACATCAAACATTTATACAATTATCAATTCAACAATCTTTCATGAAATATTAGGATAGAGTTTATTACTCGAATTACTAGATCAGTATGATTTGTATCTTCGTGAGTTGCTGATTAACAAAAGTTTCAAATTTCTGGTGTGTCGTAAAAATAACGGTTTGTAATAATTAAACTATTCCGTTTAGTGAACTCCTGTCTTCTGGTTACAAATGATGATTTTGACCTTACGGTGTAAAATAATCCATTTTTATTATTGGATTATTTGGTGAATAATCAAAACTGAAAAAGAAACAACCATACAGGAAAAAGAAACATAATGTGAAGAAATATATCTCAAAAAAAAAACGACAAGAAGATGAATACGAAGAGAAAGAAAATGTTAAAAGCAAAGAAAGAATAAAACCATTAATAGAAGACAAAAATATAAAGAGAGAGAAAATTTGAAAACTAGAGATGGTGTATACAAATTAAGATGAGAAGAAATGTATCAAACCAAAGAGCGATTAAATGATTGGCAACAAAATACAAATAAACGAGATGATTATCAACTCCGACTAAAGGAGAATATTGTACATATCATAGGAGTAATGAACTAAAAGATAAAAATATTTTGCAATTTATTAAAAATTGGGCATGTCTGTCTCAGTGTTTCTGTTGTTCTTGAGAGGGTCTATTTTCCAGTCACTCTGTAGTTAACTTTAATGGAAATAAAATTAAACAGAAATTCCAGAATAATTAAATAAAATTAAACGATAATAAACTAGAAATTCCCAAAATAATACGATTCTAAATTATAATTTTCAATTAATATTAAATAATCGATGTCTTACCAAATCTATTACATATACACATTTTTAAAAATACATAAAATTTTATCTCATTAATAACTTCTGATTTTTTTTATTGGTATTTTTGAATAATTATTTATTG
This sequence comes from Lycorma delicatula, assembly GCF_047948215.1. Classification (NCBI taxonomy): domain Eukaryota; kingdom Metazoa; phylum Arthropoda; class Insecta; order Hemiptera; family Fulgoridae; genus Lycorma; species Lycorma delicatula. Next base: position 55,849,484 of record NC_134460.1, on the reverse strand, counting down.
TAATTTTTTTTACAATCACCGGATAATAATTATTAATAAATCAATATATTTCAATTAAAAAAAAAAATTTAAAAAAAGGAAATAAAGTCTGATTCGAACAGATGTGCCTTCCAATATAGATCCAAGTATATCATTCAGTATCCACTATAGATCCAAGTATTTCATTAATAAAAATTTCATTTGGGTTTAACTCTGAAACCAATGAAAATAAATAGCACTTATATATAGAAAAATTCTCAATGAGGGCTTATTACTGCAGTTAAATTAAGTCAAAAATCCAAATTTTTTTTTTGAATTATGGGCTTTTTTGGACACTTTTGGTTCAGTCGATTGCAATCAAAACGGGAGGTGCACAACTAGATGTTACAACAGTTCTAAATCTAATATTTCAACATACTACGGCTAATCGTTTTTGAGTTATTCGAGATAGGTATACGTACATATATACATACGTACGCACAGACGTCAGGCAAAATTATTCAATGGATTCACAACGAATATTTCGGTTGAAATCTGAAAACCGAAATTTTTGCTATATAAATACTTCCTTTATTTCGCACCAGGAATTAAAAAAAAATGATCTTACTCGAAGAGATAATTCAAGAAAAATATAAATTTAATTATTAAATTTATTTAGCATAAGCTAACAATTGGTACGGGAATAAAAAATACTAAAGAATAACATAAATTGTAAATTACATTAAGTAACTACTTAATAAAATAATAATTAAATATTTAAAATAATCATTAATAAGGAATTTAAAGCTCTTAATTTATATCCGATAAGTAGCTTCAGATACTTAACGATTTGATTTTTTTTTAACTTAAAATTAAGCTGTACCTTAAGCACTGATTACTATTTCTGATGAAATGAATTCTTTTTTTTTAAAAAAGAAAAAATATGGTTTTCTGTTAATTATTCTTTCATAATAATTATTTAATTAGTTTTATAGTTTTTTAATTATTATTTCTTTAATAATTTTACCCTTTTAATTAATGCGACGATTTAATTTCTTAGTAGTAAGGATCGACGGAAATGTAAAATTTTCCCTAATCAGTTTTTATAAAATCAATTTTAACATCCTGCTCTGATGATTATTGAACTGATTTTCAATAATTTTTACTGGCTTCTATTTGCACTAATGTAATATATTATATATATATTATTTTTTATTCGTTGGATTACGTGATATATTATTATTATCATTTAATTTATAACCTGTTTTTTCGGTAATATATTTTAATGGTTTAAAGCGATAAATTATTTTAATAATTGATCTACAAAAGAAAATTTATAATAAAAAAATATAATTTAAATAAAATTGAAATATGATATTTTTTTGAATCGAAACAAAAAAAATTACAAAACCTTCTGTAAAACCATTTTTTCGGAGGTAAAAAATAAAATAAAATACTTTCTGGTATGATGTGATGTTTAATCTATGTAATATCAAGTTCATTTTATTTTTTAATGTACAAGAAAAATGAAATTAACAATCTAATTTTAAAACTCACTGTAACATTAGTAACACAATCCTATAGGATTATTTCATAATGTAATAAAGATATCACAATTTATGTAAGAATAAACCGGTAATTATTGTTTCCATGAGAAAGTAAATGTTGCAGAAAAATACAAAACTAAACGGCAGTTCAATGGCCGTTTACAATATAATACAATTCACTATATTTTTATATATATATATATATCTAAATACATCACGATTTTATTAACTCTCTGACAGCCCAATTAGCATTTGTAATGTTGTACTTGAAATTCATTAAAAAAAAGGATGATATCTGTCGTCACAAAAAGAATAAATTACACGCTAAATGAATTTTTATTTAATTTTGTTTTCCCATCTTAGTTAAGTTTCATTAAACAGATTTTTAAATGGAAAATAAAATGATTATAAAATATCAATTAGTAAATTACTGCAAATTGCTTAATTTATTTTACTAAAGAATTAAATTTCAAAGATTAGTAAAAAAAAAATTGGATAATTTTAATAACTATGGAAATCGTTATTAATTAAAACCTAACTTTAGATGATTTTTTTTTGGAATTTAATTTAATTCTAGTAATTTTTTTTTCTTTAAATTTTTACATCGAATTATCTTCCAATGTTTTCAGTCATGATAGAGTAATCTTCTAGTATCTAAAAAGAATATATATAAATATTTACATTTTGAAATATTCCTGAGTCTATGAATTCAAATATCTCAAAACCTACAAATAATTGTAAATGTTTATATATCATGAATGTAAATATTCCTATAACAATTAATCTTTATGTATAACAAAATATATTGTTCCTTTCAGTAGTATTTTCATATTTTCAGGCATTAAGAATCAAAAAAGGCTTCGCCCAACAAATACTTTAGTAATCAGGCTTATTGTACAACCACCAGACAGGAAATAGAATTTCCAAAAACGTGCTTAGATATCCATTTCAATCAGATGAAATCAAAAGTATACATGGCTTAGCCAATGTACGAGCTTGTGACGTCAAGGGCGTATTACTACTCGGCCTGAAAACATCAACTCCGCGTATCAAATCGAATATATATCATATTTTACGCGGTAATAACTAGCATATTTACGTTTACTACTTATAAACAACACGTAAATAATTTTTTTGTAACCTTTATTTGCACTTTATTTTGTAATAAATTATTAACTTTCAATAACAAACAAAAGATTACTTGAATTTTCTTCATGCATCTAATTCAAACTTCTAGCAAGTTCACCATTCTCGCTAAATGAATCACTATCACTGTCACTTTCATTTTGACTTTCACTATCAGAATCTAAACTATAATATAACGTTCTGTCATTTAATCTATCAGGGGTTCCAGTTTTTCATACTTTTTTCAATAATTTTTACTTTTTCACAATAGGGTTTCCAATCATCTTCATTCATGGAATTAATTTTCACCGTAGATAATTTTTCAACGTTTTTGAAAGAAAATATTGTGTTATGACTCGCCACATGTCTTTTTACGGCTAACTCTACGATCTCGATCGGATTCAAATCATGATGGTACGGTAGGAGTCTAAGAACATGATGCCCATGTTTTTGTAAAGTTCATCCAAGTGATATTTTTGTACTTTAGTTTTATGTAGCTTTACTAATTCCTATAACTGTAGTTTCATTTTTTAACTACGCGGAATATGGTTTTTCTCTAGCCAAGCGGTCACATCTTTTCTTTTGGAGGTAGAATTTGGCGCTTTATCAATACTAGTATTGTGATAAGGGGCGTTATCAACAAATACTATTGACATTGGTGGAAGATTTTTAATCAATATTTCAAAAGATTTCTTACTTTTGTGTTCATATGCCGTCGCACAAGCGAGCTGAACTCTCTAACGTGGTTAAACAAAAAAGTAATGTTATTAATAAAACATCTCTTCCGGAATGTAAGGCTGTTTGCGCCACCTGCACTTCTCTTCTCCTCCTACTGCCCTTGCTCCATGTGAGAGACGTTCTGAAATGACCCACACTTCTCCAATCCAGAGCCTCTCCTGAGCAGTAAAAGGAATCCCTACCACCAGCCTTGTACTTCTTTGTTTCCTCTGCAACCGATAGAGAAAGAAGCAATCCGTTTCCAAGATGTTTTCAGAATTCTCTGCCCTATTTACATATCATCTTCCCGTCCTTTTCAAGACCGCTACCACCCAGAAACCGCAGCGACTAAAACCAGCAAAGCGACATCGTGTTCCCGCTGCCGAGCCTACGCGCCTTTCTTCTCGGTTTCTCTGCGTCTTTCCATCAGACGCTCTTCACGCAGAAATATCCATTTCCGCCGCACTATCGGTCCCGCTCCTGTTCGAAGGGAGCTCACTGGCTCGGTCATAGTCTAACAACAACAAAAAAGATACAGAGACATTCGCTTGTTAGTTTTGTTTCATTTTAGTTTACAGAAAAAGTAATCTAAAATGAAACAAAACTAACAAACGAATATAAACAAGCTCTTAGCAACCATTAGTTGAGTAAAAACGCAACAACCCAAACGTAATATACACGCAAACTAAATTAAATAAAACGAAACAAACTGAAATGAAACGAATCTCAACTAAAATAAAAATGTAGAAACACTAACGAAACATAACCAGTAAAGAAAAGCAACAAACACAGCAGTACAACTCGGAGCGAGAGAAGACATAACTGTACGCTACGGGATCAGCTGCGAATATAAACTGCTATTTTAAAATATATTACTTATTTATAAGTATTTTAATTAACATAAAAACTTCAATTATCTTTATGCTTATATATATTATTTACTTTTACTTTATCAAATTCTAATAAAAAAAAATATATAATTTTAAATTTCCTGTAAAACCCTTATTTTTATTTTATGAAACAATAAAGTTAATATTAATAAATTGTTTATTAATTAGTTTCATTATTGCTATCACAATTAATGCAAATTTATGAAATAAAAATAAACAAAACATATATTTACAACGTAACTAATATACCACCTTCAGTTTGGTATAAATTATTTTTTTGCAATTCAAATTAATTACATATAAACAGTAATTTAAATATATTACTATGCATTTGTAAACAATTAACAATTACCGAGAGAAATTTCTTCTCTCCGTTTCTCTCAATATAAATCTCCCGCTCACTCTCTCTTTCTCAATTACTGTTTCTATGCATATAAATAACCAATTAAAAACCATTAATATAGCGTAATTAATAAAAATATAATTTTTTGAAGAATAATTTTATTTATAATTTTTGGATTAACTTATTGGTTATCAATATTAAAGAATAAAAATGAAAAAAGATTAATTTACTAAATCAGTAATAGTATCATTTAATGTAAAAAAAAAGAGGAATAATGTAGTAACTATGTATTTTCCTTGTATTTATGTAAGAAATGTGCGAATCTGATTTGTCCAGTTTATTATTTATAAGGATAATTGCAATTTAATTTTTGTACTCCGTGTTAATTTGTTTTTCTGTATGTGTTGGTTAACAAGTGTATCTTTTTCTTGTTTTAAAATGACATAATTTTATTTAAATGTGGGCAAATTGATGTGGGTATAATTATGGTTGATGCATGTATTTATATATTTAACGTTACGAATCACTAGGTTTGTTTTTTATTTTGCCCAATATTTTATGTACATCTTATTTATAAGAATAACTATGGACTATCTATTAACCACGCTAGATAGGCATATCCATATATTTTACACTTCTGAAATTCTTGATAAGACTTCTTCATTTTGAATTTATTAATCGATGTAACGATTACATTCTACTATTCTACTGTAACCATTTTAGAAATCTGCGTTCTTTGTATTTTTTTTTTTTCACTATTTTGTACTGCAGATCTACAAATGAAAGAATTGAATTGTAATTTTTTGGGTTAGTAAATAAAATTACTTTTTTTTAAATATATTCTTTATTTATAAATAGTGTCGTAATCATGATTTCCTCAACGATTATATTTATACTTCTCGACAAATTAGTTGACTTCCTCCATAAGTAAAGTATAAAATTTACTTAATCTGGTATGAGTTATATAGATTAAATTAAATTTCAATCAAAACAAGATTTAAAAAATAATAATAATTTTCATTAATGATAATAATAATAATAATAATAATACTTTGTAGTTTCTTATTAGTAAATGATTTCAAAATCCACTCAAAATTTGTTCATTTCTTTAAGGAAATAATGTTTTAAGTCATGGAATTTTAAGCAAAAGTAGTCTGTAGAGTATGTATAATAATTACTTTAACTTAACTTCAGTCAGACTTGATCGTGTTAATGATCAACATTTTATTTAATAAACATTTCTTTACTTCCATTATGTTGATGTGACTCAACCTAATTTCCAATCCGATGTAAAAGAATTATTACATCATTAATTATTTAATTATTTCCATGCGTTTTGTACGCGGATCTCTAAGTGGCAGATTTTATTTCTTCTTATTAATTAAATTTAAATATATATTGTATAAAAATATAATATTTACTATGAAATATGCAATTCAAAATTAAAATCGAACAGAATATTTAAAAATCTTTTTCAGAATCAGATACAGCATTAAACGTGGAATTAAACAAATCTCAAACACGTTTAAATAAAAGAAAACACAAGTAAACAAGGAGAGAATATAATATGTAAAACTTTGAAATAAGCCAGTGTAATAAAGAAATAATATATTTTTACAAATATTAAATTTACTGTTCAACAACCTCTAAATGCTCGTAATAACAATCTTATAACATATAAAAAATGACTTTTAATAAAACTAAAGTCCTTTTAATCCGTATTTGAAAACAGTTTTATATTTCTTAAGGTTACTTACTATCAAGCTTTAATATTTTATATGTATATTTTTAAATTAACTCTGAAAAAGTTAGGTGAAACAACAAAAGCGCTACTTATGTGAGTATTAACTTCACTTTTACCGCTTTCATTGTTTGATTAAATGGAATTTATTCTTTTACGTATTGATATGGAAAAGATCTTTAAAGGTTTACATAACTTATATATAAATGAATGCCATACTTTAGCGACATTTATTTTGAAATTAGGTAAATTGATTTTTTTTTAAATACAGAAGAGTTATACTTAAGAGTAAGAGTTATACTTAATTGTTTATATAAATATTAGATTTTTTTAAGAATACAGAGATACACATAGATACCCGCACCAAAAGACACGAAAATATAGTATCCAATGTCGAAGAGTAAAAACACCAAAATTAATAGGAAAAAAGAACCGAAAAGAAAAAAATGCATGCACAACTTCATCCTCCTGTTTTTTTTGTTTTTTTTTTTTGTTAATTTTCTTATAATTAACAGCAAAAGAAAAGTTTTAAATGGGATTTTAACCCTTGTAGATGTTTTTATATCAGAAATCAGTTTCTATCGGTTTCTATGAGAGTAAGTCAACATTTTTGTTAATTTCTTAGGTAATTAAAAAAAACATAATGTTTATTATTATTATTATTATTATTAATTTATATGGAAAATAAAATAAATTTATTTAGCGTATAACACCAAAACATAACACCAATTGCAGTCAAAAATTACAAACAAAGATTTAACAAACTAATATACGCTACTGATTCTGGATTTGCCATCAGGAAATCTTCAGGATTCCCTTCATAAGCTGTCCTAGGCCAAACTTCTGTGATGTATCTGACAGTTTGATTTTCACCACACTCACAAAGGGGCGTCGGTGTTTTACCCCATTTATACCGAAAATAAGCGCACCTACCATGCTGAGCCCGTATTCAATTTAGCGTTGACCATGTCATACGTGGCAAGTCAAAAACCGGCGGCCTTTGAGTAATACATGGGATTTGGTTATTCTGCTTTGTGGTCCATTCTCGATGCCAGGCGTCAGTTAGGTTAAATCCGTCCTCTGTGGCAGCAATAGCTGTTTTGATAGGTGACTTTCTAGATCGAAGGCGACCACGAATGGCATCCTCATGTATTGGCAGGTTTCGATTGTCCATAATCTTCTTGTACTCTCTTACAAGAGCGTTCATACGGCGCCGGTTCGGGGGTGGTAGGTGGCTCAATGTCGGGAGCCATTCCACGGGAGTAGACCTGATAACCCCGGCAATCATTCTCATAGTGTTATTAAGTTGAGCATCAATTCTATGAACATAAGGGCTGTTAAGCCACACTGGCGCACAACATTCAGCAGCCGAGAAGACCAGGTTCAGAGCCGATGTGCGCAAAAAGGAAACCGATGGTCCCCACGTCGTTTCACAGAACTTATGTATGATGTTTCTCGCTCTCAATTTCCCTGCAGTTTTCATTAGGTGCTCCTTAAATGAAAGCGTTCTATCAAGTGTCACGCCTAGGTATTTCGGTGTCTTATTGTGAAAGAGCCATGTATCCACAAATAGAATTTTAAGCTCCCTATTAGCAAACTTGTTACTCAGATGGAAGCATGACACCTCTGTTTTACTAGCATTCGGTTGGAGGCGCCATCTCTGGAAGTACCTTCTCAGTTTCTCCAGGTCAGCCATCAGGACCTCCTCCGACTCTTCGAATGATCTACATTTTATTGTTAGCACTCAGTCATCGGCGTAGCCATGCTTTTTAGATCTTGTCTCTGGCATGTCCGCAACATAGAGGCTGAAAAGGAGAGGCGCAAGTAGCGACCCTTGTGGCAGGCCGATCTTGAGTTTCCTCGGTGAGCTTATATCGGATCACATAATAACTTAGAATATTCTGTCGTTCAACATGTTATTAAGGAGGCGAGCTGTTAGTTTGCATGGGATTACACGGAGGACCTTACAAATCATGCCTTCTCTCCAGACAGTGTCGTAAGCGGCTGATAAATCTACGAATGCAGCAAAGGTTTTAAGATTTCTTTGGAACCCCGCCTCAATGTACGTTGTGAGCGAGAGAACCTGGTCTCGAGTATTATATTTTAAATAAAAAATAATACTCTTTAATCTTCTTTAATATTCGTTTAAAATTAAAAAAAAACTTCCAAATACTTACTTCTAATCCTTTGTATAGTGCCTAATTCAAAAAGTAAAATTTTAAACAATAATTGCAAAATACGTTATTATTTTTCTCTTTTTACTACGTTTTTAAGAGTTTTTTTTTTTCATTTGCATTAGCTTTAAGTTTTTATTTTACTTCACTTTTTATTTAAAATGTAAATAGACCAACAATATTTCTGCCCTTGCAAAAAACAGTCATTCAAATGAAATAAAGAGAAAAATCTGCTCAAGTATAAAAACAAATAAAAGGAAACAGAGCAACAAGTAGCTTGCTCTCAAGTTTAAGCAAAGATGTTTCGAATATGGAAATATATATTGTATTTTATCCAAAATTTCCCAAATAATTTACTTAAATTTTAGCTCAAAAATAAAATACTTTGAATATCTAATGGTATTAAGCAATAATAGCTCCATACCAGTAAATATTTGCAACGATTACAAAATATCTATAATTATATACTTAATCATTTAGGAACATAATATTATCTTCATATACACATTATTCAGGATTAGGCAGCCAGTTATTCAAACTCAATTTCATTTCTTTAAGGTTAAAACCTTAGTATATTTTATTAATTGAGATTTAATAGATTTGGCGGTTTTTAACTCTTTCTAGAGGAACCTTAATTTAAATGATAGTCCGCGATATTTTGCACCTTTAATTTCTTGTAAATCGCTGTCGTTGAATGTAAAAGAAATTTTTTTTAATATTTTTTTTTTTTTTTTTTAATTTATTTTAAGTCAACATGCAATTATTTAAAGGTTATTATGGGTTACATTAATTGTTATTATTTAACGTCATATATATATATATATATATATATATATATATTGAATTTAAAAATAATTGTTTAAGTTATCAGAAAAAAATAAATCTTACGATAACAGTACCTGTAAAATAAAAATAAACATTGAAACTGTTGTATTTGCTTAGGTCCTGAACCTTGAATACTAAATCGTGGATACCGGTGTTCTTTGGTGGTTGGGTTTCAATTAACCACACATCTCAGGAATGGTCGAACTGAGAATGTACAAGACTACACTTCATTTACACTTATACATATCATCCTCATCTATCCTCTGAAGTATTATCTAAACGGTAGTTACCGGAGGCTAAACAGGAAAAAGAGAGAGGTCCTGAACTTTAAAAAAAATACTGGTCAAAGGAAAACTTCCTAAACTTTTTAAGTAAAACTCTATAAATTAAATTTTCAAATACGAAATAAAGACAGACGAAAATAATTTTTTTTTATAAAACTCCACATTCATCTTCTTTTCGGATAAGTATGCAAAAATTCAGATTTTTGTTTCTACCATTTTTAAGATGTGTACAGAACGTTGAAAATGTATTTAGATTCATTACGTTCAACACAATAGCAACAGATGATCAATTATTTTTTTACTTTTTATAAGAGGGTTTTTTAGTAGATTTGAAAGGATTTTACGATACAAATAATGTTCCTAAGTACTACACGTATCTAAAACAATGGAATTTAATTAAATTAATTGTTATTGACTATTAACGATAACAATGTTAATAATGCATTTAGTGGTCTGAATGATTAATAGTAATTAAGATAATTGATTAAACCTATACTTTATCCTATAAATAATAATAATAATCCAATTAAATAATTCAAACTGAATTTCAATAATAATAAAAATTGATTTTATATTTGTTGTAGAATAGTAATAGGTACAAATATTTGTATTTATAAATATATGTATCACAAATATAAAATAATATTTATTATTATTATTATTTAGTAACGCAATAATATAATATAAAATACCATTCACTTATATATATAAATGCCTATGTGTAAAATCTTCGGCTCAAAAATTTTCAAAATTTCTAGATAAATTTCAATAAAATTCTGATACTAAAACTAAATACTACAAATCCATATGTAGTATTTAGATTTAGTATTGTATCATGTGAAGTAGTTGAGTATGTGAAAATTTGATGAAGATTGGTCTAGTCATTGCTGAGTTACGCTCAATTTAAGCGTCAACAACAGACAAGACAACCTCAATATGAGGTATTTTTATCAGTGGCTTCTAGGATTGAGGGGTGAAAATGAGTTCTCTTTATGTTTTGAGATATTTAAATAATGAAACTACCATTTATGAACATTTTTTAAAATCTCTAAAACTACTAGTTCAATTTCATTGAAATTTAAACATGCTGCATATGAAAATTTGATGAAGATTGGTTGAATCGTTCACGGGGTCTCCTCCGAAGAAGGGGGCGCATTGCTCCCTCCATACAGTTAGTGCCCCGTTGTGGCGTATTCCTGCTAGCCTATGAAGCGTTAGCACCGAAAGGACTTCAGTGGACGGTCTGAAGGGGAATTTCGTCGGGAGGACAGGTTTCATAAGCCTAGCCTTCCGCGGTCGGCCCATAAAATGGGTTTGATAACGCTGGTTAACAACGGATTGGAATGCAATTAAATCCGTCCTTAAAAACACAAAATAATAAATAAGACAAAAATTGAAAAATTAAACCAGTCACCTAAAATAAACCTTTAAAAACACGCCCGATAGAATCATCCAGCAGCAAGGGACTCTGTCCAGGTTCTGCGATCCGTAAGGAGAATCTATAAACTCCCGCCAACTTTGCATTCCATTCCATTCCGTTCACGGGGGAGGGGTTAATTTAAGATCGATAACAGTCAACATTGAGGCTATTTTGACTTAGCATTGGTGTGTCTTTCATACGCATTTATGCAGTGAGTCACAGTTGTGAATTAGTTTAAACTTGATGCTTGTATGTAGGATCTACTCGTTAATCGAACATATGTAGTGCTATACTCTGAAAATCAGTGCATTTCTGACTTCGTAATAATCTAATAAGCCTAAACTTAAAATTCCCCTTTTACAATTTTGTATTAATAAACAAGAAGAAGACTTGAACTGAATGCCAGTTAAAATATTTGTTAGATTTATAATCAAAGTAAGCGAGGCAAGCAACGGTGTATCAAATATTACTAGTATTATTTTTATAATATTTTTGAAAAAAAATTATTTTACTGGAAACGTTAACAACTAAGAATGCTATATAAAATAATATTTTTGTAAAATACAGTTGAAAAAGTTCTTAATTTATATTTTTTTGTCATCCTGTTAATGGAAAATTTAAATAATTTTGTTTAAAAAGTGATAGGAAAAATTACTTAATAATGTAAATATAGTTATAAAATTACAAAATTTACTATATTTTTAATTAAAAGAAAAAAAATACTATTCTGTTAATAAAAAAAAAAACATGTGCTATTTTGTTAATTAAAAAGAAAAAACTACTTCCTATTTTGTTAATTAAAAATAAAAAAATAATAACTTAATTAGTTAGTTATAGTCGTGTTCGGTTTTAAATGAACGGATTAAAATACAGTACAGATAAGTGGAGTACCAAGTTAGGTAGAGACAAGTTCAATTTTGCAAACATTGCAATTCGGTGTACCGAGCGTAAACAGTCAATAAAACTGACCGCTCTCTTCTACAGCAAGACTACAGTAGAATATTTGTACAGTCATGAAAACTTTGGACTCGGTCAGATATGCACATGCATTATTAGCATGTAATTTACAGTATTTAATTATTTCGCAGAATCTACCAATTGAGTTGTTTTTTTTTTTATATAAGGTATAAAATAAAGATAAATAATTTTTAATCATAAATTTTCGATGATTATATAAATTAAAAAATTAAATGAGATTTTATTAAAAATAGAATCACTAATAGAAACCATTTATTCAAATAAAAAATTAATTTTTTATAACTAAAACAGAACATATATGAAATTTCAACTTAATAATTATAAATAAATATTTAAAAATAACTTGTACCTTAAGTTAATCTCCAGCTAATTTTAAAAAAATAATAAGCCTTTATTTTAAAGTGTATAAGCCTTTATTGTTTATAAGGTTACACTGACCTCTCCTGTGTAACAAACACGAGCAGCAGAAAGCCTAATCAACAGTATATTAATCTACTGAATCAAGCTATACAAAGAGCTAGGAATTATACGACTAATTTCTTTCTACTCAGTATGAGTGATATGAGTAATTTCTACACCAGATGCCAGTATTGTGTCATTACTTACTGGTTACAGTCAATCTGATATAATTCGCTTTCGAAAATGACAAACCATACTCAAAAATAAAAAAATTCTATACCAGGTTTATTAGAAAAAGTGGGAAGCGCAGTAGTTTCTCATTGTCTTCTTGTTGCGTATGAGTACATAAATCTCACCAAAAATGCACGCGGTATTCAGTTTTTATTTTCATAGGGCTACTTGCATAATTGCATTTATTCATAAAGCTGTGTAATAAACATCTTTAGTCTCGGAGAAAGTAATTCTAATCCCCTTGTGTTGTTCATGCTTTTATGAGTAATAGCCATATGAAAGGCAAATCGGACAAATAGTGCAAAGGAACAAACTACAATAACTCATGTATGTTAATATGTACATCATTTATTATAAAGAGTGTTTCAGGGAGGCAGGGAAAGAATTTCAGGATTTGTCGAAAAAATAAAAATAGCGAATAAAGTTTATTTGTAAGCACTAGCTGCACGGCGTGCCTGCGGAAGCGTGCCGTAGGCCCTACAGGCAGTTGTCCTGGAGGGCGGCGTCTCGGAATTGGATTATTAGGTGTCAAAAATTGAAACCCTCTTGTGTAAAAATATTTTTTTTTGAATCATGAAAACTGATATAAGGAAAGTTAACTTAGAAATTTAACTCCAAAAATTGATACTAACGAATCGGGATTTTCCAGTAGTGATCGGTACATTCCGGTGCTAAGCTAACGGGAACGCACACACAGACACGCATATAAATGCCGTTTAGTAAGGTAAATGAATCCAGAAACGCTTCGTTGTCGAATTATAGTTTGTAAAATGTTTCGCCCTGATTGCTTCTTCAGGGTAAAATGACGCTACACAGAAATTTTTTAAACTAAAAATAAGATGGAATTTGATGGTTTGATACGGTTTTTTAAATGAAAAAATTGAATAAAACAGATCCTAAAATTGTATTTTTTTTTTTTTTTTGAGAAAAGTATTGTAAAAATTAAAAAAAAATGACGAACAATTAGGTTTGACGAACCCTTGTTTCTTTTGAATTTATTGTTTATCACACTTTTTAGGTTTGACAAACTATATTAAATTGTCAAAATAAAATTTTGCTACAATATTTGTACTCACTATTGTGCTTTTTATGTTGTGGTTTTATTCATAGTACTGGACATTATATTATGATTTCTAATTCATTATTGATTAGACTGTATCAATGCTTATCCTATATTTGATTTGTTGATGTTAGAATGTAATGTAGGTGTTTCAAGGGAACTCCTTTATAATGTAGGTGATTATTGTCATGAAATTTACTTAAGGTTTCTAATCCACGAAACAGATTATAAATATAATATGAGATAAAAAAAAAAATTGTAGACGATTTTTATTTTGCAAAAAATGTAGTAAATACCGTCAACTGAACTTATTGAAGGGTTTAAGGAATTTTACTTTTATTAAAAACGAAATGTACAGAAACGTGGCAGAAAAATTCGGTATTATAATTTTAAGCTAAACCTGGAATCATTTTAATACTGATAAGATTTAGAAACAAATTTAATTATTAAAATAAAATAAATAAAAAACATTACAAATTTATTATTAAAATAATTGTTCAAAATGTCCTCCTTCCTTGTTTTCATTACATTCCGCTCCATTTAAATTTCCATTGGTAATTCTTCTTGATGTATTAGGGTTGTTTCATATAATTTCAATGTTTCAAAGCCTTCCCGTTTTTTTGTTTCACTACATATATTTAAGCAGCTTAACGAAAATTTACTCATCAATAATGTGCTGTTCACATCCTTTGGTACAAATGCCTTGATCTCTCGAGGGAACCAATTCCTAAGAGGGGCCGAGAAGTTATACATGAGTAAAGTTATTCAACTCACTTATTTCAATTAAACGGTCTTTTTTTAACAGTAGTATTATTGTACAAAATATAATGAAAATTGATTATCTTACACACACACACACACACAGATATATATATATATATATATATATATATATATATCGTTTCTGTAATATTATATTTCAAATGTAATAAATAATATTCTACAATCCAATCCTTACAAAAATAAAAAATAAAATCTTATGTGGACAACACATGACTTCATTGTACGTCTATTAAATTACATATACACTTTTTTTTAATACATAATTTTTTTCTTTAAGTACATAAAATTTTATTTCATTAATAACTCCGGATATTTTTTCTTTTTTTTTATTGTTATTATTGAATTATTATTTATTTTATTTTTGTTTATTTTTTTTTAAATCAGAGGTTAATTATTAATAAATCAATGTATTTAAATTAAAAAATAAAAATAAAGAAAAAGGAGATGAAATCGGATTCGAACTGATGTACCTATCTCTTGAAAGATCCAAATACATCATTAATTAAAATTTTATTTGGCTATAACTCTGGAACCAATGAAAATAAGTACTACTAATAGTATATCATTGAAAAGCTGTCAATTAAGGCTTATTACTGCACTTAAGAAAAAGTCCAAAATCCAATTTTTTTTGGATTTTGGGCTCTCTTGGTCAATTTTGATCTAGTCGCTGCCATTCAAAATGGGAGTTGCTCAACTAGCTGTTACAACAGCCCTAAATCCAAAATTTCAACATCCTATGGTAATCGTTTTTGAGTTATGCGAGACACATACGTACATACGTACAGCTTATCCAAGCCGAATTGGCACAGATCTGGTGAACAGCCAGATCTAACGAGCACGGGATTATAATACCATTCGATTAAATACAGTATGTATACGGTACAACTGTTGTTTATTCCAATCAATGAACAAATTCACATCTTGTATTTATTAGTTACTTATTTAATCCTGAGTTTATATATTATTAAATTAATAATTTATTTCTTTATTGGATAGTGAAATATATGTGTTATGCAATATTATGCAGACTAATCGGCTGTTAATGATTAGTGTTTAGTCATAAATGTATTAATTTATAACTTTATAACTGTATAAATTATCCAAGCCAAACACGCAAAAGATCAAGACTGATGTCTACTGTTTATGCTACGCTCTTCGCCCTTTGTTCTGGGAGGTATAGACTAAAGAGTGGGGCGCATGCACCCCAATCTTTAGGCCATTCTTCATGCATATGGAAAGATTGGCAAAAACATAAAATTTTTAATTTCAAGCTATGATTTTCACATAATCTCATATATCACCATCAAAGCTTGCCGTCAACTCTATTCTGAGATACCATCCTAAGAATATTTTTTAACT
Source organism: Lycorma delicatula (assembly GCF_047948215.1). NCBI lineage: Eukaryota > Metazoa > Arthropoda > Insecta > Hemiptera > Fulgoridae > Lycorma > Lycorma delicatula. Next base: position 55,833,650 of record NC_134460.1, on the reverse strand, counting down.
TTTAGTCCGTTTAGTTTAAGAGTAGTGTTTTAAAAATCTTTTTTACATATTTTTTATTTTCTACTTTTTAATTTTCATAAGTTTATACTTTACAGCTTAGAGCTGTAAACGCACAGTTTTGAGCGCATTTAGCGAAATGTCGGATCGGTAGGTTTTACGGTGGATGAGTGCAATCAAAACATAGGGCTAAACGATTTAATTTGCGATAACCAAGATCCGTTCAATCGAAAGTGTACCCGATGCATTAAAAATGTTAGCGCTTGACCTGCTGATACATACGTCGTTTGAATCGCGAAAATCAGACGAGAAACTGCCGAGATATTACGGTAGCACCCCATCGCACCCCCTCACCAATTTCCGAACGGCGCTCCAGAGGCACTTGAAAACATTATCATCCGACGGGTACAACTAGGAGCGGATGGGGTTGTATGCAGGTGGTCGAAAAAATTTTTCATAGCGCTAGGACCGACCGTTTTCGAGATATTTGCGATTTTCGTCTGAAAATTTGAATCCGGTTAAAAAGCAGTAAATTTTCCAAAAACTTCGGTCATGAGTTTTAGATTCAAACTTACCGAATCAGGTTATTTTTCATTAAGAAAATTTCTTTCATTAAGAAAATATGCATGTAAACGAGGTTGCATAAGTTCAAGGAGAATATTTTCACTTAACAACTTAGCAACTTAGGAGCACCTTAGCGACTTGAAAATGTTGCTACAATGTGTTGTCATTAGGAGCAAACCTGTATGAAAAATTTCAGAGTGAATGGATAAGCGGAAGTGCTTCAAAATTCGACTGAAAGGTTCCGTACCATGAATCACACATACATAGTCCAAGAGCGAGTTAATATACTGTATACATATATATATAAATATATATAATGTAAAACGTCTTCCACAAGTAGCATATTATAGCCCCGCGCTAGCTAGGCAACCATCGCCTAGAATTAATCTGTGCTAATTCGCCTTGGACAAGCTACGTACGTACATGCAGACGTCACGCCGAAAATAATCGAAGTGGATTTAGGGATGGTCAAAATGGTTATTTCCGTTGAAATCTGAAAACCGAAATTTTTCGCGATCACAATACTTCCTTTATTTCGTACAAGGAAGTAAAAATTAAATACTATTTTACGTAAGATTAGTGATTAAAAAATATTTTATTGTTGTAAAATTAAGATATAAATCAACGGTTAGTTAATTTGTTTTTTCAGTACCATATTTTTTAAATATTCTCTAGAGTTTTAAATTAGTACTATTATTACACACTACTATTCACTATTAGGTAATTTTTTATTACGTGATATTAACTTTTTAATTTTGAAATATTTTTTAAATTATTTTTGATATATATATGTTAAAAAAAATTGCTTGGTGTCTTTATGCCTATTTTTATGATTAAATTATTTTATTTTACTTTATTTTTTGTTTCTTTGTTTTTAATTTTTTTTTAAGGTTTGATCTTTCCTTTATGCTTTAAGTTTATATGTATTTATAATTTTAATACAAGGTATAAATACGTAACCATATAATCCACAAGTTTGATTTTTAATTTCCCTTTTAACCACATATTTTTGAATACCACCTTAAGTAAGTTTTAAAAATTGTGATTTCTTTTATAGTAATTATTTCTGCCTTCATTTATTTTACAATTTTCAAATAATCATATTCGTAGTGTCACTTAAATTTCACTTACAATTTAAACCAATCATTTGATATAATTTTCTTGCAGAGTAGAACAACCATTCTGAGATTTTAAAGGTTCAAAACCAGTGATTATATCACTAAAATACAGCACCTTTTTAGAATAGTACGGTAATACTAGCATAAATGAAAAAATGTTTTAAGTTGTAAAGATAATTTTTTTTTGGGTAAGATTGTTGTTTTTTCTCTTCCCCGTACCATTTCCTTTTTCTATGAGATAGTTATGGAGAAACCATACAAATTTTAGTAATCTAATGCTCCTGGCGTTATCAGACGTTACTTAGATTTTTAACAAATTTAACCTCACAAAAAAGAAAAATAATTCTAATTAAAACTTAAACTCATTTTAATTATTAATCCATCATCATCATTAGAAAGTATACAGAATATACATAAGTAAATTTAAAAAAGAAATGTAATAATAAAATTTTTAAATTAATTGTATTTACAAAATTCCAAAAAGCAACAGTATTTTGGAGGTTTGTAAAAAAATCCCTTTCGGCATGCCGGAAGGCGGAGGTAGATTTCACCGGTGATAAGTAGGGTATAAAAAAGATTTCTACCTTAAAGTCGAGAAAAACTTCAAAATTACTCAACACGACAATGCTTACATGTGAAAAACTTTTCAAATGTTTAGCATTCGATAAGCCCATCTTACAATTGCATCAACATTTTCGTCATCCCATGCCGTAAGGGTTGGTCATATAAGAAATTGTTTCAGATAAAAGTTTTAGATAATGGTTGGAGGACTTAAATCCACTTTAAACCGGTTCGGTACTGTGCCTATCAAAGGAAATATGACTTTTTTGTCTTCGAAACCCCATTTTTCCACCTTCTGGGCCAATGGTTGGTGTAATCAAAAAACTTTACTTACAAAGTTTACGCTCTTATCCAAAGAATAGTAGGAATTTTTAATGAATTCGATATTATACTTAATAAGAAAGTTATAGCGATATTTTGTTTTTTGCAAAAGCCCCCCTCCCGCCATTTTAACCACCAAGTCCGATTTAGCCCATTAACGAACTCGACCCAGATTTTGGGTCTTTATATTTTATGTATTAATTTGAAAGTGACTGGCGCAAAATCACGGCAGTTATCGTGTCCACAAGAAAGTGAAATATATATATATAAACTTTTGAACTGGCGGTGGTTTTGGGATCTGCAAGTTGTGAAACGGGAAGATATGTCGAAATTTCCGGAAGTCGAATCATGGTACCCATTACAATAGGTGGATTTCATAAGAAATATATCTAAATACGATCGATTTAGACAATGCCGATTATAAAAATCCCTAAAAATATAACACTTTTTTGTGTTTTTACTTTTATTTTAAATCCTGCTAAAATAAAAATAGATGTTTTCATGTGCCTCAAAAATATTTATCAGTTGAAATTTATTATCATATATTTTTTCATTTATTTCTTTATTAACTTACTTTTTCTGCATTGTCTCATTTTGATGAATAGTTACTTATAAATCCAAATTATTGTCGAGATTTAGATTTTAATTGAACATTTTCGAGCGAAATATTAATTTCTAATTTATTTCAATAACCGTTTACCACAACTGTTTATATTTTTATAACTCCTTTTGGTTCATAAAACTAATATTGAAATTTTGTAAATTAAAGAAAAGATATATATATATATATTCAAAAGTAAGACTTTAACCAGCACTTGAGACAATAAATGGGCTATAAAAAAAGTTGATATACAAGAAAGTGAATTTAGAGATAAGAATTTCTGAACGATGAAGAGAGAAAAATATTCATAAGGCAATAACTGGAAATATTGAATAGCTCGCATGTCTTTTAAGTTTATTTTCCACCACTTTGAATCTGGACATGCTAAGATTTTAGATTTTCCACTTATTATTTAATAAAAATTCTTTCGCCAATATCGCCCAAAAAGCCTTATCTTCTAAAATATTTGGCAATTCAAATTTTATTTATTTATTTTGTTTAAATAAATCCAGTTCAGTAAGTAAGTTTATTTATTTATTTTTTAGTCTTTTTCTAATCAAATTAATTTAGACTCCTGTATTACATCAATATCAGTAATTTTCAATGCAAATTTACAATTATTTCAATCTCTAAACAAGGCTTCTACAAAATTAATTTTTGCTCATGAACTAATCGTAATATTTCTTGTACATTATAGCAAACATATATTTCAGTCTTTCGTTCATAATATTTAATAATACTAAATTAATTATCCATTTATTTTTTATCCAGTTGTTTATTACTTATAAGAATTTTGCTAAAGCTGATTAATACCGTTTTATAAATATTAAATTAGCATTTTGCTGTATTAAAAAAATCTTTATGTTTTAGTTAAGAGAATAATATAAAGCCTATATTGCGTAGTTAAAATAACCTTAGCATCTTTATATTGGACTTCTTCCGAACCCAGTTCGGGGAAAAACTGATGTACGAATTTTTTTATTAATTTAATTATTTATTATTATTTTAACAGTAGATTTTATTACAAAATAAACGCAAAAATCGTTTGAAAAATTGTATAGGAATGCAAAAAGCTACAGGACGTTTAGTTAAGCAAAAGTGAAAGAAAAATAAATGTAACGGAATAGTAACGAATTGTTACAAAGTATTAATGTAAATCTGTGCAATTAATAATTAAAAAAACAATTGATAAATAATTAATATCAGCGATTCAAAATAATTTTAAAAAAAAGTTAGATTCTATTAAAATAGAACTTCCAGTACAAACTCAACGGGTAAGAGAATTGAAAACTTATTATAGAATACAATACACATATATAAACAGATAAAATGGTGAACAGAAATTGGGAGAAGCTGAGAAAGGAGAGAGAAAATGAATCTCATCAGCTAAGACACGTTAACAGAAAGAGAAGAGTACGGAAGACAGAACTGTGATGTAAAACGAGTATTGTTATGGTATGCTAAGTAAGCCAAGCAGTACACGAAAGGGTAGGGCGTCAGTGACAATGTGTTTCCGCACCTGGTGTCTAGTGTCTACAAGAAAATGTGACAAGAGGACACCTGTCGACAAACTACCCTCCTAAACATACGAACACAAACACACAATGACACATAAACAAATGTATACTAACAACGATTTACCTTTCTCGTCATTAAACAATGCAACGACCATATTTAACCGTAATCCCAGATGTTACTGTAGAAATTTAACTGGCAACTTGGAGACATTTATTAATAGAAATAGTCTTATAAAGAAACATCGTTTACCGTAATCCAGCATTAAAAATTAACATATATATAACGTAATGTAACAAATATTTATACCAAAATAAGTAAACGTTTATAATTAAAAATAAATAAAAAATTGTCTAATAGGATTAACTATTATATTATTCGGGTAGTTAGAAATCTGCACCTTTAAATACTAAGAAATATACTAGTCTTAAATAAATTGCGTAATATATTCAAGGGATATTTTTATTTGTTTTTTTTTTTTTTTAATTATTTATCTAAGTTTAATCAATATGTATATTGTTTTGTAGCGCAGCAGTTTCCCTCCTTTTATTTATTTTTTGATTTATATTTACTCGGAAATATAAACAAGTGCACCTTTTTTTTGATTCGAAGCCAACAGGCAGATGCATACTTTGTTAACATAGTGAGATCATTTGTTTAAAGAATAAGCAAAAAAATCATGCATTTACCGTGAGTAGAATTTAGAATATTAATGTTATTGTTATATTTCAGGAAAGATATTTACAGTGTATATTTCCACGTAATTTTATATAAAAATAATTATTTATATATATATATATATATATATATCAATCATTATGGTCAAAGGAATTTTTATCTAAAACTTTTCTTGAAAACAGAAATACTTAAAAGCAAACTTTATACAAAAGAATGAAAGTCAAACAGACTCTTTGAAATGGTATTTCTTTTCTTTCTGTCGATCAATGTTTAAAGACGTTATCATAAATTAAACCAAAATAAAAAACACATATAAATCCGAATTCCTAGTTTTTCGCTTCACTCACTCATTATAAAAAGTAAGTCTTCCATAAACTTGAATTTTATTAAAATATTATTGAATTTAAAAAACAAACAAAAAGGAACTTTTTTATATAAAAATTCCTTCTCTTTCATCTATGATCTGAGTTTTATTTTTTTTTTTACTTTTGAAATATTTATGAAAATCCAACTATTATTTTACACACACATACAGACATACACAAACACACACACACACACACTACTGCAAACCGAAGAGATTATTTATTAAATTATGTTACACAAAGAAAATACAATCTATATGCAAAAACCCAGTCGGACTGGAAGTTTTTTTGAGAATAAAAACCCTTAATTAGGATATTGCGAAATAATCAGTGTTGTGAATATTAAATTAATACTGTTTTTTGTTAAATTAATTGTTTTAAATCCCATATTGTTCAAATAGTTTTAGATTTTGATTTTTAAGGGCTACGTTTACAATTTGCATGTTTTTGCAAATGTCTTAGTGCGTATTACTAGTTACTATGAGAATATTTAAAAAAAAAGAAGGATTCCGCAGTGTGTGTTTGTATAATCTCCTTTTTTTTATCTTTGCTGAACTTGTGTCAATCAGGGATATTTGTGCAATTTTTTCAGATTAATTTGTATACTTCTTTGTTGCGGTTGTGTTAGTTAACATTTCAAAGAACGAACAGTCGTTACTGAATTCAATATGCATGTATGTAAACACTTTTTGTCTCTGATTTTGATTTTGATTTCGGATTCGGATTAGGCATCGTTAGAAGATTACAAAGATACACGAATGGCTACGATCGGCTGTCAGATTTGTCCACAAGAAATTTTTAAAAATGACCACAAGTTTAAATCGTTGTAATAATCATTATTATGCAATAATGGTTTAAACTATCAAGTTGATTCAAACGCAATAATGTGAGGTTTATTAAAATGCATGAAATATATAAATATCAATTTAGTAAATCAAGTATAAGACCTAAGAATGGCGGAAGACTAACTTTTTAATAATGAAAGTTGTTTTTTTTTTTTAAATAATTGAAAAAAATAAAATAGCCACGAAACCGCCAAAATACGAGTTCAATATATTATATTAACTTAACATATGTAAAACCCAATAAAGATTAATTAAAAACATAAACTCATTTGTGCTACCTGAAGATTTAAAAAAAAATATTTAATTTAAAATTAGATAAATGTATAACGTTTTAATTGTAATATACGATAATGAAACGATTATTTAACCAACGTCATATAAGACTATAAATTATGATTAACATAATATACTAGAAGTTATTTAATCGGTCACCTAATTACGGTCACGTGATCTAAGGGAACTTTCAAACATAAAAATAATCCCTTTAATTTTTATGTAACCTTAATTTACAACAATGAAATTGTTAATATTATTCAACTAATTATATTATAATGAAATATATTAAACATTATAATTACACATATATTACATACCGAATGTGTACATTCAGATTGGCGTGGATAGGAGAGTTATGTGGCAACTGCTAGAAGAAAAAAATGTGGATAAAACGGACATCCAGATGGTTAAAGCTGTGTGTGAGGGGGAAACAGAATTGTATCAGGACAAGGCTGGGAGTGGGGTCAGATTGGTTTGAGATAGAGACTGGGTTGAGAGAAGGAAGTGCAATTTCTCCACATTTATTTATAATAACTATGGATGGCATCTTCAAGAATGTTAAAAAGAAAATACCAGAAGGAACGAGCAACTTGTTATTTACAGACGATCTGGTTATATAGAGGGAGTCTGAAAGGGATGTAGAGTATGCAATAAATGTCTGTAAGTGAAGAAATTCAGAAATGTGGCATGCAGTGCAAGACTCAAAAAGGAAAATTCAATAAATATGGAATGGTGTAAAAATTGAAAGAGTAAAAGAGTTTACTTATCTGGATACAGATTTTTCTGAAGATGATGAGAAAATGGTTAAAGTAGTAAGTAGAAGAGTACAGAAGGCAAGTTAATTCTATCAGAAGAAGTCTGAGTTCCGTTAAGGAATACTTTTGCAAGAGATTTATGGAGAAAGCCTTCTTTGTGCCAATTCTTACCTACGTGGCAGAAACCTGGACAGGTGCAGAAAAATGGAGGATCGAGTACAGGCAGCAGAAATGAGATTCAAGAAAAGCATGCTAGGGAAGATAAGAAGGATTGGCCAATGAACAATTTGATTAGAGAGGAACTGAAATTGAGAAGCCTTGTTAAGTCAATTGGAAGATCTAAGCTCATTGTTTTGAGTATACTGAAAGTATGGGTGAGGAAAAATTTTCAAACAGGATGCTGCATATAGAGGAAACAGGTAGAAGACCAAGGCAAGAGCACGAATGAAATGGGTAAATACAGTGATGGAGAGAATGCGTAAGAGAGAGGGTGTGATGAGAGTAATAGAAGAGAAGTGGGTCATGGATCGCGACAGGTGGAGGGTTTTTGTAGAAGGCCCAACCGGATGAAAATTGGATTAAAAGCAACTGACGATGATGATATTCTGAGATATACTATACTTACATACAGAATTTATAAATAGCAATTTCATTAAATCAAATAATGATACTCAAATATATTATACAAATATGTAATATGCAATATGTAATAATCTGGGTTATTATTTGTAAATTAGAGATAGAAATAATAACTTAGAGATAAAGGTAATAACTTTATTAGAAATGAATAGATAATTGAGAGAACAGCAATAATAATAAAATTGCTCGTTCAGAAAACATTTAATAGACTTTTCATTAATAATTTGTTCATTTTGTATTTTTCTTTTGTAACTAACAGAAAATTTCTTGAAATTTTTTTCAATTTTGCATTACTGTTGATTGATATATTTTAATTTTTGTAACACTTTCTGACAATAGGTATATTTTTTATTTTGTTCTGTTATTTATTTAAAAACTTCTATTTAAATAATTTTACAGTCCTATGTAATTTTAAAACTTTAATAAATGTTGACCATTTTAAAATGGTAAATATAAAAAAAAGTTTCATAGACTCGAACTGTTATTTTTTAGTTAAAGACATGCGTCAGAGTTGTTTGTTCTTTGTGATCACGAAAAACACAGCAAAATTTAAAAAAAATGACTCCTTTAATATTAAAAGCACTTCGCCGATTTCCGTGGCGGAGTGGTAGCGTCTTGATCTTTCATCCGGAGGTCCCGGATTCAAATCCCAGTCAGACATGGCATTTTTCATACGCTACAATATTCCATTTCGTTAATGGTTACAATATCCTATCCGCAGTGGCTTCACGCTACTGCATCACGCTTATATGGCAATATCAAGTCAAAAAAAAATAAAAATACTAGATTATTATAAAAAATGAAAAGCGTTTATAATAAGTTAAAATTAATTGTTTGCTGTCAGATTAAAAGTAGAACAAATATTAAACCTAATTTTAGTTGTAAAACATAAACACTCTTAAATGTATACCTATCGGATACAACATGAAGTAATACTGAAACTTTAACATAAAAATGAGTAGAAAACTGAAGACTGAAGCTTCGTTATTAAGCGTGAACAATGACGAAAATGAATCTGTCATGTATGTTTTACGATAGGACGGATTAATTCGCAGCTACAGAGGCAGCATACGCAAAATTCATACGTTTAAATATCGTGAAAGACAAATATGGTAGTAGTTTATTTTCTTATCCACTTTCTATTGACATCTAGAAAAGTCAGTATTCAGAAATTAAAGGTACAGATTTTAATTTTATTAGCATTCAAAATTTACTGCTCTTCACCATTACACCAAGCCCTACAACAATATATATATATATATATATATATATATATATATATATATATATATATATATAAGTATATACATATACGTGCGCGCGCTTGAGTGTGTGTATGTGTGGGGGATAAATGACTTATTTTACGTATATTTTCTCAGAAGTTAAATAAGGGCGATGAATCCTAAGAAAAGTATTCCCTTATTAATTAAAATAGGGTGAGTACTTAATCACACCCTACCAGCGTGCATATGATCATTAGATATCATCTGTACAACGCTTTTTAACCGTTAAAAACGATCTTTGTTAAGTAAAAACGAGATAAGCTGAAGATAACGGACTATTACTTAAAGACATCTGTACTACAACGGCTAAGCAGTACTCCGTACTTTATCACCACTTAATATCATACGCTAAACTTTTCAATTTATATTCTATCCAGGAGTTATAACGAGATATATTTTAGGTTCTACGATGAACCAAGGTCACAAGTTTTGTTACTGTACTTGATATTCATTGTCGCAGGTTTATGATCTATATATTCTTTTATTTCATAAAATATAATGGAAATTTTTAGTAATATTAATTGCAAACAGATAAAATATTTTAATAAATTTTTCGGGTAAAGGATGCTATAATGCTGCTTAATTCTTTACCGAATCAAAAAAAAGAAAAAAAAAAAGAATTAAAATATGTTCTGTGTTTATTTTACAATTTTATTATGCTTTATAATAAGACAAATTGATAACTAACAATGGAAAAAATTGAAAATTATTACATATGTCTCACAAAACGAGAAAAACCTTTAATCCTGGTGAGAAAAATAATTTTCATATTTTCGTTGAAATCCTCGTCTGTAATTATATACATCATACTTTTTCATTGAACAAAATAAAATTCAAAAAATTAATATGAACGAAATTTTAAAAAAACATCTTAAATGAATAACTTTTACCACTGTCCAGTAAGTTTTTACCAAATAAAAAAGTTATCAAATTTATTAATTTCTGATAAAAAACAACAAAAAAAAAACACTTCGAAAGAAAAACAAGGAAGTTGTTTTTACAGATGGACAGAAGTAAAAGAATTAAGTATAAGAATAATAGTGGAAAGAGGAATGAAACTAGTAATGAAGGAGTTGGGAGAAAAAGTAAACAGTATCAGGTAAAGAACAATAATAAATAGAAGGAAGAGAAAATAATAAAATAAAACAAAGAAGATACCAGGAAGTGGAAGATAATTATAACAGTAAAGGAAAAAGAAAGACAAGGATACAAAAAAAGATGCTGAATTGTAGAAAGAAAAGTAGATGAACGTTAATAGAAAGGAGCAAGAAAAAAGAAAAATATTATAAAAAAGATATTAATAATTCTTAAAAAAATATTATTAAAAATAAAAAATTAACCTACCAGTAAATTGAAAATATTACTTAAATATTGATAATTTTACATTAAAAAAAAGAAGATATTCTACGTTCTACAACTGGGTGTTAAAATTGAGAACTTACTAATTTACTAATGATTTTTTTTGTCTTTACACGAAAATAAAACAATTAATATTTTATTTATTACAAAATAATTTTTGGAGTTCTAACTGGGCAATATATAGAAATATAACTAATAAAAGAAAATTAGTATTTAACTGAAAACATAATTTGATACGAGTTTATTTTTTCAAAAGCAAAAGAAATCATGATGGATGGAAATAATAATTACAACAGATTTAATAAAAAGAAAAATAACAATACAGAAATAAATTAGAATTTATGACGAATAAATATGTAACTCAAGAATTTTAGACATTTAAAATCCTTTTGAGATGACAATTTTCCATGATTCTTAAGAGAATAAAAACGTTTTTGATAATAAAGCTATTACTATAATACAAGACATCTAAATAAAAGAAAAACCACTGAATCTAATTAACAAGCACTGGTAAAAGGATAGAATGAACTGGAATGTAATATCTAAAATAATAGTATCCGTAGTAATTGTTTTCCGTTATTATTATTATTATTACAATTATTATTATTATTATTACAATTACAACTTAACTGTTATTACAGTACTTTTTCTATTTGTAAAATAGTATAATAATTTGAATCAATAATAAATGAAAGAAAACTGGATTACTTCTATAATACATTCGTAAACGACGTAATTTTAATATGTCAATATGAAACTTGGTATCTAAAATATTTGATATAATTAAAGGTTTTCAGCAATTTTTTTTTAATGGTAATTCGAAGATTATAAAAAAGGCAGTTATGTTTAAATATCATAAGATTCATACCAACATAGTTTGCAGTTGAGTTTAAATTTTAAGAAATTAAGAATTTAAAATTATTACTGTAGTCTATGTGAAAAAATATTATATTTTTTCACATGTTTATATTATATGGGTAATATTTTTTTACACAAGTTCTTTTAAATTGTTAATTATAACAAAATAATTAAGGCAAGTCACTCTTAAATGTATAATTTAATTGCTTTTCAACAACCTACATCGAAAAATAAATTAGGAATACGTTAAATTTGAGAAATATTTGTTAAAATTAAACTTACTTCTTCTTATAGCTAATTACGGCTTATGGTTCTTTTTACTCGAAGATGAAAACATCTGATGAGGACAACAAATGACTTCCTTGTACGCCTATTAAATTACATATACACACTTTTTTCTACACTTCGTTTAAACTCTTCATTTGAAAGTGAAATACGATCCCCCAATTCTTTAATAAAGTGGACAACTACACAATTGCTAAAATATTAGTTTTTATTAACATCAAATATTTATACAATTATTAATTCAGTAATCTTAACTGAAATACTTGGCTCTATTTACCTAAAAATCCCTTTATTACTCTTTAAATAAATGTAATTCTTATATCGATCTAATATTATGTTTTTTTAAAATTATTACGATGTAATCATCAACAAAATGAAAAACAAAAACGAATAATCAGATGTTTCACCATATCTGATGTACACACCACGACTTACTTGTACGTCTATTAAATTTCATATACACATTTTTATAATATGAAAAGTAGATAAAATTTTATTTCATTAATAACTTCTGACATTTATTCATTTTTTTTATTATGGAATTATTATTTATTGTAAAAACGTTTTTACAATCACAGGATAATATTTATTAATAAATCAATTTATTTAAATTAAAAATTGTTAAAAATAATGTCTAATTCTAAACGATGTGCCTTCCCCTAATAAGATTCAAATATTTCATTAATTAAACTTTCATTTGGCTATAACTCTGGAACCAATTAAAATAAGTACGACTTATGGTGTATTGTTGAAAAGCTATCAATGAGGGCTTATTACTACAATTAAGAAAAAGTCCAAAATCCAAATTTTGGGATTTTGGAATTTTTTGGACACTTTTGGTTCAGTCGATTCCAATCCAAACGGGAAGTGCTCAAACAGATGTTACAGCACTTCTAAATCTAAAATTTCAACATCCTACGGCTAGTAGTTTTTGAGTTATGCGAGATACATTCGTAGGTACTTACAGACGTCACCCCGAAACTAATCAAAATGGATTCAGGGATGGTCAAAATGGATATTTCCGTTGAATTCTGAAAACCGAAATTTCTCACTATCACAAAAATTCCTTTACTTCGTACAAGGAAGTAAAAATAAGTAAATTTTCATGGAGGAGTGGAAGCGTTTCGGTCTTTGAAAGACCTAGTTGAACCCGGCCAGGGACTGCTTTTTTCATACGCAACAAAAATTTAATTTTTCTATATTTGCAGGTAAAAGCTTCTGTGAATAATTAATTCATTACGAAACAAATAAATAAAAATAATTTATGTAATATTTCCGAAAATTGAAATCTTTATTTTTATGGAATTTTATTTTTTAATTTTAATTTTTACGATATAAAACTATTTTTTCTCTGAAAATCCATGTATTATTCTCTCTTGAATTATTAATCGATTATAAATTAAATTGTAAATATTAAATATTGGTTTAACGAATTTATCTTGTTTTAAGTATGAATTGCATTGATGCATATGTAAATTATATGTATAAAAATTATACATACACTGATATTTTAAATTTGTGTAATAAAAAATTTTGTTTTAGAAATTTTTCGTCATTATCATTCTTTTTTATTAGTACATATGATAATTGAAATTTATATATATATATATAAAATATAAAATAATTGTAAAGTTTATTATCTGATAAAGGCTTTTATTTGCTTAAACACTAAATCAGAGTACACATTCTATACGATTATAAAAATAAAAGAATTAATAAATAAAATTAAAATTATCACTGTTGTTATTACTTTTAATACTCCTCAATCCAGGCTTCTGAAGTAGTTTACTATATAGTACAAAAGTACCTGAACAAGAAAAAATGTTAATATTCAAACAAAACATTAGGACATATAAAATGGAACTGAAGATATAGAAAGGAAATCAAATACCCGGGATTAAAAAAAAAATAAAATAAAAGCGAAAGCATAAAGAACCGTTTCAAAGCAGTCAGGAAATTGATAAAATAACTAAAAGGATAGAAAATAATATAAGGACTATAGAAAAACTACGGGACTAATTTATATTACAAACGTAGAAAAAAATTGCAGTTACTATTTGTGATGAAAAAAAAGGAAACTTCACGGAGGGTCGAAAATTAAAACTGTATTACTATTTTGCCATAATTTTTTTTTTCTGAACCGTTTTCAAATCCATTAATCATATACAAAATAATACTGTGTATCAGTTTAGTTTTTAAAATTTTTACGTAATTATAAACATTAAAATTTTAATTGAAAATTGATCTAAGAAGAAATACGAACTTTTTTCCTCTTAACCTTTTTCTGTTTTTTGTTTTGCTTCCGGGACCAGCGTCAGGATTACTTAAGAGGATGAATGAGGATGATATGCAAGAGTGTAATTGAAGTGTAGTCTTGTACATTCTCAGGTCGACAATTTCTGAGATGTGTGGTTAAATGAAACCCAACCACCAAAGAACACCGTTATCCACGATCTAGTATTCAAATCCGTATAAAAGTTCAAAACCTTTACTAGGATTTGAGCCTTAGAACTTTCAAAATAGACTTCGAAATCAGCTGATTTGCGATAACGAGTTTAACCACTAGACCAACCCAGTGGGGTTTTTGCTGTTAACCTAATTCATACTAAACCAACCATCATAAAGTGGTGAAATATATAATGTACATATTTTCTATATGAAAATATAAATACAAGTTGTACGAACAAGTTTCTTAATATTTTAATTTTGTAATTTAACAACTTCTAACTGAATAAATTTATTAATAGAAAAATGTCTTTAATCAATTAAATCTAAATACGATTAGTGTTCCCAAAAATGTTTAATTTAGCAAGAATAAAGAGAAAACATTATATAGTTAATAAAATAATTTAGATTACATTTTTTTGCGGTTTCATCTGCGTAAATTCGAGTTAGGTTCCAAAAGGCTTATTTTTAATCAATAGAAAAAAATGAAAAAATATGAGTAAATTATTTAATATTTACCGTTAACAAACAAGGGTCATAAAATAATTAAAAAGACAAATGGAAACTACTATTTAATAGAATAAACTGAAACTGTCTGACGTTCAAGTTGGCACGCCTGATATAGAAAATATCAGCTGTTCGAAAAAAATTTCCAATATTACAACCTCTTTTTCTTAATTTCAAAATGTCGAATTCGCTTGAAAAGTGTACCGTGAAAGAAAAGCGTGCTGTGATAAATCTTTTTTTCTGAAGGTATAATACTTGCCGAAATCCACTCGCTTAATGATGTATGATAAAAAGTTTATTAAATGGGCAAAGTAGATTGAACAGTTTCAATCTGTCAGACAAGTATTTTCGAAGCGGATGACTGGTGCAAGTTTAGACTGATACTTAGAAAAATCGCATTAATGATATTATTCGCGATAGACAGCTACATAAAAATTTGCAAATTACTTAAATTTATAGTACGAGAATTTTCACTGTTCATTCCATTTTTCATACGTTAATTGCTGCAAAACGTAATCGAGGTGGGTTACGAGACAGTAGACACAAAATCACGAACACAAATTCACATTACTCCAGAACTTAAACAACGGTCTTTAACGGAAGGTTGTTTTTCAGATCGCAAAATAATTTACAATAAAACTTGGATTCATCGTTTTGAATTGAGATTGTCACAGCACGGAATTGAAAAATGCGAATTCGGCCGTCAGGAAAAAATTGAAAATCTCTGCGGTGTCCAGTAAAGTGATACCAACAGTATTTACGGACTATAAAGGCCCAATTTATAGAAATTTGAGGAACAATATATAATCAACAGCGAGTGCTATGCTATATGCTAGAAAATAAAGTGAAAGTAGCAATAAGCAGGAAAACGTTCTGATTCTCTCTCAAAAGAGATAATTCATCTGCATGGGAGGTATTGCCACATCCACTGTACAGGTCCACAGTTGTTGTTTTTTGTTTGTCCTCTTAAAGTGTTAAGTGGACAATTCTTTACGACTGGAATAGGAAAACTATCAGAAAGATGGAAAATGTGTCTAAATGTAGCGGAGCTGAAAATGAGTGTCTTAATAGATAAGTAATTTTTCTAGTCATTCGTCTCTTTTATTATTGAACGACCCTCGAAAATTAAGTTAATATGCTTCAAATATCGGCTAAGATATAAATACACAGCATGATTAATATAGTACTGTATGTAAAAAATAAACTTTTATGAAAATATACGAACAGTTTTTGAGAAATTTAGGTTTAAAATTTTTCAAATTGATGATACAGACTATCCAGACAATCAAGCAAAAACTAGATTTAGAATTCGTTTAGGGTGATTTAACTTTTGTTTTATTATTATTATTATAACAACACAGCAACTTTACAATCTGTTCAGCAAGATAATTGAACAATAAGTAAATAAGATCTATATTTGAACCAACATCAAGCAGTCACAGTCTTATCGTTAAGTCACCAGCTTAACGATAACAACGAAATGAAAGAAATAAAATAGAAGAGCACTTCGTACACGCAGACCATAAAGTCACCTAATTGAAACGATAAGGCAAACAAAGAATATTCTTGAAAAATCACTGACCAAATTACCCAGTAAATTGACCGCCAAATAATTCGAGTGCCGATCCCAATGATTTTGTTATCGTAGGCTGACCAGAGAGATTTCCTGCCGAACGGTTCGCAACTTAAGATCATTCATTATACATGAGACTATTGCTTATGTACCACGGTATGTTTAGCATTTTTTTCATTAGTTTTGTCTCGTAGCGTTCAAGTTAGTCAATACTGGAGTTGTATGCTGTACCCCACAATTCAAGTCCATAAATCCAAACAGACTTCTAAACTGATTTATAAATCAATGATTTACTTTCTACTGAAAGCCGAGATCTATGTCCTATCAGCCAGTACATCTTTTTAAACTTGAGATCCAACTGTTTCCATTTATATATGATGTGTTTCGCCCGAGTAAGTCATCGGTCAAGATGAAAACCCAAATATTTACACTTCCGAGATCCCGAAATCGGAACACTTAAGATAGAAACAGGAGGACAGTGTTCCTTACGAAGGGTGAACGTGACGTCCTTTGATTTGTTTTAGTTTATTTTTATTTTCCAACATGTAAGCTACGATTCGAGGAGAGTGATATAATCTTGACTAAAACGAGATGCAGTAGCCGGATCCTCGTGGATTTAACATGAAAGTAAATTTTTTAATAACCGATCAGAAACATAAAGATGTGTTTAATTTTCCAGCGGCATAATTCTTTTGTTTAAAAAAAATGTGTTAAAACAGAAAACTTACTGAATGAAATAGATTTATTTCAACAAGAAGAAAATTCAATTTTAATATAAGAATAAACTGAAAGTAATGATATGTTACAAGGATATCGATGGAATAAATATCGTTTAAAGATAAAGAACGATGGATAACAAAAAGTAGATCTTTTGAGATTGAAAAATCTTACAATTTAGAGGGTGAAATTACAAAGAACACAAAGCAAGAACTACATCAAAAGGATATTGCAAAGAACAAAACAATTCACCAGAAAACATGTCTTATTTATTTATTTATTTTATTTATATAATCATAGCTTGTGAAGAAGCAGACCAGTATTGTGACAATGTCATTATTTAAACCCTAATTATCAATTTATATTGTAAAATTTATCATTAAAAATAAAAAGAAAAAATAGAGAAAAAATCTTCGTAATTTAAGAAATTAAACTTTAAGTTTATCAGATATAGAAATCCTGTACATTTTGTTAAAAATTATGTTAGCTATCCTAAAACTTCGTAAATTTTATCATCCGAGAGACATTTTTATTCTTAAGTTAAACTAATTTTATTTTCTGACTGATTTACGATTGATATCACTGATCTACTCTGATAAAAACAAAATAAATATTTTTTTAAATAAGCTTTTTTTTAAAAAGACTAAAAATGTTATTATATCACGGTAAAAAAAAAAACGTTTGAATATATTACATTCTGGGTAAATAATTAATTTCAATAATAAAAAAAAAAGAATTATTATTTTTAATGTGTACGTAGCAATCTGTTCAATTAATGAACAATAAGCAAGCCCCTCTAAGCCTAATGAATAAGGATGATATATGTATGATGTGTAAGTGAGAGGTGTAGTCTTGTAAAGACTCAGGGTGGTTAATTCAATCCCAACCATCAAAGTACATCGGTATCCACTGTCTAGTATTCAAATTCGTATTAAAAAAAAACTAATTTTACTAGGATTTGAACGTTAGAACCTTCGATTTCGAAACTCAGCTGTTAGACAAGTAATTTTGCTACGAAAAATTTACCATTAATCTAGCTAGGTGGGCAAGATAAAGACGAGAAAAAATTATATTAATCTTTTTATTATTTGAATTGATTTCCAAAAAAAGGTTTTCATCTTGGATATGTATATTTTTCCTTTTTTAAGTTTTATTAAGGAATTTCTTCTGTTAGTTACGTAATTAAGTTATTTCTAGACGAAATCATTGCAAGATTTTTTTTTAACCAAAAATAAAATGATAAAATAGATAATTTCTAGACACTTTTTAGATATTTGTCATGATTAATTTAGATTATTATATTTTTACAGCATACAAATGTATAACCTGAAATATTCAAAGTATTTTCACGTAAAATTTCTAGAAATATTGATATAAAAGGAATAAAAAGCCCCAAATTCCAAATATTCTTAGCCCACACTCTGAGTTAGTTACATGAATTTACAATTTCTATGCAATCCTTTTCTTATATTTTTCAGAAGAAAGATTTTTCGGTATTTTCATTTTTGCTCATTATTTTATTTAACATTTTAAAAAAGTAAATATAAAAAAATTATTTTAAATAAAATTTAAAATTTTTAATAGTTTACGTTTTTATAGAAAATAAAATACTCTTTAAAAAAAATCATTAAAAGATAAAAAAAAATTATTTTCACTTTTGAAATCATTGCATACCAAATGAAGGATTAGTAAATTGTTGATTATTTGTTTTTAATTTGACACTGAATCCGGAAAGTCGAAATTTAAAAAAAAAATTGAATAAAAAAAGAAAATAAAGTAGAATAAAATAAAATGAGATATAGAATTAAAAATGATTTTATTTTGAATTTCGGGTCTTTTTGAAGACGATTTAAAAATAAATTATTAAATTATAAATAATATTAAACAGTATTAAAATCTAAACAAACGAACCAGATCTACACGTAGAGATTTAACTTAACAAAGTGTAACCTACATGAATTCAAACATCAGGATAATAGGGTAGAATGTGCAGATTTGCTTTTCACTTTATAATCAGAACTAATCATGAAATGATAATAACCAGGAGTGGTAGCAGAAAGAGAGATTATAATGGAGAGAGAGCGAGAGAGGGAGAAAGAACGAGAGTGTGATTATTGGTGGATGGGGTTGGTTGAGAGAGATGAAAGGATTTCGGATGTACCGTCGTCAATTTTCAAACAACCCAAGTGGATCTCTACCGTATTACATACATGGAAAAGCCATGTATGAATACTATTTAAGCCGGTTGATGTTAGTATACATTTGACATTATGGGCTAAAGAAAAAGAGCTTAGCTTCGTATAAAATCTCTTATTATTTCTTATAGAAGAGATAACATTTCAGGAAATAATTTAGATGTACTTATTATGCTGATATATAAAAAGGATGTTTCCGATTGTGTAGATTTGTAAAAAAGATACATTTTCTCTGCTTAAAATCAGATTTAAATATCAAAAAGAAATAAATGCATTATAAAGAATCGTATTTTGAAAATTTATAATTAAATTTTACTGAATATTATTAGTTATCTAAACTCCTGTTTCTGATATCTGTTTTTACTCATTTTTCATAAATAGAAAAAAGAAATTTAATCATCAAACATTTTATTCATATCAACTTTGAAAAATTAAAGACTCTTTTTTTCTGGTTTTCCAGTAGGTGGCGACCCCACCTCCTGAATAATTACTCCAGGAATGGGGTAAGCGCCCACACACAAATTCGATCTCCGCAAGCAAACATCATCCATACCAAACCACTACACGCACACTGCACACCACAAATACCTAAAGGAGGAAAAAATCCAGGATGTTAGGTACTAATATCCCGTTAGTGCCTAATAAGTACTAACAGTACTACATAGTACTAACAGGTACTAAAACATACATTTATATATTCATACAATCAAGCCAACACAAGACAAGCCCACACACAACAATCATGAAGACATGTCCGCAAGGCATAACAAAATTGCAATACTGCGAACTTACAATAACACTTTCAAAATAAACTTTATTTAAATTTAGCTAAATAAGAGAATATTAAAAATATGGCTTTTAATTAAGAAAATAGTGTCCCAGATCTATCGTAAACAATTGGGTCAATTATATTTTTTTAAAAAACCAATTAAATTTTGTTAAATGATTTTTAAGCTAGTCTTATACTAGACTCTGAAGTAATGTATGAATAAAATGCATAATTTTTTTAATAGGTTAAGTTATTAAAGTGAGAAATTACGAATATATTTTGTTCTATTTCACCATGAAGAAAACGTTTAAATTCTATCTGTATTTACCTCATTCTGAAACTGTGGAATTTACCCTCCGTAATAAGAGAGTTATTTAAAATTATATTTAAGAAATCTGGTTTTTCATTTTATTTAAAATAATGTTTCAAAATTTCTTTAATCCGAGATATTAGTGATTAACAAATTCAAGAAAATACCATTTTGAAAAACCAAAACAATCAAAATTTATTTCATGCAAATATCAGATTTAACATTTATTCCAAATTTCAGTAAAATATTTTAACTCTTTATATATTAATTTACGTAAAAATAAGCAAACACGAAGAACAAAGCTGTATTGGATTTAAATACAAATGAATACTTGAATTATTCCGGTGAATTATAGTTTAATGTCTAAATCACCTCCCGAAGGGTTAAAATTTTTTTCATGTTTTATTCTATATAAGAATACCTACTTAAAAAAAACCAAAAAAAAAACAAAATCAAAGGAGCTGCGCAATTGTAAAAAAGAAAATTTGAAAATTTATCTCTTTTACTTCCTTTTACTCCTTTTACGAAGTAAAAGGGAGTAAAGGAAGTATTGTGATTGCAAAACATTTCATTTTGTTATTTATTTCAAGGAAAATCTATTTTGTCCATCCTTGAATCATTTTGACTAATTTTGGTGTAACGTCTGTACGTACGAATGTATGTATGGTGAGTATATATCTTGCATAACTCAGAAGCCGTAGAATGTTGAAATTTTAGGATTAGCACTTGTAATATCTAATTGTGCACCTCCCCTTTTGATTGCAATGGAAATTTTAATTAATGAAATATTTGGATCTTAAAGGGAAGGCACTTCTGTTCGAATCAGACTTCATCTCCTTTTGTTTTTTTTTAACTTTTTTTAAAATTTATATATAATGATTTAATCACGGGTTAATAATTATTAACTCGTGATTGTAAAAAACAAATTACAATAAATAATAATTCAAAGATAATAGAAAAAAATGAAAAAACTTATATTTACTTTTAAAAATGTGTAAATGTAATTTAATAGGCGTTACATATGTGTACATGTAATAAATTTGGTGAAACATCTGATTATTAATATTAATTGAAAATAATAATTTAGAAGCTTATTATTTTTGGATTTTCTAATTTAAATTCTGTTTAATTTTATTGAATTATTCTGGAATTTCTGTTTAATTTTATCTGCATTAAAATTAACTACAGAGTAACTGAAAAATAGACCCTCACAAAAACAACATATACACTGAGGCATACATGCTCGATCTTTAATAAATTGCAAAGAATTCTTATCTTTTAGTTCATTACTCCTGTGATATTGTTGGATATTATTCTCCCTAAGTCGAAGTTGATCATCATTTCGTTTATTTGTTTTTTGTTGACAATCATTTAATCGCTCTTTCATTTTATATAATTCTTTTGATCTTAATTTGTGTACAGCTTCTCTAGTTAAAATTTTCTCTCTTTTTATATTCGTCATCCTCTCATAATCTTTTTGTTCCTTCCTTAGTCTTAACATTTTCTTCTTCTTTGTAATTATCATTTTATTTTAATCTGTTTATTCTTTCTTTGGTTTTAACATTTTCTTCCTCTGTATATTTATCACCTTCTCTTAATTTTTTTCTTCCCTTGTTCCCTTCATATTCTTCTTCTTGTCGTTTTTGAGATGTATTTCTTTATTTTATCTTTCTTTTTCCTGTATGATTTTTGATTACTCACCAAATAATCCAACAATAAAAACGGAATATTTTACATCGTTTGGTCGAAGTTAACATATGTAACCAGTATACAGGAGTTTACTAAACGGAATAATTTAATTATTATTAACTTTTGTTTATACGACACACCAGAAATCTAAAACGTTTGTTAATCAGTAACTCACGAAGATACGAATAACACTGATCTAAAAATACGAGTAATCAAAAGACTTTTACTCTATCCTAACATTTCATGTAAGATTTTTGAATTAATAATTGTATAAATATTTGATTTTTATAAAAACTAATATTTCAGCAATTGTGTAACTGTCCAATTTGTTAAAGAATTGGAGGATCATATCTCACTTTCAAATGAAATAAGTTCAAAATGTGAAAAGTGAAAAGCAAAAAATGTGAATATGTAATTTAATAGGCGTACAAGGAAGTCATTTGGTGTACACATCAGAAATTTTTCTAAATAATTTCTCTTTCAACCAGAGAGAAAATGTAAAATGTAAAAATGTACTTTTACGAAGAGAGATAGTAAAAGTTTAAAAGGTCATTATTAAGTAAGATAAAATAATGCTAAAAATCAATCTAAAGATTTTATTGAATGGTTATTGAGTCGAGTTGGATGACGTAGCCAAAGAAACAAATGGAAATCATACCAAAATATAACAAAATAAATATATATTCTAAAAAAAATAAACTGCTGAAAATGCTACTTTAATATGTATGAATCAGGATTAGTAATATACATGTTTATAAATTTGATGTCAGCAGGGATTTAAGTGGTAACAAGTTCAAATATCCTGATCAATCATAAGTTCAGCCTATAATATTTGAACGTATTATTATTTTCAAGTGTAGTTTTCATTACAACATCGCTATCATGACCTGTATTATACGTAGCGATTAGCTGTATTTATTTTCTTTTTTTTCTTCAATTCATTAAAATTATGCTGATACCATATTTGGCCGTATGAAAATAAAAATAACCTTTCAATTTTATTTTAATTTACGATAAATACTGAAACAGATTTTACTACTTTTTTTTTTAACGGTTCTCAATTAATGTGGATTAGATTGCTTTATCAAGCCACTCTGACATCGTCCCAGCATGACACTCAAAGCACAATCCCATTAATTAGAACTGTTGTCAGGAAGTCCTAACGTTACTTTAAGAACACCACGGCGGTTAGCGGGGTATCACTTGGCATATAAAAATATCTTTTTCTTTCTCAATTCTTATATTTTTTTTTTTTTTTGCAAATGTGTTAATAAAACAAAGAAACAAAAAAAAACATTCTTACACAATTCTGCAGAAGAAGACTGATTTTACGTTATTTTATTTTATTTCCTTTTGTAAAAGTATCAACTCATACTAATCTAAAATTTTAAAACAAAAAAAAATTTAATTAGTGATTAAAAATCATAAAAATCTTTGATTCATAAGAAAAAATAGTTACAAATCAAAAAAGCAATAAAAAAAATTTGGAAAAACAAGTTTCAACTCGCTCACCACTGTGACACTGCATAAGTGTGTATTAAAAATACACCATAACACAGTCAAGAACTATTAGAAAAAACTTTTCTTAATTTTTATGTTCGCAAGAAAACGTAATATGAATCAGTGGCGGCTAGTAGCTAAAATTAGTGGGAATGTTGCTCCAGAATTTTTTTTCTGGAGCTTTTCAAGGCCAAGGTTAAAGTTTACTGAAAATAAAAGAACCGAAAAAAATGAATCAAGTAGAATAGCTGGAAGCAGGATTATAATCTAATTGTACACTTTATTACATTCAAGAATATGGCATACGGTTTGTAAGGACATTGTGCTTAAAACCCGTACTAGGTTTAACCAAATAAATAACAAAATGTCAATATAGATAATATTTTTTAGTATTATTAATAATAACTTAACCGCTTAAAAACACTGTAGTCTAATGGTGCTTAATTTAAATTTCAATGTACACAGAAACAAATACACAATTAGTTGTTATTAATTACCTTCTTACGCCCTTCCATCGTGTTTATGGACAGATTTGGGAGTCAAAGAGCTCTTGCTTTCCACCATCTTCTGATCACTATTGAAAAAACACTAAACCACAGTCATATTCTTTCCACCGAACGTTCTATACACATGCGGAGTAAAAAAAAAAACTACCTACACCAGCACGCCTGGGTCGGAACTGCAGGAGCGACAGTGCTATCGCTTCTTCGCAGCCTGTGCTGATGCGCACAACAGCCAAACACCACGCCGTTTGAACTGCGAAGCGCACAGTTCTATACAAAGATTTTGGTATATTTTTCTTCAACTGGGAGATGGCTACTGACACTAAGCTTAAGGATTATGTATTGTACAAGTATAAAGAAAGAAAAAGGAATCATTATATTGAATGTTATTGATAATATCAAATGGAAATAGGGGATTCTGCAGTTTCACAGTTCCTGTACGCAAGCCGTCATAAAATATGATAACAAAAAGTAACATGATTATTATTACGATGATAATTGCTATTATGATGGAAAATAATATGATTAGCATTACTATTAGCCTATAATAAATTAAAAAAATTAATTTCGGTATGATAATTAAGCAATTTTATCCTAAATAGATGATATATGAGGTTAAAATTTTTATTGTAATAAAAATTGTAACATCACAAATACGGTATCATTCAGTTTTAACAAATACAAAAAACTGTAAAAACTATCTTACTAGTTACTTGTAAAAGGTGTATCTTTTATGTGTAAAAGGTGTTATCAAGTTATTAATTACTACTATTATTACAAAATTCTCAGCATAACTAGAATAACTTTCTACTTGAGAGAACACAGCTGCATTCATTCATTGTTCGTGTAATATGTATCACGTAGCCTGATATATCCACCGATTAGATTATGTGTTAATTCGAACCTGACAACAGAATGATAGTAGTGGAGATTTTCAAGAAACTTCTAGCGTTAAAATACAATTGGCTAGGACAGATATCGAAATATCTATCTAAATCCTATACAGGAAGGGAAGCATAATCATATTCAGTTGATGCATGAGAGTAACCCTGACCTGGCCTAGGTCATTGAACTGCCGGACCTGAGACTGTGGTGTTTAAGAAAGTTTGGTGACCTCGACTACTACACTATACAACTGTTCACCGGCCATGGGAACGTTGGAAGCTGTCTACACTGCATTAGGAGGCGTGACACCCCCAACTGTACGTTCTGCACAGAGCGTCGTGAAATGTCGATCACACCTTGTTTCAGTGCTCTGAATGGGAGGAACATAGGATTCGTGCAAGGATTCCGGGCTTGACATCTGCCCTGCAACGGGAAGCATTATGACTTACATAATGCTTCTGCAGCCCGTTGGGATGCATTCAGCATCTTTTCCCGGACGGTGCTTCAAGGTAAAAACGATGAGGAGTGGAGAAGGCGCTTCTAGCGGGAGGCGTTGGACGCCATGTGAGAACGAGAGGCAGTCCTCACAGCCTCAGCTGTGAGGACTGGTACGCCTTGGTGGCCAGCCCCAAATGATCGTCGGGGCTGGCCCCAATGATCAGTTGGGGACTTCGTACATGACGTGACTGCTATGACGGTTCCATGTCGTGATGACGATCTTCAGAAACCGACATCAATAAGCGGGAGTTAAGACCAGAACCCCGGTGGGGGATCCTCTTGGGAACCCTTCATTTGAGACATAAGGCGCAGACAAGACTGAGACCCGGCTTTTGGCGGGGGGATAAAGGTTGCAGCATTGCTGGATTCAGTCTCCTTGCTGAGGGTTAGAGGCTGGCACAATATAAAAGATCCAACCGGCGGGCCGACCTGCCTTGCCAGATTACAGCTGGTGGAGCGGGAAAGCCCGTTAGAGTCTAAAGACAATACACTGGGCTGAGTTATACTTAGCTGTGGGTCCGATCCAGGGGAGAGAATAAAAAAAAAAGGTGATTGAACTACATCTTTGCGGTTTTATAACTGTTTGCAAGCTGAGAACTACATACTTAATGTGTGAACAAAATACCAAACAAATTTAATAAAACAAAGTTACTCGTCCTCCATTGTTGTTAGTTTTATCACCAATGTAATAGCAAATTAATTTAAATATTATTCCATTAAATCTTTGTAATCACATTTTTTTATAAATATAATCGGTTATATTTAATACAGTATTTTAATATTATTATGTGATATCATTTTACATATTTTTAAATTAATTTTGTTTATTTGTTTACAAATCCGGAAATAAAATTGTTTTTAAATAACCATAAGAATTTAAATAAAATAATATTTACACAAGCTGACAAAGATTATATTCTACAACAAAAGTCTTAATAATTTTATAACTTAAAATTACACGCGATTTTAGATTATTCCTATTACAAGTAAATCATGGTTTTTTAAAAGTTTTAATGAAACTCTGAATTGAATTAAGCACATCTAATTATTTAGACGGTGAAAATGGTAAGAAGAATGGTCATATAATCGGGAAAGACAAATAAAATACTGTAACACTCAGATTAGTGAATGAACCGATTTAATAACAGCGCCTATGAAATTAAGGATAGGGCAAGACACACAATGCTACTTAGTTTCACATTTATAAAACGACAATTCTTCACACTGATTCATAAGTATAATAATAAATACGGTAAATATTAACAAACAGCAATATTATTAAAAACTTTTAAATGCCCTGTATCTTAATTTTTAATATATTATTACATTAGTATCTGCCATTATAAAATATCATACATAAATTATTAACTTGGTACGCATGTATTTTTACGATTACTCGTTAAAATGCTTGTTAAAACCATTTCAAATTCGTTCAAACATTAAAATTTAAACATTTTTTGTCTAATTAGGATGCACTTCGACATAAACTGACAATGTATGTTATAATAAATAAAGAAATTCTTGGCTTATTTAACAGGGAAACTGCTGAAAATAAAAAGTCTAATTATCAAACGGGATAAAATATTATATAACAAGAAATTTTTTCATAGGGAAAAAATTAAACATTTATTTACTACAATCTCGACGATTTAATTTTTAAAAGATACATTATAATTTCCTATTATTCACTGTAAAAATGTTAACTAATATTCTAGAATTGACTGACATACACATATTTCTAATCAAGCACACATTTTATTATAATTTCATATACTAGTAAATCGAAAGAACAAAAATTATTTTCAAAATGGTACAAATCATATTTTCTAATAAGTTATTAGTTTCGGTATTGTATTTTAACTGTCACCACCCGATCACCATGTAAGATAGTAAAACTCAATCCTGTTGATCTTGTTTTATAAACGTGAGACTAGTGATCACAAAATCGGACTATGTTTGCGGCCTGAATGTTAAATCTCCGGCGTCCAATTATTACCTCTCATGACTGTTTACTAAAAACTAAATCTCCTTCGTATCATTCTGTAAAATCTGTAACATTAAATTATTGTGACGTGACCTCGTCAGCGACCAACTTTATTTTCTGTGAACAATATAAATTAAACACTCTACAAGCCGTTTAGATTTTTTGGCTCATAAACGATAAATTTGAAATGAACTATAAACTTTTAAATGAAATTATCAATTCCGAGAAACATATTTCCTATTTTCTTGAATACTAAAAATACCGTGGTGTTTTAAAACGTACTTGAAAAGTAAACTGTTAATACATATTAATTCATCGCCTTCATTCCCCAGCAATTCATAGCCTACAAATATTTTCTTTGCATCTGTCAAAAAATACTAGATTTTTATAAATCGATCGTTTCACATGTTAACTTTATTTTCCTACAGTATATATTTACCGTGAGTTGTGTATAGGTACATAAAAATTAAATCATAAACGAATTTAAACTGGATATGTATTATATTTGTTATTCTTATCGAATAAAGTAATGGTGATGGTAATTTATATTGGAATTGGTCAAAATTAATAGTTTTCCGGATAGTTATCAGTCTCTAGATGTTATTAAATGTAAAGTTTTCTGACTGTATTTGATTTAGTGTTCACGGAATTCAGGGGCGGTATTAATTATATCGGTTAAAATATTTTGTATTCCAATTGAAAAGATTTATTCACACCATATGATTGGCTAAAAACCAGGGATTATGATTGGTTGGCACTTACTGCTTAATAATTGGTCAGTTACTTTTGTCGTTGAGATTGGTGTGAATTAGCGATGTCTTGATTGGTCAATCGTATTCGTACTCCTTATTGGTTAGGAAAATAGATTAAGTTAGGTATTCCAATTAGTCAGTTACTGAAGTAATATGAGGGGCGGTGAATCATATCTGTAATCTCACATAAGCATGTATGAAAGCTTAGTTTCATTGGTTTATCATTATCGCCTTTGCTTTGGGAGGATTAATAACATATTTGGATCGTGTTGAGTTCTAATTGCGAACGAGTGGTTACTATTATGAAGGGGCAAAAGTAAAATAAATTTTAAAAAAGTGCCTTATAAAAAAATTAGAGAATGCCTGTGTTATAATATTTTATATAGTTTTTCATTAGCCTCTGCCATTTTAAAATTCATTCAAATTTATTAACTTTGTACCAATGACGTTTTACGATTATAATATGAAAAATATGATTATATTATTGAAAAATATGGTATTTCTAGTTATTTATGGTATTTCTAGTACTGAAGTAATCGTAGGCGTTGTGAAACATATCTGTAATCTCAGATAAGCATGTATAGATATGTAGTACCATAGGTTTATCATTTTAGCCTTTTCTTTGGAGATTTAAATTCGCATATGGATCATATTTTATTTTTACTCTGTACGTAACGGTACTGTTATGAAGGGGCAAAAATTTCATACTGTAGTTCTTCAAGTTTAAGACGCAATCCAACTTAACACCCCTTCTATATTTAGTAGATAATTTCTGGGAAATTAAAAATATTCAAAAGAAATGTTAAAATACTCTAACTTTTTTTTAATGAATTACGGTAAGTTATATTAATACTCTACATTTATTAATATTTTTCATTAGGTTCATCGTATTTTGAAAAATGATTATAAAAATTAAAAACGTAGTTACAGAAATTTATTGAATAGTCCTTATCTGTCGTAAGAGACCTAAATTGAAAGCATTTATAATTATATTTCGTATTATACTTCCTCAAATATAATGTAATTAGCAACGTATGTATTTACCTTTATAAGAACAGTATTTTATCACTAATCACATTACTTTTTCGTGACTAAACAGCGTGTCTCGTTAGCTTATTTGTTGTCGAATATAATCTTCTCGGATGTTTCATCTGAGTCGGATTCATTTGTCACTGGGGTTGCAATGTACATCATCTTCAGTACCATCCAATGAATTTGACCGGCAGCAAATTACTAATGACTTTTTAACTATTTCAATTTCAATTGCAATTCATTCCAAGTTTTCGAAATCCATTCTATAATCATCGCTGCTGACGCTCGTCAGTAATGATTGATATTACATTTTCATGATATTCTCACACCGTCCACAGCTAGCTTTAAATTGAAGACCATTCCTGGCAATTTCCCTGGCCTTTAATACTTCATCTTCTGTCAATGGAAGACCTTTTGTGCGAAGTTCCTTAGAATAGGTCAAAACAGCAGCATAAACTCCAAACAAAACACAACTAGCCAAGTCTCAAACAGGACTGAATGACTTTGTAAGAACGAAGGAACTGAATTCTACCTACCCGAAAAGTAAAAAATGAGTTCGAAACACTACGAATCATAAAACGAAACACATAAACACTAACAAAACATAACAACAAACAATGTAACATAACTAACGAAACACAAACAAATCTATACCCAAACAAAAATAGGAAAGGTATAGCAAATCATAAAACAAAATAATAATAAATCCAAACATAATCACAAAGAAGAAAAGCCCAAGCGGAACATCACACCATTTCAGCGATCTTTTTTTTGGCCAAATATGACAAGTGGTCGCTATGCGCATAAAGTCATATCTAGCACATTCAAATATCAATGATAAGCATCGTCCAATAATCCGCATTGCGGACACATACCAAAGTACACCTGAATTTCTGTAGTTTGTCCCGAAAAGCGCCATGCTCTAAAAGAGATTGCATTCTATACTTGTTCGGGTGTACCCAAGAGGCGTCCCGCAAATCAACAAAATTAGGGAAAAGATCATGCATATAATGCCTACACTCTGTCTCATCTCATTTGGCCTGCCACAGGACGAGACCATGCTGTTTTCTCTTCTTTATTTTATCCGAAATCAATTCAGCTGACTTCTTAGCGTTATAACGCTGCTGCCTCTCAGACGCAATCAAGTCTATCAGTTTCACGCTTGCAATCACCAAAATCGCCTCCCATGAAATTGTACGGTAACCACTCGCTACCGTTAGCAATATAAGGCGTTGAACCCGGAACAACATATCCGATAGCTTTTAAATTTTAGCCTATCCTCCCAAACAGGCGCCGCATATAGCATAACTGCCTCGCAGAAGCCCTTATACAAGATACTCATAGTCTTAAAATTAAGACCCCAATCAGGATTGACCACATTTCGAATTCCGAAGAAGGCATTACAGGCTTTTCCCGCGACATATTGATGGTGATTTTTAAACTTCAATTTCTCATCAAGAAACATCCCAAGGTACTTTCTAACCTGAACATATCTACTACATTGACCTGACATCGGTAACGCTGACTCGCCTCCTTACAACCAAAAGGCCTTTGAGGAGCATCATTGTGATCTTCTCCGGACTAAATGTCATCTTATGTTGATGACCCCATAGCTCGAGTATCCATGCTTGAGTTGCTCGGAATTCAACCTCCCTTCGCGAACTTCCTTCGACCAGGAGCCCATCGTCAGCATAAGCCACGATGCAATACTCACTGCAGCATCGATTTTCAGATATTTTCACTGTTTTGGTCCCGAAAAAAGTCTTCGTTTGTTTACACGCAAATAATTTCTGTTACATACTACGCCACCGACGCAGATTAGCTTCGTTTACCGAAAACCTTTTACCAGCGGCACGATTTCCGATCTGTTCACTGCGTAAAATATTCCTGCGTTTAAAGTCTGTTTCGTATGAAAAACTTTTTTCCATGATGATGAAATGGTTAGAAATACACAACAAATAGGTAGAATGGAATGGTTACGAAAAAACGGACCGATTGACAAGTACAGTAGTACTCCTGTTCAACATCAAATGGAGGTTAGACAGGAAATGTGAAAAATTGTTTGTCATCATCGAAGCACACGCAAAATTTCTAGAACGATGACTCATCATTAAATTATGATGTCAAGAGTGATAAAGCTGTTGAGATGTAAAGCCCTTTGAGATAAGTCATCATTATAGAAATTTGTGCGCGTTCTATACATGATGACAAATATTCTTTCATGTTTCCTGTCTGGTCTCCATTCGATGTTGAAGAGGCGTACGGATTCCAAAACATCAACGTTACAGTTGTAAATTTGATGTTATGTCTAACTTGCATTTATACTAACTATGTATTTATGTTAAATGGCACTTGCGGTGCATCTCCTCAAATTTAAGACGCCTATCTTGATCCTTTAATCTGTAAAAAAAGGCGCCGTCTTAGATTTGAAGCAATACAGTATTTGATTTATTACGGATAAATCAGCTAAACAAAATAAAAATTCAGTTATGAAATACGTTTTATTTTTAATTTAGTAATTATATTACCAATTTAGCTTTAACTTTAAAATATTTAACATGATTTAAATCCGTCTATTTTATATATGTTTATAAACCTCCAAATGTAAATATATTGAAGTTGATTTCACAGTAAACAATTTATGGATATTCTACCCGTGTATAAATTATAATATAAATAAAAGCAGAGATTAAGCTACCTATAGATATAAGAATTTTATGTATAGTAACTACATAACCGTCGATCTCCGTGGCGATTTACAGTAGCGTCTCGGCTTTTCATCCGAAGGTTCCGGGTTCGAATCCCGATCAGTCATGGCATTTCTAATACGCTACAAAACTCCATATACATGTACTACGTACAACTTCAAAGCTTCTGTGTAATTTCATCAACCAAAAAAAGAACGAGGGATTTTTTAAGTTAATAATTTTTTTCTTTTTTCATAAAAATTATGAAAAAAATGTGTTTTTAGTTATATGATTAATTTTACTAGTAGTATGTTCTGGGGAATATTAAATATTTCTATGGATTTGATAAAACAAATATTTGTATCGTAAGAAAAATGACATTCCTGACTTAGATTCGAACTCAAAATCTTTCAGGTGAAGGAGAAAAAGCTACCACTCCACCACGGATGTCAGGAAGAAACAAATAGAAAGTTATATGATTTTAATTATATTTGTTTTTACAAACTTTTTTTTATTTATAAATAATAAGAATGTATGACTTAAAATCGTAGTGTATAGAACAAAAAAAAAACATAATAACAATTACAATTGAAATCAAAACAACAAAGGAATAACCTTTTGCTTGACTATCAGTATTTATATCAATAAATATTATATATATGTACAACCTTATAAAACGAACTATTATTTCAAAAACATTTATTATGCAAATAATAAAAATTCAAATATATAACGAAGAGAAAAACCGAAAGGGGTAAAAAAATACATGTATAAGTATAGAAAGTAAAAGAGGTCTGTAAAAAAAAAATAAGAGAAGGAAGAGGAAACCCGATATTAAGAAGGAAGATAACGGATATCTTTAATACTTGCAGTAAAACCGATTCAAAGATGTAGACAAGGTAGCTTTCCTGCTTTCCTGCCCACCCTTACCTCTTTCCATCATTAAACTTCGCTAACGTTGCAAGAAAACTTATTTCACCATTTATCCTTTATTAATATAGCCACGAGATTGATCAAGTTTCTGCAAAATTGTTCAAATTGATACACAGGTTATTTAAATACTGAACAAATTTCAATTAATTATCTTTAAATAATTAATATATATATAATCGTTAAAATTGATTATACCATTAATAACTTATACTCGTCTATGTGATGAATTTTCAGTCCTGACTCAAAGATCGTAAAAATTAAAAAAAAAAAATACTGAAGTAGGTTGTGGTTAGATGTTTAAAAAACTAAATATTAAAGTTGATATTTATTAAATAATACTAAGAAATTTACACAAAGAGTAAACAATATTTTATTTTTGAAGAAAAGGAATATTTCCATCTTGCATGACTTCTAATGACAAAATTCTCCAGATTAAAAATAACTATAGAAGTACTACTAATATTAAAACTTTGTAAAATCCCTGGATGATGACATTTTTTTCAAATAGTTAACAGATATTGAAACAATTCTTATATGAAGTATTGAACATTTTAAGATCACTATCAGAAAAATTATGGTTATATTTTTGAAACTTGTATTAGATATTATAATTGCAACAGCTGTAGTAAATTTTATTACATTAGGAAGGATTTGAGGGATGGATTTACATAATCCATAAAAACTTCAGCCCCTATTTGGACTATTTTAGAGCCAGCAGGTAGGAAAGAGACCCCGGTCAGATTCATAAAAAAACCCTCAGCGTTTATCTAACCAAGAACAAATTAATTCAAAGAGCTTTCATATCCTTAATACGGATCCTTCTAGAACTTCTAGAAAAATCCATTGAGAAAAAGGTTAAAAAGATAACGTGTATAAAAAAGGATGTTGGAATTAGATAAAAGATCCCACATCAGATCTCCGTGAGACAATAGATATTCATAATTTCTTGGAAGAATAGGGTACCTTTGCAAAGGTGAGAGTAAAAGGTTATCGATCAGTAATTTTTGATAAATCGGCTTAAATACACACCAAACAAACAAAAAAATTTACATTTATGTACATAAGAAACATCTAAGATGAAGTTCAATTTTCCTTAACGAAAACCCGGCCAATCCGTGGAATTTTTAAAACAACTAGATTACACAAGAACTCCAATGAAATGATGCGATGGTAAAAATAAGGATTATAGTTAGTGAATTGTATTAAATTCAAGTTAGATTATTAAATTCATTTTTTTTAATAGAACTTATCCGAATATCATTGTTAATTAACGCAATTTTTTATAAAAAAATTGTAAAATTCAAAGAGTACAAATGTTTAGGTATCATATTAACTCAGTCGATAGAAAGTTCAGAAAAATCGCTGTTAGCATTATTAAATGAGTTTTATGATTAAAACACAGGAATGTTTTATTTTAATCACCCCAGGCGATTTTATCGACGCACAATACAAAAATATTACTTAAACAAAAGTAACTCCGATTGGAGGGGGGCACCTAATTGTGTCCTTGAATTTGACTTTGAACTTGTCCTTAACATTATTTCAAGGTTAACACTATTTTTTTAAATGGAATAACCTACTTTTGACCCCACCAATGAAAAGAGCAGAAAAGTTTACATTGAAATATGTAATCACACGTACGTCCTAGGACCTTTTTTGAAGGTCGTACAGCTAACCATCAGAGATAGTGTTATACGTTAGTGTAGTCATTTTTATTGCCTCTCCCATAGTTTGCGAGATAAATGACCTGGAATATAAATATTCCAGGAATATTGTATGACCTTCAAAAACGTGTAACTCGTATAACACTTTCACACGTATAAGACAGTATATCACACCCTTGTTAGACAAATAACTATGTATGCGCTTCAAAAACTGATATGTTTCTAAAGTTACATAGCCAGACTTGGAAGATAGAAGAGTAATCATCTACTAGTGTGAGAACAAAGGATTTATTTCCACAATAAGACTGACATTATTCGTAAATGTAAATATTATATTTTATAATTAATCATTTATATTATTGATCTTTAATATAATAGTATTAATATAATATGTATAAGAGTTACTTAAAGGTTATTAAAATAAATTGTAAAGTATAACAAATATTTAAAAGCCGTTTAAAAAGCTTTTACTAAAAGTCTAAAACTTGATGGTTTTGAATTCTTAGCAATCATGAATGTAGCAAACATTTCCCTGTATGTTTGCTATATTGATGATGATTGCTTAACCCGTCTGGTTGGTCTAGTGGTACTCATCGTCGTAAATCAACTCGAATTCTCTGGCTCAAATTCTAATAAAGATATTTTTGGGATTTGAATACTAGATCGTGGATAGCGGTGTTCTTTTGTGGTTGGGTTTCAATTAACCACTCATCTTAGGAGTAGTCGACCTGGGTTGTTCAAGACTACATATTTACCGGTACAGTTACACTACACTCATAAGTCGCAAATGACTTTAAATGTTGATGTGACTATAAATAAAAGTATTAAAATAAAAAAATAACTTTATCTGTTTTAATAAAATTAAAAACCTAACTTTTTGAAAACCAATTACGTGTATAAAGATTTTTACGAGCCTTCTTTTCTGCTTTTCTTACCTCTAAATATACAATTTAAAGCTTTTTTTGTAATTTATAAGAATAAGTTAATTACGTTTTATAGTTACAATTTAAACTCTCGAGCGTTACTGAAGATTAAAAGTTAGTGCTTCAATGTTTGAAACTAATTTAGTCATAAATTTTTAATCAACTTCTACGTTTCGAAAACGTTCAAGTAACAGAGTCAATAACCCCGATGTTGGTTACCAATTATTGGGATATTTTATTTTATATGTTGTATATAGGCAATACGGCGAACTATTTTATTCTTTTAACTTTAATCGACTATACCCACAGACATAAAACAAGAAAGAGACGGACGATTTTTACTGCAGCGACAATAAAACAAAAAATACACTGGCACGAATAGCGATGGATTTCGGAAATTACGTACAAATGTCACGCCTACAAGTCGTAGCTAAGGATTGAGGCGTAACGCTATTGGGAAGGGGTGATATTACCACACGCAACAGTCTGATATTACCTTCGTATAATTTTACAGCTATTGCATGTGTATGTAACATCATTTAATTCGCTAAGTTTTTTTTTTTACTGTCTACAGAAAAAATTTAATATGTAGAAACATTATTTATTGACTAATTAATAATATTTTTATGGGGGTTTAACGAAACACTGTTCATAAAATATTTTTAATTACAAGTAAATAACCCGTAGACTACATTAACTTTACTTATTAATATTTAAATGAGATAAATCATTATATCAATTGAGCAACATGTAAAGTATTATAAACAGAATCAGACATGACCAACCCGTTCTCCTGATCTTGATTCCATCAATTTTAATTTATGAGCTCGCAAGAAAACACTTTTGTATTTAAGACCTATTGATAATAAAGAAACGCTACGCCTACGTATTTTTACACTGGTGAAACCGTTCGATGTCAACCGGGGATCAACCACGAATGTTGTAAAGAGTGGTTGTGTGTTAATTATACAATTTTCACCCTGGATTGGTTCGAATGGTGGACATCTACCTTAAATTAACGTACATCGACACATTTAAAAGCAATTACACGTTTACAAACAATATAATTACCACTTGAAGAATCAAGTATTTATAACAGTTATTTAAAGAATAAAGTTCGGCTTTTCTTTTAAAATACTCGATATTTATAACTTTCTGTTTTATTTTTTTTTGGTTATTTATTTCTTAACGAAAGAAATAAAATAACGGTAACGAAATTTAATCATACCTTGGTAATTTTAGTTGGATTTAAACAGATTATATGTAATGTTTTTCATAATAAAGTACAGTGAGTTCAAAAAATAGCTATACATTTAAATAAACACGATTATATGTTGAGGGAATGTATTTCGTGAGCTGCGAGTAATTTTTTTTACAAAGTATGGTAATTCTGCGTTCGATGCAGTTTGCTTCCGTGAATCAATAGGTTGGTAACCTTGAGACGATTTGATCTTAAGACATAATATGTTTGTTTTACATTATGTGTGCGTCGCTTTTGAGTAATTGAGATCGTGTCTTTCTGTGTGCCATCAGAATAGTTACTTTAGTATATCAAATATTTCTAATTGAATCTGTTCTCCGTGAACGTAGTGATTACACCCAGAAAGTAATAGACTAGTTTTCCGTTAAATATCCAGCTTCATCAGTTCCTAATCAGCATAGTGTAAAAGTGCTAATCGAGAAAGTTTACAAAATGGTAAAGAATTATGAGAGAAGAGATAGACCATCAGTACTTGATGGCCTTGTGTGCAGCAGCAACTGATTTTTTCCTGTCGGGCCAACTTTCGCATAGACTTGTTGGGACTATATTTCATAGTACCTGATACGTCTTGGAGTTTTTCTTCAATTACTGATGGTCTACCACTTTACGTAGTTCTTTACCTTTTTGCAAATTTTCTCGACCCAGTATTCATTGAAAAAACAATAAATCCAGTTCATTATTGCTTATTACCAGTTCATAGGAGAACTAACTGAGAACGAAATCAAAAATACTTTGATACAACAAGACAGCTCATAGAGTCAGGAAATCCATAAAGTTATTGTAAACATTTTCGGAGATCAAATTATTTTTATGGACATATGGCTGCCTCACTCACCGGAGTTAAGTGGAGCGGATTTTTTTCAAAAAGTAATGTTTTACTTTTTGTGTAATCCCAGAAAAAAACACCCCCAGGGTTCAGGAATTTTGAAATGCTATTCTTGATTTATCAAAATTCCACATACACAACTTGTGAAAGTCTTCGAGAACAAGAAGAAAGCGCGTGTAGTAATTTTCATGAGGACCATGAAACTAATTAGGATAACTTATTCTAATACTCAGGATAAGTTACGTATTATTGTATTATTGCAAATGAGATCTAGTTGGATAAGTAGGAAACACCAGTGAAACCACTTAATTATTAAAATAATAAATTTATTTTTAACACGGAATTAATTAAAAAGTAAAAAAAAAGGTAAACATTTTTTTAAATTTAAATTTTTATTTTAAAAAGTCTTAAAATTAAATATTACCCATGAGATTTATTTTTATAATTATATATTTTTAAATAAGAAATAATATATTTCTTAGGTTTATTCATATTTTAAAATAATTAATTGGTATTTTTAATTTAAAATTAAAGGTTAATTAATTAAATATTATTTAAAATGAATTTCTTTTTCAATAATTATTTCTAGAATAAGGTTTAAATTGTTATATTGATTTTATTAATGCAATTATTTAATTTATTTATTTTAAATGATTATTTTTACAAAAGCTTCACATAAAAATCCTGTTTAAATTAATGTTTAATTTTAATTAAGAATACGGTAACTTAAATATTCAATTATTATATTATAAATACTTTATCATATACCATTACCAATGTAAGTTAGTAACTTTTCGAACAAACTCTCTCTTTTTCTATTTAGCCTCTGGAACCACTGTACAGTATTATTACTTCAAAGGATGAATAAGAGTAATATATATGAAAGAGAATGTACATGAAGTATAGTCTTGTACAGTCTCAGGTCACCCATTCCTGAGATATGTGGTTAATTGAAACCAAACCACCAAAGAACACCGGTATCCACGATCTAGTACTCAAATCCGTATAAAAGTAACTGCTTTTACGAGGATTTAAACTTAGAACTTCGAAATCAGCTGATTTGGAATGACGAGTTAACCAGTAGACCAGCCCGGGTGGGTTAAACTGTACTTATGATTTTCTTTTAATAAAACGTATTCAAAAAATCACATAGGTGTGAATGACTTAAAAATTAATGTGACCGATATTTTGAAATTTTCTAAAGAAACGTTTTATATATATTATATTAAATTTATATACACACATTGAGAAAGCCGATTTAAACTCGTAACCAAATTTTATTAAAATATATCAACCCATTCTTGAAATATAATTTTGATTTTGTAAAAAGACAAATCACAACAGATGAAAAGCTAAGTTAAATAAGTTTCCGGTTCCTATTTTTGTGTAATGTTTCAGTTGGTTTTACTGTGATACATGAAATATATATATATTTTATGTAGATTACAGGCTTGATCTGGATAAGTTTTTTTTTTTAATCAATTGGTGATTGCCATCGAACTGATCGGCACAATTCCGACTAATAAACAACGAATTTCTAGTCGTTTACGATTTTAATGTACATCTGAGTACAGCACCGACCAGGAACAATTTCATTATAAAAACTCTGTCATCTCATAATTCTCCTTTTTTATATTACATGCGTGCTATACTACATTTGTCTGCTAAGCCATATAACTAATAGATCACTCCTGTAGCAATGTATACGAACCTGTATATGTTTATTATAAAGCAGTAAAATCAAGAAGTTTTGGATGTGAAGTAATATTCAAGAAAAGGAAAATTTCACGACCCATACTTTTAGAATAATTATTTTTATTAATTATGCTAAAGTATATTTATTACGGATTAATAAATATTATTAATCGAATTCGTATTTTCTCACATAAGCACAAAAGGTATGACAAGGAATTTTATAGCGTATGAAAAATGTCATACCTGACTGGAATTCGAATTTTCCGAATCAGAATAATATATTATCATTTTATAATAAATAATATATTATATTTTTATAATAATATAATATAATTTTCTGTTCTAATAATCGAAGAAGCTAAATTCAGACAATCAAGATTTAAAACTGAAGAAAAAACCAAAGTTTTTTCTTGAAATAATAAAACACTACTTTGGGAATGAAATAATAAAATTTTTCTTTCTTTATCAAATCTTGATTGTAATGAACTACAGTAAATAATCAGGTAACAACTGACTGAATATTTTAA
This sequence comes from Lycorma delicatula, assembly GCF_047948215.1. NCBI lineage: Eukaryota > Metazoa > Arthropoda > Insecta > Hemiptera > Fulgoridae > Lycorma > Lycorma delicatula. The sequence continues at coordinate 55,793,755 of NC_134460.1, read as the reverse complement.
TCTGATCGTTTTCATAAAACTAAAATTAAATAAAAATCGATCAAGTTTAACATTTTCAGTACGGGATTAAGATATATGCTACGCTACGGAAAATTACAGTACGTTTTACCCTGTCGTTCGTTTTGATCTGATAGTATTAACAAAACACCGGGTGAAGTCCGAGAGTGAATCTGGTTAAAAAACACCAATTGCTATAATAATCAGTTTAATATATTAAAGTTACACAGTTGTAATTTCACTCAATCTGTCACGTGAAATCACTTTTTATATGGTCTACAGGAAAAAATATACTTGCACACACATATACAATCCATTTATTACTTTATTCCTTAGTTAAACATAATGGTTGCGTTTCAGTGTATAATCTTATAAATTATTTATTTAAATAACTGTATTGCCCTTCATTTTTTTTAGATATTTTTTTTCTGAAAAAAAAAAGTTTAATAAATATTCTTAAAACTATTAAGTACAATCAATTATGGGAATTTCCTTCGTAAATTATTCTTGGTCACTGAAAAGTGTTTACTTTCTAGCAAGGCAAGATTAAACTCATTGAACAGTCTATGTTATGTAAATTTACGCATAAACTCTATATATAGGAAAAGGTTTGAGGCAGAAGATTATAGTTACAAACAAATCAACTTTGATTTATTTTACAAAAACAAACTCAAAATCAAAAAAATCCGTTCTGAAAGCCAAAAATGGAGCAAATTATCAGTTCTTTAAATTTAATCTTTAGATCCCAAATTAAAAACAAAAAACTGTTACCAACAATTTATTAACTTATAAATTGAGGCCTCCTACAAAAAAATTACATTTTTTTTGTTTTGCATAACAGATGTTTTTTTATATCGGTTTATGAGTTAGCCATTCTTGTTATAATAATGCACTAGTAAACAATTTAGATGACAAAAAAAAATTTCAATTTGTCTTTGTAGACAAATTATTTACGTGTTAAATAAATAAAAAATAATATGCGTTTAATTAACTGATGAAAAAATTACAAAAAAAGAACCGAAATTTTACAATTTGGAAATTATTGAATTATAAAAATTATTGAGTACGTATAAATTGTATGAAAAAGTTTTCTAGCTTTTTCCAAACGTTAGAAAAAAAATTTTCTTACAAAATTTGAAGTTTCTTTTATCAAGATTACAAATTACCAAAAAAATTTATTTAAAATTCATCCCCTTCCCAAAGAATTACTATATATTTTCTCTTTTCTCCTTTTTTAACTATATCTTGCTTTAGAAAAGGAGTTAATGGAAGATTTTGCGTCTCCATTTTCTATATCGATAGGTACTGACTGGAATAAATTTTTTTCTTATCCCACTTCAATGGTCTAAGGTAAGAAATTATTTTTTTTAATTTTTAAAAAACTTTTAAAATTTAAATTCATTTAATAACTTACCCATTGAATTTAAATATAAAAATCTTAATTTTTTGATAGCACTTATCTTCACTATTCTTGAGAAAAGAATTAGTAAAAATTTTCAACCCTTTCCTAGAAAATTACAACTTTGTCTATTTAAAGTTATGGCTTATCTTTTTTATTTCTTTAAGCAATTTTAAATGTTCTTTGTTAAATTTATTATCACTACTTAGGGATTACTTTATTAGAAATTAACTTTACCTGAATACTTTCCCTTGAGTATGAGGAGGGCTCATAGAATAATTTTTTTTTCGCAATTTCATACTTTTGTTGTTCAAAAAGTATTTTGTTAAACAATAAAGTCACTTAAAAATAATCTACTACTCCTCCCCTGATGAGGGAACCAAGTATTTTTAAAAATTAAAAAACGTTTCAGAATTCGATCGTTAAAAAAAGATCAGTAAACAAAGCAGAAAGTTTTTTAAAACATGGATTGCATAAACCGGTCAAATTACGCAATTCATTATCGGCTTTTTTATTTAATAATAAAATTGTCATTTGCTTATATATTTTTCAAATATAATCAAACATAACACGGGTAACTGATTTTGATTTGCAATTCAATTCATTATGCTTGATAGAAAATTATTAATGCATAATTATAAACCTGTACTTAACATTAAATACTGTATAACAGAATAAATTTATTGTTGGGTCCGTAAATTAATAAGTTATAATACCCAATTAATTTCATATTAACAAAAGTAGGATAAAGTGTATAAATTTACGCACAGTAACATATAACATTTATTTATTTATGTTTTTTTTTTATAAAGTTTTTCATAGAAAAAACGTCATTATCATGGAAATAAAATATAATTTTTCAGAAAATGAGCCGTTCTCGAACAACGTTCGTGGTATAGGTAGGCTGCGTCTACTGGTTTCCTGTAAGTTCTATGCATTGTAAAATACGCTTTTTTTTATGCAAACCAGTTTTATTTATATGATAAGTTCTATGTGATTAGCATCGTTTTGAAAATACATTTCCATGCGTGTCTTCCACTGCTGAATAACATGTATAAGCGCAGTTGGAATTGTTATGCATGTATTGGCGTTAGTGATACGTTTCTTGAGATGATTTGTGTTTTGTATCTTTTCCTGATACATCACAGCCATCAAATACTTCCAAATATAAAATTCACGTGTATTAAGATGTGGAGATCTGGGAGCCCACTCCACAGAACCATGTCAACCTATTCAAGCATCTGGAAACTGTTGACATTACAAATGACGTAGGGTTTTTTTTTTAATGAAGTATGGAAACAGGAAATTTTTCCATTTTTTCTACATATGGAAACTTATGGGACAGTTTATATATATATTAATAATAATAAATAGATGCTAGACTTCAGATTTCTGGGTTACAATTGTTTTCATATTAGATGGGATAAACCGCTATTTTATTATTGTAATTAAATAATAAATAACATTAATATTTTCCTAATTTATTGCCACCCCCTGTTAGATTGTTATAAAAATAATAACTATACGTGTGTTATTTATTGTGATAAAAATAACTTTACACGAGAAGACTTTCAAAGCTATTACCGAAATGCGATCAAATTCTTAGTATCATTATTATACCAATCGATTATCAAGATATCTACATATAAAATCTACATGTGTGCTCTACACATAGTTGCTTAGGAGAAAACATCTACGTAAACTCCCTCACTATTTATCTATATATCATTTTGTGCTATTTGGTTTTTGCTATACGACTATAGTTCCTAATGCATTATCACAATGCATTACAGTATACACGAAATTCGTGTACAAAATACATTTTTCATGCTCTATTTATCTATCTCTTTACCTATTTTAAAAGTAAGGTTAAAAAATATATATCCCATTTGGGTTCTAACTTTGGATGTAGCTTACGTACTTAAATTATTTTTCTTTTCTTTATTTATTAAAATGTATTACTCTACATAAACAATATAGTTTCTTATAAAAAATAAACTTAATAAATAGATTTAAATATTTACTTAATTTAAAATTTTATTTTTCAGTAATTTTATGTATTTCAAAACATGTAAAAAAAAAACAGAGTCAAAGTTGGGTTTTCATTCTGAATTATTAACTGTATAATTTTACATACTATTAACATGGGTATATGTATTAGTAAATAAAATAACCTGGTTAAGTGGAAGATTGGGCCTTTGAGTATAAACTTAGTCAAGTAACATAAACACTCTAACTATGCTTGTGTTGTATATGCGCAAAAACGTTTTATTCTGTAAACCTTAAAATAAAAGGCTGATGTCTTAATTTTATAATTTCATTATTCTTTTCTTGTTTTCTTTTTATTTGGATGTAGTAAAAAATCAGTTAATCTTAAACTCAAAGATTACAGTATTTGTAAGAAATTGTCATTTTACCTTAATTATAATTTGAATAACATTACTACTATTCAGCCAACTAACGCTGTTAGAAGATTATTTAAAATAAATAAATAAAACGGTATTTAAAAATCAGAATTTTTAAAATTATTGTATTTGTTAATGTAAGTACATGTTTATTAAAAAAAAAATTTAAATACTTGGCTACGTACCCAAAAGCTCAGGTAAAACTTAACAGGACGTTCACCCCTTATTACACATTACCTATCGCGGTTTTAATATATAATCAAGTGTTTTTGGCTTGCGTTTAACTTCTGTTTTATTACCTACATATTACTGATAGATCAAACTCAGTCAAATACCTTATTACATACACACACACACACACACACACACACACACACACACACACACACACACACACACACACACACACACACACACACACACACACACACTATATAATTATATATTTGTTCTGTGTATTATTAAACAGACGGTAGGTCCAGACTAAAGTAAATAAAAAAAACGCTATCAAAGTAACAACTCCGAATGTTACTTCAGTTTATGTTTAATTTTAAGTGTATTATGGAAATAAATGTTGAGAAATAAATACGCTTAATTATAAGTGATTTTACAGAATGTTACATAATGAAATGTTATTATAAATTCAAATATAGTACAACAAAATTACTTTTTTTTTTGCCGGTAAATAGAAATAGATGTTAGCTTTTGAAAATTCCGTACGTCTATAGCAGTCTAGTCTCTTGCGTACAAGTCTAATCTAGCGTAAATCTCTAGATTGAAATGTATTGGATTTCAATTACCCGCACAAATATCCAAGGTTTTTATCAGATAAATTTCACCTTTATTTTGTTAGAAAGTTTCAATCAAAATCGTTTGGAACTTAATAAAATTTATAACACTAAACTTTTATTTTTTCTCTCCATTTAAAAATAAACTTTCTGGTCAATAATAACCCAGATGGTCATCGACAGTTATCTGACGCTGACCATCTGGACTGATGAAATAACTGAACAATAGTTCTGAATTGATCTTCCTTCTTAAACAAAAAAATAAAAATACTGAATATAACTCATTTAGTGTCTGTTTTCAAATAATCAGTTAGTTGAGTGTGAAAAAAACGTTTATTTTTCCTTATCCTTCAAAAAAATCATTTGTAAAAAAACATCTTATGTTATATAAAATAAATCTATAAATTTTTAGACAAAAATTTTTATGTATTTGCAAGAAAACGTTTTTTATAATACTAATTTTAATATTTGTATTACTAATTATAAAAGAAAATAATGTCGTTTAATACACATAATATTGGTTGAACGCTAGTTTGTACTTTCATACACTGATATAAAAAAAACAAACCTAAAATAAATAAAAATTGCGAGGACGAAGTAAAAAGATATAATTTTGTCTTTTAACTCGGCTTAATGTTGATCTTTTTGCTTTGTAAGCGATTTAAAAATTTAGTTGAAATTTAGAGGTTGTTTATGATGATGAACAGCCTACATTATCTACGACTAAAATGTTATAATACTTCATCATGTTGAAGCAAGCTGCTCTATTTTGTTCAAGAATCAGTTTTATTAAGCAGTAAAGTAAATACTGGAATTGTGTAGCAATTGGTAAAAACAGATACAGGTCGGAAAAAATACGAAAAATTAATATAAAAAAGGACACTAATTAATAAAATAAAAAAGTAAGCTTATTTTTTATTTATCTTTTGGAAATACGTTTATAAAATAGAACGAAATATCAAAAAACCTAAAATATATTTATATAAAACACTTTTATAAGAACAATCCAAAAATTAAGTAAACGGTTTAGTTACAATAAGTAAATTCAAAAACCTCCTACTGGATAGATTAAAAGGTGACCTTTTGACCTTTTAAATTCTGCTTGGACAGATTATAGCAAGTTTCTGTAATTTAACAGTTCCAGTTTTTGATTTGTTTTACAGATAAGGCGAACTTTTTTATTGACTAATGCTTCCTCAACGAGTTTATTTGCCTTTTCAGGTGTTATTTTTATACTGATATTTTTTATGTTGAGAGAAAAGTGATGAATTAATTCACCACAGAAACTTACAAAGAAACATGTACATGGAAACATAAAGGTGAAAATTTGTAGCGTATGAAAAATTCCATGACTAACTGGGATTCGAATCCGGTATCTCCGGAAAAAAGCCTGAAACCAATCCGTCATGGAATGTTTTTTTTTCTTATTCCTTTATAATTATTCATGATATTTGTTTAAAAATCCAAACGTACATTATTTAATTCTACATAAAAAATACTTAATACAAGTGCTTATTGTATTTATTTACTTAATTTCAGTTAACGATTAGCGTAGTGTAATTTGTATATCAATAATGTTTCGTTAAATAAGCAAGCTTTGTTTATTCTGAGACTTGCATTTTAGTGTTAATATAGATCATTCACGGTCATGTCTGATTATAGAACTAAAATAAAAATGTCAACCTTCTTTGAGCATTTTAAAGCGTGTAGGCCTACGTAGTGTAAATCATCTGTCACCCGTTTTGGTTAAATAATAATAAATGATCCTTTCCTGTCCACATACAAATGAACGAAATTACAATCTACCAAGGGACATTGCTACTGTTATAACCTTGTAATGCTTTCAAACCAACTAAAGTAGCATACAATTTTTTTTATGTTGTGGCCAGTTAGTAACTCTTTAATTTTTTAAATTCATTATCCTTTTTTATTTTTACCGACTAAGTTACGTTGAAAATAAATGAGCGATTATAAAACGTAAAGTGTGCTTTATTATTACCAGTGTTTTTTTTTTATTTATTTATAAAAAACTAGCGTATAACCTAATACAATTTAAAGTGTAATTTTCTCTTTGTTGTGCTAAAATTACTACATACAATAAATACTTGTGATAAGTAAATTATATGTTATTTTCATATAATTATCAAATCATATTCATTAAATTAAGTGGGCAAACAGAACATAAAATCGAAAAAATGCAACAAAGTTCTTTGCTTTTGATGATCTTAAAAAAATATTCCGTATTCAACAACTGTGAAAGAAAAATTATAATAAAAATGATGGTCTGCAATTATACCTAAATAAACATAAAATTAATTGTTATTAAGATCAAAGAGTTAATATTAATTTTAAATAATATTATCTTATGATTTTATAAAAAAAGAAGTGGTATTGTCTGCAACTTCATTGCGGAAAGTTTTAGATTAGTGTAACCATTAGGGTTGTCATTTTTCAAATTTTTTAAATCACCTTATTAGCACGCACAAGCTTAGACTTATATAGTTAAATTATTTTAAAAGATTAAATGAAATATAATTTCTCGTATAACTTTTTTATTTTTTTAGTATCATAGCTCTAGAGCTATGTTTTAAGAAGGAAAGTATGGTAATCAGTCAAAAAATGGTGTATAGCTTTCTTTGTTCATTTTCTTTTGGACGTTTCATAACCCACAGATCCCACAAAAAAAAATTAGTGGCTAGTAATGTTCGTACGCACGTACGCTGAAAATGAAAGCTTGTGTTGGAGAAGGTCGAGACTGTATTACTACCGATCCTGAAAAAATTTACACTCATCAAAAATAATCGTTGTGCCCGCCCCTTGTAGGATCCAAACATTTCATTAGTTAAAAGTTTTATTGAGCTATAACTCTGGAAAATAAGTACCACTTATGATATATCGTTGAAAAGCTCTCAATGAGGGCTTATTACAAGTTAAGAAGAAGTCCAAAATCGAAAGTTTTTTTGGATTTTAGGCTTTTTTGGACACTGTTGGTTTAGTCAATTGCAATCAAAAGGAGAGTTGCACAACTAGATATTACAACAATCCTAAATCAACAATTTCAACAACCCACGTCAAATCGTTTTTGAGTTATGCGAGATATATACATACGTAGTACAAAGGTCACGCCTAAACTAGTCAAAATAGATTCAGGATGGTCAAAATGAATATTTCCGTGAAAATGTGAAAACCAAATTTTTCGCGATCACAATACTACCTTTACTTTGTACAAGGAAGTAAAAAATATGAAAAAATATCAAAAGTTATTAATGTAATAAAATTGTATGTACTTTTCATTAAAAAAAAAAAAAAAGTTCATATGTAATTTAATAGGCGTATAGGTGTCCACATCAAAATGTTTTGTCTTGAAAGAACGGACATCAATAACTTGGGGCGCTGGCCCAAAAACATATTATTTTATTTATAACAGTTAAAAATCAACAATTACTGAGTTATCTAAGAAAAAAAACAGAAATAATTTTACAACACGTATTGAAATCTGAAAATTGTTCAAGTGGATCGAGTTATTACGATAAACTAAATAATTAAGTTCTAACTACAGAAAGCCTTGGTCGTTTATATTTATTTCACAGTAATGTAGTTTTTATTGTCTTGTGTGATTTTTAATTTTATTTGCTAGAAATAATGATGGTCTAAAAAAGATAATTCAATGATTGTAATTTTTTTACGTACATCAAGTAATACATGTATATTCTTCTCAAAATGAAGAGTAAAACCCTTTCACATAAAATATAAAAAACTGTAAAAAACAAATTAAATAACTATGTTCTTAAAACGGATATTTACCAGCTAAAAGGGTATTTTTTAAATGGTAAATAAGTATAGACTTGCTTTTATTCATTCATATTTAAACAATTCCAGTTTACCCTATTAGGTTTTTCTTTTTTTTGGACGTTGTTTTATATCTGGAAAAAAATTCCCGAAAAGAGAAAAGCATGAAACGAAAATAGTTTTCTATTTTTTCCAGAGTAGAGCACGGAATCATGTTTTGGTTTGAGTACTCTGGGATATCCAGGGTGTGTTTTGGTGCCGTAAAGAGTTACGATATACAGTGTTCGAAAGGGAGAGAGAATTTATATGTGCATGTGTGTTTTTGAATTCGCCCGTGTGCGTGCATGTGTTTTAGGATGAAATGCATGGAAGGATGAAGAGTTTGGGTTGGGTAGTAGTCACCTGCGGCGGCCTTATCGTCCGAATGAAGGGAGGTGAACGTTATGTTGCTTTTACTGGTCTCAATAAGCTCTTCCTCCGCTTATTGCGTGCTTGATGAAGCCCTGACGCTGGAACTTTTGATACCCAGCGGCCTGACTGATGGCCATCAATTTCAACTGATCATGTGCGGTTAAACTAAAGAATGATATAAACTAAATTACTATAGAAAATTAAATTAATCAAGTTCTGATAAAATTAAAATCAGTAACCGATTAAAAAGCGGATATACAAATTCTTATAATTAGATTATAATAAATAACTCCATGGAACTCCATGAATATTTATGTTAAATCTCCCAGTTTTGGAAAAAATGGAGTCTACTAATTTTCTTTTATTGGTGGATAGGTGTCTTCAAGTAAAACATAACAATTCATTAATTAATTTGTTTTATTAAAAAATAACACAGTTATTATAGTCTACGAGTAGTATAGTCTCGTACAATAAGACTAAATTTAGTATTTTCAGAAGTAAATTTCAGACTGAAATTTTATTAATATTAAAATTTATTATCTCATCAAATTTATTCATTAAAATGGTAAACAACTCTGACAACTAAAAATCAACTAATTTTCATTAAATGCAGTATAACTAACTCGTTTTCATAATTTAATTTTATTCATTGCATTGGCCTTCATAGAAATTCCAACTGAAAAGCTACAGAGTTGGTCAAAATTAAACTATAATTAAAGAGAACTTTCTTTCTTTTTTTGTTTAACCTCCGGGACCACCATTAGGTATTGTTTCAGAGGATGAGATAAATGATTTGTAGCGTGTGTAAAAATGTCATACCTGATCAGGATTCGAACCCGGGTCCTCCGGATGAAAGGCCGAGACGTTACTACTCGTGCCACAGAGGCCGGCAATTAAAGATTATTAAGAATATTTAATATACTAATATACTTTAATATACACCGGTATCATGGATACCGGTGCTCTTTGGTGGTTGGGTTTCAATTAACCACACATCTCAGGAATGGTCAAACTGAGACTGTACAAGACTACATTTCATTTACACTCATATATATCATTCTCATTCATCCTTTGAAGTAATACCTGAATGGTAATTCGGTGGCTAAAGAAGAAAAAAAAGGAAGTATATTTAATAACACGGTTTTTCTGTGTTATGTTAAAAAAATGTTGTCTTTGAATATGGTTTTTAAATTTTTAATTTCTGTAAAAGTGGGATTTTGTTGCATTATTTGTTTTAATAACCTTTTATAGTAGATACTTTTTTTTCATAATTTCAATTAATAGAATGGGAAAAGGATTACAACGATAGAAGAACCTTGAGAAAATTGCCGTGTGTTAAGAATACTTGCAGTGCTCCAACCTGAGCGAAACAGCTGTGCTGACAAGGTCTGTCTGTACTATGATGTTTTCTTAAGTGGAGTATAAATTGTGATATATATTTTTAAAATAAAACAAATTCATATTATATTCTAATATTTATATAAAAAAAAATAATAATAATAATTTTTATAACATTAATTTATTATCCTACCACTAAATCTAAGGAAGAAAAAATAATTAAAAATAGAAAATTTTTACTACTAATTTCATATTTTTAGTATATTTTTACAACGTCCCACCGAACCGTTACTTGAACTAATAATATTCATACTATCTTCGTTATTGCCGTTATTTGGAAATGTTAAAAAAAAAAAAAATTATTAGCTATTTCAATTCAAAGAAACTTTTCTTAACTGTTAATGTAAATTTACTAATAATATAAAGAACAATAATAATAATAATAAATTTTAGAACATTAGAATAGTTATTTACTTCAAAATATACAAACTTATAGCACATAATGCAATCAATTTTTTTTTTTTAATTTAGACAATAATATTAGAAACAACAAGCAGTTTTACACCTGTAAATCATGACAAGTTATACTTTAACCCCGTTTGTTTTATGATATCAGATCACGATTCCTATTTATACAATTTATATACGATCATGGTCAAAATTCTAAAACAATCTATTTTATACAAAAAATAAGCGTAGATGAATTTGTAATAAAAAAAAATATATATATAGTTTATTAAAAATAAACCGTTGAGGAAACAATTTCAAATCCATTTTTTTTTTTAAATTAAACTGAGCTACAAAAAATTTATCAACGAAGAAGATCATAAAATATATTGGGATTGAATACTTTTAGTATATTGAAAAATGACAATAAAGGGTCGTATGAGCTATATATCTAGATACGTGTATCCTAAAAAGAAACTCAACACATCAACTAAGCCACTGGTCGGGAAATATAGTTTGCGAACATAAAAATCGTAAGATCAAGAGACTGATTGAAGGCTTAAAATATTGTGTAGAAAAATTAAATGTACTTTTTTTATCCACCTTGTGCGTTTACATTAATAATATTGTTTATAAAAAAAAGTATATACTATTTTTATAATATATGATTTTAAATACTGTGTAATATAAATTATAAAACAACAAATTATTTTATCAACAATTCTTCAGAAAATTCTTTTTTGAATACCGACAAGGAACAATAATAGTCTATAAATATTTTTAATCGATTTAAAACCATTTGGAAATTTTTGCCTAATTATGTTTTCATTTATTTTGGCTTTATTAAGCATTATGATTGATTCGTGATGGCAAATCCATTACGCTTATGTGATTGATGACTGACAAAAATATTCTAAATCTGATATCATTCAAAGCTAGAAGAGAGGATATGTAAATTTATATATTCCAAAAAAAAGCAGATCAGAAAATGTATTATTACTGACAAATAATTGTTAATAATAATTACTTTAATTAAAATAATTTATTTCATAAATTAACTTTAAAATTGTTAACAGTACAAAAAACTTGTATTATAAAAACGTATGCATAATAAAAACATAAAACTTATCAAAATAAGTACGGAATGCGACTTCTTTAAAGATTTCAATATTGATATGCTCTGCCACTGAAGGGAATTGCTACAGAGCTAATGCTTATACAGAAGTACATACAAATTATTTTTTTTTTTCTAACATCAAGGGGTGCTTAAGAAAAAAAGAAAAAATTAATAGTATTTCAGGTGGAATTAGTGTGAAATGATTATAAATCACGGGTATCGATAAATCGAAAACTAAAAGAAACAAAAACAAAAAATACAAATTGTTATATGGAGGTTTGGAGACATTTAGATCGAAGTTGGTTGTGAAAGATCATTTGACATAAAAATATCAATTTGTAATTCTCTGGGATGTACCTTGACATAAAAAGGAAGGAAGATGAAATTCTATAAAATAACCGTTCTATTGACGTATGATGATAAGAATGGATTATATATACAATAGGGGAAATCAGATTGTAGACATCGAAGATGTGATACTTTAAAACAATCAAGGGCGTACTTGATAGACTTTGAATTGGCATAATTCAAGCAAATTAGATTCCTAACACTCATTCTAGTAGTCACTGAATATATGAAAAAAACGTTGTAAAAATAAATCGGTTTTAAGGGCAAATTGCGTTATTGTTGATATATATGCTAGTATTATAAAAGTCATATGTATTTTTATTGAATAGTCTTAAAAAAGATGATTTTCATTTCGTTCCGTATATATGTATATATTATTTTATATTTATTCAAGCATTATTTACGAACAAAAGCACTGACTTGTGTGTTGTTTTTTTTATTTTTTTTATTTTGTAGATGAAGTCCTTTTGGTGGCCTGTAGTATATATGTATGTTCCACAAACATTAGTTGAAGATATTTAAACGAAAAATTATGTAGTTGTATAAATTATTTTTAATTTTTATTTTTTATTTGTTTTCCGTCATCACTAGTACTGAATCTTTCCTTGCTATGCAAACCGAGTAATTCTGATACTCTAAGGTTTTCACTTGGAACTTCAAAAAATAAATTAAAAAAGTCATATATATATATATATATATATATATATAATAATATGTATATATATATATATATATATATACACTCACACACACACACACACACATACTTACACTCATTACTGTAATCTAGAAAGTCTTAACTCACATTCTGCAGTACTTAATATTTTTCTCTTCATTTTTTATAGTTAATAAATTAATTTTTTAACTAGAAATATACATAATTTTTTAAATTACTAGACATAATTTTAAAATGTAAAATATATACAAAGGCCTGTTTTCAAAAAGTAAAGAATCCATTAAGTACACTCCTCTTTGGAACTGTAAATTTGAAGTCAATCTTTTCATTAATGACTAGAGAAATTAATAAGATTAGGAAAAATTAGATTTGTCTAATGGACTTACTAATAAAATTATAATTTCTCATAAGAAAAAAAACCGTGTAATCAGCATATCTTGCTATATTTTTTCGAATCCGTTGGTTATATGAAATATCTGTTATCATTCCCAAAATGTCTGATTTAAATTTCTGGATTTTGTTCTAAAAGCTGTACCAGATAACCTGATGTCATGCATCCATGGTGCTATTTATTACCTTGATGTTATATGTCTTCAGATTTTATTTATTCGGTAATTTTTATTTACGCTTTGTAATGCTTTGTGTCACTCGTTCAATATAAACCTTTTTATTGTAATATATTGGTTCCACATTGATGCCTGTAAATTCAACGATCACATATCTTAACAATAGGCATCTGTAAGTTATTAAAGAATAACAGAAGACAAGAGTGTGTAATACCGATTAATGTAGTTACGATATGTTTAATTTACTCTTGTAATCATAATCTTCCATTCGTGAACCCAATTTTTAGTCTTGAAAAGGCTGGGAAGTACCTTCAAATATTAAGCTGACTGATAGAATACAGATTGGTAGAATTTCCATATCGTCGGCTTAAGTTGCAACTGATATGTCATCTTCATTTGGTAAATTTAACATGCGTATATTACAATAATAAAAGAGAAGATTTCTTTGAATTCCTTTGAAATATCTGCTTCTATGATTTTGATGGTCAGATATTGCTTCTCCTTCACGGAATTGAAATTTTCAACCGCTCAAAAAAAAGAAGAGAATTATAACGAGTTTGGATGACCCTTTTTGTTTTGATCATTTCTTTCTTTTCCTGTTTAGCCTCCGGTAATTACCGTTTAGATAATTTTTCAGAGGATGAATGAGAATGATATGTATGAGTGTAAATGAAGTGTAGTCTTGTACCGTCTCAGTTCGACCATTCCTGAGATGTGTGGTTAATTGAATCACAACCACCAAAGAACACCAGTATCCAAGATCTAGTATTCAAAACCGTGTAAAAATAACTGACTTTACTAGGACTTGAACGCTAAAACTCTCGACTTCAAATCAGTTGATTTGGGAAGACCCGTTCACCACTAGACCAAGCCGGTGAGTTTTTTGTTTTGATCTAAGTTTATGATACCACATTTGTCAAACGCGGAACGGATATCAGAGGAGATTATTTTTATAAATACTTCAGTTTCCCTAAGCTGTTTACTATGAATTTAGAGATTTGTATAGCAGTTATATCTTCAAACGTTGCTTGCAGAAGCCATAATGATGAACTTAAATAGACCGTGTTTTTAACCAAGGAATTGAATGATATTGTATTAAAAATTGGTTCAAAATGTTTTTAAATGGCTGGAAGAAGATCTATTTGAGGTAGGAAGAAGAAGAACAAGATAGTTTGAAGAATAATTTCACTGCCTGGTATATGCCTTATCATAATAATGCATTAAAAATAAACACTGAGTGTACCTTTAATATGAAACCTTTCCATTCATTTAAAGCATTTTGTGCATTTGTAGATTTTCGTTTGGCTTTCGGGTGGAATTTTAAGCAAAAAAAACGATTGTCTTTGTATTTACTACCTGTACGTAGTTATACTCGTATATTTTCAAATATATTATTAAAAATAATCGAGATCAGCGATTTTTTGTGATTTATAGCGCACATAAAATAATACAGCGCAGATTGGTGGTGTATACGAATATTTTCAACATGTAACAGGGAATCGTTTGAAAATTACACAGGAATACAGACAAAACATATTAAATTCCTATGGTTATCCGCTAAATGTAGAAACTGAAAGGAATAAGGCACGAATAGATTACAGCTGGACTCTTCTTTAATTGAATTCATGAGACGATGAAGATACAAGACTGTTAACATTACTGAAAACCACTTATTAGCCAATACATCATAATAATAGTTAATTTATTGATATACTTGTATTTAGTGAGAAATAATAAATAACACTTTCATTCATTTAACATAAAAGATCCAAAACAAGAACTACTGGAAAAAGGGAAAGAATTTAATTTACAAGTTTTGTATTTGGGAACCAAAAATATTTTGTTTGCCGCAATATAAAATCGAAAGATTTACATTAATTTCTATTTATGTTTGAATTGAGGACAATGTTTCCATAAAATGTCTAATTAGACCGACCCGGATGATTTAATTAATTGGTAAATACGAGTAATACTTTTTAAATAATTATAAACATTGTATAATTTTTTCTAGCCGTTATACACCTAAAGAATTCAATAATCTTCGAATTAAGTGATTTATAAAAAAATTAAAAAATAACCTAAAATTTATTTAATTCAATTTAAATATCGATTTTGTTGATAAATTAATAAAATACAATTAAATATTGTTAAAAATCTAAGAAATAACATTATCAATTAGATTACTTCATTTATCACGTACTATTCCGACCCTACTCTTTTTTAAGTAGTAGTATTTCTTAATAAATAATAAAAATTTCATGGAAAAGCAGGATTCTACTTTTAACATCTATATTATTTTAACTGCTAACTACAGTTTGAACTATAAATTTAATTCCTTCGATGTAATATTAAAATTTACAAAAGACACTGATATAATATTTCTTTTTTCTGAGTGTGTACGTTGCAATCTGTACAGCTAGTGAGCAAAATATGCAATCCTCCCCAACAGCTCATTGAAATGCGGATAATATGTATGACATGCAAATGAGATAGTTCTGTACAGACTCAGACTGACCATTCCTGAGAGGTGTGGTTAACTGAACGCCAACCACCAAAGTTCACCGATATCCACTGTGTAGTATTCAAATCCATGTAAAAGCAACTTAATTTTACTAGGATTTGAACCTAAGAACTATCGACATCGAAAATTAGCTGTTTAACTGATATACGACGATGAGTTAACCAATAAACCAGCCCGATAAATATCATATAATAAAAAAACAAAAATAAATTGTATTTACGAAGAAGTAGCACCTTAGTAATTTTATTACTCATGCTTTGATGGTATTTAAATGTTATGGTGACTGTTTTAAATAAAATTAATTGCTTAATAATGGGTTTTAATTGATAAACAAACATAAAAAGAAAATTAGATTTTAAAAAAGTCTATTTTCTAATAAAAATGACGTTAAAACTTTTTTTAGATTTTAGCTGTAATAATGTATAACAGTTTCAACACTAATCTTATTTTTTATTTTCGAAAGCTTATTTTAAATTTAGTTTTGTTGTTGTTGTTGTTGAGGAAAAGCAATAAACTTTTCTTAAGTTTACTGTTCAACAATTTACAGTTTAACGTAAGTATCAGTAACTGATAAATTTTATTTTATGTTAGACCTTTACCTCTAAACTTTATTTTACTAGTACTTTTTTCTTCTTTGATAAATAAACTGATGAAACCGGTAATTGGGTAATAAAACTTAGAATTTCTATAGGGCTTTGCAGTCCCTTAGATCGTTTTTTAAAAACCGATCGTTGTCTACTGATAAACCAAAACTGCTTAGTTAAGTAATAACGCTGCTTTTTTTCTAAAATACTATTTTTTTTTTCATTTTTACAGTTCAATAATAGCTACTAAAAAAATTTTAGAAATGAATCTCCTGTATGTTTTCAAATCTTTGCGGAAAAAAATTACACAACTTCTTAACGATTTTTTAGAAAGATTAATATTGAATTATACAGGATCATTTACGGGAACCGGATGTTTTTAAAAAATCATAAAAAAATTGAATATTTACTTTAAAAAAGTTTTATTGTTACTGAAACACTTGTTAAATCAAAGCATTTGTTACTTATTCATGAACGAAAAATTATGTCAGGCAAGTGATGTCCATGTTGGGCAATACAATGTTGTAGCCTTTTACGGTAACTGGCCTCAGTTCTTTACAGCATGTCTACATCAATCTGGGTGACGTGATGACGAATTGCGATCTTTAGGTCCTCCAATGTACGCGGTTTATTGCCGTACACACGCGATTTCAGAAACCCCACAGAAAAAAATCACAACTACTAAAGTCGGGGGACCGAGGGGGCCAAGGAATGTCGCCGAATCTGGAAACGATCCGTTCCGGAAACAAGTTACGGAGAACAGCCATCGTTGCCCTCGCTGTTTGCGCTGTAGCTCCATCCTGCTGGAATAACACATTTTGAAAATCGATTCCCCGGTTTCGTAACTCAGGGATGAAAAACGTATTCAACATCGCAATGTAACGATCAGCTGTTACAGTTACGGCAGCGTCATTTTCTTCAAAAAAATATGGTCCAATAACACCGACCTTTCCTATTGCACACCAGACAGTCACCTTTGGGCTATGAAGTGGTCTCTCGTGAAGCTGTTGTGAGTTTCTTTCTGCCCAATACCGGCAATTCTGTTTGTTGACGAAGCCATTCAGATGAAAATGGGCTTCGTCATTCATTAACAATAACAAATTTACATTTTCTTCAAAAATGGTAAGCATTTGTCGACAAAATTGTAATCGCTGCGTGAAATCTTGCTCGTTTAACTGCTGCACGACGGCTATCTTGTAAGGATGGAAATGCAGGTCTGTATGCAGAATTCGTCTTACCGTACTTGTGCTCATTTGAAGCGCTGCTGAATGCCTCTGAATAGAGCAGCGTGGGCTTCTGACAATGGCTTCCCTTACTCGTTCGATGTTCTCCGGAGTGCTAGCAGTTCGTTGGGGACCCGGTGGTGTTTTCTTCAATATTGAACCGCTTGTTCGAAGGTTGTTTACCCATCGCAATATTGTGTTACGAGAAGGGACACTTGCGTTACGATGGATATTAAACTGACGGCGGAAATCTCGCTGAACAGCAGTTATGGATTCGTCATTTCACACAAATATGCGCATATATCATACGCGTACAGGCGATGGTCTAGCGTCCACGGCTCCATCTCAACGACTAAAATGTAAATGCTATGAACAAAGGAAACGTCAGACACCAGTCACGTGCCCCTCCCACCACGAACGCCCGAGTACAACCCACTTCAAAAACATCCGGTTCCCGTGAATGACCCTGTACAATTAACAATATATGAAAATCATTTAAAAGTAGATGTAAGAGATGTTAAACGGTTTTAGTTTGCTAAATTTATCGCTTGAGCATCAGGAAAACATAGTTGGTAATAAACATGGAAAATGCATCTCATCATAACAAAAGAGGATAAACAAATATTAACGAGACAAACAGTAGATTGGAAAGGGAAAAGATTAATTAAAGAATTATACCTGAATCAGGAGACGAATATGAAAACAAAGGATGTTTAATATAAATCGTTTGGCCAAAGAGGAGTAAAGAGAGAATGCAGCTTATTGCCAATCATGATTAATACGTATTTTAAAGAAATGATCAAGGATGATTTAGAAAATGAAGGAGTCAGATAAGGATGTTAGAGAATAAATTTTATAAGGTATGTAGATGATATATTATTTTTAAGAAACGAAACACAGGATATTCAACAAATGATTTAAAAATTAGAAGATACTATGACAGAATATGGAATGAAAATTAATGTCATTTTCATGTCAATGAATGAATTATGATGGAAGATTATAAGGGGATACCAAAAAATAACCGGAATTATTGTTTTAAATCTTGTATTTATTTTTAAATTTTGAAAATCTGATCACCTTCAAAGTACTATCCAGTACATACAATACACTTCTCCCGTTTTTCCATTGATCAAACAATTTTTTGAACTCCACTTTTTATGCCTTTGAAGGTATTGGCTGTTTTTTGTTTCAACACTTCTGCCGTGCCAAATTATTTTCTCTCGAGGTTCCAATGCATCCTTTGAAACAAAAAGAACCCGCGAAAAGAAAGAAATCGAAGGAACGAGATCGGGCGAATAAGGACGATATGGCAAGGAGATCATTCCGTTTTTTGTCAAAAACTACTGCACACTAAACGGGACGTGGGAGTGGGCATTGTCGTGTCTGAAAAATTATTCTGTACAAAAAAATTTAATCTTTTGAGAACTTTCAGATAAAATAATCGACAATCTTTGTTGTTGGCATCGCAATTTTTTCGACATTTTCCTCGGTTCGAACGTTTGTAGGACATAGATCGCCGATGATATTTCTCTTCGACATCTCTCCACGTTTGAAGCGTGAAACTTGCTCGTAAAAATGTGTTTTATTCGTTGCAGATTTTTTGTAGGCTTTCTGAATCAATTCAAATACTTCACTGCGTTTTATCTAACAATGAAACAAAACTTAACGGCTGCGCTTTGCTCATGATTTTCAGCCAACACGTTTATACTAAATCGAAAATAACTTTCCATTAAAAAAATTACTGTGCTTCCGTAATACCTTTTAAGACGGCGTCGCTTCACAAAATGACTCGTAAGGGTGTCGCCTAGACTCTTCCAGCGGGATAAGCGCGAACCGGGCCTTTTCCCCCATTTTCCCCCAAATACAATTCCCGTAATTTTGTGAGCCTCCATCGTAAGATAATTAATTTTTGCACTAAATTGGAAGAATCCTTCTTTTTGTATGGTTCTCATATTCGGTCTCGCACAGCTGAGCGATTAAAACATAGTAATGCTTAGATACAAGTTAATTTTCTTGGAAAGAAAAGAACACTTTAAATAAGATAAAATGCAAAAGTAAAATTAAATAACGATCAACGAGATATGTTTTAAATTGAAGATATACAATTATGATGAAATATAATCAATAATAATGACTTAAAAGGCTTATTACACCCGCTGGTAGAATAAAATAATTCAATTTACGCCCGATTTAGTTACAAACCTTTAATATTCTCTTTCCTTTATTGGTAATATATTTAATTACTATAAATTCCAATACCTGCTATTTAGAATTTTCCATTATGTGTACTCCTTTTGTTTTACATTCAGAAAATGTTATTTTGTTATTGTTTTTACTAGCAACAAGAAAGATTAAATAATTTTTCACCGTTTTAAATGTAAAAAATATAAGAAACATTTTTAATAAAACAATTTTGTTTGACTGAAGTCGAAAATAGTTTTAAAGTTTGTAATAATTTTTTTTATATACTATAAAATATTAGTGTTGTTTAACTTCAAACTGAGAATTAAAAATAATACTTTTTTATTTTTAAAAATGCATGTACAGTTAATTTTTGGAAAAAACAAAATTAAATTATAATTTTTTTTTTTTTTATCACATTCGTGACAAATTGCAAATTAACGACTTCAATTTGATAGAAGGAGTAATAACAATCAAACAGCAGATTGACAGATATCAACGAAGTTATAATTAAATTAGGTTACAGCCTGGTCGTTAACAATTTAATTTAAAAAACTCGAAAGATAACTGTTTAAATAAAAAAAATATTTTCTTAAACAAAAAATTGCATCTATTGCTATAGTCCAGGCATGAATATTAACTACATAAAAATAAAAACGTTATTTTTTTTATTAAAAATAAAAGAAGAAAGAAAATAGCATAATGAACTGGAACCATACTTTGGCTAAGCGGTAAGAAATTACCGCCATCAGCTTGATGAAACACATAGGACGGATATGCATAATTAATAACACGCAAAAAAGCCCACTCATATGTGGGGAGCGCGCACAAACGAACACCCACACTCACACCTAATATATAGAAGGAGTAAAGCGTTTTTCGTAAGAACACAAACACACACACACACACACAGACATTTTATATATATATATATGTATTTTGACTTAAATAAATAAGCACCACCAGTGCACAAAACACACGAATTGTCTACAATTTGTATGCTGCATACTCGTATACATTCACATACAGTATTTATTTATCAGCATAAGATATTAAAGCACTAGAATGCTAAGTGTTGCATACTTAAGATAAGTCTACCCTTTTAGAATGCTTCGTCTGTCAACGACTAAGTTAACCTTCAAACGAAAAAATCATACATATCGAACGAGTTTTTAACTTAATTAACTTAAAATAAATTCTTGTGCAGTTCTGCGCAAGAATATTGACTTTTCGTTATGTTATTTTGTATCATTTTGCCCCGCTCAAAAAGATACCGAGTTATTATGACCCTTAACGTAGGTAACAATATCTCAATACACCGAACAATATAGCTGAAATAAACATCCAGATAAAGAAACCTCAACATCCCAACTTGCAGCATCATAACCAACCAAGCTTCTAACTAACCCCGCTCGAAATTTTTCATCCTTAAATTGAGCGTTAACTCAAGAATAACTCAACCGATCTTCATCAAATTTTCACATGTACAACTTCAAATACACTATTACAGCATATCTAAACTTTAATGAAATTGATTAACCCTTTGAAGATTTTTTAGGCAAAATATTTTACATGTAAGCCAATAAATAAATATATACGTAAGGGAACTACAATTTAAGTAAACTGTATTTTCTTACTTCTCATACCTCAAAACGTAAACATTTGTTTAACCCCCCTCCCCCGGCAATAACACCATGAGACCTAAAGTAATATCAAATTTTTCATCGAAAAGTCGATAAAAAAAAATTGAATAATTATCATATTAAAACAACAATCAGATATAATTTATTATATTAATTACTTTTCACTGTTATAAATTTCGTTATTTTGAAATTAATTTTTAAAAAATCATTGCATATCAATTATATAAAAAACTGGAGGATTGAAAATATCAAATTAATTATGCTGATTACTGAAACGGGGAATCTGACAGGCTGCCGTCCTATCAAAGTTCACATATAATAATAAAATTTAATATATAGGAATGACATAAATGTTCCACGTTGATGATATAAACTCGAACTCAGTATACATCAAATTTAAAAGATCTTATTTTTAGCAGTATCTGAAGAAAAAATATTGTTAAAATCTAATTGTAAGAGTGAAGGAAATGATAAATCAAAAACATAGAATTAAGCATCAATAATACAAAGTTTTTGTTGGAAAAATATGAATATATTCGTATATATAACAAATATGTTTTTGGAAATACTATCAAGCAAATGAAGTTAATTTTACGGGAGGTGGGTCAAAAATAAACAGTGCTAGGAAATAAATGAGAAGATTTATGTAAGATAGAATCAAATTGTAAATATCATACAATATAACAATATATAAGTTTTGTCAATGACGATGTGTTTGAATAAGTTTTTACAAAAAAATTCATTAAAATTTATGATCGAAGTTATTATTGAAGAATTGGTCGCACTATTTTGATCTTCATGATGATAAAGAACGAATGTGTGTTAGAGATACTTGATAAGAGAGGCGACCGAAAATCTCCTGACCAAATAAAATTGAAGTAATTACACTTTGACTATTAATGGTCAAAAATGGTTTAGTTTGGTATAAGTAAGTAATTTAGTTTAATAAATCCTCTCTCGATTTTAGTTACAGCATATTGCATAGAGCATTTATAGTTAAAATAGTATAGGTTGGCCGATCCTGGTCGTTATTAATTAATATTAAATTCCAACAGTAACTGATGCTACCTATAAAAGTAAAATTAAAAAAATTATGTAGCATTGAAATACATGTAAAACGTCACTTAAATAATCAATAAATGGTATTTTTGCATTATTCTTTAACTGATGTTATCGTTTTGAAATTTACATAATTTCCAAAATTAAATTTTCCAAATCTACAAAATTTAATTTTCTTGTGTACCATCCACTGGTCAATTTATATAATTCCTAATATAGTCTTTATGCATTTTCTATACGTAAATATATAAATCAAATTATTTATTTCCTTTTGTTTTGTAACGACTATTAATACAACTCATATTTTTTGCTCAATAACAATTATAATTACAATCAGCTCTCCTGCCAAGCCATAAGTAAACTTCCTGACAAAGGCACGTGATAAGAAGGTCGTTAAGGAATCCCCAAAATAAATAATACACAATGCAAGCAAACTTAAAGTCAAATATGAAATTTCAAGCTCAGTCATAAATCACAAACCATTAATTTCAGCACCATATAGTCCATAAAACAATCATTAATAACAAATAAAAAAGAAAAATAAAGAGAAGTAACAAGAAATTAGATACGACTCTATTAAACTTGACGGTGTTAGATTCCAAACTATTACGCAGACCCTAAGTCGAGTACATGGGCTCGTTTCAACCGTCGGACGTCTCTGGTGTTATCGAGTAGATTAATTGCAAAGTAATTAAAATACAACTCTTATGGACATCAAATTCACTCCATGGCGTAGTAATGTAAAAATTATTTATTTTTAAAACTCGAAAATCATACAAGAAGAAAATTTGTTAACAATGGATTGAGGAGGAATGATTTTTTTTTCTAATATCATCTATTATTCTGATAGAAATTAAAAATATGGGAGAAAACTGATGAATATTTTATTACATTATAGTTCAACTTCAGATCTAATTTTTTTTCTCTAAGATATTTAATGTTTTATCTAATTCAATTAAATTAAAATTTTTATTGAGTTCTTTCATTCTTTCAAGTCATTCTAAAACATTTTTAAATGCATAAACGTGAAGCGATGTAATAGTTAAATAATTAGATACACTAATAAACGTTTCGTTTCTTCTATTTAATAAAAGATTAAATAAATTTAAAAATACTTTTGTGTCATTTGTATTTCTGATTGTGCCATTTTATATATAATATTACTTTCCTGACCTCACAGCTCAAGAAGGATAATTTTTTAATCAATCTAAAAATGGGGTATGGGTTTTTGGAATTTTTCGACGTTTCATAACTCAAAGACCCCATAAAACAAAAACAAGAAGGAGGGTAATGTTTGAACGTACGTATATATGTACGTGTGTTGGTGTGTTTGAAGCTTATTAACTTTTGATTGGATAAAGGGATTTTAATGAAACTTTGTACATATTATCGTACATGTGGGACAATTTGTTAGCAAAATTTTGGAGTTAATATCTCCAGACGGTGGGAGATTTTGAAAATCAATCTTTTTCAAATTTTCCAAACATAACTCTACTAATTAAGCTCAGTAAATGCGGCATGTTTATATTACCATTTTTAAGAGACGTTTCTTCCAAAATTCCCCCTTTCCCAGAAATCGATAATTGATTTTTTTGTTTACTACATATTTTTCTTGCTAGGCATAGTAGTAGTGCAAGCGACCAAAAAAAAAAAAAAAAACGTTTGAGCAATCATTTTTGGTGGGGTAGCCGATAAAAATTTAAAAATATCGATTTTTAAAACATTTTTTGGCTTTTTTAAACTTTTAGTAATATTAAAACTTTTATTAGTTAAATTTTTAACATTAATAAAAGTTTAAACAATAAAATTTCATCATAATTCACCCCTCTACTCATCAAAAATAAATTTTAGGTAATTTTTTATTGGTTGTACATTTTTAGTAAGATTTTTTTTTTTACTTTCTTCCATTTAACGTAGTAAACATAGAAAACCAAAATGTTTTCCTGAAAGATGTGAAATTGCGAATATGCGAGAGTAGTAAAAATAAAAAAAAACTAATTTTTTTAATTTTCTAAACGTTTTTTGGTTTATTTAAATACATAATGATAATTTTACAATAAATCCCCAAAAATATGAACCTTAGGTAACTTTTTTAACAATAAATAACCAATGCCGGAAAATTATTTCAATTTTTTGTCATATTTTGTAAATAGTGAATGAATAAGATGTGAACTTACAAATTAACTTAAAATTTCACTTTTTTGGGTTAATTTTCTAATCGACCGATTGATGAAAATTTATTTACTCCTACATATAAAATGTAATAATTTTATTGCCTATTACAATATATTACAATAGCCTTATAACAATATATTTAGCCTTATTACAGCCTATTTATCCTTATATATTTTAGCCTTATTAGCCTTATTACAATATATTTTATTGATAAATCTAATCGTATTTATACATATTTCAAACCCCTCCAAACTTTTTCAAAAAAAATATAGTTAAAAGATGTTTTTATAATTCATAAAAAAATGTAAATCGATGCTAATACACAAATTTACTTATCACTTAGAATAGAAAATTTATTTCGGTTCAAATATAGTGATGACGTCAAAACTGTAATATATTATCATAAATAACAGAACATCGTCGTAGTGTTTCAGGTATATACAAACAGACTAAATTACTCATATTACCTGCAGTACAGCTTTTAGCTAATACGAACAGGTAAACCCTCAACAAAAATTAGTTTTTTAAACATCTTTTACTTAAAGTTATGTTAAATATTTTCTTTTACGTTATTATAAATTCAAATTATGTTCTATTGAGCTGTTAAATTATAAATATTTATATATATATATATATTTTAGATGGAATGGAATCTTATTTTGGAAATTTAAATAAACAATCTCTTAATGAAAGTTGTTTATTTTTAAAACTATTCCTCTAAAAACATTATTATAAAATTTCATCAAGAATGCACTAATAGTTAAAAATATATTCTAATACGAAATATTTAAGTTCCCGTTAAAAAAATAAAATGATAAATAAATTTTACCAAGTTAAAATAATAAAGGTTCAATTTGTCAGTAATCTTTAGTAAATCCATCCTGAATGAATAAATGCCGGAAAACTCGTATTTTTCAACATAGAGTTCAGATCCATATGTTTGAGATAAAAAAAAAATTGGGAATGTAATGAGATTAAAATAAATAAATTATGAAAAATTTTGATAATATAGTTCAATCGTTTTGGTGCAATAAGCAACATTTAAATGTAAATAAATATATGATTTAAAAAAAAAACATTTTTTTTTTTTAATTTGTTCAAATGTAGTTAGTTTTTAAGTCCATTTGAAATAAACACATACTCTTAATTTATTTGTCATTAACAATTGTGAAAAAAAATATGAGTTAAAAATTACATTGTTAACTTTCTCTAACTGGGATTAGGAATTTAACTAGTTAATTATAAAAACAAAAGCATGACACTTCACATACGCAACAACTTTCGATCATCTAAAAAAAAAATTCTATATACTCGTATATAAAATAGATACGAATAAGTTAATCATAAAAAAAATAAAATAAAATAGAATTTAAAAAATCAATTGTTTTGATAAGGTCGGATATTGGAGATGTCTCCAGGATATGTCATACAGAGTAATTCAATCGGAAACCGTTGGCAGCTGTATCCCTTGTTCTTATAAACGACACTATAAATGTAGCCGTGTAACATCCTAGGACAGGAAAGTGGAACCTATGATACAGGCACTACCCAGCTGTATAGTGAAGAGGATTTTACCATCACATGAAAAAAATTAATCTTAAGTAATCTTGAATACAAACATATTTATTTTAAGTAATTGAAATAAATATTATTTAAATCTGAACCCTTAACGTAAAAAGACTAATCGGTACATCGTATTACATTTAATATT
The DNA here is from genome assembly GCF_047948215.1 of Lycorma delicatula. Taxonomy (NCBI): domain Eukaryota; kingdom Metazoa; phylum Arthropoda; class Insecta; order Hemiptera; family Fulgoridae; genus Lycorma; species Lycorma delicatula. The sequence goes on along the minus strand of NC_134460.1, from coordinate 55,767,374 downwards.
ATTCTTTTATTAAAATATAGTTTTATTGGTAATTAAACTAATTTTATAATAAAGAAAAAAACCACTACATTTAAAGTAAGCTATCAGCGTGTTGAGAAACATTTGACATTTTTTTTATGTTATCCTTTTATGTTATTTTTCTTGTAGATTTGCAAAATTCTAGCGTGCCTATCGTGCTCTGCATACTGTTTTTTGAATTGTACAATAACACATCATTACAGAAAGTTATCTTTCATAGAATTAAAGCAAAATTAAAATAGTATAATCTTTTGGAATACTTTTAACCTAACTCAAATTTACACCCATGCTCTTTTTAAAACTACGTCATATTAATTGGCAAGTTAGTACTTTCTCATTGCCATTGCTATATTTGGATGTTTTTCTATTTTATATTTAAGGAATCATAATAAAGAAAAAAATAGGTTAGATTGACTTACAAAGAAAAAAACAATCTTAACGATCGCATATAACTAACAGACTTTTCTTTCTTTTTCCTGTTTAGCCTCCGGTAACTACCGTTTAGATAATCCGTTTAGATAATCCTTCAGAGGATGAATGAGGGTGATATGTATGAGTGTAAATGAAGTGTAGTCTTGTAACATTCTCAGTTCGACCACTCCTGAGATGTGTAGTTAATTGAATCCCAACTACCAAAGAACACAGGTATCCACGATCTAGTATTCAAATCCGTGTAAAAATAACTGGATTTACTAGGACTTGAACGCTGAAACTCTCGACTTCCAAATCAGCTGATTTGGGAAGACGCGTTAACCACTAGACCAACCCGGTGGGTGTAACTAACAGACTAGTTGTAGCTAAACTAATTACTTTTTTTCTTTGGTTTTATATGCACCCCTTCGGGAGCCAGACTCGCAATTTAGCATGACTCAGCTCCGGGAGGTGTGGTCACCAACTCAACCTAACTAAGACCCACCCGGGTCGTCTTGGTCGTAACAGTTGCCTACCTCTAACCGGGTCCGCCGAGAAGGCCCCAGCCGGGTCTCGGTCTTAACAGTTCGAGGGCGACGGAGTCCTCGTGTCTCATTATCGTCGTCCATCCCGGCAAGCCCGGACGAACTACGACTCCACAGGAAGCTGTCCATCACCCTCTCACTACCTCGTCGTCCCTGCCTTTGTGCTGTAGTATCGTTGTTATATATTTTGACTCAGCCCTGTTTTTGTCGACTCCAGATAGCATGTTCGGTACAATCGTGTCTACATCGAGGGGTAGGTAATTTCACAGATGCCTCTTTCAACTATCCACCGTTGACATCTGAACACATGCTCAGGGGGGAGTCATAGTAATCAAATTAATTACTTGATCATCATAAATGTCACCCACCAATCATTTTATAGTAATAGTTGCCGTATATCAACCATAACGGGTAAATTATTTATAAATTAAATTATTATTTACAAATATTTCTTCATCTATTACTAATAACTGTTGAATCATAATTTTTTTCTTCTTTTTTGTTATATTGCTATTAACTGTTGAATCAACATATATTATTTAAAAGAAATAAAACATTATTGATTTGACTGAAATAGCTGTTACTTTAAAAAACAGTCAACTGGAAAACATAAAAACCCACAAATTGAACAAGGACTAAAGATTACACAATTAATACGGCATATTTTTAGAATTTTTTTAGCTATTACACAATATATTATAACTGGCTGGAAGTGTGATAGTCGTTGTTTTATTATAATTATACTCGTATTTTTCATGTAAAAAAGACATTGATTTTTTTTTTTTTTTTTTTTTGAGCTGCGTTGTAACTAATTTGTGTTACTCTTCAACATTAGATAAAATATGTACAAACTTACAGCTATACTACAAAATAATATACAATATACATACATCTTTTTATATTGTACGTAAAATTATTATATATTGTTTTTAAAGGGTATATACATTGCCCTCCCTTGTACCAAATACAGCATTACAAAATATTATATTTAACATTTCTGAAGTACAAACTATTTGTTACTTCTAGAAACACTACTATTCTTTGAGTGATCATTGCTTTAGTCCTTTTCCTTTGTTAAATATTGAAAAATTGTTACACTCCTTATTATTTAAAAAAAAAAAACATTGTAATATGTACCTACCTCCCCATATTATCTAAACAACCTCTACCACTGAGGTTTGATTCATGATAATTATATTCCATCGCAGCTATACCTAAAAGAAAGAAATCTTAACGTTTTTTAATTAGTCTTTTAATATATAACAACTTTGGCGTATTGCAGTATAAAATCAAAATAACAACTGAATAAATTCAATTGCTAATAACAGTAAGTTATATTCGTTAAATGAAACAATTGCATTGAACTGTGCGAAATTAAAAAAATAGTCTATGAATAAAAAATAATTTTTACAGATTTTTCAAAGAAACTTAAGGTATCTCCAATCCCACCGTGCAACTAAAGGTCGCACGGTGGGATTGGTGAGGGGGTGAAAAATAAATAAGTAGTTCGAAATTACTATTCACTTACAATGTAATTTCTTTATACTGCATATATAATTATACAGGATTAGGCATAAAACCTATGTGGCTTAAAAATCACTAAAACTACTAGATCAATCTCACTAAAATCTACAGTACTAAAAGTACTGCATCTGAAGTTTATAAATCTATCACTGAAGCATGAGTCAATTTATAAATTTTGAGTCAAGTTTATAAGCGTGTACTATAAGAAAACGGTGCCCTTCATGAAAACAAATCATTTGTACGAGACGGATAAAAAGTGGTTATCAGGTTATTTATAAAATTAAGTGACAGGATGCTAGAAAATAACTTTAAATAACTGCTACTAAGCGTGGAAGAGAATTACTAAAAAAATTAAATTAAGGATAAGTTTTCAAATAAATTTCTTGAAACATCGCGTAAATATACCTGGAATATCTGATTTACTTAGCTGTACATCATTACATAATAATAATGCAATACAAAAAAAGTAAATAAATAAAAGCAGACAAACCAAAAAAAAAATATATTTTCAAAACATCTATATGATTGTGTTATTTTTCGTTAAAAAAATTTCTATTAATCTCATAGGGAGGATATTTACTAAAACCTAAAGAACATTATGTAGGGATTAAAAAAAGTATACAAATCTTCCATAAATAGAAGAAGCTTCACTTCTATAAATAGAAAGATTTAAACGGAAATTAATAAATTCATACAGATCAAATAAGAAATTTTTCTTGGAGTAAATTAATGTGGGTTAAATTCAATGGAAATATGTTTTTTTAAATGGTATAAATTATATATTTAAATATATGTATATATAATATATATATATATATATATATATATATAAAGTAAAAAATAAGTAACAATAATTTTTAGTCAAATTTATAAACATTAAATATAACCTTTTTTAAATTAATAATTAATTCTAAATTATATTCTAATTTAATTAAATTGTATGTAGCTTAATTAATAACAATCAACAAATTTTTCAATAAACTGCAGTCCGAATAAATGTAGAATTAATCATTTTCACGTACTCGTTACTTTGTGAAAACAAATTTTCATGAAAAATAAAAAATGCAATCATTATTCATCCAAAAGAGTTACCAAAAATTAACGGTTATGTATTTCTAGAATGTTTAATAAAGATTAATAAAAAATATAGTAAATCTTATTTTTAATATTAATGTTAAATATCACAATCGAATGTTTTATTCTCTTTTATTTTTTATTTTTAGTACGAGGCGTTTTATAATTCATATCTTATACTGAATACAAATGCCAATTTTGGCATTAATTTTATTAGTTGCATAGTTAAATTTAATTCTATGTAGGATGATTTTATAAATCGATAGTACAACTAAAATACCCGTATCTAAATGAAAAGTCTTTCTACTTGTTTGATAACGGGGAGTTATCAAAGTTTACCTTTGATAACTCCCCGAAAACTAAATTATTTATATTGCAGAGAAGAACTTAGGAAATTGTTTAGAATTTTTATACTTTTATTTCCGTTTGAATATAGGATTGAAATATCATTGATCTAAAAATTCATTCAACTAAAAAAAAGTAATAATATAATAAAGTAGTTCAGATATTACAAATAAAACCTTACTATAAAAAGAAAATAAAGGACAAGAGAAAGGCATTACCAGCTTGCTTCAAAGGGAAATAGTAAACGAAAATGACTGTCTATCCTACTGTGCCTTGCAGATTCTGGCGTCCAACCCCTAGGAGATGCCCAACTAATGAGAAAATAATAGAGCAGTAGCGAGCTGGCTGGAGAGCTTCACGAGTGGTTTATCAAATCTCTGCTGGGCGATGAAGTGGATTTTAATGCTTCCTTAGCGTAGCTCATGAATACCAGGTTGTTTGCCTGGAAAATGAGGATTTGCTTTTGCGTTTCAAGACTCTGTTATTCGCATGCTAAGTTATCGGAAACACATAGTCAAGGATACAGCGGTCAAGGATAGGGGTCTAAAAGGGTATTTTCAGACCTTGACGTCTGTGTGATGCTGCGAATGAGCCCAGTGAGCACGTGATTGAAGGAAGTTAGGTATTGGCTCCGAAAGAGTAAACGCCCAGTCAAAACAATATAGCGAAAATCCTTCATCAGATGTTTGCCCTAGAATTGGAAATTCATGACGAGGCCGTGCCATACTATCAATATGCTCCGCTTTCAGTGATAAAGAACAATAAATGTAAGATACAATTATTATGATCGCGGCTATTCTCACAGATAAGCCAGAGGAGCATAATCGCCCTAACATTGTTGAGGTAACGAAGAAGTAGAAGATCACCTGGATTGTTGACGTTTTCGTACCACTGGTGTCAAACATAAAGAGGAAATATACTGAAAACTTATCTAAATACTAAGACTTGGTAAATGAGATCAGGGAGATCTGGGAACAGATTAGAGTAAAAAGTGTTGTCCATAATTATTGGTGTACTAGGTGAAATACCCGACACTCTATATGCATCAATGAAAACACTAGGCGTTCCACCTAACCTCTACTTCACCATGCAGAAATCCGTAAAATAGGACACGTGTGCAGAGGAGGTATATCACTTTGGACTTGGGCCACTGAATAATCTACACATTCGAGGCCTTCCGGCGTCTGTCAGTTCATCCATGTGATATTTGATCTAAACATTGTAATTAGCTTTCTATACCAAAACAAGAGTACAAATCTCATGCCTTGCTTAAGCCGGATGAGGCCTTTTACTAGCATAAAAACTGAGCGGTGTAAAGATAATAAGAATAATAATGATGATATTACGCCATTGCTGAGAGAATTAATAAATTGATAACTAAAACAAAGTTAAAATTAACATTTATTTACTGTCAATTAGATATAGACCACGCTACAAAGATACTTTAATTACTGGGGAGAAATTGATTTTCTTGATTACGTATTTAACTGCTCGATTCAGAGTGTGATTAGTCACCCAGCTGGTATTTGGTTAATAGTAGATGAGCTAACAGAATATCATATAATAACAAATAAAATAATCAGTAAAATGATTTTATTTTATTAAATAGTTTTCCTTTATAAAAGAAATAATACAATTTGGGTTTTTTTTAATAATATTTCCCTAAAAATATGCCATTATCACAAAATGTAAAAGAATCAAATGGCAATTAAAAATTAAATGAAAATGATGAAGGAATGCAAGCTCCGTTTCAATAAGAAAATATACAAGAAAGGAGTCTGTTCTGGTTACTTTCAACATATTCATTAAAGAAACAATAGATAAATTGAAAAATAAAATTGAGCGTGTAGTAACAATCAAAGGAAGTACCTAAAAGATATTAAGATTTATCTGTAGCATTGTTCTTTTACTATAAACCAAAAACGAGAAAAAAATGCTAAATGTCATAGATTTATTTTTACTAAAAATAAATATTAAGTTTAAAAAATGGAAGTGAAATGTGACAAAAAGAAGAATAATGACAAATTAAATATTAAGTCACGGAATCTAATTGACTACAAATACAGTTTTTGTTATTTAAGTAGTAAAATTACAAAGATAAAATTAAGCACAAAAGGAGGCTGATATAAGCATATATGGCTTTCATGAAATAGGAAATCTGCTAGTATCAATTATGACTGTATAAATTAAAAAATATTTGTAGGAGTATGATATTATGCAGCGAAATATAAATAATAGGAAAAACTGAAACGAAAGAATGTAGGCATTTGAAATATTGAAAGAGGATGTGAAAAATTAAATGCGATGAAGTACAGGTTCATCAAGAACTACAAGGAAGAATCCTGTAAAGAGATGCGAGTAGTGAGCTATACATTAAGACAACCAGGTTTAATTAAGTCTGTATTTGAGAGAATAAAGAGAATAAAAATTGCAAAAACTGGAATGCATAAAACATATTAAAATGTAGAATATCATAAATATACTACTGGTGAAATGTTTTTGAAATGAGTAAAAAACATCAATTGACTCATGCAAAAGAAAGAACAATATTTATTTTTTTGTTGTTAAAAATAAAAGTAAAAGGAAGCGAGTAAAATGTCAGTCTTAATAAATGGGATTTTGAGAATAACCATAGAAAGTAACAATATTTTATCCTAGTAACAGTTTGTTAATTAAAACCAAAATTTTTAATTTCAATAAAAAAGTATTTATAAAAAAACCGTTAATTATTGTTCAATAATATTTTTTTAATATTTTTTTTTAGTAACGATTCCATGGTCAAAAATATTTTAGATTACACTCTTTTTATACTATTTTAATTATTTTTCCCCTAATGTGTACGTTGAAATCTGTTCAAATAGTGAACCTCCTCCCGTGGCCCAAAGAGATGAGAATGATATTTATGACGTGTAAAAGAAGTGTAGTCTTGTTCAGACTCAGGCTGACCATCTGTGAATTCTGTAATTAACTGTATCCCAATCACTAAAGTACACCGGTATCCACAGCCTAATATTCAAATCCGTATAACAGTAATCTGAGATTCGAACCTCAAAACCTTCGACTTTGAAAATCAGCTGTTAAACAAGTGATTTTGCGACGACAAATTTACCATTAGACGATCGTCATGGACTAAGTAATTAAATAATAATTAATTTAATAATGTTTTTTAATTAATTTAATTATCTTTTTTTAAACGAAGGCTCATTAAAATCTTAATCAATTATATTCATTCTTAAACTAAAATTCACTTTCTATCTACACACAGATACAAACTCTGTAATATAATCTTAAGAATTAAGTACAATGTAAACCATGTTAACGAAGCATGAGTAAAAAAAGTTGTACACGGCAGAAGGTTTCTGCATCCATTATAATTTTATAAGCTAGAGAAAAAGATAAATATTTATGTAGCGGAGGTTTGAAAGTTTAAAAGCATTATGATCAACTACTGTATCTAATAAGAAGTAAACAATACAAAAATAGACTGTAATATAATACAAACAGTAATTTAAAAAACAAAATAATGAGTAAAACAATCACAGTATAAAAATAGAATTATTTTTAATACCCTCATTATATTTAAAAAAATAAATAAATAAAATATCTTACTTCATAATAAAAACTTACAATTTAACTTTTTTTTTAAAAAACCATAGCGGTTGAATCAACTTACAGCAATTGTAATATGAAATTAGCTCACCTGAAAACAAAAGAAAAAACCATAAATATTATAATAAAAGACATTATTTTATAAAATATTATACATAATAAATTGTATAAAATTTTATATTATATAGAAAAAAAGTCAAAGATTTAAACAATTGCGTAATAATATGAATATAAAAAAGGGACGTGTGTACATGAGTCCTTCAATTTCTTCTATTTTTTATCAAAGTTCAATAAAAAGAGGGTGGTTCTCAATTCGGCCTATATGTAATTTTTTTTTCGTATTTATGTATGTTCAAGCTTACTCTTCATTAAACAAACCGATTTCCATTACTTTTTTTTTATTCTGTATATAAACTTTTTTTCTGTTGGACCTGTTTTAAGCATTTTTATAAATAAAGAGGATTTTTTAGATAAAAAATGATTGCCTATATGAATGATTTTATGATATTTTTAATATTTTCCTGTCATCATTGTTTAATGTTGAATTATGATATAATAATAAATAATCTCATGCTATTCTGATATTCAAAATATCGCGCAAAGATTCAAGAAAATTAGTTGTAAAACTTAAGGTTGAATAATAATACTTAACATCGCACTTTAGAAAGACTTAGTTTTTTATATAATTTTCTACATTCTTTTTTCTTACTTTTATGAAAAAAATACATATTCCTTTATTCCAGAGAGCTCTAATTTCTCTCGGCTGCAGTATCTTTTCGAAGATAATGAAAATGTTTCTTTTTGTTTCCAAAACGAAATTTTTTAGTCTATAGTGTTTCTAGATGCAGGTTCTTACTTCCGTATCTTATTTTTTTCTAAAGCATCTTATTTTTTCTTTAGAACAATCCAAACTTTAATTAAAATTTGTAAAGTGTAAAATGAAAAATTATAACCCAATAAAAAGCTGGCAAAGTATTGCATGAGCTTTCCGGCTATTAATATAAAAATTAAAAGCGTTAAAGCCAAAAAACAGAATACATATTTTTTACAGGTGAGATATAAATTTTAAGAAATTCTTTTAAATCATATCCATAAAGAGATTAAGCTTTAAAAATTTGCTTACATAGTGTTTTCTCTAAATGTGACACCCTTTTCAATAAAAACTGAAATACGAAAAAGAAAATTTCCAAAAAATCTTTCTGCATTTAAGGTTCGAGTTCTATAATCTACAAAGATAAAAGTAAATATTAAAATGTTAAAAGATACAAGTAGACATTTCTTGATAGCTGAAGATACGAAGTGTAAACTCTCAAAACAATTTTGAAAAATATTAAACCGAAGGATGATAGAGCAAAATAACAATAAACATATATTTCAATTTTAAGAGGTGGGAGTAGATTTTTTGTAAAAAAATAATACGATCAATGCATCATACATACAAATATTTGAGCCAAATTTAAAGAAAATTGTTGTGGTCAATCTTGAGGTATAAGGCCAGAAGCAGTAGAACACACACACACACACATGCTAACGTACACACATACGAACATATAAGTACATATGTTTTATTGGTCTAGATGAATCCAAAAACACAAAGATTTTTTTTTGTTTTTTACTTCCTTGTATGAAGTAAAAAAAGTATAGTGATGGAGAAAAATGTCGATTTTCAGAATCGAAATATCCATTTTGACCATCCCTGAATCCATTTGACTAGTTTCCGCGTGACACAACTCAAAACACAACTCAAAAGTGATTAGCCGCAGGATGTTGACATTTTGGATTTAGGACTGTTGCAACATCTAGTTGTGCAACTCCCCCTTTTTATTGCAATCGACTGAACCAAAAGTGCCCAAAAAAGCTAAAAATCCAAAACATTTGAATTTTGACTTTTTCTTAACTGCAGTAATAAGTCCTCATTGAGAGCTTTTCAACGATATATCATCAATGGAACTGATTTTCATTGGTACCAGATTATAGCCAAATGAAAGTTTAATTAATTAAATATTTGCATAAATATTTTTTTTTTTTTTTTTTTTTTTTTTATTATTTTTTTTTTTTTTATTTAAATATATTGATTTAAAAATTATTAACCTCTGATTGTAAAAAAAGGTTTTTACAACAAATAATAATTCAATAACAACAAAAAAGAAATAATTAAAAAATGAAGATATGTACAAAAATGTCAGAAGTTATTTTTGAAATAAAATTTTATGTATTCTTCATATTAAAAAACTGTGTACATGTAATTTAATAGGATAACAAGGTAGTAGTTACACGAATAGGAGAGGACAAATTCTGGCAGATCTGCTGGAAATAACTGGGTGTCGCTGTGTTAACGATGGCACCCTTACCTACGTTGCCAGAGGCCACCAGTCGGTCTTAGATCTGATCATCCTGGATAACAGATGGAGTGGAGAACAATACAACTGGATGGTCCTCCTTGATGAGATTGCCAGTGATCATCGTGCAACGAGACTAGACCTGATAGACGCAAATCTCGAGCGAGTGGAGTATCCCCGTCCACTGAATTTCACAGCCGATCAAATAGAAGTAATAGTAAATAGGACAGCTGATAGGTTAAGGGACAGGCAGCAACCCCTGAAGCTTTATCGAATATAGTTATGCAAGAGATAGACAGGATGGCAAATAATACTGCAAGGAGACGAAATGTATATTGGTGGACAGCCGAGATTGGTAAATTGAGATAAGAACTCCAGTCCTTAAAGAGAAGGAAACAAGAGATTACTTAGAAACGGTAGAGAGGAATATCAGCATGCAGCAACAATGTATACTGAAACCAGAAGGGCCCTGAATAAAGCCATTAAAAAGAAGAAAAGAGAATGTTGGAGCAATCTCTGAAAAGAGCTAGACACTGACCCATGGGGTCAAGCTTATCGCATAGTGACGAAGAGATTCGGAAGACGATTGCCTGTGCTGGACAGGGCAAATGCAGAGATACAGGTGGCGAATTTGTTCCCCAGAACGATGGCTGAAAACAGTGGACCCACACCCTGTGATGGCAGGAGGTTTACCATTGACGAATTACAACTGGCAGCCAAAAGTCTGGCATTACAGAAAAGCCCCGGGACGGATAGGATCCCCGCAGCGGTAATAAAGGGTTTGATCAGGAAGACTCCCTGGGAGTTATTAGAGATCGCTAGCTATGGCTTAGAGAGGAAGTTTTTCCCTGCATGTTGGAAGGAGGCCAGAGTGGTCTTCCTCCCTAAAGGTGCACCTACGTCTGAGGACGCCACTTATAGGCCGTTGAGTCTGTTAAATACCATGGCTAAACTTGTAGAGAAGATGCTAGCGAGCAGAATTATACAGGAATTAGAACAGGGAGTCGGGATCACTGCAAACCAATATGGTTTTTGGCGGGGGTGGTCCACGGTGCAGGTCATCGGTAGAATTTCGAACTGGGCCAACGAGGTCAAAAGAGGAACTTGGCGTACTAGACGCATACCGTTGATAATCTCACTTGATATAAGGAATGCCTTCGGATCAGTTAGCTGGAGACATATAAATAGTGCGATGACCTCAAAGGGGCTGAGCCCTTATTTACGTAAACAAATTGAGGATTATCTCTCCGATAGAAAATGTAGCATCGAGGCCCAGGAGGGAAAGATACATTTCGAGATGTACTGTGGGGTGCCGCAAGGATCAGTCCTGGGGCCGCTGCTATGGTTGCTTGTCATAGACGACCTCCTCCAGCAATTCCACTCCAT